>NC_140017.1:13985696-14653196 GCF_964263955.1 Coregonus lavaretus
GGAAAATAATGATACCTTACATTAACTTCCTAAAGAAGTCTACTTGATTACCTTCAACCCCTGACTGACCTGGGTGGAAATCATGTCTTTGATAGAGCTACAATCCAACTCTGAGGGGAAGTTCTCAGTCACAGTCACAACCAGTACAGGTACATCTGTCCATCTCCAGCTATCTATCAAGTCCACCACATTACAGAGAGCTTAATCTCAGCTCTAGAGAGTTGATTTGGGCCAGGCCAATGACCCATGTCTTCATTCATTGGGCTGACTTCTTTACAGGCCCATTGTGCCCGGCACTTCCAATCAGTCAAACAGCGGTGTGGGACAATGCCATCTCTTGGTTGTATGGGAGGCACTCCAGTGCAGATCATTTCCTGTTTGTGTTCACCTTGTTTCTTTCCTTCAATGGTAAGCCCTATATACACTACATCCTTGTACCACTTGAAGACAGGATTGTGTAGAGGATATCTTTATAATATCTTTAAATTACATGGATCATCATGTAGGTAACATTATATTCCTCTCCACATCCAACATACAATAATATTTCTATATCAAGAAACAGTAATTTAATAACATTGGCTTGCTTTCACAAGATGAGAGGTTTCCAGAGCAAAGAATAGGTAGAACCACATACAGTGGGGAAAAAAAGTATTTAGTCAGCCACCAATTGTGCAAGTTCTCCCACTTAAAAAGATGAGAGAGGCCTGTAATTTTCATCATAGGTACACGTCAACTATGACAGACAAAATGAGGAAAAAAAATTCAGAAAATCACATTGTAGGATTTTTTATGAATTTATTTGCAGATTATGGTGGAAAATAAGTATTTGGTCAATAACAAAAGTTTCTCAATACTTTGTTTCATACCCTTTGTTGGCAATGACACAGGTCAAACGTTTTCTGTAAGTCTTCACAAGGTTTTCACACACTGTTGCTGGTATTTTGGCCCATTCCTCCATGCAGATCTCCTCTAGAGCAGTGATGTTTTGGGGCTGTCGCTGGGCAACACAGACTTTCAACTCCCTCCAAAGATTTTCTATGGGGTTGAGATCTGGAGACTGGCTAGGCCACTCCAGGACCTTGAAATGCTTCTTACGAAGCCACTCCTTCGTTGCCCGGGTGGTGTGTTTGGGATCATTGTCATGCTGAAAGACCCAGCTACGTTTCATCTTCAATGCCCTTGCTGATGGAAGGAGGTTTTCACTCAAAATCTCACGATACATGGCCCCATTCATTCTTTCCTTTACACGGATCAGTCGTCCTGGTCCCTTTGCAGAAAAATAGACCCAAAGCATGATGTTTCCACCCCCATGCTTCACAGTAGGTATGGTGTTCTTTGGATGCAACTCAGCATTCTTTGTCCTCCAAACACGACGAGTTGAGTTTTTACCAAAAAGTTATATTTTGGTTTCATCTGACCATATGACATTCTCCCAATCCTCTTCTGGATCATCCAAATGCACTCTAGCAAACTTCAGACGGGCCTGGATATGTACTGGCTTAAGCAGGGGGACACGTCTGGCACTGCAGGATTTGAGTCCCTGGCAGCGTAGTGTGTTACTGATGGTAGGCTTTGTTACTTTGGTCCCAGCTCTCTGCAGGTCATTCACTAGGTCCCCCCGTGTGATTCTGGGATTTTTGCTCACCGTTCTTGTGATCATTTTGACCCCACGGGGTGAGATCTTGCGTGGCGCCCCAGATCGAGGGAGATTATCAGTGGTCTTGTATGTCTTCCATTTCCTAATAATTGCTCCCACAGTTGATTTCTTCAAACCAAGCTGCTTACCTATTGCAGATTCAGTCTTCCCAGCTTGGTGCAGGTCTACAATTTTGTTTCTGGTGTCCTTTGACAGCTCTTTGGTCTTGGCCATAGTGGAGTTTGGAGTGTGACTGTTTGAGGTTGTGGACAGGTGTATTTTATACTGATAACAAGTTCAAACAGGTGCCATTAATACAGGTAACGAGTGGAGGACAGAGGAGCCTCTTAAAGAATAAGTTACAGGTCTGTGAGAGCCAGAAATCCTGCTTGTTTGTAGGTGACCAAATACTTATTTTCCACCATAATTTGCAAATAAATTCATTAAAAATCCTACAATGTGATTTTCTGGAAAAAAAAATCTCAATTTGTCTGTCATAGTTGACGTGTACCTATGAAGAAACTTACAGGCCTCTCTCATATTTTTAAGTGGGAGAACTTGCACAATTGGTGGCTGACAAAATATTTTTTTTCCCCCACTGTATGGGTTGTTGTTGTTGGGTATGGACGCTCATCTGTACAGAGAGAGGTTGTTGCCTTTACATACTAGTCTATTTTAAAGGGTTGGTAGAAGGAACACCTGGGTGTTTGTTTGCTGCAGGGAGGTTTCGATGAACACAAATTAAATCTTGGTTCTGTTTGAGAATGCGTGGGCGGATCATTTACATCCTCCCATGATCCCCCACAACCACTTTCTGGGTTGTCTGAGATTTCAGGTGAGCCTCTTTGAAAGATTAACGATGAGCAAACAAAGCATATTAGAAAAAAGCACGTCTCTACTGTGCGTGTCACATATGACTGTTACTTTTCCCTATCATTTTCCTTTCATGTTTTACTTGTTTAAAGATAATGCTTCTGTATTATTTTTTGTTGGTCTCTAAAGGTAGTTCTTTGTTTGCTGAAGGAATTCCATTGAAGGTACTGCATTATTCGATGTGCCTCTCCAATCTCCTTCTTCCATTCTTGCTATTCATTGACGATGTTATATTGTCAACTTGAGGTGGCTTCTTTTCAGCTCATTGTGAAACTATGCTGTAATTCTGAGCACTACTGCATGACAAAGGTAATATTATTATTAATTACCAATACAGTAGGTCTCTGCATAATACGTTTCAAAGCATTGTGAGATACCGGTCTGCTGCCTGTGTGGTTCTGAACAACACACAAATCTAGTCACAACATTTTGCACTCACTGCACTGTCAGTGGCAGTTACCTCCCCATGCAAGACAATTTGAATTGGTAATGTACTATAGCAACGATCTCTTAGTGGCAGAACCGTATTTTATGAATATCTTAAAATCTCCCTTTCCTCTTCTTGCTAATTGGAGAAGTAACTGCACCAGGGTATAGATTCTACCCAAACCCCAGGACACAGCACTTCCACACAATCCAATTCTACATTTACATTTACATTTTAGTCATTTAGCAGACGCTCTTATCCAGAGCGACTTACAGTTAGTGAATACATTATTTTAATTTAAAAAAATATATACTGGCCCCCCGTGGGAATCGAACCCACAACCCTGGCGTTGCAAACACCATGCTCTATCAACTGAGCTACATCCCTGCCGGCCATTCCCTCCCCTACCCTGGACGACGCTGAGCCAATTGTGCGCCGCCCATGAGTCTCCCGGTCGCGGCCGGCTGCGACAGAGCCTGGATTCGAACCAGGATCTCTAGTGGCACAGTTAGCACTGCAACGCAGTGCCTTAGACCACTGCGCCAAGGACTAGTACTTCTGCATTAATGTACCGTACCATACATCTAAAGTGAATAGGAATAAGTGTGCTCTTCCTCGCCTAGTGTGTATTATACAGAACAAGAGGAGACAAATCCATCTGTATAATATATAGCAAGGGGAATTTTCTTAATTGTGGCTAATTTCAGATGGGATCTAGGGGGTCCTCTCCTGGGTGAGAGAGAGAGACTGAGACTGAGACTGGGCTCGATTCCACAAAGCCACAGCTAAACTAAGGCACCGCATGTGTCGGTCTGTGTACATGCTAGTATGCATAATTATCCACACAGAGAATAATTGGTCCCAAAGAAATAAGGTTTAGATGGAGGCATTAATAAAACATATACCGCCACATAATACAGACCTCAAATCCTGGAAATGTCCCCCAATATTAAATGTTTGCTGCACTTATCTGTTAAAGAGGAGTGGCCCTGTTCTAAAGGAAGCAGATGTTCTCAGCTTTCTCCAAATTAATTAGTATCTCTCAGTGAATACACATTCAAAATTTAGAGCATTTGCTTCTAAATTGAGATGTTTTTCACGTCTCTTGACGACGTGATTTCAATTTGTATTTATTTAGACACTGATGTCTATGATGGTTAAATACTGATTAGAGATACATAGTAAAGCACTTAGGAGTATTCATCTGACTGACAGTAGATCATGGAAACCATTGTTATTGACTGACACAGACACTGCTCACAAAAAGATACAATGACACTCAAGGATTCTTCAGAAAGTTTTTGTGGATCAAGATGACCAGTTCCAGGAGGTCTGGTTTATGATTGAAAACCACCATTGAACAATATGCTGTGGCAGAGTCAGTGTAATTGTTTTTCACTATATTGATGCTGCAATGCACTGTGTACAGACAAATAGCAGAAGTAATATATTTTGATGACCCAAGTATAGAGAACGAAATGTGAACACATTTTCTTCAAATGCCAATGCTTTTTTTGTTATGTTGCTCACTGCTGTAGCCAACAGACAATATTCTCTTCATTTTCTTTTGCCTGTTTTTTGTCTTTCAAAAAGAAGTTAGATCTAAAGATGCAAGTTTCTGCCTTCTCAGTATCTGTCTCTCTTTTCCCTCTGCCAAGGCTGAGTGTTCCTCTTCAGGCTGGGCTCCCTTGTTCCATATATATTCTATAGCTTGTTTTTTTTATTCGAATGCTTCTCCTGTAATGCATTTTCCCTGCTTTGGTCTCAATCGCACACCTGCAAAAATGAAATAACATGAGGTATAGAGTTTCAGTTCTCATCTGCCAGTTCCTGTGATGGAGTTTCAGTCATGTACACAATCCATCCCAGAATCCATTTCAAAACCTTTTAGTATTAGGTTTGTGATCTTCCACTGATAGAGAGTTGATTGTGTATATGTGTATATATATATATATATATATATATATATATATATATATATATATATATATATATATATATATATATACACAGTACCAGTCAAAAGTTTGGACACACCTACTCATTAAAGGTTTTTCTTTATTTTTAGTATTTTCTACATTGTGTAATAATAGTGAAGACATCAAAACTATGAAATAACACATCTGGAATCATGTAGTAACCAAAAAAGTGTTAAACAAATCACAATATATTTTATATTTGAGATTCTTCAAATAGCCACCCTTTGCCTTTATGACAGCTTTGCACACTCTTGGCATTCTCTCAACAAGATTCACCTGGAATGCTTTTCCAACAGTCTTGAAGGAGTTCCCACATATGCTGAGCACTTGTTGGCTGCTTCTTCTTCACTCTGCCGTCCGACTCATCCCAATCCATCTCAATTGGGTTGAGGTCAGAGGATTGTGGAGGCCAGGTCATCTGATACAGCACTTCATCACTCTCCTTCTTGGTAAAATAGCCCTTACACAGCCTGGAGGTGTGTTGGGTCATTGTCCTGTTGAAAAACAAATGATAGTCCCACTAAGCCCAAACCAGATGGGATGGCGTATCGCTGCAGAATGCTGTGGTAGCCATACTGGTTAAGTGTACCTTGAATTCTAAATACATCACAGACAGTGTCACCAGCAAAGCACCCCCACACCATAACACCACCTCCTCCATGCTTTACGGTGGGAACTATACATGCGGAGATCATCCGTTCACCCACACCGCGTCTCACAAAGACACGGCGGTTGGAACCAAAATTCTCAAATTTGGACTCCAGACAAAAGGACAAATTGCCACAGGTCTAATGTCCATTGCTCGTGTTTCTTGGCCCAAGCAGGTCTCTTCTTCTTATTGGTGTCCTTTAGTAGTGCTCTGGGTCTTGAAAATCTTGAAAACGTTCTTGAAATGTTCCGTATTGACTGACCTTCATGTCTTAAAGTAATGATGGACTGTCATTTCTCTTTGCTTATTTGAGCTTTTCTTGCCATAATATGTACTTGCTCTTTTACCAAATAGGGCTATCTTTTGTATACCCCCCCCCCCCCCCCCCCCCCTACCTTGTCACAACACAACTGATTGGCTCAAACGCATTAAGATGGAAAGAAAGTCCACAAATTAACTTTTAAGAAGGCACACCTGTTAATTGAAATGCATTCCAGGTGACTACCTCATGTAAGGGTGCTATTACAGGGGGAGACTTCTAGTAATGCTCCATCTATCTTTCACCTCAATGATTAAAACAACGAATTGAGGGATGTAATGCCCTCTATTTCCATGTAAATTGCACTTGTTACAGCAGCACAGGTTGTTTGGCTGAGATACAGTAAGGTTATTGATCAATTGTGGTGATGTAAATTTGTGTTGCTAGAACTTGAGTATGTTTCACTACTGGCTGTGCATCTTACAGGGGCCCATAACTGTAGACTAAAGCAACAAGACACTGCAAAACATTTAGCTGGATGGGGCAAGGGGTAGAGACCGCCAGGACAACCGTTTTAATGGGGGGAACCAGGTTTCTAACAATGGGACTTTTAACTTTGAGCATATATTTGGGGTATTATCTAAGGTTTGCTTGTTAGAACTCAAAACTTCTCTTCCACTTTGCCTTGCAACACTAGAATGTTTGCGTAATCCCACTTAGCTGGGGAATATGACGAGCATAGGCTCTGCTGTAAGGGCAAGGCTGCTTGAGAACTGTCCAGGGTCCTGACTTCTCTAGGCTCTGACTTCTGGTGGTGCTGAACAGACAGCAGGTTGAGCGACACCCTCTACACATACAGAATCCGGACTAAGGTGGTGCCTAGCAGTGGGTCAAGGAGAGACTGTTTATAGTGGTAAAATACACCAGACTAAACTATGATAAAAGGTCAAAAGCATAGGAAGTCCCTGGTTGTTAGCTTAGCCAGGTATCTATTCTACAGCCCATCAATGTTTTGCAGTTGGCTTATATAAGGAGTCCATGGAAAGGAGAGTCTTGATTTTACCATTTTGTAATTACTTTGAAAATTATCTATCAAATATGAATCATTATATCATCCATTGTCAAAACCACATTCTTTTAACATGTAATTTTTTTTACAAAACAACGCAAGTAATCTTATTTAATTGCTAAGTATTACGGCAATTAGATTACAAATTCAGAACTGTCGGTTCTAAACTTTGCATGTATTAGCCAACAGGCAAAACACCTATGGGCTTTAGAATGGATAGCTGACTAAGCTCACAACCGGACGGGACTTCTTCTTCTGTTCCCTAGTGTAACCTGATTCAAGCAGTATACTACTTGTGATCGCAGACGGATAATTCTGATACAATTATTATCTATCATTCTCTGCAAATCAAGATAGGTTAACCCTGATAGCCATTGGCAACTGACATACTTTAATAGCCATTGTCACACCCTGGCTCTGGGACTCTATATGTTGAGCCAGGGTGTGTTCATTCTATGTGTTTAATTCTATGTTGGTAATTCTGTTGTGTTTATTTCTATGTTGGCTAGAGTGACTCCCAATCAGAGGCAACGAGTGTCAGCTGTCGTTGGTTGTCTCTGATTGGGAGCCATATTTATACTGTCTATTTTCCCTTTGTGTTTGTGGGTTCTTGTTCCGTGTTCGGTCATTGTTACCGTGGACTTCACGAGTCGTTTCTTGTTTTGTTGATTGTGTTTTATTATCACTAAAGATAATAAAGTTAAACATGTTCGTTCATCACGCTGCGCCTTGGTCTGTTCATTACGACGATCGTGACAGAAGAACCCACCATGCAACGACCAAGCAGCGTGTCCAGGGGCAGCTCTTGGGCTGGACATGGGAGGAAGCGTCGGGAGAAGAGACGGTGGAGGCGCGCCGTAGAGAGGAGCAGCGGCGCCAAACGGGTCAACGTCGGACAGGCGAGAGGCAACCCCAGAACATTTTTAGGGGGGGGCACATGGCATGGAGGACGGGGCTGACGGAGGCAGAAAAGGGGCGGATTCAGAAGGCCACCAGGTTACGGATACACCGCCCTGTACGTCCTGTGCAGATTTCTCACACAGAGTGTGTGAGGGTAGGCATTCAGCCAGGACGGGTTGTGGCTGCGCTTCACTCCAGGTCTCCTATCCGTCTCCACAGCCCGGTTCGGCCTGTCCCTGCTCCACGCACCAAGCCTACGGTGTGCGTCGCCAGCCCGGTCCGGCCTGTCCCTGCTCCACGCACCAAGCCTACGGTGTGCGTCGCCAGCCCAGCCCGGCCTGTCCCTGCTCTACGCACCAAGCCTACGGTGTGCGTCGCCAGCCCAGTCCGGCCTGTCCCTGCTCTACGCACCAAGCCTACGGTGTGCGTCGCCAGCCCAGTCCGGCCTGTCCCTGCTCCACGCACCAAGCCTACGGTGTGCGTCGCCAGCCCGGCCCGGCCTGTTCCTGCCACTCGCACCAAGTCTACGGTGCGCGTCGCCAGCCCGGCCCGGCCTGTTCCTGCCACTCGCACCAAGTCTACGGTGCGCGTCGCCAGCCCGGCCCGGCCTGTTCCTGCCACTCGCACCAAGTCTACGGTGCGCGTCGCCAGCCCGGCCCGGCCTGTTCCTGCCACTCGCACCAAGTCTACGGTGCGCGTCGCCAGCCCGGCCCGGCCTGTTCCTGCCACTCGCACCAAGTCTACGGTGCGCGTCGCCAGCCCGGCCCGGCCTGTTCCTGCCACTCGCACCAAGTCTACGGTGCGCGTCGCCAGCCCGGCCCGGCCTGTTCCTGCCACTCGCACCAAGTCTACGGTGCGCGTCGCCAGCCCGGCCCGGCCTGTTCCTGCCATTCGCACCAAGTCTACGGTGCGCGTCGCCAGCCCGGCCCGGCCTGTTCCTGCCACTCGCACCAAGTCTACGGTGCGCGTCGCCAGCCCGGCCCGGCCTGTTCCTGCCACTCGCACCAAGTCTACGGTGCGCGTCGCCAGCCCGGCCCGGCCTGTTCCTGCCACTCGCACCAAGTCTACGGTGCGCGTCGCCAGCCCGGCCTGTTCCTGCCACTCGCACCAAGTCTACGGTGCGCGTCGCCAGCCCGGCCCGGCCTGTTCCTGCCACTCGCACCCAGTCTACGGTGCGCGTCGCCAGCCCGGCCCGGCCTGTTCCTGCTACTCGCACTAAGCCAGGGGTGCGAGACGTCAGCCTGGTAAGGCCCGTCCCTCCTCCACGCACCAAGCCAGGGGTGCGAGTCGTCAGCCTGGTAAGACCCGTTCCTCCTCCACGCACTAAGCCAGGGGTGCGAGTCGTCAGCCTGGTAAGGCCCGTTCCTCCTCCACGCACCAAGCCAGGGGTGCGCGTCGTCAGCCTGGTAAGGCCCGTTCCTCCTCCACGCACCAAGCCAGGGGTGCGCGTCGTCAGTCCAGCACAACCCGTGCCTGGGTCACCGGTGCCTGGTAAGGTACAGGTCAACTGCTCCACTATGGAGCTGAAGCTAACCGCTCCTGCTAAGTCCAGTTCAGCTCCAGCCGGCGGGGCCAGACTGGACCAGGGGCGCTATGGGGGGTTTATTGGAGGGTGGTGGTCAAGGCCGGAGCCAGAACCGCCGCCGAGGAGGGATGCCCGCCCAGCCCTCCCCTGTTTTGTTCAAGTTGAGGCGCGGTCGCAGTCCGCGCCTTTAGGGGGGGGTACTGTCACACCCTGGCTCTGGGACTCTATATGTTGAGCCAGGGTGTGTTCATTCTATGTGTTTAATTCTATGTTGGTAATTCTGTTGTGTTTATTTCTATGTTGGCTAGAGTGACTCCCAATCAGAGGCAACGAGTGTCAGCTGTTGTTGGTTGTCTCTGATTGGGAGCCATATTTATACTGTCTATTTTCCCTTTGTGTTTGTGGGTTCTTGTTCCGTGTTCGGTCATTGTTACCGTGGACTTCACGAGTCGTTTCTTGTTTTGTTGATTGTGTTCTATTATCACTAAAGATAATAAAGTTAAACATGTTCGTTCATCACGCTGCGCCTTGGTCTGTTCATTACGACGATCGTGACAGCCATAGTGTCTCTATTGACTACTGTATCCCAATAGGCACAAATTGACTAGAAGCACTAAGGAAAAACACCCCTGTCTCAGGACACGCCGTGCGAGGTCACACAGGAAACATCCTCCATAAGACATGACAGAATCAGAGCTGTGTCTCCAGCACAGGCATGACTGATCTGGAGACACAGCAGTTCAGAATGTGGGCTAGCATGCATCTCTCTCTCTTACTTCTCTCTCTCTCACTCTTCTTTCTCGGTGTCTCTGTCTCTTTCTCGCTCTCACTCGCACTCTCTCACTCTCTCTGATGAGGGTCTGAGGCCCAATATGGAAGAAACTAAAGTGTTCCAGTCCAGTGTCAAACCCCTGAGGACAGCGGTAGTCTCAATGCATCCTGGCCATGACAAATTACCTGTCCAAATGCATCTCCAAACTCTACAACTAACCCTGGGATTATGGTTTCACAGAAATACACATGTTTTCTGTTACGAAAGCTTTGTCTAATGGCGGGTTTAAAAATATTTAGCTCAAAAGGGTTTCAAAAGCAGGGGAATGAGGGTTTTGACAAACCTTGGCTATAGGCTACAGAAAAAATGTTAGCTACTGTGAAATGATTAGAGAAAAACATGCTACACATCACACATGGTGTTACTATGGTAACATATATAGCTGCCTGTTTGCTAGAATGTAGGAATTCAGATTTGAAGAACCTTGAATAGAGAGAAATGACTAGAAAAAAACATGCTACACATCACTCATAGCATTGCTATGGTAAAATGGATGGCTGCTAGAATGTAGAAATTCACACTCGAAGAACCTTACACATCTCACATGGCATTGCTACAGCTGCCTTTTTGCTAGTAGCAAACCCATCCACATGTCTGTTAGGATTGATGGGTTTTACACTGAGGACATACTGTTGCTTTTGACAAGAGGTTTAGTGTTAAGTCACATCGCTGAATCTTATATTTATGTTCCTCTTTCATATCTAGATGCCAATATCTTTATGGTAACACTTCTGTGTGTTTAAGGTATTAGTTATTTATAAAGGCTGTTATAAGGAGCCATGAGCCATTACAAAAGCTTATTTAACACGTATTGTAATGTATTATACATGTAGGTGCATTTATAGGGAGCAATGAGATGTTTTGGAAGTCTTACAGCAGGTCTTATAATGTGATTAAAGGTACTAATATTGGACTGTATGCAGGTGGCTCAGACAATGTGATACCGCTCCCATTCCACAGCCCTCTGTGGAGTATCCTGTCACTGTAGACGTCAAGATAACCGGAACATTATCTACACTGCATGCACAACCCGTTGAGCAGTCTGCATATGCTCTCTCAATCAGATACGAAGTTGACTCATGAATTGTTTATGAAAGCATATATGCCATGTCAGGCATCAGTTACATTGAATTGACAAAACGTGTTCTTTGAATCTACATTCTGCCTCAAAGAGAAAGGTGGCATTTCTTTGGTCATGTAAATCTTGCATCTTCTTGGGAATATACAGAACCCATAATACATTAGATATTTTTAGATCCTTGTTTAATGTGTTGTGTAAACTGTACTCTCTTATCACCTCGTCATGGTAAACTGGGATTCTTTTGAACCACAAAACGTTCCTGTACGTTCCTGTAAGTTTGTACCACATTTTCCTGTACATCTCAGCACTAACAGAGAGTTTTTCTATAAACATGTGGTACCAACTCCCCCGTCCTCCTTCCCCTCTCCCACTGTAAGAAGTGAGTTTAGCAGTCATTTGGTTAAATTATTTTCTCTCTAATGACCAGCTTTCCACATCAACCCAGTCGCCGTAACTCAGTGGAAAAGAGCAGATGATTGATTTAGATAAGGCACATTGTGCTTCTTCATACTGCCTTATTTGCACAGCAAACTCCCTCTGTGTCTTAGAACCACAGCGAATTGGCTACATTTGTGTACTCTCACATTTGTAAACTGTCACATTTACACGCAAACTGTAAATATTGTCTGTATTTAGAGTGTATGTCCTTGAGAGTGTATTTCTAAACTTTGAATTATTTACTGTATGTCATAACTGACTTTTTTTTTTTTTACTTCACTCTTCATCTCAAAGCCCAAAGTAATCCCTGAGGGATTTGAGAGTTAGAGTAAGATCAGCCATTAGAGGCCATGCAATTCAGTACTCATCTCGAAAACAATAGCAATTTAGGTCAAAAGAGTCCATACTAACAAAGGAAATAGAAGGTCTAACAGAACAGATAGATAGCAATAAAAACTGTAACATAGAGCCTCAGAATAAATTAGAGGAAAAACTAAAAGAAATTGAGAAACTTATTCAAGAAAGATCAAGTGTAATATATTATAAAAAATAAAGCAAAATGGATGGAATATGGGAAAAGATCCACCAAATTATTTTTTTATCTTCAACATAGAAATGCTACCAAAAATAATTTACTGAAACTGGTTACAAATGACGGAGTCACCCATGATTCACCAAATTATATTTTGAAAGGGGAAGCAAAGTACTTTAAGTATATGTTTTCCTTTCAGCCGCCTCCATGTCCTCTAACTGAAGCTAATTGTAGGGATTTTTTTCTATTGATAATGTAAAATTAACTGCCACACAGAAAGACTCATGTGAAGGTGAAATTACAGAGGAGGAACTTCTGGGTGCAATTAAAGACTTTAAGTCAGGGAAAGCTCCAGGGTTGGATGGCATACCAGTCGAGGTATACCAAAACTTTTTTGATATACTCAGAGGACCGCTATTAGCATGTTTTAACCACTCCTATGTAAATGTTAGATTATCAGACACTTAAGAAGAAGGTCTGATTTCATTATTACTGAAACATGATACAAGTGGGAAATATAAAGATCCAGTCCATTAAAAAAATTGGAGGCCCCTTACACTTCAGTGTTGTGATGCAAAACTTCATACATTGGAGATAATATAAGGCAAGTGCTGGAAACAATAGAACACAATGAAAAATCTGGGAAACCAAGCCTGCTATTCATAGCAGACTTTGAAAAGGCATTTGATAAAGTACGACTGGAGTTTATATATAAATGCCTGGAGCATTTCAATTTTGGAGATTCTCTTATAAAATGGTTTAAAATAATGTATAGTAACCCTAGGTGTAAAATAGTAAATAATGGCTATTTCTCAGAAAGTTTTAAACTGTCAAGAGGAGTTAAACAAGGTTGTCCACTATCGGCATATCTATTTATTATGGCCATCGAAATGTTAGCTATTAAAATCAGATCCAACAATAATATCAAGGGATTAGAAATCCAGGGTTTAAAAACAAAGGTGTCATTGATGATTCATGTTTTCTTTTTAAATCCACAACTTGAATCCCTCCACAGCCTCATACAGGATCTAGATACATTTTCAAACTCTCTGGATTACAACCAAATTATGATAAATGTACTATATTACAATTTTTACATTACCATGTAGTTTACCAATAAAATGGTCTGATGGTGATGTGGATATACTCGGAATACATATTCCAAATGAAATAAAGGATCTCACTCCAATACATTTTTTAATAGAAAGTCACCAAAAAATAGACAAGATCTTGCTACCATGGAAAGGTAAAAACCTGTCTATTTGTGGAAAAATCACCCTGATTAACTCTTTAGTATTATCCCAGTTTACCTATTTGCTTATGGTCTTGCCTATGCCTACCGAACAGTTTTTTTTTAATTATATGAGAAAAAAATATTCCATTTTATTTGGAACGGCAAGCCAGACAAAATTAAACGGGCCTATTTATATATTGAATATGAATTCGGAGGACAGAAATGATTAAATATTAAAGCATTAGACCTATCACTAAAAGCTTCGGTCATACAAACCTTATACTTAAATATGAACTGGTTCCCTAGCAAATTAGTAAGATTGTCTCACCCCATGTTCAAGAATGGCCTTTTTCCCTTTATTCAGATTACAACCACTCACTTTCAGTTATTTGAAAAGGAAATAATCTCCCAAATATCACCATTTCTAAAACAAGCCATAGAAAGTTGGTTGCAATTTCAATGTAATCCTCCAGAAACGACAGAACAAATAATGCAACAAAAATGGTGGTTAAACTCAAATATACTAATTGATTAAAAAAACTTTTTTCAATGCCCTTGCTGATGGAAGGAGGTTTTCACTCAAAATCTCACGATACATGGCCCCATTCATTCAGGAAACGTATGATCTCTGTAATTGCAAACAAAGGTTTCTGTAACAAATATTAAGTTCTGCTTTTCTGATGTATCAAATACTTATGTCATGCAATAAAATGCAAATTAATTACTTAAAAATCATACAATGTGATTTTCTGGATTTTTGTTTTAGATTCCGTCTCTCACAGTTGAAGTGTACCTATGATAAAAATTACAGACCTCTACATGCTTTGTAAGTAGGAAAACCTGCAAAATCAGCAGTGTATCAAATACTTGTTCTCCCCACTGTATATTGTACTCTCCTTGGGTTGTGTTTTCTCCTAATAAATCACATCAGCCAGTGGTCCCAGTTGAGCATCATTTATTTATGTTGTTAAATGGGAAACAGCATGTTAGTTGTGCAGAGCTTAACGATATTGATGGCTGTCGATGGCAAAATATGTAGCATGAAGGCAACTGTGTTAGCAGTGGGCTTATGTGACCATTACGTCGGTGTATGCTAGCTAACACACTTACAGTGAGGGGGAAAAAGTATTTGATCCCTTGCTGATTTTGTACGTTTGCCCACTGACAATGAAATGATCAGTCTATAATTTTAATGGTAGGTTTATTTGAACAGTGAGAGACAGAATAACAACAACAAAATCCAGAAAAACGCATGTCAAAAATGTTATAAATTGATTTGCATTTTAATGAGGGAAATAAGTATTTGACCCC
Organism: Coregonus lavaretus; assembly: GCF_964263955.1. NCBI lineage: Eukaryota > Metazoa > Chordata > Actinopteri > Salmoniformes > Salmonidae > Coregonus > Coregonus lavaretus. The sequence goes on from NC_140017.1 coordinate 14,000,445, forward strand.
CTCTCAATCAGAAAGATTTATGGCTCCCAGGTGTCTTTTATACAGGTAACGAGCTGAGATTAGGAGCACACTCTTAAAGGGAGTGCTCCTAATTTCAGTTTGTTAGCTGTATAAAATACACCTGGGAGCCAGAAGCAATTAATCAATCAGTTTCCAAACTCTCCACCATGGCCAAGACCAAAGAGCTCTCCAAGGATGTCAGGGACAAGAGTGTAGACCTACACAAGGCTGGAATGGGCTACAAGACCATCGCCAAGCAGCTTGGTGAGAAGGTGACAACAGTTGGTGTGATTATTCGCAAATGGAAGAAACACAAAATAACTGTCAATCTCCCTCGGCCTGGGGCTCCATGCAAGATCTCACCTCGTGGAGTTGCAATGATCATGAGAACGGTGAGGAATCAGCCCAGAACTACACGGGAGGATCTTGTCAATGATCTCAAGGCAGCTGGGACCATAGTCACCAAGAAAACAATTGGTAACACACTACGCCGTGAAGGACTGAAATCCTGCAGCGCCCGCAAGGTCCCCCTGCTCAAGAAAGCACATATACAGGGTCGTCTGAAGTTTGCCAATGAACATCTGAATGATTCAGAGGAGAACTAGGTGAAAGTGTTGTGGTCAGATGAGACCAAAATCGAGCTCTTTGGCATCAACTCAACTTGCTGTGTTTGGAGGAGGAGGAATGCTGCCTATGACCCCAAGAACACCATCCCCACCGTCAAACATGGAGGTGGAAACATTATGCTTTGGGGGTGTTTTTCTGCTAAGGAGACAAGACAACTTCACCGCATCAAAGGGACGATGGACGGGGCCATGTACCGTCAAATCTTGGGTGAGAACCTCCTTCCCTCAGCCAGGGCATTGAAAATGGGTCGTGGATGGGTATTCCAGCATGACAATGACCCAAAACACAAGGCCAAGGCAACAAAGGAGTGGCTCAAGAAAAAGCACATTAAGGTCCTGGAGTGGCCTAGCCAGTCTCCAGACCTTAATCCCATACCCCTTGCATCACATTTTCATACTGGGAAGACCTGATGTTCGCGATCTCCCCCTAGCTGCAAGCGGGGCCAATCACAACACGCCTTATTGTCATCAGAGTTGAACCAACCAATAAGAATGCTTGAACATTAAATACACATTTCTTTAGAGGCAATTGGAAACATAACCAACCCTGTTACAATGGCACAAATAGACAGGTTCCCAGGCTAGGGTGCCATTTCATGTCAAATCAAACCTAAATCTCTTTTCTAGCTTCTTTCCTGCAGTATAATGTGATAGCAAGCTGTGTATTTATGTTGAAATCAAAGCATCCCAATTCATTATGAATATGACACATTTGTGACAACAATTTCAAATGTGAATTGGATCTGGCCCACTAGCATCGACCAATATACTGTCAGGTAAAGTGGGAGTTGAGACACTATATAGAGATTGGCAGAGAACAATCTAAATTAGGACTGAAGCAGTCAGTCAATCACTAACAATCCCACTATACCAGATCTCATACAGTAATGGCATGAATTAAGCTCCCAAAGGGTCTTTTAAGTCCTGTATGTGTCATGGCTAAATGTTGTTAATATTATAATTGTGATCCATAATCTGTCAGAAAGGGTGTTCTGACATGATGGTAATTGGAGGAACATTTAGTAATGTAGATTTGGATAGAATAACGGGATAGAATAATTTGTTCCCCAATTTAATGTATTAATTGGTGCCTTTGATTCATTTAGAGTTCATAAAAATGTAGCTTTAGGGTCAAAACATGTGTAGGCCAGAATTATAATGGGAAGCTGTTTGGCTTTGCATGCTAAACTGCAGGGATCTCATTGATGACTAGATCAGACAGTAACATAAATACTATTCAGCCTTGAATGTGAATTGTGTACACACAAGGGTTCTCTAGCAGAAGCTTGTGGTTCACATGGTGGTATATAACAGGTAGAGAACAAGGGTAATTCATTATTCAATAAGGTGTGTTATGCATCACATCCAGACATCTTACTGTGCCACTTTTGTTTTTCTTTTCAATTATTGAAGCTGTAATGTCATTGGCATTCATACATAACAAATGACTAGGAAATGAGCATAGTTCAATTCAGCAACACCAGTCATGTAGCTCAGCAGGGTTTACAATAGGAGACTGAGCTTTAGAAGCGGGAATACAACGGCATGTTCAGGCAGCATCCGCTTTCATTGCCATCACAATAAAATCTAGTAAGATTCAGGAAGAAAAAACAATGCTTGATCACAAAGAAAGACAGGGTTGCCACACTGAATGAATATGCAGGATTTGTCTGGATTAACCTTGCTGTCAGTCGTGGACATGTACAATGGTAGATGAGAGGACAGTGTTTGGCTGGCAGTAGAGAGAGAGGAATAGAGGACATTAAAGGGAAAACACTTTCCCTCCCTCCCTCCCTCCCTCCCTGCCCCTCTCTCCCTCTCTCTGCCAATCTCCTTCTCTGTCCTCTCTCTCACAGGCCATTTTCTAGTGAGTAAGGGCCCCTGGACTTTGATTAGTCTCAAGTGTCTTTACAAACAGCCTGCCCTCACCTTGCCTGCAGGCTAAATGAAGAAGTTTCTTACCAAATGTCACTATTAGTATTCCACAGATTTCCGTCATGCTATCCTCCTCTCCTGTCCTCCGCCAAGCCTCACCTCTGGTAGGGACACACCTCTTGCGGTACAGAGGACCTTTGTCATTGGTTTACAGAGGGTAGCTAAAGGTCATGATCTATTTTTTCTTGGTTTTGTAGTAGCCTATGCATCAGAGAGACCTGGAAGTTATGGCTGGAGTAGCTACAGTGGTGTTAAGAGGGAAACTAGATCATGGAAGCATGTACATGGATCTAGACACTGAGACACACATTCATTAGAATATGTCAGATGTGAAATAATTAATCAAATTCAACAGGTTATGTCAGATGTTATGCAATGTTTCAGGATGTTATTCTAGATGACAGGCATGCTTGTGACTGTAGATCCATAAAGCGTTGCTGAAATACCAATGCAATTGCACAATAAACACAGTTGGAACATAGGCTGACCGGTGACTCCCGCGTGCAGCATGAGTCCGTATCCTCATCAATATCAATAATCAGAAGATGATGTCCAACTTGTGTTTTTCCAGGTACTTGCTTAACCACTAGGTGGAAGTGACGACCAGGAAAGGCAAGTGCTGAAGCGCACAACTATTCGTGATTGCAAAAAGGCTGCGTTTAGCACTCGAGCACTTGAGATGTATAGTACTCTGCACCATTAGGACATAGCCTTGGAGCTATACGCCCTCTGAGCATCATTTCTACCAAAAAACGATACTGCCTGCTCACGAAATTATTGCAAGAGACCTGCACTTGAAATACGTTGACTGTCAGGAGAGGTTTTGAAGCTGACGAGGACAACATGAATTATTTCTGGATATACACAATTTGGATACCGGGTTTCTTTTTCTTCTTTGGATTTCAAGGTACGGGATGCATTCTAGTTCATTTTTAATATAACTATGTTACGTTAGATTACCAGTCACATTTCTCTTTTCAGTTTGGAGTTAGAGGAATCGCTTTTGTGTTCCTACGCATGCTGAGCCTATGCTTTTGCAGCTTTGATCGGCTACATCTGGTGTCTTCTACGACTTATTATTTATCCCCGGTATTTATGACTTTCATCCTTGCCTATGTATTACTGTCTTGACACTAATAGTGTACTTACGCACACATAGAGAAGTAGGCTACACTTACACACACGCAGAGGGGGAGATATTGAAAAGTACTTGAAGACGACACCAATACGATTCAAAGTGAGTGGGGGTGGTGGAGGAGGACACATTCAGTGGCGTGATTTCACGGGAAATTGCTAAAGCCACAAATTATTCAATTATATCTTAAGTGACTTGTCTGCGATGTCCCAGCTGAGTTTGAATCTTGTTGCTATATTTTTCTGTGCCACCCTTTGTGGTTATAGAACTGATGATACTTCTCATGTCTGGCTGATTTTAGTAGCTTTCGAAGCTGATGGCTTCATCTGTCACTGTAGACTACTGAACATTCTACTTTGTGGGACGATCTCACTGTAGCTCAAGGATCAGACAGGTAACAAGCTTGGCTGAAGTTGCAAGGTGGTGCATTGTCAAGTGACTTTAATTGATACACTTTTATGTATCATTATTTAGGTTACTGTATAATATTAATTTATTTAAGCCTTAGTTTACAAGGTGAGTTGCCTGAGAATACATTTGGGCTAGATACAGTGTTTCCCAAACTCGGTCCTCAGGACCCCAAGGGGTGCACGTTTTGGGTTTTCACCTAACACTACACAGCTGATTCAAATGATCAAAGCTTGATGATTTGTTGATTATTTGAATTAGCTGTGTAGTGCTAGGGCAAAAACCAAAATGTGCACCCCTTGGGGTCCCGAGGACCGAGTTTGGGAAACCCTGGTCTATAACAATGACCCTGGGGAAGAGTTGCAGGGCAAAGGACAGTAGAGTGGTTGGGAGCTGGTTAATTCATCCCCAGATAGTATGATGTTATTGAGAGTTAAGCCAGGACCCCTATTTTCACAGAGTCAGATCTTGGGTGCTATGTCTCATTCGAGGGATGGAACCATTTGAGGGCAGTGACCTCACCCCTGGGGCATTTGGGTCTCCTTTAGACCAGAGGGAAGAGTTCACCCTACTGGCCCTCCAACCCACTTTCAGTAGCTTTCCATCTCCCATACAGGGATCAAACAGGCCCTTCCCTGCCTAGCTTCAGACAGCTTCTTCTGACGGTATGTGCAATACAACATCTATACATAACATCAATAGGCCCCAAATTGAACAGATTGTTGGTGTTGTACTAAGATAATGTCCACTAGTATGTAATCCCTCTCTTTCCACAGTTCCTCATGCCTGGGCACATCTCTGATGGCCTCATGGCAGTATCCCACTACTAACACTAATGTATCAAATTTGGTGGTTGGCCTGCACAGGATTTGAACCCACTACCTTGTGGCTCTCAGTCCAACTCCTTTTGTATGCTTTTGCCAAGAGGTTCAGCGTTATTGTGGGTGTTCCTGATGATGACCAAGGACCCCTGCGTGCAGACTAATTCTAATTTGGTAAATTGTCTGATTCTAAAAGGAGTTGTGTGTGCGGTTATGGTGTGCTGTCAAACCCAGCGCAGTAGTCAATTAACAACTAAATGGGGCTTAATTTGAAAATGGCTTTGAAGGAAACCACAACCTCCGGGTCAACAACATTAGGGGCTTCCAGCTCTAACTTATGACATTAAATGTCTATTATATTCTCTATGAAATGCAATGCATGATTCAGCCTTATCATGACAGCAGAATGTATGTTATAAGCAACCACCAGGGGCTGTCATATTAGGTCTTCCTAATGTACACTAGCAGTACTCTGCAGTGCAACCATTTTACTCGCATATCCGCCTAAATATTTTGCTGTGCGACTTGTAATTTTATTTAGGAGCAACAGTGCGCCTAGCAAAATGAAAGATTCTAGCTTTAATATCTCAAATATTTTTCACTGTGCTCCTACATTTCTTTGTCTGTGGCTCCATTTTTCAACTTAGGTGCACATGTGTAATAAAGGTCAGAGTAGAGCCCTGACTAGGTCTGTTTACATGGAACCACAGCAGGAGAGACACAGCAGCATTTTCACTTTGATCTCCATCAGAACCCTGTATGCTTAACTAGTCTGGCCATGTCTCACACCTTGGGGTGGTGTCACAGGTCGGTGGCTTCGACCATGTCGGGTCCTCCTCACTGGCCCACTTTTCCTCTTCATCTAACTTTAAATTACCCTTCTTATTGTGTTAACATAATGCTCATTTGTTAAATTAATTGGGTTAGGCAGGGCAAGATGCTGCTCTAAATGCCCACTGTTCATTTCTCTGTGGAGATGGAGCCTCTTCTGAGTGCAGTGCAGCCAACACAGATAACTAGTAATGAAACTGCACCGTAGATCACTATCGTAGTCAGGAGAAAGTCAGATAGCACGTGTACTGTGTTTGCTCTTCATAGAGCACATGGACTGTTAGGGGCTTTCATAGCACATACTATACAATAGTGGATTGTCCCCTTACATACTGTATGTTGAAAAAGAAACATGACTTTGCAGTTGAACAAAGAGGAAGAAAATAACAGTTTAGCCTTGTGCCATGCATTGTCTTTCTTTCCTTTTTGGTTCATCCTTTTCTGATGGAAAGTATTAGGAACCTTGAGGTACAGTTGTTTCAATGGTGTTGATGCTGTTAATCTTTTCGGAGGAAAAATGACTTCTGTCAATTATCCAGAGATGGCATAGCAGAAATGGAATAGGATAGCTGTGGATATAATTTTATTGTTTTCTTGTTCCAGTAATACAAATATTTGCCTTTCATGTGGTGATCAATGCACACTAGGCACCTGGGAGGAACACAATTTTGAAATATGCTTCTTTGAAGGAAAATGGTGCCATCGCCTCGGAAACAAGAGAATGATCCTTAAATATAGTCAGAGGATGCTAGATTCTGTAATTTGTTTGGAATGGCCTCTAGGACTGTCCCCAAAACAACCTTGTACGGAGAACTACGAAACATTACCTAATACCCATTAAATAAACCTCCTTCAGAATGTCAGGCGCACAGGGAATACACACTCATTCAGAAATTAATTGGAAAGATTGAGTTAAACAGTTCAATTAATTAATGAAATTGGAGGATTTGTATTGGTGCTCTCTCTCGCCGGGCCTTTCACTGGAGTCCGGTTGATCTCTCTTTGGGGACTAGTGATTTTCCTCTCCACTGTGGAGTCCACAGACTCCCCCAATTTAAACTGATCTGACTGAATTGATTCCAGTGTGTTTTGTTGGGTCTTCCTGTATTTCAACCATGGCTCTGTGGTTGGTTGTAAGCAGGATGTGCTGGGCTTGTGAATTATGTAAATACTGTGCTGTGGCCACAGGAAGGGAGAGAGGGAAGCAGAGACAGGTTTTGAGTTGGGTCTGGAATAAAACACAGTAGAGCAGAACCACAGCAATACACCTTTATACTCCCCCCGTGCTACCTCGGTTTCGTCCTCTTTAATGTCCACAACGCTCCAGTTCTCAGAGCCCCATCCCAGAAAAATTGCAATTAGCTCTGTGTTCTCTGTACAAGGCTTCTGGTGCCTGTGATCCTCTGATACTTTGGGGTGAAACACGGATCGCTAACCGCAAACATGGTGTCTGTTGGAGGGGCTTCTCGCCTCATCCCTCCAGGTTAGCACTACAGGGCCTTGATGTGCTCAGTGGGGTTGTTGTCGGTTTTCCAGAGTGCAGGCTTGGTGGGCACAGGAGAAGGATCTCTGCACTTTGGAGAAGTTTGGAATTGAAAACCACATAATACTGAGGCTATATACCCCCAGACCTTTGGCATATAGGGCAGTGTTGTTGACTGCATTTAGATCTATTACTATAATTTTTTTGTCCTCATATGTAGCTACCGCCCTGCTCACAAGCTACAAAGACCGATGGCAAACAAACCGTCTATTCATGGAGACAATATAATACAATGCTGTTGAGCAGCACACCAAAGCATGTAGACATTGAAACTCATGAAAGCAACTGAAATGTCGAACCCCTAGACAAATAATTCCAAGAGGTTACATGAATTCCAAGCTCACGCAAAACTTTTTTATATACTCCACCAAGGCCATCTTCGCGTCTCTTTGTTGTTGATTCAAGTGATGCATTTCTAATCAACACCCCACATGCATTAGTGTAAAGTCTTTTCATTTGATTGCAGTATCATCATAACCAATAATACGATTTCAGGAGCTGTAGCTCTCTGGCTGTATCTCGCTAGCTGTATCTCGCTAGCTTTATATCTCTATGGAACAATCAATCAAAAAATGATCTTCCTGCACCTTCGTCGCTGGGGGTGCCCGTGTCTGCGGCCGCAGTGCCTACTGCTACGATTTCTAAGTTGACGTCGGCAACCTTCCGTCCCTGCTCTGGATCGAGCAGGGCTTCTCAATCTGTTGGAGGCCTGCACCAGGCGCCGGGAGCAACGGGCTCAAGTTATCCTGCCTCTCGCCCGTCCATAAAGGATTCTCTGAATCCTGTGAAGCGTAGGAGTGGGCGGATTTCCCCGTCCTTCTCGCCAGCCGTGATTTTGGGCAGCTCCATGGTAAGAAATGTGACCGTTCCTGGTGCAAAAACAATGTCCTATCCCGGAGCTCGAGTAAATGACATTACTATGCTGCTCCCGAATGTACTACGTCAGGACATGGAAATTGATTCTATCGTAGTCAATGTGGGTTTTATTGACATTATGAAGGGCAGCTCTGAACAGTTGAAACTGGATTTTAAAGAGCTGATTGACTCTCTGCTAGACAGTAACAAAAAAACCATCATTTCTGGCCCTGTTCCCTCTCTGAATCGTGGCTTTGAACGCTTTAGCAGGATTCTTGCTCTTCACAACTGGCTACGTGATTATTGCAGCTCAATGTGTGTAACTTTTGTAGACAATTTCGATACCTTTTGGAAACAAAACGCGTTTTATAAGGAGGATGGGATACACCCAAATCATTTGGGTTCCTGGATCCTTTCACAGCATTATAAGGCTGCGTTGAGGCAATATCTTATCAATGACCCAAGCCCAGCTCAGCTAATCCCTACCGTTGTGACGCAGAGTTGTCATTATGCTTCAGCAAATGTACATTACACCAGGGGCATCGGTAGACACAATATAAGTAACCTAATGTATGTCCCTCTAACTGCCCTGATTGCCTATGCTGATCCTACAGCTATTGCATGCAGTAAGCATGTGCATAAGAACCAGATGTATACTGTTAGCACTGAGCTGGTGTGCCCTAGGAGGAATTCCACTGTGTGCAGCTCACCCTGCACTAACATAAAGAACATGAGCACATCTACTGCTGCTAAGCTTCCCAGTAAAGCAATAAAACAAGTAAGCATCCCAGAAGAAAAGTGCGAAAAATAGCCCACGTTAACAAATGTAGCTTAAGAAACAAGGTTCATGAAATCAATAATTTGCTAGTAACAGATGACATTCATATTCTGACTATCTCTGAAACTTACTTAGATACTACCTTTGATGATACAGTGGTAGCAATACAAGGTTATAACATTTACAGAAAAAATAGAAATGCCAATGGTGGAGGTGTTGCTGTTTATATTCAGAACCACATTCCTGTGAAGATTAGAGAGGATCTCATGTTAAATACTGTTGAAGTAATATGGCTACAGGTTCATCTGCCTCCCCGAAAGCCCATTCTGGTGGGAAGCTGCTATAGACCACCAAGTGCTAACAGTCAGTATCTGGATAACGTGTGAAATGCTTGACAATGTATGTGATATCAATAGAGAGGTATACTTTCTGGGTGATTTAAATATTGACTGGCTTTCATCAGGCTGCCCACTCAAGAGAAAGCTTCAAACTGTAACCAGTGCCTTCAACCTGGTTCAGGTTATCAGTCAACCTAGCAGGGTAGTTACAAACAGTACAGGAATTAAATCATCAACATGTATTGATCATATCTTTACTAACGCTGCAGAGATTTGTTTGAAAGCAGTATCCAAATCCATTGGATGTAGTGATCACAATATAGTAGCCATGTCTGAAAACCAATGTTCCAATCGCTGGACCTAATATATTGAGTAAGAGGTCATACAATACGTTTTGTAGTTATTCCTATGTTGTTGATGTACAGAATATATGTTGGTCCGTGGTGTGTAATGAGGAGCAAACAGACACTGTACTTGATACATTTATGAAATTGCTTATTCCAGTTACTAATAAGCATGCACCCATTAAGAAAATGACTGTACAAACGGTTAAATCCCCGTGGATTGATGAGAAATTGAAAAATGGTATGGTTGAGAGGGATGAGGCAAAAGGAATGGGAAATAAGTCTGGTTGCACAACCGATTGGCAAATGTATTGCAAATTGAGAAATCATGTGACTAAACTGAATAAAAAGAAGAAGAAACTACATTATGAAACAAAGGTAAATGACATAAAGAATGATAGTAAAAAGCTTTGTAGCACCTTAAATGAAATGTTGGAAAAAAAGGCAAACTCAGCTCCATCATTCATTGAATCAGTTGGCTCATTCATCACAAAACCAAGTGATATCGCCAACTACTTTAATGATTTTTTCATTGGCAAGATTAGCAACCTTAGCCATGACATGCCAGCAACAATTGCTGACACCACATCCAAGTATATCTGACCAAATTATGAAAGACAAGCATTGTCATTTTGAATTCTGTAAAGTGAGTGTGGAAGAGGTGAAGAAATGATTGTTGTCTATCAACAATGTCAAGCCACCGGGGTCTGGCAACTTGGATGGAAAATTACTGAGAATAATAGTGGACGATATTGCCACTCCTATTTTCCACTCCTATTTTCGATATTGCCACTCTATTTTCAATTTAAGCCTACTAGAATGTGTGTGCCCCAGGCTTGGAGGGAAGCATAAGTCATTCCGCTACCTAAGAATAGTAAAGCCCCCTTTACTGGCTCAAATGGCCAACCAATTAGCCTGTTACCAACCCTTAGTAAACTATTGTAAAAATGTGTGTTTGACCAGATACAATGCTATTTTACAGTAAACAAATTGACAACAAACTTTCAGCATGCTTATAGAGAAGGACATTCAACAAGCACAGCACTTACACAAATGACTGATGATTGGCTGAGAGAAATTGATGATAAAAAGATTGTGGGGGCTGTTTTGTTAGACTTCAGTGCGGCTTTTGACATTATCGATCATAGTCAGCTGCTGGAAAAATGTATGTGTTATGTCTTTACTCCACCTGCTATATTGTGGATACAGAGTTACCTGTCTAACAGAACACAGAGGGTGTTCTTTAATAGAAGCCTCCAACATAATCCAGGTAGAATCAGGAATTCCCCAGGGCAGCTGTCTAGGCCCATTACTTTTTTCAATCTTTACTAATGACATGCCACTGGCTTTGAGTAAAGCCACAGTGTCTATGTATGCGGATGACTCAACACTATACACGTCAGCTACTACAGCGACTGAAATGACTTTAACACTTAACAAAGAGTTGCAGTTAGTTTCAGAGTGGGTGGCAAGGAATAAGTTAGTCCTACATATTTCTAAAACTTAAAGCATTGTATTTGGGACAACTCATTCACTAAACCCTAAACCTCAACTAAACTGCTTGGAGTAACCCTGGATTGTAAACTGTCATGGTCAAAACATATTGATACAACAGTAGCTAAAATGGGGAGAGATATGTCCATAATAAAGTGCTGCTCTAACTTCTTAACAGCACTATCAACAAGGCAGGTCCTACAGGCCCTAGTTTTGTCACACCTGGACTATTGATCAGTCATGTGGTCAGGTGCCACAAAGAAAGGACTTAGGGAAATTGCAATTGGCTCAGAACAGGGCAGCACGGCTGGCCCTTGGATGTACACAGAGAGCTAATATTAATAATATGCATGTCGATCTCTCCTGGCTCAAAGTGGAGGAGAGATTGACTTCATCATTACTTGTATTTATGAGAGTTATTGACATGTTGAATGCACCGAGCTGTCTGTTTGAACTACTGGCGCACAGCTCGGACACCCATGCATACACAACAAGAGATGCCACCAGAGCTCTCTTCACAGTCCCCAAGTCCAGAACAGACAATGGGAGGCGCACAGTACTACATAGAGCCATGACTACATGGAACTCTATTCCACATCAAGTAACTGATGCAGGTAGTAACATTACATTAAAAAAAAACACCTTATGGAACAGCGGGGAATGTGAAGCAACACAAAAATAGACACATGCATACACACTCGATAACATACGCACTATACACACACGTACATATGGATTTTGTACTGTAGATACAGTGGGGAAAGAAAGTATTTAGTCAGCCACCAATTGTGCAAGTTCTCCCACTTAAAAAGATGAGAGAGGCCTGTAATTGTCATCATAGGTACACGTCAACTATGACAGACAAATTGAGAAGAAAAAAATCCAGAAAATCACATTGTAGGATTTTTAATGAATTTATTTGCAAATTATGGTGGAAAATAAGTATTTGGTCACCTACAAACAAGCAAGATTTCTGGCTCTCACAGACCTGTAACAACTTATTTAAGAGGCTCCTCTGTCCTCCACTCGTTACCTGTATTAATGGCACCTGTTTGAACTTGTTATCAGTATAAAAGACACCTGTCCACAACCTCAAACAGTCACACTCCAAACTCCACTATGGCCAAGACCAAAGAGCTGTCAAAGGACACCAGAAACAAAAATTGTAGACCTGCACCAGGCTGGGAAGACTGAATCTGCAATAGGTAAGCAGCTTGGTTTGAAGAAATCAACTGTGGGAGCAATTATTAGGAAATGGAAGACATACAAGACCACTGATAATCTCCCTCGATCTGGGGCTCCACGCAAGATCTCACCCCGTGGGGTCAAAATGATCACAAGAACGGTGAGCAAAAATCCCAGAACCACATGGGGGGACCTAGTGAATGACCTGCAGAGAGCTGGGACCAAAGTAACAAAGCCTACCATCAGTCACACACTACGCCGCCAGGGACTCAAATCCTGCAGTGCCAGACGTGTCCCCCTGCTTAAGCCAGTACATGTCCAGGCCCGTCTGAAGTTTGCTAGAGTGCATTTGGATGATCCAGAAGAGGAATGGGAGAATGTCATATGGTCAGATGAAACCAAAATATAACTTTTTGGTAAAAACTCAACTCGTCGTGTTTGGAGGACAAAGAATGCTGAGTTGCATCCAAAGAACACCATACCTACTGTGAAGCATGGGGGTGGAAACATCATGCTTTGGGGCTGTTTTTCTGCAAAGGGACCAGGACGACTGATCCGTGTAAAGGAAAGAATGAATGGGGCCATGTATCGTGAGATTTTGAGTGAAAACCTCCTTCCATCAGCAAGGGCATTGACGATGAAACGTGGCTGGGTCTTTCAGCATGACAATGATCCCAAACACACCGCCCGGGCAACGAAGGAGTGGCTTCGTAAGAAGGATTTCAAGGTCCTGGAGTGGCCTAGCCAGTCTCCAGATCTCAACCCCATAGAAAATCTTTGGAGGGAGTTGAAAGTCTGTGTTGCCCAGCGACAGCCCCAAAACATCACTGCTCTAGAGGAGATCTGAATGGAGGAATGGGCCAAAATACCAGCAACAGTGTGTGAAAACCTTGTGAAGACTTACAGAAAACGTTTGACCTGTGTCATTGCCAACAAAGGGTATATAACAAAGTATTGAGAAATGTTTGTTATTGACCAAATACTTATTTTCCACCATAATTTGCAAATAAATTCATAAAAAATCCTACAATGTGATTTTCTGGATTTTTTTTCCTCATTTTGTCTGTCATAGTTGACGTGTACCTATGATGAAAATTACAGGCCTCTCTCATCTTTTTAAGTGGGAGAACTTGCACAATTGGTGGCTGACTAAATACTTTTTTTCCCCACTGTATGTGGTAGTGGTGGAGTAGGGGCCTGAGGGCACACAGTGTGTTGTGAAATCTGTGAATCTATTGTAATGTTTTTAGAATTGTATGAACTGCCTTAATTTTGCTGGACCCTAGGAAGAGTAGCTGCTGCCTTGGGGATCCATAATAAATACAAATCAATCACATTTATTAATAAAGCCCTTTTTACATCAGCAGTTGTCACAAAGTGCTTATACAGAAACCCAGCCTAAGCTCCCGAGTGGCGCAGCAGTCTAAAAAGTTGAACAACAAAAAATAAGAAACCCAGCCTAAACCCCCAAAGAGCAAGCAATGCAGGTGTAGAACACTCCTCTTCCTGTGAGAATCATAATCACTATAACGATCATGCAGGTTGGAATGCACATATTTAATTTTCATCTGTTTGTTCTATCAGGGCAAACTGACATACTGTATTCATCACGGCTGAAATAGGAGAATGGAGAAGCTATACGAATGCGTGGAGGGAAGACCAAATATAACCTGTGCAAAAATCGAATCAATTTATCTTCATACACAATGTTGGAATTCGGCAGATATATACTCAACTACTGATGTTTATAGAAAGTCTTCCAATAACTAAATGAAGATGGAATGAGGAAACTCTTATTAGTTGTATTCCTCTGCCTTCCAGTCCCTGACAATATGTTCTGTCTGCTTCTGATTCTCATCTTGAAGTCCAACTAGAGGTTTTTCTTCCTTTCATCATCCTCTTGCGTGTATAGAAGTAGTGTTCCACTGTAATGAAGACAGCAATAGTCCTTCTGTGCATGTCTTGAACAAGCCCGTCTGATCCTGATTTCTGACTTCTATAACCGGCCTACGCAGCCGCTCCTCAGCATTTTTCATCAACCCAATGCCAAGTAAAAAAAACTTCCAGCTGTTTGAGGATGTCGTTGGTGTCTCTTACAGGCACTTAGGTTTCATCAGGAGAAAGGACATATTAAGGAACATATGTTTATGTATGGTACCTGGGCTAATATGTATCTTTCTCTCAGCCTTTGTTTTACCAGTCCTCTCTACGACACCTGGCATACTTAATAGTGTGCTTCAGTGACTCCAGAATAGGGTCGGAAACATCTTTCATCTGTCAGGTTCCAGCTCACTACCAGAGTGTAGTCTTTACAACGTTAACATATTAAAACACTCTTTCAATGGAGGACTTAAAACACAGCTTGTTTCCCGGACCACATACTCCATTTTGTCTCTTATAGTGTTTGACAAACACTTCCTTGGCCCCATTTCTTGTGTTTCAAGCCTTTTGGTTTCATCTTGTCTTTACGGGCAGATGTACATCTCCAGCATTCCCGGAAGACAGTGATCTATTTTTTCCAGCGACGGGTGATCATTCAAACTGGAATTGATTCTGGCACTCTAAAGCGATTTTATCCACATGTGGCTAGTAAATGTCAGCTAATAATTGTTATTAATCTCTCTAGAGTATTAGTGATACAAAATGTCTCAAGACAATTTAGGGTGTGGTGAACCTTGCAGAGAAGCAATTTGTCTTATGTTCCCTTTTAATATACACTGCCATCCTTCTCCTCTGGAATCCAGACCCTTAACTGTTTTCCCAAAGCTCCGTAATTAAGATAGGTTTCATAAATGTAAGAATGGATCCGTTTCAGACCACGGTTTCCCTCGTTATAGACTATAAGAAACAACCACTGACATACAGTGCTGTCTTGGTGAGTGTTCTGTTTGCAATATTTATACTCTGAGATTTAGAGAGTTGTTATGAACCTGAGGCTTTTAGTTTTAGTTATGTTTTCAGTCTTTCCACCAGCCAGACAGCATGTTGGTTTGACATGTGTGCAGCAGGGAGTGTTTTCTATTTTCTTGTTTATCGAAGTGCCAAACCTATCCTCTGGAGATTTCAGATTTAATTAGAGGAAATTACACTTTGTAATTTTCATTAGTAACTTTTCCGCTTTGAGTTCAGTCGTAGAAAAAATGGTTGTAAGTGCTGTTTTCCTCAAACGTAATCTTGTTACCAGTCCGATAATGAATCACCAAATCCCAATGCACTAATGGAATTAGATGCCTATTGCGTAAAGAAACACACTGACACACACTGACTACCATTGTAAAGGTACCTGGGCTGTGGTAAATTGGTCCACACATTGGAATGGGTGAGACATTAAAAATGGATCTCTTAGAAAGAAGTTGTGACGTCTAAACATCAGTACTTGTATACATCCGATCATAGAATAAAGTCTGAGTTAAGAAGATATTTATCTCTGCCTGTTTCTTGAGTGCTCCAACTTGTTTTCCAGGAATTAGTCCTTTTGGGATGTTTTTCTTGGGTAAGCTCTATCACTGGATTATTGTCATTGTTGTTGAGCACCCCTCCTATTTCCCTTGTTGGTTGAAGCACAGTGGCCTACCTGGACTATTAACAATGTACAGCTGCACACAGAGGATAATAATTATGATTGCCCAAATATCTCTATGTACTACACAGCACCTGTAATGGCATTTCATTCTGATCATAAATTGTTTTTGGTCAGGTGATGATTGATATGGTATCAATGAATGTAATGATGTTATTTGTCATAGTAATTAATCTTCCTGTGATCCCTTTGTGAGGTCGGCTAATTGACTGAAGATAAATCATTGACAATGTTAAGGAGTGAAGAGAATAGCTGGTTTAGATGCACAGTACGTGTGTGTGTGTTTGCCAATGCTACATCAACACACAGATGGGATATCATTAGCTACTCCTGCAGAAACAGCAATATCCAGAAGGTATGACTGTAGATGTCTTCCAAACAGGGAGGTTTATCAAAGTAGCACAATATGAGGTAACCTGACAACAGAGCAGTAAATCTGAGAAGGATCAAGAATCTATGAGCTTTATTACTGTATTACAATTGCATAAACACATTTTGTAGAGTACTATTGTTAGAGGGCTGAAGGACAGACATTCTTCTTCTGACAAGAAGTATGGGGTGTTCATCTCTCTCTCTTTCTTTCTTAATCAGTATGCTGACACGGGGATCCTGATAAGAACTGCTCCGCCAGTCTGTGTCATTGCGTTCGGCGGTCTAATGTTCTTAATGTCTTCATTATGAAAGCCACTAATAACAGATTTGAGGTTATTATTTTTCCCAGGCATGACTGCTTCGGGCCTGCTCCTGCTCCTGCTCCTGCTCATTCCTACAGGGAGGGGGGAGTGGGAGCAGAGAGCTGGCAGCGGGGACACGGGAGGAATCCTTAATTGGTTTGTGAGGAAATTCTGGGTGAGCTTGGATGACATTGTGCCCAGCATTCCTCCTTCAGGAGCCAAAATGAAAAGAGACACATTCGCTGGTCCTTTCTTCCTGTAAATTTGATACTGCTTTTCAGTGCCTCAATGAGCGATGTGCATCTGTTAAAAGAGAACACCCTCGGCGGCTTGAATACACCAAGCCCTCGTTCTCAAAATATACAAGCAGAGTGGTTGGTGTTTTTTTATTTTTACTAGAGGCACTGACTTTGAAAAACAATTGAAGCCTGGCACTTTTGTTGATGGTATGAAATGAGCATTAAGATTTAAAATAAGCTTGCTTCACAATATGAAAGTTGTATTTGAAGATTTTAAACAGACTGGTCTGTTTTTTTTCCAGACAGGTAGAGAGTCCAACAAAGCAGACATTACAGACATGACAATAGACTACATAGTCTTTGTCTGAAAGCGTTATTAGCCGTCAAGTCCGTGCCTCCTCCTTTTAGTTTTCTCAATTTCAAATGAACTTTGAGAGGAATTGAGGAACAAGGACAGAGGAAGCAAGGATTTGACAGCTAGTAATGTTTTCAGACAGCCATCGTTTCTGCTATGATTTGCTTGGTTTTTACCATGAACCCCCTATGTTTGGGTCAAAGACAAGCATTGCACATTAGCGGTCATTAATTTGAGCACCAGCCATGACATTTTTTTGTTTGTCAATCAAAGCATTTAACTACCATTATTAAAGGGGTAAATTCATACCACATAACACAAAGCATTTTCTAAAGACTCTCTTGGGGGTAATTTGTCTTGTCATTGTACTGTATATGTCCAGAGAAATACAAAATAAGATATTTCACATTTAATCATGCTATCTTCCTCACATCTAACACTGTCCTCTGGCTGGGCTAGCTTGTTTTGGTGGTCAAACACAAGTCTTGCTCATGTTATTGTCATCATATTAAAATTAGTTTTGAGCATTCGCAGACACCCCTTACATTTCCAGAAATCATGTATGTTTTGTCACCATGAGCCAGCATGATTTTAGTCTTGAATAATTTACTGACTTGTTTCTGGGGAAACACTCAATAGCAGCCTCCCTATGTGACAGTAACAAACCCTGGGCTTTGAAATGTTAATCAACATGAGAATCAGGGACTAATATGACTCCATCATGGTCTTTAATCAGGATTTTGTCACTTAACAGCCAAATTAACATCATGTTTTCCGGGATGCATTAATTTGACTGTAGAGATTTGAAATTGGTACATTATCAGATGATGAATATGGCTGCAAGCAGCGATGACAGTCACTAGTCGATCTGCTTTAACATGAGAATGCTGTATCATATTACATTCAATCATGATGGTCCATGATTCAAACATACTGCAGTATTGGATCCTGTTGTCAGAGGATTTAGTTACCCAATCAAACCTACAGTACTCCCTTTTAGTGGCATCATATCCCAAAATATGTTTATCTGCAGGTCTGCGTTTTGTGTGGTCACACAGGTCTTACTAATATACAGTGTTATATTGGGTTGGATGACTTTCATCTCGATTCCAGTGCTATTTGGTTTAGACCTAGTCTATCTGTCCCATTTGTGGCTGATTGCTGATTTGGAGTGAGTGTTTGGAGCTCCTCTTCCCAGTGTGGCATCCCGGTGCATCCAGAATCCAATCGAAATCTGCGAGTGGACATCTGTGATCAACGACGAGAGGTGTTCCCTGGCGTGTGTCCATCGCATTGATGAGAGCCACACTGGCTTTTTGCAAAACAGAGGAAAGAGTACATTCTTGGCGGGTAAAGTGGCTGATTACGCGCACTGGGAGGGGGGATCGGGGGACGGAGGAAGGGAGTGGGGGGACTTTGCCAGGCATTGATCACACAGCCACATGATACCAGAAACGGAAGGCATCTCAATCTGTGGGATGGTGCTGTTGTTTACTTTTACTGCACACATGTCCTTGGCTCGGTCCAGCGCTTGGGCTCCCCTGTAGTGCTGGCATTCTATTGTGTGAAAGCAAAGCAGTGGAGAGCAGAATCCCTTCCACCAGGAGACACACAACACTGTGGCAAAGCTGCACCGCTCTGTCCTTGAACTAGGGTTGTCATGGACGAAGAAACATCCCCTATTTTGACACTCACTGTAACGACTATGTATAAAAAAAGTGGAACCACAAATAAACTCTTTGCAATGGCTTGTACAAACTAGATAGAATAAAGTCATTCTGATCCCAGCTCACAATCAACGACACATAGATGGCGTTTGGTAAATGTTCTTGAAAAATACCCTTCAAGAGTTAAGGCATTTGAGATGTCATGGCTAATTTCCTCTGTCATCATCACTTAGTGTCTCGACCTGAAGACTATTGCCTATTGCAAAAATTAACCAGAAAAACCACAGTGTTAAAATGATTTAGAGTGCATGTTTTTGGCTTCTACAACAGCGACAGTGGTTTGTTGAAGACTTTATTATATTCCAATGCTTTTAAGAGGGCCTCACTGGCGACACTTACTTTGTATCTCTGTCATGTTGGCTTGTATATGATTTGTATTTACAGTCCAAAGCCCATGTTGTAGGGCCAATGGCTTGTTAGCCTCCGAAATGGATGTCTTTAATTGTTCTATTGTTCACTTGGCCCGTTTCCACATTGCAGTCCTGGCGCGGGGAATCTGTAAAAGTTGTGGAGCATAGAAGATTTGTGCTGCTCGGCAGCTCTCTAGAACCCTCAAACTCAACTCTGGAGCTCAAAGCCAGTTCCACTGCATTTTTTCATTGTTCCCCTCTAATCAGGGACTGTTTTAGACCTGGAACACCAGATGTGTGCAATTAATTATTAGGTAGAACAGAAAACCAGCATGCTCCGGACCTCATAGGGTAAGAGTTGAGGATCCCTGCTCTAGAATATCTGGACAGGCTGATAGAGTATGAAATAAGTTCTGGTCCATGCATCTGAATACATGTTAAGGCCAGTGTTGCTTCTCTGGGTTGGGTATTGTGGGATTCAGTATTGTTTAATTTTAAACTGAATTTTCCTATATCAAATGCATACAGTGAGGGAAAAAAGTATTTGATGCCCTGCTGATTTTGTACGTTTGCCCACTGACAAAGAAATTATCAGTCTATAATTTTAATGGTAGCTTTATTTGAACAGTGAGAGACAGAATAACAACAACGAAATCCAGAAAACAAAAATTTTATAAATTGATTTGCATTTTAATGAGGGAAATAAGTATTTGACCCCCTCTCAATCAGAAAGATTTCTGGCTCCCAGGTGTCGTTTATACAGGTAACGAGCTGAGATTAGGAGCACACTCTTAAAGGGAGTGCTCCTAATCTCAGTTTGTTACCTGTATAAAGACACCTGTCCACAGAAGCAATCAATCAATCAGATTCCAAACAACAGTTGGTGCGATTATTCGCAAATGGAAGAAACACAAAAGAACTGTCAATCTCCCTCGGCCTGGGGCTCCATGCAAGATCTCACCTCGTGGAGTTGCAATGATCATTAGAACGGTGAGGAATCAGCCCAGAACTACACAGAAGGATCTTGTCAATGATCTCAAGGCAGCTGGGACCATAGTCACCAAGAAAACAATTGGTAACACACTACGCCGTGAAGGACTGAAATCCTGCAGCGCCCGCAAGGTTCCCCTGCTCAAGAAAGCACATATACAGGCCCATCTGAAGTTTGGCAATCAACATCTGAATGATTCAGAGGAGAACTGGGTGAAAGTGTTGTGGTCAGATGAGACCAAAATCGAGCTCTTTGGCATAAACTCAACTCGCCGTGTTTGGAGGAGGAGGAATGCTGCCTATGACCCCAAGAACACCATCCCCACCGTCAAACATGGAGGTGGAAACATTAGGCTTTGGGGGTGTTTTTCTGCTAAGGGGACAGGACAACTTCACCGCATCAAAGGGACGATGGACGGGGCCATGTACCGTCAATTCTTGGGTGAGAACCTCCTTCCCTCAGCCAGGGAATTGAAAATTGGTCGTGGATGGGTATTCCAGCATGACAATGACCCAAAACACACGGCCAAGGCAACAAAGGAGTGGCTCAAGAAGAAGCACATTAAGGTCCTGGAGTGGCCTAGCCAGTCTCCAGACCTTAATCCCATAGAAAATCTGTGGAGGGAGCTGAAGGTTCGAGTTGTCAAACGTCAGCCTCGAAACCTTAATGACTTTGAGAAGATCGGCAAAGACGAGTGGGACAAAATCCCTCCTGAGATGTGTGCAAACCTGGTGGTCAACTACGTCTGACCTCTGTGATTGCCAACAAGGATTTTGCCACCAAGTACTAAGTCATGTTTTGCAGAGGGGTCAAATACTTATTTCCCTCATTAATCAATTTATAACATTTCTGACATGCGTTTTTCTGGATGTTTTTGTTGTTATTCTGTCTCTCACTGTTCAAATTAACCTACCATTAAAATTATAGACTGATCATTTCTTTGTCAGTGGGCAAACGTACAAAATCAGCAGGGGATCAAATACTTTTTTCCCTCACTGTATATAACACACTGTCTTTTGAGAATCATAATAATAAGGAAAGATCTGTCATTGGGATTTTCCAATTACCTACGCACAAGATAGTGTCTATAATATGTGCTTCAGGCACGTTTGAGGTAGACAGGATGATCTGTTGATGCAGAGGAGGAGACTTTGAAGTGAGTGAAGCTCTGTGACTGAGACACAGAGAGGAGACTTTTCACTGTGACAGACATCCACCCAGGGCACAGTTTTCACTCTCCCAGCTCAGCAGGCAGGCAGGCCCTGGGGTATGGGGCTCCGCTGGGATGGAGACTCAGGCATTAACCC
Source organism: Coregonus lavaretus (assembly GCF_964263955.1). Taxonomy (NCBI): domain Eukaryota; kingdom Metazoa; phylum Chordata; class Actinopteri; order Salmoniformes; family Salmonidae; genus Coregonus; species Coregonus lavaretus. The sequence continues at coordinate 14,021,961 of NC_140017.1, forward strand.
TGTCTCTCTGGAAGGAGCGGCTCGCTGGAGCTCTGGTTCCCTTCCCTCCCATCCATTGAGGCCGCACACACACACACTGTTTAGCTGTTAGGCCTTCTGTCAATAGAGAGGAGGGTCCGATCAAAGGGAGCGAGGCAATAATGTGCTGACAGATAGACGGGTGTGTTAGTCAGCCTCCTGCAAGACTGCGTGTCACATCATCACAGATGCATGCTGTCAAAGTGCTTAATGATGCCTGTTTTTCCCCTGTCGTTGCCTCATGCCACAGTCTTAATGTAATGTAAATGCACCTGACAACAAACTGTCAAGCTCTGTTGATTTGGATCTGGGGGTTCGTTGTCACAAACCGCCCCCTGACACCATGACAATCTTCACAGCAAACTGTGTACATTAAAATAATTATGGAGTTACCCTTGTGCCGATATGAAGCAAAAATGTAGTATTTAATCTAATATTGAAAAGGATTAGAATATAGGCTACCAGACTCCAGAGTGGCACAGCGGTCTAAGGCACTGCATCGCAGCGTTGCGGCGTCACTACAGCCTGGGGTTTGATCCGATGAACGGGAGTCCCATAGGGACAATTGGCCCAGCATCGTCCGGGTTAGGGGAGGGTTTGTCCGGTGGGGCTTTACTTGGCTCATCGCGCTCTAGCGACTCCTTGTGGTGGGCCGGGCGCCTGCAGGCTGACTTTGGTCGTCAGTTGAACGGTGTTTCCTCCAAAACACTGGTGCAGCTGGCTTCCGGGTTATGCGAGCGGGTGTTAAGAAGCAAGGCTTGGCGGGTCATGTTTCGGAGGACGCATGACTCGACCTTCGCCTCTCCCGAGCCCGTTGGGGAGTTGCAGCGATGAGACAAGATCGCAATTGGATATCATGAAATTGGGGAGAAAAAGGGGGTAAAAATTACTAAAATAATAATAAAATAGAATATAGGCTACCATATAGTTATTTTTTTGTATAATTTTCCCAAAGCTTTATCAATACACCATAACATTAACAGAAGATTGTTTTCAGATCTTTGCTCTTTGCTCATGAATTCCATTTTCAGTAGCTAGAAAACAATTGGTCAACAAACAGGCTATCCAGCATTGATATATTGATTATGGCTGTCCCCGACCCCAAAAAATATTGGTAGACCGAAAGTCGTCTGTTCTTTCGACCAATAGATTGGTCAACATTTTTAATGTGTATTTTTCCATATATAGACACAACCTATGTGTTTTAAAATCAACTATACAGTGGGGAAAAAAAGTATTTAGTCAGCCACCAATTGTGCAAGTTCTCCCACTTAAAAGATGAGAGAGGCCTGTAATTTTCATCATAGGTACACGTCAACTAAGACAGACAAAATGAGAAAAAAAAAAGAATTTATTTGCAAATTATGGTGGAAAATAAGTATTTGGTCAATAACAAAAGTTTCTCAATACTTTGTTATATACCCTTTGTTGGCAATGACACAGGTCAAACGTTTTCTGTAAGTCTTCACAAGGTTTTCACACACTGTTGCTGGTATTTTGGCCCATTCCTCCATGCAGATCTCCTCTAGAACAGTGATGTTTTGGGGCTGTCGCTGGGCAACACGGACTTTCAACTCCCTCCAAAGATTTTCTATGGGGTTGAGATCTGGAGACTGGCTAGGCCACTCCAGGACCTTGAAATCCTTCTTACGAAGCCACTCCTTCGTTGCCCGGGCGGTGTGTTTGGGATCATTGTCATGCTGAAAGACCCAGCCACGTTTCATCTTCAATGCCCTTGCTGATGGAAGGAGGTTTTCACTCAAAATCTCACGATACATGGCCCCATTCATTCTTTCCTTTACACGGATCAGTCGTCCTGGTCCCTTTGCAGAAAAACAGCCCCAAAGCATGATGTTTCCACCCCCATGCTTCACAGTAGGTATGGTGTTCTTTGGATGCAACTCAGCATTCTTTGTCCTCCAATCACGACGAGTTGAGTTTTTACCAAAAAGTTATATTTTGGTTTCATCTGACCATATGACATTCTCCCAATCCTCTTCTGGATCATCCAAATGCACTCTAGCAAACTTCAGACGGGCCTGGACATGTACTGGCTTAAGCAGGGGGACACATCTGGCACTGCAGGATTTGAGTCCCTGGCGGCGTAGTGTGTTACTGATGGTAGGCTTTGTTACTTTGGTCCCAGCTCTCTGCAGGTCATTCACTAGGTCCCCCCGTGTGGTTCTGGGATTTTTGCTCACCATTCTTGTGATCATTTTGACCCCACGGGTGAGATCTTGCGTGGAGCCCCAGATCGAGGGAGATTATCAGTGGTCTTCTATGTCTTCCATTTCCTAATAATTGCTCCCACAGTTGATTTCTTCAAACCAAGCTGCTTACCTATTGCAGATTCAGTCTTCCCAGCCTGGTGCAGGTCTATAATTTTTGTTTCTGGTGTCCTTTGACAGCTCTTTGGTCTTGGCCATAGTGGAGTTTGGAGTGTGACTGTTTGGGGTTGTGGACAGGTGTCTTTTATACTGATAACAAGTTCAAACAGGTGCCATTAATACAGGTAACGAGTGGAGGACAGAGGAGCCTCTTAAAGAAGTTGTTACAGGTCTGTGAGAGCCAGAAATCTTGCTTGTTTGTAGGTGACCAAATACTTATTTTCTACCATAATTTGCAAATAAATTCATAAAAAATCCTACAATGTGATTTTCTGGATTTAAAAAAAAATCATTTTGTCTGTCATAGTTGACGTGTACCTATGATGAAAATTACAGGCCTCTCTCATCTTTTTAAGTGGGAGAACTTGCACAATTGGTGGCTGACTAAATACTATTTTTCCCCACTGTAGCTCTTTTATTGATTATGATTTTTAAAAGGAGTTAGGGAAAACAAATGATTATCTCTCAAATTTTGCAGGCAGTTGGTTATGTCATTACTTGGCTATTTTTTTCTGTTTACCACTAACATAGTCACCTAAGCTGACTAGTTACGGTTACAGTAAAATGTTCTATATACAGTGCATTCGGAAAGTATTCAAACCCCTTGACTTTTTCCACATTTTGTTAAGTTACAGCTGTCGTGACATGACTTTCATTAAAATGATTACTGTTATTTATCGATTCAACTAACTGTTTAATTGTTACTCGACTAAATTAATAATGTAGCTCAGTTGGTAGAGCATGGCGTTTGCAACATCAGGGTTGTGGGTTCGATTCCCACGAGTGGCCAGTATGAAAAATAAAAAATAAATGTATGCACTCACTAACTGTGAAGTCGCTCTGGATAAGAGCGTCTGCTAAATGACTAAAATGTAAATGTAATGTAATAATTAACTCATTAGGATTTGGGGCACCACGGAAGAAGTTGTTTGTAGAGTTACCATCTCCCGAATTAAACTCTAAAAGGTATTTACCTATCAATATGTATAAAACAGTAAACACATTAATCATGACCTCTTATCAGTCTCATTTTGAACGGTCGTAGACTTCTTAGATCTGCACGAACCCCAGCTTTACTTATGATTCAGCACTACACAAATTGGCTTTATTATGTATTTACTAGCTAACTAAATAATAACACAGAATAACATACACACTGAAGAACAAGAGGGAGATGCCCACCTGCCTAATTTATGACAGTGTTAAGGTGTAGAAATTTGGCTCAGCCCCCCCCCCCCCCCAGTGCATGTTAGAGCAAAACCAAGTCATGAGGTCGAAGGAATTGTCCGTAGAGCTCTGAGACAGGATTGTGTCGAGGCACAGATCTGGGGAAGGGTACCAAAAAATGTCTGCAGCATTACAGATCCCCAAGAACACAGTGGCCTCCATCATTCTTAAATGGAAGAAGTTTGGAACCACCAAGACTCTTCCTAGAGCTGGGCGCCCGGCCAAACTGAGCAATCAGGGGAGAAGGGCCTTGGTCAGTGAGGTGACCAAGAACCCGATGATCACTCTGACAGAGTTTCAGAGATCCTCTGTGGAGATGGGAGAACCTTTCAGAAGGACAACCATCTCTGCAGCACTCCACCAATCAGGCCTTTATGGTAGAGTGGCCAGACGGAAGACACTCCTTAGTAAAAGGCACATGACAGCCCGCTAAAGACTCTCAGACCATGAGAAACAAGATTCTCTGGTCTGATGAAACCAAGATTGAACTCTTTGGCCTGAATGCCAAGCTTCACATCTGGAGGAAACCTGGCACCATCCCTACGGTGAAGCATGGTGGTGGCAGCATCATGCCGTGGGGATGTTTTTCAGCGGCAGGGACTGGGAGACTAGTCAGGATCGAGGGAAAGATGAATGGCGCAAGTACAGAGAGATCCTTGATGAAAACCTGCTCCAGAGCGCTCAGGACCTCAGACTGGGGCGAAGGTTCACCTTCCAACCGGACAACGACCCTAAACACACAGCCAAGACAACACAGGAGTGGCTTCGGGACAAGTCTCTAAATATCCTTGAGTGGCCCAGCCAGAGCCCGGACTTGAACCCTATCGAACATCTCTGGAGAGACCTGAAAATAGCTGTGCAGCGACACTCCCCATTCAACCTGACAGAGCTTGAGAGGATCTGCAGAGAATAATGGGACAAACTCCCCAAATACAGGTGTGCCAAGCTTGTAACTTCATACCCAAGAAGACTCGAGGCTGTAATCACTGCCAAAGGTGCTTCAACAAAGTACTGAGTAAAGGGTCTGAATACTTAGGTAAATGTAATTTTTCCAGTTTAAAAAAAAAATACATTTGAAAACATTTCTAAAAACCTGTTTTTGCTTTTTCATTATGGGGTACTGTGTGTAGATTGATGAGGGGAAAAAACAATTAATCCCATTTTAGAATTAGGCTGTAACGTAACTAAATGTGGAAAAGGTCTGAATACTTTCTGAATGCACTGTCAATTGTGCTCTGTAGCTCAGTTGGAAGAATATGGTGCTTACAACGCCAGGATAGTGGGTTCGATTCCCAGGACCATCCATATGTAAAATGTATGCATGCATGACTGTATTTCACTTTGGATAACAGCTTCTGCTAATTGGCATATGTTATTATAGTGGGGAAAAAAAGTATTTAGTCAGCCACCAATTGTGCAAGTTCTCCCACTTAAAAAGATGAGAGAGGCCTGTAATTTTCATCATAGGTACACGTCAACTATGACAGACAAATTGAGAAAAGAAATTCTAGAAAATCACATTGTAGGATTTTTTATGAATTTATTTGCAAATTATGGTGGAAAATAAGTATTTGGTCACCTACAAACAAGCAAGATTTCTGGCTCTCACAGACCTGTAACTTCTTCTTTAAGAGGCTCCTCTGTCCTCCACTCGTTACCTGTATTAATGGCACCTGTTTGAACTTGTTATCAGTATAAAAGACACCTGTCCACAACCTCAAACAGTCACACTCCAAGCTCCACTATGGCCAAGACCAAAGAGCTGTCAAAGGACACCATAAACAAAATTGTAGACCTGCACCAGGCTGGGAAGACTGAATCTGCAATAGGTAAGCAGCTTGGTTTGAAGAAATCAACTGTGGGAGCAATTATTAGGAAATGGAAGACATACAAGACCACTGATAATCTCCCTCGATCTGGGGCTCCACGCAAGATCTCACCCCGTGGGGTCAAAATGATCACAAGAACGGTGAGCAAAAATCCCAGAACCACACGGGGGACCTAGTGAATGACCTGCAGAGAGCTGGGACCAAAGTAACAAAGCCTACCATCAGTAACACACTACGCCGCCAGGGACTCAAATCCTGCACTGCCAGACGTGTCCCCCTGCTTGTCCAGGCCCATCTGAAGTTTGCTAGAGTGCATTTGGATGATCCAGAAGAGGATTGGGAGAATGTCATATGGTCAGATGAAACCAAAATATAAATTTTTGGTAAAAACTCAACTCGTCGTGTTTGGAGGACAAAGAATGCTGAGTTGCATCCAAAGAACACCATACCTACTGTGAAGCATGGGGGTGGAAACATCATGCTTTGGGGCTGTTTTTCTGCAAAGGGACCAGGACGACTGATCCATGTAAAGGATAGAATGAATGGGGCCATGTATCGTGAGATTTTGAGTGAAAACCTCCTTCCATCAGCAAGGGCATTGAAGTTGAAACGTGGCTGGGTCTTTCAGCATGACAATGATCCCAAACACACCGCCCGGGCAACGAAGGAGTGGCTTCGTAAGAAGCATTTCAAGGTCCTGGAGTGGCCTAGCCAGTCTCCAGCTCTCAACCCCATAGAAAATCTTTGGAGGGAGTTGAAAGTCTGTTGCCCAGCGACAGCCCCAAAACATCTCTGCTATAGAGGAGATCTGCATGGAGGAATGGGCCAAAATACCAGCAACAGTGTGTGAAAACCTTGTGAAGACTTACAGAAAACGTTTGACCTGTGTCATTGTCAACAAAGGGTATATAACAAAGTATTGAGAAACTTTTGTTATTGACCAAATACTTATTTTCCACCATAATTTGCAAATAAATTCATTACAAATCCTACAATGTGATTTCCTGGAATTCTTTTTCTCATTTTGTCTGTCATAGTTGACGTGTACCTATGATGAAAATTACAGGCCTCTCTCATCTTTTTAAGTGGGAGAACTTGCACAATTGGTGGTTGACTAAATACTTTTTTTCCCCACTGTATATAAGTAACTTACGGTGACATTTTACTGTATGTTACTATAATCACATATTACCTGTCTCAGTGAAATTACTGTATAAACTCTGTTACTGCACCTTTATTCACCACAAATGGACACCAGCGGTTTTTCACCATTTTTTTTTTTACCATTACTTCACTGATCACTACATGTAGAGACAGCTTTTTCTGTGTAGCTATCTGTCCAACTTGCCTTTCATGTCCTCTGAGATTGACCTGTGTAGTTTTCTGTTTTGCTGTGTTGAGGTTCTGTTTTCATTATCTAAATGAGATCAACACAATCTGAGATAAAAAAGTGAGTGGCAATGGATGTCTGCAAATAAACATCAAGAAAATCAACACACTAATTTAAGGCAGATGAGAAGTTCCTTTGGATGAAAAACTATTTGTGTTTGTTCCTAATAGTTTCCCAGGATTAGTCCTGATCTTCAATGCAGAGGTCAACACACAACCAGACAGAGTGATAATGACAACAGATAAGCAGACATTAAAGTGAGGCTGTAAACATTGAATTGTGGATTTTCAATGTGGGACTGTGGCACTTGATGGAGTTGATGTGAAGGGGTGATAACAAAAACATTTAATAACTTATTACACCTTCATTAGAATTTCCCTGCCAATATGAGCACTCTAGCTGAGAAAGTGACAATTTTGTTTGAATCCTATTGATAGGAGAAACCACGTGTCAAACTCATTCCACGGAGGGCGGAGTGTCTGCGGGTTTTCGCTCCTGCTTTGTACTTGATTGATGATTTTAAGGTCACTAATTAGTAACAAACTCCACTCACCTGGTTGTCTAGGTCTTAATTGAAAGGGAAAACAAAAAAATCAGCAGACACTAGGCCCTACATGGAATAAGTTTGTCACCCCTTCATTAAACCATGCTCATAGAGGAGACTTGGTAAAGGTGGTAGGCCTACAAGCATTCCTAGATTAAAAAGTGGCACTGCCTCGTCTTTATAGTAAAATGTAAACTGCCTTCTATCTACAGGACAGTACATTTTTGTGAGATCTGCAGTGGCGTGTATTCATGGATGCCAAGGGAAGCCAGAAATTCACAAAGAAAAAAACATACAAAATAATTTACCTTTAGTCTCGCTGTGATTCATCAATTTCCTTCAATTCGTAAGAGGCTGAATGTATCTCACTGGAAAAAGAATCACAGCGAGCAAAACAGCGCCCCTCTGTCTCTGTAAGTGAATCCCATCTATCTGATGCTGTCTGGTCAAAAATTCAATGAATTTTGTTGCCGCCCATAGCATTGAAAACAAGGGAAGCCAGCAAGCATTAGGCCTCCCTTGATAAAAAAAATTGAATTGTTGTATCTCGTTGTGATGTTGTCTTCTGGTAGCTAGCTAGCTAAAGTTTTCCCTTTCCTGAATTAGCCATGGATTTAAATAGGGATTTGGGCTTGTGGTTTTACTTAATTTTCTGTACTGGCCAATGATTATAGCGGCAATTCTGATTCAACCATAAATTCATACCTTGTGCCCCTGGACTGAGAGGATGGAAGTTCAATATGTAGCTGGATGTAGTAGGCTAATGTTAACTAGCTGGCCTAGCATTTTAGCCAGGTAGCCTAGGACAACAAAAACTAAAAGCGTGTACTGTATCATGACAGACTCATAGACCGTTTAGGTCTGTTGATGTTGAAATGGTGCTGGAATAGTGGAGGCAGTGGCTGTTTTGTTTTTTTGCGACTTGCGGTAACTCTCTGTGGTTCTAAATCAATAGTTGTTTAGTTGTCCAAAAATGACGGAAGCATTAATTTGCTGTAGGTCATGTAACATACAATATGTTTTGTGGACTTCAACGGACAGATGTTGCTCTCTGGTTTTGTGATGAAACAAATGTGTGGTTGAATTTATTCTGCCACTGTCTTATTATTGTCTCTGCCTTAGGCCTATATATCACAGTGTAAAAGACATATGAACTAACAGCTTATAAAGCAAACAACGCAATTATCACAACACACAGGTTGTAATGTGGCTTTTTTCCTGGCTTGGCTTCCCCAGGGATTTTACCCACATACCGCTACTGGAGATCTGTTAAAATATTTCCCCTGTTTATCAGAATGTAGTGTCAGATACACACAGGCAGAGAAGCAGACAAACTGCCTGATATTGATGCTGTTAGTTCATTATCACAGCCCTGTAACCTTGAGTAAGGTTGTGTAAACTCCCTTAGATATTAAAATACGGGGATAATGTCTATGTACTGTAAACAGAGGAATACAAAGAAATACCTCTGTAAAAAATGCAGCACCTAGCAGAGGTGAATAACTTGAAATGACAAACACATCCTGCTCTGTAAATAATACACAGTGACAGAGCAGTACTGAATACCGCTGAACTGCGGTTTTCAGAGAAGGACAATGTTGTCGATATGGCTTGAATAATGACTGGTAATTATTACAATATCAATACTTTTGAGATATTCATGTCATATTTATCTAATCCCCTGCTTCTTGGCAGACAGGAAATCATCGGTTCTCAATAGCATTATGTAAAAGCACATTGTCAAGTTGAACGGTGGGCTTCTCCTGTTAAATGTGTTTGTCTCCGGGAGAGTGGATCATTTGAATAATATGCCCATGGTGAAATTAAGATGTTAGGAAATGGAAGTGTTTTGCTGTTGAAATGGTGTATGGTAAATCAATATGATGGAGCAACTGAGATGTGGCAGGTGTGGGTGGGTGTTTGCCTCTGCCTCAGCATACAGATCCTCATTAGCTATCCCCAGCTAGCTAGCTTAGCGCACATGATTGCATTTCAGGAGGTGCTAAATTGCCTCTGTGGGGGAAAAAAAGGAAATACAGGGAGATCCAATAGCGCCAATCAACTGGCTGAAAGGGTCTGCCACAAAATGACATACTGTGTCACAGCTCTCTGTTGCTGTCAATTAACTGTTATTGTTTGGAGGCCATATGAAGTGGGTGTGTTATATCAATACTGGTTGGAGTTATGTGAGTTATGTACATAGAAAACACTATAGTACTGATACAGTATAAACTACACATAGTTTAGTCCACATAAGAAAATAGTATGATTTGCTACAGGTATACTGACTATTAAAAAAGTATTTCCTCAGCTGCAAGTGTGTGTGTGTGTGTGTGTGTCTGTGTGTCAGATACAATCTGTGGGATTGCAGTCGCTGTCACCATTACCATAAAAAATGACAGTCAATTTTGACATGGAGGGCAACTGTTTTAAGCCTGTCTGGAGGCTTACTTAGGAGACCTTTTCCTCAATTTCAAATGTAACGTCCTGTAAGCACAATAGCCGTCCACAGAAAGAACCCCACATTCCTTTAAACAAATCAAAATAGAGCTCTTATATGACTATAGAGTATGTAAAACGTTTAGTTTTATTTAACATTACTACCCACAAATAGATGGGGCCAGGAGTTGAATCCAACAACTTGATAGGACAAGGAGCTTACTGAATGTATGACCTGACTAGGAACATTTCTGGGACCTAGTTGTTGCCTATACTTGAGGCCCAGAGTTTTTCCTGGTATGGCCACTTAGTCAGGAAAAACCTCTGGCCCAAACTATTTGTAATATCAAAATGTTTAATTACGAGTGGAGAGACGTAGCGTTGTACCCTTCTGACTCTGTGGCAGTCCGACAAATTGGAATATGTGCCATTGTTGCCCAGGTACTGTATCTATAGTAACACTGGCATCAACACTAACTAGAGGCAAGATACAGAACTAGTCTGTTTGCTAACATCGCTAACAGACCAGACACTAACTAAAGTATTTTAATCTAAAGTGGAAGTTGGGAGAGTTATATTTGAGTGTTTCAGTGAAACGTGAGGGAGGCCCCGCTCTCTCGCTTTCCCAGATGCTTAGTTGATTTCATTCCGATCTCCTTTGCATTATTGTAGCCTTTTTCTGTAGCCTGTCAACTATGTGTCTGTCTATCCCTGTTCTCTCCTCTCCACACAGGCCATACAAACGCTTCACACGGCGTGGCTGCTGCCACTCTAATCTGGTGGTCCCTGCGCGCACGACCCACGTGGAGTTCCAGGTCTCCGGTAGCCTCTGGAACTGCCGTTCTGCGGCCAACAAGACAGAGTTAATCTCAGCCTATGCCACCCTCCAGTCCCTCGACTTCTTGGCGCTGACGGAAACATGGATTACCACAGAAAACACTGCTACTCCTACTGCTCTTTCCTCGTCTGATCATGTGTTCTCGCATACCCCGAGAGCATCTGGTCAGCGGGGTGGTGGCACAGGAATCCTCATCTCTCCCACGTGGACATTCTCTCTTTTCCCCCTGACCCATCTGTTTATCTCCTCATTTGAATTCCATGCTGTCACAGTCACTAGCCCATTCAAGCTTAACATTCTTATCATTTATCGCCCTCCAGGTTCCCTTGGAGAGTTCATCAATGAGCTTGATGCCTTGATAAGTTCCTTATCCTTAGGATGGCTCACCTCTCACTGTTCTGGGTGACTTTAACCTCCCTATGTCTGCCTTTGACTCATTTCTCTCTGCCTCCTTCTTTCCACTCCTTTCCTCTTTTGACCTCACCCTCACACCGTCCCCCCCTACTCACAAGGCAGGCAATACGCTTGACCTCATCTTTACTAGATGCTGTTCTTCTACTAATCTCACTGCAACTCCCCTCCAAGTCACCGACCACTACTTCGTATCCTTTTCTCTCTCGCTCTCCTCCAACACTACTCACTCTGCCCCTACTCAGATGGTAATGTGCCATCGCAACCTTCGCTCTCTCTCTCTCCCGCTACTCTCTCCTCTTCCATCCTATCATCTTTTCCCTCTGCTCAAACCTTCTCCCTCCAATCTCCTGATTCTGCCTCCTCAACTCTCCTCTCCTCCCTCTCTGAATCTTTTGACTCTCTATGTCCCCGATCCTCCCGGCCGGCTAGGTCCTCCCCTCCTGATCCGTGGCTTGACGATTCATTGCGAGCTCACAGAACAGGGCTCCGGGCAGCTGAGCAGAAATGGAAGAAAACTAGACTCCCTGCGGACCTGTCATCTTTCCACTCCCTCCTCTCTACATTCTCTTCCTCCGTTTCTGCTGCTAAAGCCACTTTCTACCACTCTAAATTTCAAGCCTCTGCCTCTAACCCTAGGAAGCTCTTTGCCACCTTCTCCTCCCTGCTGAATTCTCCTCCTCCTCCTCCTCCCTCTATGTGGATGACCATTTCGAGAAGGTTGACGACATCCGATCCTCATTTATTAAGTCAAATGACACCGCAGGTCCTGCTCACACTGCCCTACCCTATGCTTTGACTTATTTCTCCCCTCTCTCTCCAAATGAAATCTTGCGACTTGTGACGGCCAGCCGCCCAACAACCTGCCCGCTTGACCCTATCCCCTCCTCTCTTCTCCAGACCATTTCCGGAGACCTTCTCCCTTACCTCACCTCGCTCATCAACTCATCCTTGTCCGTTGGCTATGTCCCTTCCATCTTCAAGAAAGCTAAAGTTGCACCCCTCCTCAAAAAACCTACACTCGATCCCTCCGATGTAAACAACTACAGACCAGTATCCCTTCTTTCTTTTCTCTCCAAAACTCTTGAGCGTGCCGTCTATAGCCAACTCTCCTGCTATCTCTCACAGAATGACCTTCTTGATCCAAAGCAGTCAGGTTTCAAGACTGGTCATTCAACTGAGACTGCTCTTTTCTGTGTCACGGAGGCTCTCCGCACTGCAAAAGCTAACTCTCTCTCCTCTGCTCTCATCCTTCTAGACATATCTCCTGCCTTTGATACTGTGAACCATCAGATCCTCCTCTCCACCCTCTCCGAGTTGGGCATCTCCGGCGCGGATCACTCTTGGATTGTGTCCTACCTGACAGGTCGCTCCTACCAAGTGGCGTGGTGAGAATCTATCTCCGCACCACGTTCTCTCACCACTGGTGTCCCCCAGGGCTCAGTTCTAGGCCCTCTCCTATTCTCTCTATACACCAAGTCACTTGGCTCTGTCATATTCTCACATGGTCTCTCATATCATTGCTACGCAGACGACACACAATTAATCTTCTCCTTTCCCCCAACTGATAACCAGGTGGCGAATCGCATCTCTGCATGTCGGGCAGACATATCAGTGTGGATGTCGGATCACCACCTCAAGCTGAACCTCGGCAAGATGGAGCTGCTCTTCCTCTCAGGGAAGGACTGCCCGCTCCATGATCTCGCCATCACGGTTGACAACTCCATTGTGTTCTCCTCCCAGAGTGCAAAGAACCTTGACGTGACCCTGGACAACACCCTGTCGTTCTCTGCTAACATCAAAGTGGTGACCCGATCCTGTAGGTTCATGCTCTACAACATTCGCAGAGCACGACCCTGCCTTACACAGGAAGTGGCACAGGTCCTAATCCAGGCACTTGTCATCTCCCGTCTGGATTACTGCAACTCGCTGTTGGCTGGGCTCCCTGCCTGTGCCATTAAACCCCTACAACTCATCCAGAACGCTGCAGCCTGTCTGGTGTTCAACCTTCCCAAGTTCTCTCACGTCACCCCGCTCCTCCGCACACTCCACTGGCTTCCAGTTGAAGCTCGCATCTGCTACAAGACCATGGTGCTTGCCTATGGAGCTGTGAGGGGAATGGCACCTCCTTACCTTCAGGCTCTGATCAGTCCCTACACCCAAACGAGGACATTGCGTTCTTCCACCTCTGGCCTGCTGGTCCCCCTACCTCTGCGGAAGCACAGTTCCCGCTCAGCCCAGTCAAAACTGTTCGCTGCTCTGGCACCCCAATGGTGGAACAAGCTCCCTCACGACGCCAGGACAGCGGAGTCACTGACCACCTTCCGTAGACACTTGGAACCTTACCTCTTTAAGGAATACCTGGGATTGTATAAAAGTAATACTTCTACCCCCCCACCCCACCCCCACAAAATATATAAAATAATAATAATAATAATAATAATAATAATAATAATACATATATATATATATATATATATTTTTTTAAACATACAAAAAAAAAAAAAAACCATTTTTAAAGGGGTTGGCCCACTGGCTATCAAAAGGTGAATGCACCAATTTGTAAGTCGCTCTGGATAAGAGCGTCTGCTAAATGACGTAAATGTAATAATGACTATCCTAATATTGGGTGCGTTCGTAAATTCACTCTGGCTATCTACTCCGATTTCAGACTGTGCCAGAGTGCAGAATAATTGATGAATTTAGGAACGCTCAACACTCGTTGAATATGGCCGGTGTCAGTAAACGGTATAACGTAGGATGCTGAGGGATAAAAGGAGCTTTGTAGGAATCTGTATGTGTGGGAGTGAGATGAACTGATGTGCCCTGTGGATTCAGGCTTGGGTGTAGCTTTCTCTGTCAGTAAGGTAGCATGATATCACAAAATATTAGTTTAATTGTCCGTGCCTCAACCTTTTAAACTTTACGTTAGTTCTGTATCAGCTCCTCTGTGAAATAAGTTTGCACTGTGTGCTCACTTCATACTTTCCTACCACTAAATTATGAAAAGATTATGTCTGTCAAGTTAATTTGTTGTTTATTCAGAGTAATTTAGCACGGCAATATGAGGGCCTGATTCTTTTACTCAGAAAATTGCATTTTGTCTTGGTTAGATGGAAAATATGAGCTGCATGTAATGGAAGATCATGAGAGTGGAACATTACAGTATAGCTTAAACCACTTTTCAAAATGGGTGTTTTTTGCACCTAGCCTCACTATGTTCCTATATAAGGAAGTGCCATCCCACTTCTGACACCAATGTATCGACAGTGCAATGCCCCTTACGGACCTTTAGCCTGGGTCTTCCAGGCGGTAGGCAAGAATTAGTGCACTTACAAAGTGTAGGTTTAGACCTCCCATTGCATTGTTTTTATTGCAAATTGTTATACCTCACCACTGGGTGCCTGTATATTCTCCCTCTCACATGAAACCAGTCACATTAGGGTCAGAAAGGACCTTTAATGATACAGTAGCAAGGACCTACTTTTCTCTGTACTACCATTAGAAATAATGAGTGTGAATGTGGAACACGCACTTAAAGATGGGGGAGGATCACACGTGACAGTATTCTCCTCGGCTTGCAGTGTGTGTGTGTGTATGTCTTGCAGTCGGCTTTCCAATTCATCCCAAAGGTGTTCGATGGGGTTGAGGTCAGGCAATTTCTTCCACACCGATCTCAATAAACCATTTCTGTATGGACCTTGCTTTGTGCACAGGGGCATTGTCATGCTGAAACAGGAAAGGGCCTTCCCCAAACTGTTGCCAACAAGTTGGAAGCACAGAATCGTCTAGAATGGCAATGTATGCTGTAGCGATAAGATTTCCCTTCACTGGAACTAAGGGGCTTAGCTCGAACCATGAATAACAGCCCCAGACCATTATTCCTCCTCCACCAAACTTTACAGTTGGCACTATGCATTCAGGCACGTAGCATTCTCCTGGCATCCGCCAAACCCAGATTTGTCCGTCGGACTGCCAGATGGTAAAGTGTGATTCATCACTCCAGAGAACGCGTTTCCACTGCTCCAGAGTCCAATGGTGACGAGCTTTACACCATTCCAGCCGACGCTTGGCATTGCGCATGGTGATCTTAGGCTTTGCGCGGCTGCTCGGCCATGGAAACCCATTTCATTAAGCTCCCAATGAACAGTTCTTGTGCTGACGTTGCTTCCAGAGGCAGTTTGGAACTCGGTAGTGAGTGTTGCAACTGAGGACAGACAATTTATACACACTACGTGCTTCAGCACTCGGCGGTCATGTTCTGCTTGTGTTGCCTAACACTTTGTGGCTGAGCCGTTGTTGCTGCTAGACGGTTCACTTCACAATAACAGCACTTACAGTTGGCCGGGGCAGCTCTAGCAGGGCAAGGTGGCATCCTATGATGATGCCACGTTGAAAGTCACTGAGCTCTTCAGTAAGGCCATTCTACTACCAATGTTTGTATATGGAGATTGCATGGCTGTGTGCTCAGTTTCATACATCTGTCAGCAACGGGTGTGGCTTAAATAGCCTAATCCACTAATTTGAAGGGGTGTCCACATACTTTTGTATACAGTGCATTCGGAAAGTATTCAGACCCCTTCACTTTTTCCACATTTTGTTACGTTACAGGCTTATTCTAAAATTGATTAAATTGTTTTTTTCCCTCATCAATTTAAACACAATACCCCATAACGACAAAGCAAAAACAGTTTTTGGCAGATTTATAAAAATGGTATCACATTTATAAAAGTATTCAGACCCTTTACTCAGTACTTTGTTGAAGCACCTTGGGTAGTTTCGAGTCATCTTGGGTATGACGCTACAAGCTTGGCACACCTGTATTTGGGGAGTTTCTCCCATTCTTCTCTGCAGATCCTCTCAAGCTCTGTTTCTCCAGAGATGTTAGATCGGGTTCAAGTCTGGGCTTTGGCTGGGCCACTCAAGGACATTCAGAGATTTCTCCCGAAGCCACTCCTGTGTTGTCTCCTGTGCCTCAACATAATCCTGTCTCACCCCTCTATGGACAATTCCTTTGACCTCATGGCTTGGTTTTTGCTCTGACATGCACTGTCAACTATGGGACCGTATATAGACAGGTGTGTGCCTTTCCAAATCATGTCCAATCAGTTGAATTCACCACAGGTGTGAATCCAATCAAGTTCTAGAAACATTTCAAGGATGATCAATGGAAACAGGATGCACCTGAGCTCAATTTCGATTCTCATAGCAAAGGGTCTGAATACTTACGTAAATAAGGTATTTCTGTCATTATGGGGTATTGTGTGTAGATTGAGGAAAAAATATATTTGATTCATTTTTAGAATAAGGCTGTAACGGAACGAAATGTGGAAAAAGTGAACGGGTCTGAATACTTTCAGAATGCACTGTATATAGTGTATTTCTGCTCCACTAACGCCTGTGCTGATCGTCTGAAACCGTACTGTGCTGGAGGGCAGGACTCCTGACATGGCAGACCTGATTACCCTTCTGCCTGTGGAACTATCCCCATCATTCCTCTCTCCCTCTTCTCTCTCCATCCCCTACTACACGGTGCTGGGGGAATCAATCGGCTACTGTGACATTGTTTGGTTAGAGCCCCAAAGTGTGGCTGTAAGTCCTGCATCCTGACAAATGACTTCCCGATGAACCTGTTGTTATGTTACGTAACAGCAGACACAACACAAACACTCTTTCATCCCACCGCCTGTCTGACTCTGTCTGATCACACTGTGGCGTGATGTAACACCTGAGTGTGTGAAGAAACAGAACCGCAGGGTCAGAGGATGTAGCCATGGTGGCACAGTGCTACTTTGACCTCACCATGGCCTTTCTGTCATGCCCTAATGCCAGGCATGTAAACTAGTATTGACATGCTGCTGTGACTCATACAGTTATATTGAATTGAATTTGAAGAAATGTATTAGATTGTAAAGATGTTTTCCAGACTGTTTGCCAAACCGAGCCAATCCGAGCTGAGCTGTACTGGGCTGGCCTAGGGGTTACGCTTCCGCCATACTTGCTGGAACCATGCCGGAAAGGATAATATGAGAAGAAAATATCCAAGCCAGCTCAGTACGGTTTGGGTCGGCCCTATAGTGTGAATCAGTCATAGCTTTTCTGCTGTGGTGGTGGAACCAAACCTCGGTTCGTCCTCAAGAGGCTAATGGAAGAAATGTTCTTAGATCATATTACCAAGCTAGAAAACAGCTTGTCGTCATTGCCAGTGTGCTTCAGCTAGAGATTAATGTTGGTGGCTGTGGCAGCGTAAGGTCTCTTGAGAGAAGAGTCAATTAACCTGATAGCTGACAACTTAAGGTTTATTTTTTAACAACAAAGACATTGTGTCATGGACCACATTGAAAGGTTCTCAAATTGAAGTGACTCTATATTTTTCCATTTGTCAAAGAGGTTGTGTTTTTTTACATTTTAGTAATTTAGCAGACGCTCTTATCCAGAGCGACTTAGTTAATGAGTGCATACATTTTTATTTTTATTTTTTCATACTGCTTGGTAATTAAATGTATAGACTTTAATTGGAATTAATTTATTAATGTCCATTTAGAATCCCATTATTTCACTTGAAAGCTCAGAAAATAAATGTACTGTTTTCCCCCCTTATCACCGTTCAGTGCATCATTTAAAATACTCTTATTTTCATCTCAGCAAGAAGCCTGAGAGTCACTTGACTTCACTAATGTTTCCGATCCAGTGGTATCGGTTCTGACGTGTGTTGTTTGGCTGTGTTTAACAGGGTCATTCCTATGTCCCAGTGGTTTCTGGAGTATGGCACTGATTTAAACTATTTTACAGAGTCGTGTTCGACACGCCACTTAGTTAAGCTACTGATGTCCTTTTTGCATCCCTCTGATTTTGTATTGGCAGAGCAGATGCCCTTACCTAGGGCGCCTTCGTTCTATGGATTATGTATAAATTATGAATGGCTATTTACCAAAGCAATTAGGGTGAGTACCTTGCTCCTGGCCACAACAGCAGGGTCCCACCTGGGCCTGCGATCAGCAGCCTTCTGATCACACACCCCATTCCCTCTATCAGTGCCTCACTCTGCCGCTGGCACAACACTCACACACACACACTCACAAGCAAATCAACTGGAACATGAAGGCTTCTCCAAAACAACTTGGCAACTCCAGTAATGTTGCACATACAGTACAAGTCGGAAGTTTACATACACTTAGGTTGTAGTCATTAAAACTTGTTTTTCAACCACTCCACAAGTTTCTTGTTAACAAACTATAGTTTTGGCAAGTGCCTGACACAAGTAACTTTTCCAACAATTGTTTACAGACAGATTATTTCACTTATAATTCACTGTATCACAATTCCAGTAGGTCAGACGTTTACATACACTAAGTTGACTGTGCCTTTTAAACAGCTTGGAAAATTCCAGAAAATGATGGCTTTAGAAGCTTCTGATAGGCTAATTGACATCATTTGAGTCAATTGGAGGTGTACCTGTGGATGTATTTCAAGGCCTACCTTCAAACTCAGTGCCTCTTTGCTTGACATCATGAGAAAATCAGAAGAAATCAGCCAAGACCTCAGAAAAATAATTGTAGACCTCCACAAGTCTGGTTCATCCATGGGAGCAATTTCCAAACGCCTGAAGGTACCACGTTCATCTGTACAAACAATAGTACGCAAGTATAAACACCATGGGACCACGCAGCCGTCATACCGCTCAGGAAGGAGACGTGTTCTGTCTCCTAGAGATGAACGTACTTTGGTGCCAAAAGTGCAAATCAATCCCAGAACAACAGCAAAGGACCTTGTGAAGATGCTGGAGGAAACAGGTAAAACAGTATCTATATCCACAGTAAAACAAGTCCTATGTCGACATAACCTGAAAGGCCGCTCAGCAAGGAATAAGCCATAAAAAAGCCAGACTACGGTTTGCAACTGCACATGGGGACAAAGATTGTACTTTTTGGAGAAATGTCCTCTGGTCTGATGAAACAAAAATAAAACTGTTTGGCCATAATGACCATCGTTATGTTTGGAGGAAATAGGGGGTGCCTTGCAAGCCAAAGAACACCATCCCAACCGTGAAGCACAGGGGTGGCAGCATCATGCTGTTGGGGTGCTTTGCTGCAGGAGGGACTGGTGCACTTCACAAAATAGATGGCATCATGAGGAAGGAAAATTATGTGGATATATTGAAGCAACATCTCAAGACATCAGTCAGGAAGTTAAAGCTTGGTCGCAAATGGGTCTTCCAAATGGACAATGACCCCAAGCATACTTCCAAAGTTGTGGTAAAATGGTTTAAGGACAACAAATTAAAGGTATTGGAGTTGCCATCACAAAGCCCTGACCTCAAACCGATAGAACATTTGTGGGCAGAACTGAAAAGGCGTGTGCGCGCAAGGAGGCCTACAAACCTGAGTCAGTTACACCAGCTCTGTCAGGAGGAATGGGCCAAAATTCACCCAACTTATTGTGGGAAGCTTGTGGAAGGCTACCCGAAACATTTGACCCAAGTTAAACAATTTAAAGGCAATGCTACCAAATACTAATTGAGTGTATGTAAACTTCTGACCCACTGGGAATGTGATGAAAGAAATAAAAGCTGAAATTAATGATTCTCTCTACTATTATTCTGACATTTCACATTCTTAAAATAAAGTGGTGATCCTAACTGACCTAAGACAGGGAATTTGTACTATGATTAAATGTCAGGAATTGTGAAAACTGT
Organism: Coregonus lavaretus; assembly: GCF_964263955.1. Classification (NCBI taxonomy): domain Eukaryota; kingdom Metazoa; phylum Chordata; class Actinopteri; order Salmoniformes; family Salmonidae; genus Coregonus; species Coregonus lavaretus. Next base: position 14,041,739 of record NC_140017.1, read on the forward strand.
TTTTAAATGTATTTGACTAAGGTGCATGTAAACTTCCGACTTCAACTGTATTCCTTAAACTATGTTTATTCAGTTTACACAAATAATAAGACAACACAGTAAATAATAAACAAAAACTATTAATAATAGAATAACTATAAAGATACCCTACTTTAGACAAGTTAAACACACTGGGCAGAAGGGTACAAAGGTTAAAGGGCAATCTGTAGTTAATACAGGAACAGAGCGGTCACCTCGCCTTTGTTCCTGTAAACAGACGGGGGATAGGGGTGGAGAAAGGCAACCGCTCAAATCCCTGCTGCAGTGTGTGCAAACCTGGTCAAGACCTACAGGAAACGTATGATCTCTGTAATTGCAAACAAAGGTATCTGTACCAAATATTAAGTTCTGCTTTTCTGATGTATCAAATACTTATGTCATGCAATAAAATGCAAATTAATTACTTAAAAATCATACAATGTGATTTTCTGGATTTTTGTTTTAGATTCCGTCTCTCACAGTTGAAGTGTACCTATGATAAAAATGACAGACCTCTACATGCTTTGTAAGTAGGAAAACCTGCAAAATCGGCAGTGTATCAAATACTTGTTCTCCCCACTGTATATATATATATATATATATATAATATATAAAACAAATGAAAATTAAAAATATACTCTAAAAATTAAAATCAATAAATTGTAAAGTGGTTGTCCCACTGGCTATCATGAGGTGAATGCACCAATTTGTAAGTCGCTCTGGTTAAGAGCGTCTGCTAAATGACGTAAATGTTAATGCAATGTAAATGTAGTGTAAAAACAATATATTATTATATAGACATAGCCCCACCCACATCCATTCCTACACATCGAATGGGGTTGGAGTCGAGGGAAAACAAGTAAGTGCTACCAAATATAACAATGTGCATTTTATAAATATTCTAATACAGTGTGTACATAAACATATTAAACACATCTGTAAAACCACAATGAGGACATCGACCCACTAAGCAAGTTTTCATAAATCATTGGGTACAGCGCAATAAATAATTTACATCAGAGTAATCTGAAATGGGGGCATTAATTCATATTCACATTTACAACACAACATACATAGGCATTTCATCATTAAGACCTTTAGGAAATCATGTCTGGAGGGTGAAAATCCAAAAACATTCTCTTTTGCTCAGAGTATTATTTTAATCACTTCCCCTGTCTGATATCTTAACTTTATCTATGCCACAACATCTAAAGGTAGAAATGTCATGTTTTAGGTCATTAAAATGTATTGCGACTGGATAATCCCTGTCGTTTCTCCTAATTGAACTTTTATGTTCACTAATTCTCTGTTAGAGAGAACGAGAGGTTTTACCTACATAACATGGACATTTAATCATGTCGATAACATGGGTGGTGGAGCACGTAATAATGTCATTAATTTGGAACCGTTTTCCTGTATGTGGGTGGCAGAAATATTCACACTTCATCATATTGTTGCACTGTGCGCAACCTCTGCATTTATAACTACCATTCGGAAGAGGGTGTAAAATAGCCTGGATGATTTTCTTTTGTGGCTGGCAGTTGGCATGGACCAATTTAGCGCGTAAATTGTGACCTCTCCTACAGTGAGGGGAAAAGGGTATTTGATCCTCTGCTGATTTTGTACGTTTGCCCACTGACAAAGACATGATCAGTCTATAATTTTAATGGTAGGTTTATTTGAACAGTGAGAGACAGAATAACAACAAACAAATCCAGAAAAACGCATGTCAAAAATGTTATAAATTGATTTGCTTTTTAATGAGGGAAATAAGTATTTGACCCCTCTGCAAAACATGACTTAGTACTTGGTGGCAAAACCCTTGTTGGCAATCACAGAGGTCAGACGTTTCTTGTAGTTGGCCACCAGGTTTGCACACATCTCAGGAGGGATTTTGTCCCACTCCTCTTTGCAGATCTTCTCCAAGTCATTAAGGTTTCGAGGCTGACATTTGGCAACTCGAACCTTCAGCTCCCTCCACATATTTTCTATGGGATTAAGGTCTGGAGACTGGCTAGGCCACTCCAGGACCTTAATGTGCTTCTTCTTGAGCCACTCCTTTGTTGCCTTGGCCGTGTGTTTTGGGTCATTGTCATGCTTTCTTGGTGACTATGGTCCCATCTGCCTTGAGATCATTGACAAGATCCTCCCGTGTAGTTCTGGGCTGATTCCTCACCGTTCTCATGATCATTGCAACTCCACGAGGTGAGATCTTGCATAGAGCCCCAGGCCGAGGGAGATTGACAGGTCTTTTGTGTTTCTTCCATTTGCGAATAATCGCACCAACTGTTGTCACCTTCTCTCCAAGCTGCTTGGCGATGGTCTTGTAGACCATTCCAGCCTTGTGTAGGTCTACAATCTTGTCCCTGACATCCTTGGAGAGCTCTTTGGTCTTTGCCATGGTGGAGAGTTGGAAAATCTGATTGATTGATTGCTTCTGTGGACAGGTGTCTTTTATACAGGTAACACACTGAGATTAGGGGCACTCCCTTTAAGAGTGTGCTCCTAATCTCAGCTCGTTACCTGTATAAAAGACACCTGGGAGCCAGAAATCTTTCTGATTGAGAGGGGGTCAAATACTTATTTCCCTCATTAAAATGCAAATCAATTTATAAAAATTTTTACATGCGTTTTTCTTGATTTTTTTTGTTGTTATTCTGTCTCTCACTGTTCAAATAAACCTACCATTAAAATTATAGACTGATCATTTCTTTGTCAGTGGGCAAACGTACAAAATCAGCAGGGGATCAAATACTTTTTTAGAACATCGCGCAAAAACATTTGAATTAATTAGATATATCGCCTAGCCCGAATAATGAACAACTGGGCATTTTTCTACAGTACCCTAAGCATGATGGGATGTTAATTGCTTAATTAACTCAGGAACCACACCTGTATGGAAGCACCTGCTTTCAATATGCTTTGTATCCTTCGTTTACTCAAGTGTTTCCTTTATTTTGGCAGTTACCTGCATATTAATGCAGTAGGCATTTGTCACCCAAGTTTTTACATTTATCATTAATGCATTTTGACACAACAATCAAACTTGTATAAAAACACATGCTTGTAAAGCAGTGCAGGGTGTCAACAAGGCTATAACCTTGTGAAAAAGTTGCTCCTCTCATTTAGATTGCATGCAGTGCTCTAAAGATGTCCCCTCAGAATAGGAAATGGACATTACCTTGTGACAGGCAGCTATGGATTAAACTGTGTGTGTGCCGCAGGGGCCTGCCTCTCTGTTCAATAGCAGGTAGATGAGTCAATGAGTTAGCGACCGCTGTCCATGGTCTTGAAGCTAGCTAGCCCCTACTGATTCAAATCAGCCTCATGGCAGAACAGGTTTCTGTGTGTGGACATGTTTTACAATGGTCCTCTGGGAATGCCTGTGTCACCTTTCCTTTCAGTTACACCATATTGAACATGAACAAATACATGTGCCAAAGTCAAGTCGTGACATTTCATGATCCTTTGTGTATGGACATCTTTTACAATGGCTCTTTGACAATGTCTGATCATGTCACTTTTCCTTTCATTTACACCATGTGAACACATGTCAATGTTCCATTGTCACGTAATTTCATGGTCCTGTGTGTGGACATGATTTACATTGCCTCTGTCACCTTTCCTCTCATTCATAGTGTTAACATTGTCTACGTTCCACAATCATGTCCGTCCAGGTTCATAAGGGTGGTCATCTACGGTGCTGTGCTACTTTCTGCTTACACACCTACTCACTTACTCTAACAATGAACCAAGGTCATCTGGTTGGCTGACTGGCCACACTCCTGACTGTGGTTATGTCTATCGATCGTCAGGGTGTTAGCTCTACTAATGTAGGCTAGCAGGTGTACTGAATCCTTATTAGGAAAATGTTCACCCCTCACCTGTTCAGGAGGATTGACATTGTTCCTAATATAGATTATGTACAGCTGAGAATCTCAGTAGTGTGAGTATTTTTTCATACTGGAAATGAACCCACAACCCTGGCGTTGCAAGCGCCATGCTCTACCAACTGAGCTACAGGAGGCCACACATTCCAGAGCAAAAGAGGCCTAATGCAATACATTAGGTTTGTAGATCTACATTAGGGTTGTAGATGTGTTATGCAGTGGCTGTGTGCGAGGTGAAATCCCCCAACAGCACACATCTGCCACATTAAATGGAGCTTTTCTGAACCTCCCCGGCCTGCTCTCTAGTGTAACCCCCAGTTCAGTTGTGGATGCATTTTGAATAAAGGATTTTCTAAATGGGCTGCTGGATGTGAATATTCCATGTGTGGGGTGGGTACTCTGAGATGAGTTGGGTGGCCTGGATCTCTGTGTAGTCTGAACCACAGAAAAACATAAGGCCCAAGCCTGAGCAACAGACTGACCAGGATTACAGTAATACCTGTGTGCCTGGAGCTAAGTGCATCATGACGGGGTGGGGTGGGGGGGGGTAGAAGGATTACTTTTATACTATTCCAGGTATTCCTTAAAGAGGTAGGGTTTCAAGTGTCTCCGGAAGGTGGTCAGTGACTCCGCTGTCCTGGCGTCGTGAGGGAGCTTGTTCCACCATTGGGTAACAGAATGTTTTTCTTTGTTAATTTCCCATCTCAGTTTTTCCTACCAGAGCTGCTGACACAAACATGAAACTAATGAGTTAAAATCATAGCGACTTGGGAAAGCATTTCTCTTCTATAGATTTATGACACCATCAGCAAATTACAGCCATTTTATAATCCAGACATGAAAATGAGTTCTCCCAGTCAAGGCTGACATTAAACCAGCCGATTGTACCACCGTTATACCCCCTCCTCCATCTATAAAGATACATCTCACTCATCCATTATTGTCTATATGCCTCAGGTTAAAACGTGAAACCACATTTATTGGCTCTAGGTGAAAATACAAGTATTGCTGTTATAAAACTACCTGTTAGGGGTAAATAAATCACTCACTCTTTCGTGATGGCAGTTGTTTGTTTCCACCTATTTTAGAGTTTTGAAAAGCTGTAGTAACCCTCCTTGGACTTTGCTTGTTGGCTGAGTTTAAGAGCAACACATTCCAGAGTGAAGTTTCCACCACACACAGTCTGAGGGGAGACGTTCCCACAAGGCCTAGTACAGAGGGCTGTTTGAGAATAGCTAAGAGGCAACATGACTGTGTTGCTGGTGCCAGGTTCAGAAAGCACAGCTCTGTATCATCACTCCATCTCCCTTATAAGGCCACCTACCCACTACTAGGAACACCACTGCATCTTACTAACAGACTAAAACACTACCTGAGTGGAGATTGATGGTGATTTTCTGCTGCTTGGGAAAGCAAAGTAGGTCTTTACTTCAGACTTCAGTCAGTTTTTGAAATGTAATTTGCATTGTCTACATAATTGAATGTCGCCACATGCAATCAGACCTCTCTTAAGGTAATGTCCATAGTTTGTCAGTTGAATTGGTATCCATGTGCGCTTACTTGATTAACACACATTTGCATTTTGGCAGAACTTGTCCATACCGCACGCCATGCATATGCTCCAGGTGTTTCTCCAGTCAAAAGTAATTTGCTCGGTTCTTACTTTGTGCTCAATGTCCGTAACGTGTCCAACATTTATTATGTAGATTTAAGTTTAGTCCCCATATGCCTCGCCCATGCTTCCTCCGCCCGTAATATGTTGAAAGATATCGCGATGCATAATGCATGGCCAAACAACACAGAAGACATTTAAACAGCTTCAGGTAGACACAAACTGAGAGACACTGAGTCACACACTCACAAAACGAAAATGCATTTTTAAGCCGACGATTTAATAGGCCCCAGTAACATTACTCACTGTCCAATGACCTTTACGAGAGCGACTCCAGGCAGAATTGAGTAATACGTGAAATGTGTATCTCTTGATAAGTGTGATATTTTGAGGAAAGCATCATAACCAAATTATAAGAGGATCAATTATGTTGTTGACCTTTATGCCTTCAAAAAAATAGCACAAGTCAAACAACATTGTGTTTTAGTCCCCATCCTATGTTTTCATGATGGGTACTCTCCCAACTTTGAGTGGTACTTTGCCTTAAAGGGATGAATCACTAGGGTGTTGGTACCATTTTGAACTATTAATGCTTTTCATTAAGTTTTAGTGATATCAACTAATTTTTTAGATCTTCTGTATTTAATTCTAATTTTAAATCATCAATTGTATTTTGAGAACAATTTGAAATGAGGTTATTCCTGTGTCTAATTCATTCTATTCTATATTTTTCTTTGCTCAAAGAGACATTGATTACTTTGTTAATCTAAGAGCAATTCATTGTAACTTTTTAATAAAAGGATATAAGATTTTAATCTATGTATTTAACTATTGCATAGATATGAGCGTGTCAAATGTAGGCTGCTTAATGGTCTAAATTAGACAAAGAAAATATACATAAAATGCATTAAAGATATTGTTTTGTTTTACTCCCCCTGTATGGAAGCAGATTCATGCCAAAACAATTGCAAATAAAATAATTGAAATAAAATGACTTACTGAAATGCATATTGAAGTGAAATGTACATACATGAGTGGTGTACATGTCTTTGGATTAGGCACCATTTAAACTGCTAGATTTATATATTGGACAGTAGTCTCACACATACCACAGTGCTTTAGTTGACCTGAAAGTGATTGCTCACCAACTTTTTCCAGTGCTGTAGGTAGTGAATATACCCAAATACTGTCCCATGAGAGTTAGTTGTTTTCATATTCACCGGTATTGTAAGCCTAAACCGACAGAGGAACTGTGATACCTCCTAGGCCTAACCTTATTAGAACACTCAATTCCATGACCAGAGGAAAATGTTAGTGTGAAAATGAGGTAGATAATATATGGATGTGTTCTCATGTTCTACACCAAGTTGGGTAAATCCCAGAAGCAACAATCAGTGTTTGTATATGAATTCATAAAGCCCTTTCAGCATGCCCATGCTTTTTTAAGATGATTGCACACCGCAATCCACCAAGGAAAAAAACGATTTTGTTAGTAGATTCATGTTCATCCACAAACAATTCAGCAAAGATTTGACGCCTGTGTTTTGAGCAGTTAGTATCTCTGAGGCAGATACCTCTTACTGTATTTGTTGGTCTGACGATGTAACCGGATTATGTGAACTAATGGAGTCCATTTAGGACACCTTATGGAGATTAGTAAAAGCCTTGCCAGGTCAGCACTGCGCTGAAACATATACAAATTACTGCAAATTTACGGAAAATAAAAGGGTTATCTTTTCTACTCTTTTCTACTCCTCTAGAGTTCATTGCCATTTTCAAAACCCATTCACTTAACCATTTGTTTAGTAAGAGTTTTTTAGATTGAATTCGCTGGTGAAACACAACCCTAAAAACCCTACAGATCAATACTAGGCATACAGTATGTTATTTTCCCAGTGTATTTTGCAACAGCTGCTGTTCTGTAAATGCATAGTTATGCAAACATTTATAAATATATGCATAACTGATCAATAGACGTGTAGTGTTTTTCCAGGCCCTGACATCTGTAGCACACAGGACTAATGGCATGTGGCAGGTACAGCATCGTGGGGGTATAAATACCTATTAAAGAATGTGGTTAGTAATTAGCATGGTAGCGGCCGGCCTGACTAAAAGTGGGGAACTTGGCCTAATTTATGATTAGTCGTGGCAAAATGCTCATTTGCATCAGTATTTAGATGTGCTGCGGTTGGCTGCCTGCGCCTACGAGCCGCCCTAAAGGTGCATAATGACTCTGTCAGGAGAGATGATGAGGGGGGCTGCAGCGGTGCAGTAAGGGCCTGGTCGGCCCACACAGGCCAGGCTCCTTCTGATGGTCACTGATCCTGAAGAGATTGACACAGGTTTCTCATGGTCTGAGAGTCCTTTAAGTGCGGGCTGTCATGTGCCTTTTACTGAGGAGTGGCTTTACAGAGGAACTCTGGAGCTCTGTCAGTGACTATCTGCCTTTCTCCCCCGATTGCTCAGTTTGACCGGGCGGCCAGCTCTAGGAAGAGTCTTGGTGGTTCCAAACTTTTTCCATTTAAGAATGCACTGTCAACTGTGGGACCTTATATAGACAGCTGTGCCTTTCCAAATCATGTCCAAACAATTGATTTTACCATAGGTGGACTCCAATAAAGTTGTAGAAACATCTCAAGGATGATCAATGGAAAAGGATGCACCTGAGCTCATTGATGAAGTCTCATAGCAAAGGGTCTGTTTTTTTATTTGTTATAAATTAGCAAAAATTTCAAAAAAACAGTTTTTGCTTTGTCATTATGGTGTATTGTGTGTAGATTGATGATTTAATTTGTTTATCCATATTAGAATAAGGCTGTAATGTAACTAAATGTGGAAACAGGGAAGGGGTCTGAATACTTTCCGAATGCACTGTATATTTCATCTTTGCCATTTCACGCAGTTTTCAAATGTTGTGTTGTTCCCTCTCTCTCAGCTTCCTCTGTAGGGAATAGAATAGAGGATGTGAGAAGCTTCACATTTCAAATCATCCTTATGGCTCATTTTTTGCCTGTCCAGGAACACTGCACAGCATGGCTTTAAAGCTAAACAAAGAAACAGGCTTACACTAGACTCATTGAATAGTGCTGGTGTGTCATAGGTATGGGTGGGCTCACAGCTACAGTGCTGACACATGCCTGGTATTATTGAAACAAAAGCGAGTTCTTTAATATTTAGCCTACAGAGTGTCTGCTGCCCACAAGGCATTTAGAGATATAATTTGGCGATCCGTTCTTTTTTTTGGGAGTCAGAATAACTTCTGTATTGTAGTATACTTTAAGTAGAAGAATACTTTCTGGTCCATTGTAATTTTCAGATCACATTTCTGCTTTTAAATTATGTATAACTGTCAAACATCAACAGAATCTCAATACTAGGATAGGCTATTATCTTTAAAAAATCCATGTATTTTCCCCACTGTCATGCTCACTGTGACGTTGGAGCCTCGGGAAGCTGGTGACAATGAGGAAGAAGTAAGCCTGTAGATTTTAATACTGTAGATTTTGATACTAGCTCAAACACTATTAGGCCTACATTTACATTTACATTTTAGTCATTTAGTAGACGCTCTTATCCAGAGCGACTTACAGGAGCAATTAGGGTTAAGTGCCTTGCTCAAGGGCACATCGACAGACTTTTCACCTAGGTCTCGGGGATTAGAACCAGCGACCTTTCGGTTACTGCCACAACGCTCTTAACCACTAAGCTACCTGCCACCCCTATACATTTACCTATACTATTTTCACCATGAGTGAAAATCTGCAATTTACCTAGGTTTTGTATGTGATCCAACATGTTGGGGAGAAGTAGACTTGCACTCAAGCTGCTTCAATGTGAACACACACACTTATCCCCATCCCTACTCCACACACACATCTGCCCACTCCCTCCCCTTCTCTTGTTTCTGCTATCTAGAATAAATGGGGAACAGTTGTCAATGGGGAAGCAAATAAACATGTTGTTCAGTGCTCGCTAATTACTAGTGTGGCCTCAAGGCAGAGCCCCAGGCTGCATTCCACCCTGATTCCTCCGCAAATGGGCATTGTAGACTTATTGTCTGGAATATTGCTTTCTCTTTAGCAGTGTCAGGAGAAAATATTGTCAAAATTAGGATATGTGTTAGCCTCCATTGCAGTAGCATATTGTTGTTAGCCAGGGGAAAAGTTCTGCTCCTTCCTCAATGGAGAATACAGTGCGACTTTCAGTTCCTGGGTCTGTACTGTGTCTTGTTTACGCTACAGCTATCCATTTGCACTGTAGTTGGCTCGCTCTCAATCATTCACTCACCATTTGTAAGCCCTCATGCATGTGTGCATGCACTTAGACACACGTCAAGTTTTTGATGGGCTGTCTGAAGAAGTTTGAGACTTTAATGAACTTGTATGAACTCTGACAGTTTATTGTGGCTGGCTGATCACACTCTCTTACCCCAACAGGACTGATGTGCCCATGAGGTCCTACTTGTTTCTTGACTGAAGTTACAGTATGTAATGCTATGAACTATGTAAGTTCAATGAGAATTGGCTCGATAGTGTTTAGTACAGGGCTCACATCACAACATGCCATAACTAATTCCAGTATATGTATTCAATCCCTGAATTTAAAACAATATGTCTCGAGCTATATTGATCACTTTGGCTGTAGGCATTTTACACTTTCTCTGTGGTAGATACAGTGAGGGAAAAAAGTATTTGATCCCCTGCTGATTTTGTACGTTCGCCCACTGACAAAGAAATGATCAGTCTATAATTTTAATGGTAGGTTTATTTGAACAGTGAGAGACAGAATAACAACAACAAAAATCCAGAAAAACACATGTCAAAAATGTTATAAATTGATTTGCATTTTAATGAGGGAAATAAGTATTTGACCCCTCTGCAAAACATTACTTAGTACTTGGTGGCAAAACCGTTGTTGGCAATCACAGAGGTCAGATGTTTCTTGTAGTTGGCCACCAGGTTTGCACACATCTCAGGAGGGATTTTGTTCCACTCCTCTTTGTAGATCTTCTCCAAGTCATTAAGGTTTCGAGGCTGACGTTTGGCAACTCGAAACTTCAGCTCCCTCCACAGATTTTCTATGGGATTAAGGTCTGGAGACTGGCTAGGCCACTCCAGGACCTTAATGTGCTTCTTCTTGAGCCACTCCTTTGTTGCCTTGGCCGTGTGTTTTGGGTCATTGTCATGCTGGAATACCCATCCACAACCCATTTTCAATGCCCTGGCTGAGGGAAGGAGGTTCTCACCCAAGATTTGACGGTACATGGCCCCGTCCATCGTCCCTTTGATGCGGTGAAGTTGTCCTGTCCCCTTAGCAGAAAAACACCCCCAAAGCATAATGTTTCCACCTCCATGTTTGACGGTGGGGATGGTGTTCTTGGGGTCATAGGCAGCATTCCTCCTCCTCCAAACACGGCAAGTTGAGTTGATGCCAAAGAGCTCGATTTTTGTCTCATCTGACCACCACTTTCACCCAGTTCTCCTCTGAATCATTCAGATGTTCATTGGCAAACTTCAGACAGGCATGTATATGTGCTTTCTTGAGCAGGGGGACCTTGCGGGCACTGCAGGATTTCAGTCCTTCACGGTGTAGTGTGTTACCACACGTTTTCTTGGTGACTATGGTCCCAGCTGCCTTGAGATCATTGACTAGATCCTCCCGTGTAGTTCTGGGCTGATTCCTCACCGTTCTCATGATCATTGCAACTCCACAAGGTGAGATCTTGCATGGAGCCCCAGGCCGAGGGAGATTGACAGTTATTTTGTGTTTCTTCCATTTGCGAATAATCGCACCAACTGTTGTCACCTTCTCACCAAGCTGCTTGGCGATGGTCTTGTAGCCCATTCCAGCCTTGTGTAGGTCTACAATCTTGTCCCTGACATCCTTGGAGAGCTCTTTGGTCTTGGCCATGGTGGAGAGTTTGGAATCTGATTGATTGATTGCTTCTGTGGACAGGTGTCTTTTTATACAGGTAACAAACTGAGATTAGGAGCACTCCCTTTAAGAGTGTGCTCCTAATCTCAGCTCGTCACCTGTATAAAAGACACCTGGGAGCCAGAAATGTTTCTGATTGAGAGAGGAGTGGAACAAAATCCCTCCTGAGATGTGTGCAAACCTGTTGGCCAACTACAAGAAACGTCTGACCTCTGTGATTGCCAACAAGGGTTTTACCACCAAGTACTAAGTAATGTTTTGCAGAGGGGTCAAATACTTATTTCCCTCATTTAAATGCAAATCAATTTATAACATTTTTGACATGCGTTTTTCTGGATTTTTTTGTTGTTATTCTGTCTCTCACTGTTCAAATAAACCTACCATTAAAATTATAGACTGATCATTTCTTTGTCAGTGGGCAAACATACAAAATCAGCAGGGGATCAAATACTTTTTTCCCTCACTGTATATAAATCAATAAGTGTTGTGGCTCCTCAAGGGAAATGTGTCTGTGTTCTGTTGGGCCATGTTGTCCCCCAAGGCTCAGTGTAGGATCCATTAAATTCTACAGTACTGGACGCAGTGCAGTCTAACACAGTGCTGTGCCAATTTACGGTCTCCTATTACAGTACATTTAGCCACCTTCTGCATTGCTTGAATATGAGGTGGATATGAGGTGGATATGAGGTGGATATGAGGTGGATATGAGGTGGAGATGCACAATAAGCTCCTAGAACTAGGTGATCAAAAAACCAATTTAATGCTACTTACTCAGGACCACCAACAACCTCTATATTGAAGTCATTTCACACAAGATGTAAACAGATTTCTCAACGTCTTCATTTTGCTGTGTCATTGCTCCCATTTTTAACCTTGGTAGCCATGTTTTTTATTACTTTTTCCATACATGCTGATCCAGCTCTATGCAAATTTCTCATTGCATTTAACAACTGATATTTCTAATGGTTCCACAACCGCCTCCGGAGGTGGTCATCCGCAGACAATCACAAGCAGACACTTCCTACCTCACTGTCTGACCTTCTTCTGATCACAGGAAGCGATTTGACATAATATGTCATTTTACTGGTGTAGACGGGGTCAGATGCTTTCCCTTTCTATTTAGTCCTGTATTGCGGTGATACAGCCCTGTGAGCTTATTTACTAAGGCTTTATCAGTAGTTCTTGGCCCAGGACACCTCACATTGACAGGGGAACTCAGTAAAGTCAGAGGAGTTACACAGACTCTGGAGCTAACATGATTACTGGTGACATAGTTAGTAATGCTGAATTGTTTTCACCAGCCGCATGTTGTTTTGGCCTCTTTTCTCCTGTAAGTGCATCTCCAGTGCTTCTTCATGGAAGGCCACATCCAGTTTTTATAGGTTTTCAAATTATATCTTCAATTTGGTGTGTTCAGGAATAAACACATTAGGAATTTCCGCAATACGGATTGACTAGAGACCTAGGTTTTTATGTCATTGACACATTTATTATCAACTGTTGCCAAGAGTGCATAAAGGCTTGAAAGACAGACCAGAAAGACGTGAGACGGTGGTCTACACGTCTGAAAATGTTTAGAACCTCAACACGAGGTGAAGAAGATCAACTCCCAGACTAGACCCGAACATTGCCAGGCTACAGCTGTGCGTGTAAAGTGACTCAAACTCTGACTAAGAAGAAGAAGCAGAAAGCTCCCCTCTCAGACAATCACTGGTATATCGGAGTATCTGTTCTGAGGAAACATTCCAATACAAGCCAGGACAATTAAGAAGAAGGACATTGTGACCTCTTGTGGACAATCAGAGCCTTACAAGTGAGCTGTGCGAAGACCCAGCCAAAACCTCCTTTCCAAGAGGGCTTGTGTTAACAGAGATAGACGACGAACAAAGACATCCACATGAAAATACATGCATGATTTCTTACTCCAAACGGGCGGTGGTTCGTGAGCAAAGTATAATGATTACTTTGAGGGTAGTTTCCAAATGTGTCTCTTTCTCTTTGTCGCTCTCTCTACCTCACTCTCTCTACCACTCCCTCTTTTGGTAACCAAGCAGTCATGTTGTTGTTAGTCCGCTAGGGACTTTTTCTCATGTATTAAGTGTGTATGTTATTATGTGTTATTATTTAGTTAGCTAGTAAATAAATAATAAAGCCAATTTGTGTAGTGCTGAATCATAAGTAAAGCTGGGGTTCGTGCAGATCCAAGAAGTCTACGACCGTTCAGAAGGAGACTGATAAGAGGTCATGATTCATGTGTTTACTGTTTTATACATATTGATAGGTAAATACCTTTTAGAGTTTAATTCGGGAGATGGTAACTCTACAAACAACTTATTCCGTGGTGCCCCAAATCCTAATGAGTTAATTGTTACATTATTAATTTAATCAAGTAACAATTAAACATAGTTAGTTGATTCGATAAATAACATTCATCATATTAATGAAAGTCACGTCACGACAATGTCAAACACCATTATCTTTGCCCAAGAATGCAGAGCAGACCCCTTCTAAAAGGTGGCTTGTTAGTGAGAGGAGGGACTTTGATTTCCAGTGTGTGGCATTCCTTCCTGGAGACAATGCACACTATCAAAACCTAGAACTACCTTCTGTTAGCCAGCTTGGTGGGTATACAGCATCCATGTTAGGAAGTCTTAGCCAGCTTGGTGGGTATACAGAATCCTTATTAGGAAGTCTTAGCCAGCTTGGTGGGTATACAGCATCCATATTAGGAAGTCTTAGCCAGTTTGGTGGGTATACAGCATCCATATTAGGAAGTCTTAGCCAGCTTGGTGGGTATACAGCATCCATATTAGGAAGTCTTAGCCAGTTTGGTGGGTATACAGCATCCATATTAGGAAGTCTTAGCCAGCTTGGTGGGTATACAGCATCCATATTAGGAAGTCTTAGCCAGCTTGGTGGGTATACAGCATTGATATTAGGAAGTCATATGGGTGGTATTGGTCATGTGATCAAGAAGTATGTTCCAGAAATAAATTAGGACACAAGGACACATTTGAATTTCAGGACAGGACATACAGTCCTTCTCCTGTAGTTGGAAGGGAAAGTAAAGCAAGCGTTGAAGCAGTCTTATCGATCCCAGATATCAATACGATTGATGGAGCGCACCACTGAGGAAGAGACGGGCACCACTGAGGAAGAGACGGGCACCTCTACACTACCGGCCTCTCCTTGCATACTCATTTCCTGTTCAAAGGTCAAAGGTAATGGTCATGATAATGTAATGGAAGTGTATTTCAGACATATCGTAACTAGCTAATACTATGTGTGCTATTATTATAACCTCAGCACAGTAAGACCACCATCTGGATATCAACATGAGGGAACTGTGGTTACAAAAGAAAAAAAACGGGAGAAGAGAAAAAAGGGAGAAGAGAACTACTGGAACAGCAGAAACAGTGAAATCAGATCCTGTCCATGCATAATTACTTTTCAGTACACCTCTGTCATTTTCACTCTCCAAACATCTAGGAGAGGCCCCCACCACATGCGCACACACTGCCATGGACGTTCTCCCTCAATTCCATGGAGAGATAGAAAGCTGTGAGTCAGGAGTCCGTAAAACAGACAGGTGAGTGGCAGGTCATGGACTGACAGGTAATACGTGGATCTACGAAGCGCCTGGTAGCACTGTGATGGAGTATCCATCATTGATAGGAGGGCTATTGACTCAGTTCCAGGCAGTGCAGAGATTAAGCTACCCCGTCTGGCAGTGATGGATAAGGCACTCTCCTGTATCTGGCCTCGCTCTCTATGGATGCGTCTGAAATGGCACCCTATTCCCTATATAGTGCACTCATTTTGACCTGACCTCTATGGTCCCTGGTGAAAAGTAGTGCACTATGTAAGGAATAGGGTGCCATTTCAGACGCACCATCTCTCTCCATGCTGATTCAGGGGCTTCTCCCTACACATTTACCATCGGCAATCCCAAATACCAACTCCCGCTTTTATTCCATTGGCCGGAATGATCAATCACTAATGCACTGAAGCGCATTCTGCCGTAGCTCCACCGAGTGGCTTTCCATCAAACGGCAATTATCATACCGATAATTAAACAACTAACTCAATAATTCCCCTGCAATTGAATACTGACCATTAGCATTAAATAGTACTCCCAACCTATTATTATAAACATTTATAGAAACAGATGTAGGTATGTTTGGTGTGTAAGAGAGTAGTATGGAACCAATGCACCGTCATGTAAGTTCAGTGAACCCACCTAGATTAATCCTTATGTAACCTACTGAGATGAGAAAGCACCACTATGTTATTCATTGAATTTCAGCTAATTAATATTCAGATGGAACAATAGCTGGGTGGAATAGAGGGTTCCATCATTTAATTGGGTCTATAACAGCCCTAATACATCACTCTGAACTTCAGGAAGCAGCAGTGGCCCTCCCAAGTTTACTTAGAGCATGACTGCCCTGGTAAAGGAGAGGAGGACTGACTAGATGTGGGGTAACATGGTAACATGTCCACCCATTTCCTATTGAATTGAACACAATTGCTTTTCTTATGCAAGATGAGTCAGATACTGAATGCTTTCATTATGCACAGACTATAGGCCCTACCATACTATACTAGGAGAGGTTGGGTATCAGATATTATAAATCTGGATGCCCTACTGATTCTGCAGTGAACATCGTTGCCTGACAGTCTGGAACTAGTCCTCATGTCAACAGTCTGTCGAGGGAATGTTAGCCTTATGAGACAAACTTCCTTCAGATATTGAGAGAACGGTTCATCCCACAAAGCAGGAATAAACTGGCACCAAAGCTATGAAAATAGCACCACTGCCTTTAGGAAAACTATTTCAAGTCGTATTTGTCAAAGGGGAGTTCCTTCATTAAAACACACATTACTTCAGGAACAGTGCATTGTTTTTTCATTACCAAGGAAATGTGTCCAGTCAATACACAACATATCCATCTCCAACTGTTTTCCCTCTCCCGACATATTATTTACTTCTACTTCTGAAAGAAACTATTAAACACAAGCAAAATGGATAAAAGGGTGTGGTGGCAGTAGCAGGAACAGCAACATCTAGTGGGCAAAACTTGGTACTTTCACACTAATTAATGATAAAAATGCAAGTGACTTCAATGGCTAATTTCTCTGAACAGGTGAAGAAAACCATCACCAGATTCACAGGGAATACATTACACAGGTTGAAGAAGAAATACCCCAAGCAGCAGCTTCATACTACTTGTCAGACATAGAGATCTTGATACTGTATACTGGTTGTTGGGGTGGGGATTGGCGTTGGGTGAATCCTATAAATTAGAATAGCCAATTTGGGTGCAATCAATTAGCTTAATTTCTCAGAGATCAAATTATATTTCAACAAAATAATGTTTCAGGAATGATAATCTTATCTGTTTATAACTACATAAACAATTTCAGAACAATCTGAGATGGTGGGTAACATGGCTTGCTGAAATGCCATGGAATGACCCTTTGGTCATTTTCAGGCAACTGTGCCAACAAGCATTTGTGACACTCCACCCCACTCAACTATAAGTCATAATGCTCAGTGGTCTACTTTAAGCAAGAAACACACAGATAATCTCACTGCCGATAGTGGGAGGCCGTTCCTTCCCTTCCTAGAACAAAAGCGGTACCAGCTGCGTGCCGACCTAGTAGGGACGAACCTACCGATTGTACTTGCAGAATCACAAAGCTTGTTAGTGGCCAATAACATGACTTTGAGCCAATCAAAGAGCACGAGCCCCCCCCCCCCCCCAAAAAAAAAAAAGGAAGAGGGCATTTTCTCCGTGCATCCACAGATGAGCCAGTCACACTTTTATTTTTAATTTTTATTTCACCTTTATTTAACCAGGTAAGCCAGTTGAGAACAAGTTCTCATTTACAACTGCGACCTGGCCAAGATAAAGCAAAGTAGTGCGATAAAAACAACAACACAGAGTTACATATGGGGTAAAAAAAATACATAGTCAAAAAAAATACAACAGAAAATATATATACAGTGTGTGCAAATGTAGCAAGTTATGGAGGTAAGGCAATAAATAGGCTATAGTGCAAAAATAATTACAATTAGTATTAACACTGGAATGCTAGATGTGCAAGAGATGATGTGCAAATAGAGATACTGGGGTGCAAAAGAGCAAAATAAATAACAATATAGGGATGAGGTAGTTGGGTAGGCTAATTTCAGATGGGCTGTGTACAGGTGCAGTGATCGGTAAGGTGCTCTGACAACTGATGCTTAAAGTTAGTGAGGGAGATAAGAGTCTCCAGCTTCAGAGATTTTTGCAATTCGTTCCAGTCATTGGCAGCAGAGAACTGGAAGGAATGGCGGCCAAAGGAGGTGTTGGCTTTGGGGATGACCAGTGAGATGTACCTGCTGGAGCGCAGACTACGGGTGGGTGCTGCTATGGTGACCAATGAGCTAAGATAAGGCGGGGATTTGCCTAGCAGTGATTTATAGATGGCCTGGAGCCAGTGGGTTTGACGACGAACATGTAGTGAGGACCAGCCAACAAGAGCGTACAGGTCACAGTGGTGGGTAGTGTATGGGGCTTTGGAGACAAAACGGATGGCACTGTGATAGACTACATCCAATTTGCTGAGTAGAGTGTTGGAGGCTATTTTGTAAATGACATCGCCGAAGTCAAGGATCGGTAGGATAGTCAGTTTTACGAGGGCATGTTTGGCAGCATGAGTGAAGGAGGCTTTGTTGCGGAATAGGAAGTCGATTCTAGATTTAACTTTGGATTGGAGATTCTTAATGTGAGTCTGGAAGGAGAGTTTACAGTCTAACCAGACACCTAGGTATTTGTAGTTGTCCACATACTCTAGGTCAGACCCGTCGAGAGTAGTGATTCTAGTCGGGTGGGCGGGTGCCAGCAGCGTTCGATTGAAGAGCATCCATTTAGTTTTACTAGTGTTTAAGAGCAGTTGGAGGCTACTGAAGGAGTGTTGTATGGCATTGAAGCTCGTTTGGAGGTTTAACACAGTGTCCAATGAAGGGCCAGATGTATACAAAATGGTGTCGTCTGTGTAGAGGTGGATCTGAGAGTCACCAGCAGCAAGAGCGACATCATTGATATACACGGAGAAAAGAGTCGGCCCAAGAATTGAACCCTGTGGCACCCCCATAGAGACTGCCATAGGTCCAGACAACAGGCCCTCCGATTTGACACATTGAACTCTATCTGAGAAGTAGTTGGTGAACCAGGCGAGGCAGTCATTTGAGAAACCAAGGCTATTTAGTCTGCCAATAAGAATGCGGTGGTTGACAGAGTCGAAAGCCTTGGCCAGGTCGATGAAGACGGCTGCACAGTACTGTCTATTATCAATCGCGGTTATAATATCGTTTAGGACCTTGAGCGTGGCTGAAGTGCACCCATGACCAGCTCGGAAACCGGATTGCATAGCGGAGAAGGTACGGTGGGATTCGAAATGGTCGGTGATCTGTTTGTTAACTTGGCTTTCAAATACTTTCGAAAGGCAGGGCAGGATGGAAATAGGTCTGTAACAGTTTGGATCTAGAGTGTCACCCCCTTTGAAGAGGGGGATGACCGCGGCAGCTTTCCAATCTCTGGGGATCTCAGACGTTATGAAAGAGAGGTTGAACAGGCTAGTAATAGGGGTTGCGACAATTTCGGCGGCTAGTTTTAGAAAAAAAGGTTCCAGATTGTCTAGCCCAGCTGATTTGTAGGGGTCCAGATTTTGCAGCTCTTTCAGAACATCAGCTGTCTGAATTTGTGTGAAGGAGAAGCGGGGGGGGGCATGGGCAAGTTTTAGCGGAGGGTGCAGAGTTGGTGGCCGGGGTAGTGGTAGCCAGGTGGAAAGCATGGCCAGCCGTAGCAAAATGCTTGTTGAAATTCTCGATTATTGTAGATTTATCGGTGGTGATAGTGTTTCCTAGCCTCAGTGCAGTTGGCAGCTGGGAGGAAGTGCTCTTATTCTCCATGGACTTTACAGTGTCCCAAAACTTTTTGGAGTTAGTGCTACAGGATGCAAATTTCTGTTTGAAAAAGTTAGTCTTTGCTTTCCTGACTGCTTGTGTATATTGGTTCCTAACTTCCCTGAAAAGTTGCATATCGCGGGGGCTATTTGATGCTAATGCAGTTCGCCACAGGATGTTTTTGTGCTGGTCAAGGGCAGTCAAGTCTGAGGAGAACCAGGGGCTATATCTGTTCTTAGTTCTGTATTTTTTGAATGGGGCATGTTTATTTAGGGTTGAGAGGAAATTACTTTTAAAGAACAACCAGGCATCCTCTACTGACGGAATGAGATCTATATCCATCCAGGATACCTGGGCCAGGTCAATTAGGAAGGCCTGCTCGCTAAAGTGTTTAAGGGAGCGTTTGACAGTGATGAGGGGTGGTCGTTTGACCGCGGCAACAGTGAGAGACTTATTTCTGGAAAGGTGGATTTTTAGAAGTAGAAGCTCAAACTGTTTGGGCACAGACCTGGATAGTATGATAGAGCTCTGCAGGCTATCTCTACAGTAGATTGCAACTCCACCCCCTTTGGCAGTTCTATCTAGACGGAAAATGTTATAGTTGGGGATGGACATTTCAGAATTTTTGGTGGCCTTCCTAAGCCAGGATTCAGACACTGCTAGAACATCATATGCAATGTAGGCTATGGAATGGTAGCTAGCTAAGTGCACAGATGCAATGCACACAACACTAAATACTTCCTCCAAGCTAACTAACCACTGAAGACAGTATTGACATTATAATTAAATCACAATGGATTATCTAGTTTACATGAAACAGCTGCCTTTGTTAGCGCAGTGTCCTTAGCTAGCTAGCTATGTTGTGCTAGCTAGCAAATATGCTAACGTTAGCTAGCTAGCTAAACATTTGGCTATGGGCTGGCACTGGCGGTATGGGATTATGGAGAGTGAATTAAACTGTTTCTTCATCATCTTGCTTGGTAGTTATCTAGCTGTGGCCATCTGGCTAGTATCGATCATCAACAAGGGCTTTCTACAAAATAACAACATTAGCGCAAACAGCTTGGAATCTAGACTATAAGCAATACACACGAATATGCATTGCCAAACAACGCTACTGCCACCTTCTGGTTTGGAGTATTTTAACAAGTGGCTGACGACTTCCAAGTTCTTTGCTTAGTGAAGACCAAGAGGTTAACTGCCGACACTGTACTGTTGGCAGGCAAAGGTTTGACAATCCTACTGATCTGTGTCTGAGCTTATAGAGCTATTTAGTACAGAGCAGTAGTGCAGTCAATGTGCAGAGATATTGATCACATCTCAAAGGTGATTGAAAGTACTCTAAAAGCCAGTTCAATGGATGTGGAATAACATGTTTTTGACACTAGTCCATCCTGTTGGAGGCAAATCAAAAATGAGTCAAATCAAAATACATATTTCTTCAGGGAAATATAGGAAACCTTTCTGTCAATATACAGTAAGATCCAGTTCTAACCAGTCAACCCTTCTCTCAGCACTGACTGTCCAACATGCTTTATCCAGATGGTCCATCCAACCCTGCACACCTAATAATACCGAAGTCCATCTAGATACCCAGGACTAGAGTAGAGCTGTTTGAAAGCCGAGAACAGCAGATCCTCCTTCTGCTCGTAATTAGAAGAGCTGGACCTCCGTCTGAAAAAGAGGTCATAGCTCGGCTCCAAACTACACGGCTACTGCCATAGAGACCGGTGCACTATGAAGAAGAAGGTGCACTTCAGTATGCAACTATTTGGTATGTCAAGGGTGGAGGTGTTTTGACTGCAGTTCTATTCCTGATCAACTTGGTTTGGGTCCTCATAGCCTAGATTCCATTTTCAACATAGTATTGTAACAAATAAAATAGAATACACAGTAGAATAAATCATATATTGAGGAGTGATGTCATGGGCTGGTTCCAAGAGCTGATTATGGATACTGACAAGTCCTCTCTGTAGGGGTCTTACAGAGGAACACGCTACATTAGGAAAGCCAATGGGTTGTTTGTTGACATAATGTCCTTACTACAGACACCTCTGGAGTGCAAATACCAAGCTACAAACGACTCTATTATTTTATCTGAGTGCACAGATGTAAGCAAACGCCTCGTGTAATTCCTGCTTTAATCCAGATCACGCTGGCAACAATTACTTTCCATGAGGGAGACAACAGTCATTTCGGCTTGAGTGGCTGTTTTTTTCATAAATCCCCCCTTGCCCACTCAACTGACGAAATGTGTCCTCTGGGATGAAATATCTGACAGATATGAGACAGGACATGTTGTCAGGAGGTCAACTCCTGGGAAGAAACATTCAGTGTCAAGGCGCCTGGGGCAGTGGCCATCCACGGTGTGTGTGTGTGTGTGTGTGTGAGAGAGGAGAGGGGCACTTGGTGTTTGTCAGAACTAGACGTGTGGGCTGAAGGTAGCTTGACCTCAACAGATAAAATGTCAGAAACAAATGAATGCTGTATTATGCTTTAAAATTAATTTGAATTTACAACAACAAACTGAGCTTGAGTGAGCAGAAATGTGATTGGAATAGTGGGCTACTGTATTATTATGTGAGAACGCTGGGTGTGTCATAAAAAACTAATACAAAACATGAATATGTTTTTGTAGGAACCATTATGTGAATGCATTTGAACAGAACATGCACAGAGGAGGTATAATGACTGAATAGATTCTTCCATCATGTCTCTTTATGGTACAGTAGCTTTCTGGTACATCTACGCATAAATATTTATCTGAGGCAATTTCGGCCATATCCCCATCTGAAGAGCCAAAGAGCTATCTTCTCTAGTCAGATGGCCATTTCCCATACCTCGACTGATTACCACTACAAAGTTACATTTGCTTGATGTTATAAAAGGACTACAAACTACAACTAATGTATTTTCTGTGTTACCAGACAGTTAGCTTTTCTTTATCTTTTCATATTTTTCTCACTAGAGCCAGAGGCCATCTTAGTTTCACAGGCCTTTTTCAAAGGACCATGGTTAGCCTATGCTGTATTGCAATTGAAGGAGATCTGTGTCTTTCTCATCTACAAATAGAGTTTTGGTTTTGGTTTATGATACTATTAAATGGTATAGTATTAAACCATTAAACTGCAAATGTACTGTGTGTCAAAATGCACCCTGTCCTTTTAGGAGAACAGTGCGACTCTTCATTCAGTTCAGCATGTTTATTACTGACAAGGGTTTCTGAAACCTCGTTCAAAAGTAGCAGAGATGTAGTTTGAAATCAGTGGTGTAAAAATATTTGTCCCTAGTGTTACAATGATTGCACTTTATACACCAGAACTTCTGTTGAAAATCCCATTGTGGAGAGGAAGTGAAAGAAATGTGTTTATTCTCTAAATACAAATGACCCCTATCGAGCATATTGATTGGGAACGTCTGCAAGATAAATGTTTCCACGAGGCGCTTATAATTGTTGCAGTGCTTGATTTCTTTATTCACCAGATTGGCAAATACTATCCCAACAGAAATGATGCAGTGCATATAAACTAAAATAGGGGTTTCATGCATGTCAATGACCTTACATTATGCTAACAAAAGGTATGGAATGCAAGGTTATGGACCTATGAAAATAAGCATAGTAATAAATGTGTTGCTTTAGACACATTGTAAAGTAAGGAATAATACTATTCTGGGGTTTCCAATTATAAAGAGCCATCTTTGGTCAATCTAAATCGTTCTGGTTAGAAAAGGGCTAACAAGCACCGTAATGAGAGATTACTTCTCCACCTCTTTTTATGAAAGTAATTAAGTTACATGCTGGTGTGATGATAATGTATAAACTGAACAATTTTCATATGAGCAGATGCATGGTTTGCTTTCTGCAACAATAATCAATGGTGAAACAATTTAGGCTTGAACCATGAGACACAAACACCCAGGTATGGAGCTGGAAATAACAACATTTCTTTACAAAGCCAGAGAGGACACCACCCCTTACCAAACCACTTTAATCACATAAGCTCTTTTCTTTTTAAGGGTAATCATTTCAAGGTAGTATAATAAGTTACCATTCAAATACAGATGCTTCCCTTATAAATGCAAATGAAGATACATAATTCAGCTTGAGTTGGTAGAAAAAATTATTTCCCTTTGTGAATAAGAGAATGGGAGCCAGGACGATGGTCGGCCATTTTGGAGAGGCCCCATATGTGTATTGAAGAGATGCATGGTAGTGATTCATCAGGATTACTCACTAAAAACAAGTGTGCTAATGCAAATGAAATGGGCAACATGATTATGTCGGCCCTAAAGGAATACAAATAAGTCATGAACGCTAGGCTGGAGGGCCAACAGGCCACATGTTTCAGTGATTACTATAGCCATAACAGTGCAGAGTCATCTAACTGCATTAAATATAGATTGAGCTTTCTCAGGTTAAGATTTATTTTGCAATCCCAAAATATACACACAAAATATAGGCTACACATTACTACCCTTCTAGAGTTTACCTTACACAACACTTATCAATGCTGTTTGAGTTTTATGTATTTTAAAAGTTGTATTACAACACCTAATACATTAGCAGTCAATACTGGACACTTTTGAAAGACAAACAGTGCTAACACTGTTAGCATCTTTAAGCAGCCCTATCTCCGACATCTCCAAGTTCGGGAAATAACCGTCTAACTTCAGAACCGTCAAGGAGCTGTACATGTGTAGGTTCCACACACATTCACCTGAAAAAACAGTTGCAAGCCAAAGACAGCTTGTCACAAACAATTGTCTTCTGCCTCCTAGACAAGGTTCCCTCGTTAATTTAGTTCGGCACTAAGCAAATGTCAGGTCTGCTAAGCGCAAGCTTGAACATTGTAAACATTTTATGCAACTTCCAGTGCATGTTTACTGTGAACTTGAGGCTGTACCCGCTTTAAATTACAGTTTTAACAGTGGCCATGTAGGCTACTGTGGCTAATTGATCATAATGTAGGCCTACCAGAGTGGCCTACCATCAAAAACAATGGAGAAAACGCATCGCATAACATTTTAACACTGAAATTGCTGTTCTATCATTCAGCCTAGAGTAGCATCCAGTGTGTGGTGTTCAATGTAGGCCTACATTCCATGAGACGTTTGGGGAAAAAAACATGCAGGGCTTGACAGTAACCTGTTCATCCAGTTGTCCTTCAGACAAGGAGGTGACTGAAAATGTTGTTGTGTTGTTTGATGCAAGAAACCACTTTACAAAATAAAATGCATTATTATTCCCATACCATTATTACAGAGAATCAGACAAATTATGCTACCCTCTGCCTATTGCCTACATAGCTTATTCAAACTTGTCTAAAAATACAACACTTCCCCTTTAAGAAGATGTCTAGAAATGTATACGTTTTGTGCTCTTGTATGAAGCAATCACTCCCCTATTGCGGACTACAAATGATCTATAACTGGGCTAATAACTCACTAACTAGCAAAGGATATGAACTAAATGTGCACACGTGGCTACATGCAGCTCTCACTTTGATCTCAAAACAAGTGCATCTACTCATGACTGCTCATGCTGTAAACACAGTCCAGCTCAAAGTGAATGGCACAAATCAATATATGGCAATGATCTATTTGCATATAGGCCTACGGCAGCTCTGATTGTTTATGCCGCACCTGTCTGTGTAGAGTACGGGCTGAGTCAATGCAATAGAATCCTACTCCGATGCGTTCCTACAACAAAATCTCTAGCATAGTTTGTTTTGTTTCAGTATGTTGCATTGAAAGTGGCTAATATTTAGTTGATTCGATCACAATTGCCACAGTAAAGGGAAACGTTGATATTCTTAACAGGGAAAACTCTACAACAGTGGTCACCAACCTTTTCTGAGTCAAGATCACTTAAGAGTCAGAATGCAAGCCAAGATCTACCGCTCAGATGTTTTTTTTTTTACTTTAAAAAACGTAAGCCTACACAACATTAAACAGTTAAAATCAGTACTGTAGCAATGAGGTTTGTGCAGTAAGCTATAGGCCCAGTACATTATCACCGTATATTGGCTTTGCTTGAATTGCCTTGCCAATGCATTGTTGTTCGGCCCATTTTTTAAAATTATATTTCAACATTTGAGGTAGGCCAAATGATCCCACTGGTAATAGATCCGTTGTTGTATTACTTGTGAAGCACAGCTGAGTGAGCATACATTTTAAATCATTTGCTTTTTATTTATTTTACTGGGCTGATGGTGCCTGCATCTGATGGTCAGTTTCAGCAGAGGGAGAGAGCAGCATACTAAGGGTCCGCCTCTCAACATCCATCCACTCTCCCTTTCCTCCACTGACATGGACCAAAAAGGGACACAGTCTTCCAGCTGATGGCGAAACTCGAGTCGCACCGCCTCATGTACAAATTCATGTTGTTACTCCTATGAACAGAGAAAGTGAAATATTCCTCAATATTAAAAAAGACCCAAGACGCTGATAATAACAACAATGCAAGCCTAGATACAGTGAGGGAAATAAGTATTTGATGCCCTGCTGATTTTGTACGTTTGCCCACTGACAAAGATATGATCAGTCTATACATTTAATGGTAGGTTTATTTGAACAGTGAGAGACAGAATAACAACAAAAAAATCCAGAAAAACACGTCAAAAATGTTCTAAATTGATTTGCATTTTAATGTGGGAAATAAGTATTTGACCCCTCTGCAAAACATTACTTAGTACTTGGTGGCAAAACCCTTGTTGGCAATCACAGAGGTCAGACGTTTCTTGTAGTTGACCAACAGGTTTGCACACATCTCAGGAGGGATTTTGTTCCACTCCTCTTTGCAGATCTTCTCCAAGTCATTAAGGTTTCGAGGCTGACGTTTGGCAACTCGAACCTTCAGCTCCCTCCACAGATTTTCTATGGGATTAAGGTCTGGAGACTTGCCTTGGCCTTGTGTTTTGGGTCATTGTCATGCTGGAATACCCATCCACGACCCATTTTCAATGCCTGGCTGAGGGAAGGAGGTTCTCACCCAAGATTTGACGGTACATGGCCCCGTCCATCGTCCCTTTGATGCGGTGAAGTTGTCCTGTCACCTTAGCAGAAATACACCCCCAAAGCATAATGTTTCCACCTCCATGTTTGACAGTGGGGATGGTGTTCTTGGGGTCATAGGCAGCATTCCTCCTCCTCCAAACACGGCGAGTTGAGTTGATGCCAAAGAGCTCGATTTTGGTCTCATCTGACCACAACACTTTCACCCAGTTCTCCTCTGAATCATTCAGATGTTCATTGGCAAACTTCAGACGGCCCTGTATATGTGGTTTCTTGAGCAGGGGGACCTTGCGGGCGCTGCAGGATTTCAGTCCTTCGCGGCGTAGTGTGTTACCAAATGTTTTCTTGGTGACTATGGTCCCAGCTGCCTTGAAATCATTGACAAGATTCTCCCGTGTAGTTCTGGGCTGATTCCTCACCGTTCTCATGATCATTGCAACTCCACGAGGTGAGATCTTGCATGAAGCCCCAGGCCAAGGGAGATTGACAGGTCTTTTGTGTTTCTTCCATTTGCGAATAATCGCACCAACTGTTGTCACCTTCTCACCAAGCTGCTTGGCGATGGTCTTGTAGCCCATTCCAGCCTTGTGTAGGTCTACAATCTTGTTCCTGACATCCTTGGAGAGCTCTTTGGTCTTGGCCATGGTAGAGAGTTTGGAATCTGATTGATTGATTGCTTCTGTGGACAGGTGTCTTTTATACAGGTAACAAGCTGAGATTAGGAGCACTCCCTTTAAGAGTGTGCTCCTAATCTCAGCTCGTTACCTGTATAAAAGACACATGGGAACCAGAAATCTTTCTGATTGAGAGGGGGTCAAATACTTATTTCCCTCATTAAAATGCAAATCAATTTATAACATTTTTGACATGCGTTTTTCTTGATTTTGTTGTTGTTATTCTGTCTCTCACTGTTCAAATAAACCTACCATTAAAATTATAGACTGATCATTTCTTTGTCAGTGGGCAAACTTACAAAATCAGCAGGGGATCAAATACTTGTTTCCCTCACTGTACACCTTCCTACTCATTCATTACTGCTGCAGTGCTTGTTGTAGAGCTGAGTGGAAATAGGAAGAACGCGCATTTTATGGCTCATAAAAGCATTGAATACAAAGTGTTGACAGTGCCGAGTAAGAACTTAAACATGAACTCACTTATAAAAACAGCATCTCTTTGCTGTATTCGTTGACAGTCTCTCTCTAGTCATGGTTTTAAACGGTTTGAAATCTCACAGTGTCAACTTTGCTGTAGCTTTCTTTTATGCTTGATGTGTTACTGCAGACATGGTCATCTGAGCCATCCGATTGGCCAGCGGTAGGCCTATAGTGCACTTGATTTGCTCTCTGGGCTTGCCGGGAAGGCAGTTTGTACCTTCAGACACATGGGCTGCATTCCATACACATAATAGACACACCCTCTGGTGACATATCATGACGTATGATGAGTTGACACTAGCAGGGCATTATTTAACCTTTATTTAACTAGGCAAGTCAGTTAAGAACAAATTCTTATTTACAATGACGGCCTACACCGGCCAAACCCGGACGACGCTGGGCCAACTGTGCGCTGCCCTAAATGGACTGCCCTTGCCCGGAAATTCGTCACTCGTTCGTCCCACGGTTGTGTTTTCAGTCATCATGGAACCACGCAGCCATGAAATGGTTCAAAATGGCAACAGTTCACCTATCCGGCGTGCAGGGCAGCTGAATCGGGTGCACCTACCACCAACAGCCCAAGATAAAAAAATTATAAATAGGAACACAAGGCTTTATTGTTGTTGTTTTTTTAGAAATGTTTGACGTTCGACTAGCAATGCCTTGGAGATCGACCAGTCGATCGTAATCGACCGGTAGGTGACCACTGCTCTAGAAAGTTGAGTGAAGTTTAATCTCGTGCTTCTCTCTATGGGCTGATATTTCTGCGTGGCAGTCCCGCGCAGTTTAGAGGGAACATTGCTCCCAGCCCCAGCCAGCAGATTGGGAGAGACTCTGGGAGCTGTGGTGTTACTCAAGTCTTGTAAATTAGCTGTGGGTCTCAGGCAGATGCCACTCTCTCCCTGCTCATCAGCACTGCCTGCAACAATTAATCATTCAGATTTGACTTCATCCAACAAGAGCAAAACTTATAATTTGGCCTCCCGATGCAGCGAGAGGTAGAAGGGGGTTAAGATTCTCTCAATTAAACACCTTACAATCAAATTTAAGCGCTGCTCATATGAGATCCCTTTCCTTTTTCATGTGGGGGATTTAAGCCGTGCTGTGTAATTTAATGGGACATTAATGTGCTCGGCGATTAAATATATCTAAGGGTAATGAGTAACAATAATTGGGACTTTATTAACACAAGCTGATCTTCCTTTTATCACAAATAACTAATTGCACCATTTTATGCAGTGAAAAGAAAATGCTTTTTTATTGTTCATGTCGCCTAATCAGAATGTGTCATTACGCGTTGAAGAGGGGAACGGAGAATACAGAGGGGCAGACATGTTCAGTTATTAGTTATCTAACAGTGATACCATTCAGGTCAGTCTGAGTGGCAAATTGGACATCTCATTTCCATTGGGACTTGGTTCTGTTATGTTTTATGCACTTGGTGAACATTATGGGCTCAGATTTATAGACTGTATTGAATCTGCACAAGACTGATCAAGACTGTCAGTGCATTATGTTATCCAAATAGGGAAATAATCGTATTATCTTATAATTCAATGGGAAGAAATCTGTCAAAAGGCAAATCCAAAATCTGCTCTCATTCAAACCACTGAGGCCAATATCAAATCATAGCACTGCCTTCTGCAAATACAGACTGAATGCATGGTAATAATGATGCATCTTAGACACATTCCCATTCCCTTACCCCTGCCCATGGCAGTGACGCACTGCACAGCACAACTTGAATTGCTGTGACTGTGTTCCCCAGCAGGATGAGGCTGTGGAGGAGGATGGAGGAGAGGAGCCCATTAGGCTTCTAGCCGTCACCTGTGAGCTGCTGAGAGACACCTGTCACTCTGTCTGTCACATAGACCTGGGCCCAGGTGGTGGCGTTGGGGACAGGCCCAGTGGCCCCTTATCTCCCTGTCCAAGTGAAGCCTGCCTGTCACTCTGTGATGACATCACAGTCTCCACAGGGACTTCCTGGTCCTGTTGCAGCTTCCTCATGCAAACAACCAACTTTATTATCCCCCAAATCTTGGCAATAGATGAAGAATCTTATACGGCTCCACGGCAGCCATTATGCTCCAACATTATTCATGTTAATTTATTATAGATTAAAAGAAGGAAATAAATAGAGAACTAGTGGATTGATGAATGTATTCTACTTGATCCATTCCCTACACCATCTAATTACTGTGCCTTCACAATAATAGGGTGCTTTTGAATGGACTTTTCTAGTCACAGTTTATTTTTATATTGCACATCAACAATAACAATATCAACACTAGCCATGCATAACAACACCTATAGGGTTTAGACCAGCAGGCTAACACTGTCGTCTTGAGGTGCACCAAACACCCAGGTTTGATACCCAGATGGTTACATTGGTGCCATGACTCAAATGACACAGCTGATGTCTATCTTCTGCTGAGGTTACTGTGTAGGAGGAGGTCAAAGGCTTCACAGCCTTGACTTGTTGAGAAAACTCAGGTCTGACACCTGATTGGTTGTAGTTCCAGAGAATACCTCAGGGCTACGTATGAATTCATTTTTGAATTCCATTTGGTTAACTACAGAACAACTTAGAATTGTGTTCTCATGGCCACCTACTGTTGACACAAGCACAATTAGCCTTACCCTGAGGGAGGTAAAAACTTTCCACAAGAAGGGTACTTAGGCGGGCCTACACCTAAAAATGAATCTGTTCGTCAAGGAGACAACAGACATTATGTGGCAGCAGACACATTCTATCTGAGCCATTTTGTTTTAATACCCCAGGTCTCCTCTGCTACACAAATGTACTGGCTGTAGAGCTAGGGAATGACAAGCAGTCTGTTTGTGTGCCTGTCTCCAACCCAGCAAGGACATACTGTGAGGAAGAAAGGCATTTTTGGACAAACAACTTGTTCAGTGTCTCACATTCAGCTTAATCTCCCCACTCCCTTATGCCAAGTTCCCAGAATGAAATTATGTCCTTGCTCACCACTAGAACACAGCTAGTGGTGGGGCCAAGATGGTTAGAAGACTGGCTCTGCTTTCCAGGGACTGGGCCACAGTCACTGCTGCTCATGACTCATCGTTACTCACAACGTGTTGTGGAGCTTATTGTGGGGGGAACACCTCAATGTACAAATGAAATGTATATAAACGCTGACCTCAATAGATACTGTTGTCATAGGGAGTAGGTGGTATACAGTGGGGAGTGAAATATAAATGAAAATAAATATTGGTGGATGTTGAAAGATTGTGTTTGCTGCTGTTATATCCTTTTCCCTTGAATTTGTACACAGACAACTAGATTTTTTTGCATGACCCTGAAATACTATAATGATGCATGTTATAAGAATTCAACAGCCATTCCATGAATGTAACAGCATCAGTATAACAAAACTCAGTGACCTGTACTCAAATAAACAGAAAGGCAGAGAATTTGCTATTTTCTGCTGATAAACTTCAACAGTTCAAACAGTTCAAACCCACAATGCTTTATTAGCAGTATGTATTTTCCTGCCCTTAATGTATTCAGCGTTGAAATGACATGGACAATCAGGAATGCATACTGTGCTTTTTAAACAGTACCCTTTTTTCCTGATAGGATTTCTTCATAGTATGCATTCCTCATTGTCCATTTCATTTCAACATTCTGTACAATGGCTTTAAACTCACACTGAGAGAATACAAAGTCAGAGAAAGAGTTTGGTTTTGGTCATGTTGAGATTTGGGTATTTTTCAGGCATATGGTCACCTTGAGAGTGCATGGGAGATGCCAGTAGAGATTGGCATCCTGCTGTAGTGTCTCAGTGACCTAGAAAACAAAAGCTGCTGTAACAGCTGCCAAGAGGCCAAACAGAAAAGTTTCCTTCATAAAAAGGAGAAAACAAGTTGTGTCCTCAAGTTACCATTCATAAAAGTATTGTATTTCCCCTGGTACAATGAATGAAGAGTAATTCAGAGAAATGTAATATTATTATTATTATTGATTTTAATTAGTTGTATGCCCAGTCATTCAGCAGCAGCTAATTTAATTCATTAGAAATAACCATATAGCTAACTAATTAAAAACCAGATCATTCTATCCTCTGCAAAATGCCATTGGAAGCTAATTAAAAACAGTGGCTAGAATTTAGTCATATGTAATATAAACAACCAGCTAGGTAGGTTACAATGCTGGTAAATGATACCCACTGCTTAAAGTGTAATGAGTAAAGTAATCATCATTATGCACCTTTAAAAACATCAGTATGCATTCTGGATACAGTACCAAAAGTAAACAGGCATATGTCGGAGTGAGTAACACCATACGCCGTCCCCCAATCAACATTGTAAGATTGGAATCAGATTCATCATTTAGAAACTAATATTACACTTTTTGTATTGTTTGTTACGTAGCCATGATTGCTAACATTAGCTAGCGCTAGTCGGCTGTACATGCGCCAAAACTCTGGTATTTCTCAACTTAATAAAAGTTTGTTCTCTGTCTGATAACTTCTTAAAATGGTGAGGCAACAACTTAGCATTATACATTTACAAAAATCACCTATGACTGATCAAAACTTGTTCTCATGGCTTTGTCTTTTCCCTCTGCAACAGACAAGTTTTGGGCTTCCTTGGCACTCTCTGGAATGTTGATAGAGATGTGCTCCATGCAAAAACATTATTATGTGAATACACATATCAGCAAAAAGTTATTTGAATCAGAGTAAAACCAATCGAATTCAAATTATTCTATTTTGGGGATCATACCTAAAATACACTGTACTTCCTCTCCGCACACGTGTGTGAAAGCTTTTTCCAATCATCACGTCACATCTCTCCTATATTTTGAAAGGTGTTCCCAACACTTTCAAAACAAAACAAAATTTAGCAGACAAGATTAGCTTAGAATTCTTTGGCATTATTTTACATTATTTTATAGTATGAAGAATACAATTGAACATACAGTTGAAGTCGGAAGTTTACATACACCTTAGCCAAATACACTTAAACTCAATTTTTCACAATTCATGACATTTAATCATAGTAAAAATTCCCTTTCTTAGGTCAGTTAGGATCACCTCTTTATTTTAAGAATGTGAAATTTCAGCATAATAGTAGAGTGATTTATTTCAGCTTTTATTTCTTTCATCACATTTCCAGTCGGTCAGAAGTTTACATACACTCAATTAGTATTTGGTAGCATTGCCTTTAAATTGTTTAACTTGGGTCAAACGTTTCGGGTAGCCTTCAGCAAGCTTCCCACAATAAGTTGGGAGAATTTTGGCCCATTCCTCCTGACAGAGCTGGTGTAACTGAGACAGGTTTGTAGGCCTCCTTGCTCGCACACGCTTTTTCAGTTCTGCCCACACATTTTCTTTTTTGCCACAACTTTGGAAGTATGCTTGGGGTCATTGTCCATTTGGAAGACCCATTTGCGACCAAGCTTTAACTTCCCGACTGATGTCTTGAGATGTTGCTTCAATATATCCACATAACTTTCCTTCCTCATGATGCCGTCTATTTTGTGAAGTGCACCAGTCCCTCCTGCAGCAAAGCACCCCCACAGCATGATGCTGCCACCCCCGTGCTTCACGGTTGGGATGGTGTTCATCGGCTTGCAAGACCCCCCTTTTTATTCCAAACATAACGATGGTCATTATGGCCAAACAGTTCTATTTTTGTTTAATCAGACCAGAGGACATTCTCCAAAAAGTACGATCTTTGTCCCCATGTGCAGTTGCAAACTGTGTTCTGGCTTTTTTTATTGCGGTTTTGGAGCAGTGGCTTCTTCCTTGCTGAGCAGCCTTTCAGGTTATGTCGATATAGGACTCGTTTTACTGTGGATATTGATACTTTTGTACCTGTTTCCTCCAGCATCTTCACAAGGTCCTTTGCTGTTGTTCTGGGATTGATTTGCACTTTTGGCACCAAAGTACGTTCATCTCTAGGAAACAGAACGCGTCTCCTTCCTGAGCGGTATGACGGCTGCGTGGTCCCATGGTGTTTATACTTGCGTACTATTGTTTGTACAGATGAACGTGGTACCTTCAGGCGTTTGGAAATTGCTCCCAAGGATGAACCAGACTTGTGGAGGTCTACAATTGTTTTTCTGAGGTCTTTGCTGATTTCTTTTGATTTTCCCATGATGTCAAGCAAAGAGGCACTGCGTTTGACGGTAGGCCTTGAATTATATCCACAGGTACACCTACAATTGACTCAAATGATGTCAATTAGCCTATCAGAAGCTTCTAAAGCCATGACATCATCTTCTGGAATTTTTAAAGCTGTTTAAAGACACAGTCAACTTAGTTTATGTAAACTTCTGACCGACTGGAATTGTGATACAGTGAATTATAAGTGAAATAATATGTCTGTAAACAATTGTTGGAAAAATTACTTGTGTCATGCACAAAGTAGATGTCCTAACCGACTTGCCAAAACTATAGTTTGTTAACAAGAAATTTGTGGAGTGGTTGAAAAACGAGTTTTAATGACTCCAACCTAAGTGTATGTAAACTTCCGACTTCAAATGTAGCTGAATAAAATAGAAAGGATATTTTCTCCAAAAGGTTTGAAGAAGTGCGCACATGCAGCTATTCTGTGTTGAGTGGTTAGCAAAGAAACAGGTACTCCTATATGCTTAATGTTGAGTTATTTATGTAACTTTAGTTGTGATACAAATGTTGGGCTATATGTTTAGATTTTTAATACATCTTAAGGCTGCATGATGCGACTCTAATGATGATTTGAAAAAAGTTGCATGAAAGGCATGAGCTCTGCTTTGTTTTCTGCGCAGGCTGTACACACGTCATCTATCTCTCATTCACAATTTGACAAGCACTTGCTAATGCCTCAAATTTCCCAGCTGCATCCCCTTTGTGTGGCCGTAATGCCCCTAAAAAAATCCATGCCTTTTGCGGCCAGTGGCCGTTGTGCCCTTGGGCTGAATATAATAATTATAATGCCCTTCTGCCCGCTGCGTGCAGACGCACATCTCACTCACATAGCTCTAAGTCACGTGATTGGGTCTTTCTCACAGGCTACAAGTGATGACAGACACATCAGGGACGCAACTGCTGCATCCTTATCAAATTCTGAGGCGCATATTGAAGATATTGGAAGAACTGTCCACCTAACGAACAGCAAAAGCACTAGCCTATGTCAATCTACTTTCCCCCATAGTACAAAAGTTGACCTATTCTGTGCAATAAATAAATATACCAAACGTAGTCTGGGACAGTTGTGGGATGCGATAGATCCCAAATTAAAACAACCACTAGCATCAAAAAACCTGTTTTAAGCAATGATCCTGACGCAACAGGTGAAAACGTTTAGCTTAAAATGTTGATATACTATTAGGTTATTTCTTCACATTATAAGCGCAGCAATACGCACACAGCATTAGGCTATAAGCGCAAATGTTCCATTAGCAAGAAAACACAATTCTCAAAAGTGACCACAAATGCGATTATGCATGTAATGCTTTTATTATAAAGGTGCATTTTTTATGGTGAAAATTATCTTCCCCAAACTTGAAACTCACGTGCTGCATATGTATGCCAGTTAGGCTCTACACCCATTGTAAAGCGGACTAATGTGCTTAATTTTAAGAAGTTATTTGGCCACTTTAGTTGTGATGCAAACCTTATCAGAACATATAGGTCTATGGGCTAGGCTACATAAGGTGTGCGACTGGGCATCATTCACAAGTGATAATATATCAATCACAAGTGATAGGCTAATATTGTCACCCATCACACAATTCTTGATTTAATCTCTTCTTTACATATACTAAATAATATACACTACCGTTCATAAGTTTGGGGTCACTTAGAAATGTCCTTGTTTTCGAAAGAAAAGCAAATTTTTTGTCCATTAAAATAACATCAAATAGATCAGAAATACAGTGTAGACATTGTTAATGTTCTAAATGTCTATTGTAGCTGGAAATGGCTGATTTTTTATGGAATATCTACATAGGCGTACAGAGGCCCATTATCAGCAACCATCAGTCCTGTGTTCCAATGGCACATTGTGTTTGCTAATCCAAGTTTATCATTTTAAAAGGCTAATTGATCATTAGAAAACCCTTTTGAATTATGTTAGCACAGCTGAAAACTGTTGTGCTGATTAAAGAAGCAATAAAACTGGCTTTCTTGACACTAGTTGAGTATCTGGAGCATCAGCAATTGTGGGTTCGATTACAGGCTCAAAATGGCCAGAAACAAAGAACTTTCTTCTGAAACTCGTCAGTCTATTCTTGTTCTAAGAAATGAAGGCTATTCCATGCGAGAAATTGCCAAGAAACCGAAGATCTCGTACAACGCTGTGTACTACTCCCTTCACAGAACAGCGCAAACTGTCTCTAACCAGAATAGAAAGAGGAGTGGGAGGCCCCGGTGCACAACTGAGCAAGAGGACAAATTATTAGAGTGTCTAGTTTGAGAAACAGGCGCCTTACAGGTCCTCAACTGGCAGCTTCATTAAATAGTACCCACAAAACACCAGTCTCAACGTCAACAGTGAAGAGGCGACTCTGGGATGCTGACCTTCTAGGCAGAGTTGCAAAGAAAAAGCCCTAGAAATAGCATTGTTGGGAGAGCTGGAGAGACCTGGTCAGTCAATTACTAATATATTAATACTCTTAGTAAAAGTATTTATCTTCAACTCACAATCTGTGGATTCTATTCGATTAGATAGATTCAAATTGTATGTTAAATACCACAGCATAGTTGAAAGATATCTAACGCGTAGAAATCCGAAGAGGGTGGCCAGCAGAGATAGGTGGGGTGGGCTGAGGGAAGCTGAGGGTTGGGATGTGGAATTGGAGACAATTGGAAGTGGAGTTGCTGGGCTGGGGATAGAATGACGGTCAACGATAAAAGTCAAAAATTAAGTCCCCCAAAAAAAAGTGTGTTCGAATGACACTGAGGGGCATCGTTGTTACTTCTAATGCCTGTTTGCCTGAGGCTTATGCCGCGCAGGTGTTTGCACGCATGTACACATGCATATACACACACTCGCATTCAAATGTGCTCACGTGCACACACACATACACACATGTAAATAGTGCCATACATGCACTCAAACATATTCAGTTGGCCTTGCTGTCATGATTTTTGTTGTTGATGTCTTTTGTTTTTTGCATTGTTGTTTTCTTTAGTTTTTCTATCTTTTCCCTTTTGCTCATTTTGTTGGTTGTTGGTGCATTGGGGGACAGGGGGTCTTGGGGGTGGGGAATGTAATTATTACATTTAATTTTGTGACGTTTTTTTTAGGAGTGTGGGGACTGTGCGGGGGGGGGGGGGGGGGGTCTCGGATGGTTGAGGGGCAGTTCTCTGGGAACTGTGGGGGGGGGGGGGGGGGGATCTTGGAGGGCTGGTGACCTGGTGGTTGGGAGCTTGGGCGGTGGCTGATAGGTCGCTGGTTCGGGGGGGGTCCCCGTTTTTGAGCAGGGCGTTGACCCTGGTTGCTTCTGTGGGTCGCTCTGGATGGGGGTCTGTTAGATGACTGAATGTAATGTAAAGATTGAGCGGCTTCACTGCAAGTAGAATGTATGTTTTAATATTCAATAAAATAAATGAAAATAATTTGAAAAATTAAAGCACTAGGACCCCTGGATTTATTCGGACAATATTGCTAATACTGCTACCTGTAATGCCGTAGTGAGGTAAGATCAGATAGGATAAGATGAGATAAACAAGATTGTCCTTGAGGACAGAATTGTCTTGTAGGCCTACAAACAAGGCTGCTATATCAAAATGATTAATACTGTCACGACTTCCGCCGAGGCTGCCTCCCCTCCTTGTTCGGGCAGGTTTTGGCGGAAGTCGTGACAAATAGTTTCAATGTACATTTTACTCACTACATATGTACAGCATAGACACTGCAGTACAGTCTGTGAATCAGGAGCTTGTTGGTATATTTATTGTATTCGCATTAATATATTTGATTGAAAAAATCAGAATAATGTGTGTATCTGTTCAACAACCTGCTCTTTGTAGCCAGCAGCATACCACCCTGCATCCCACTGCTGGCTTGCCTCTGAAGCAAAGCAGGGTTGGTCCTGGTCGGCCCTGCATGGGAGACCAGATGCTGCAAGTGGTGTTGGAGGGCCAGTAGGAGGCACTCTTTCCTCTGGTCTCTTTGGGATGGGATGTTAAACGGGTGTCCTGACTCTCTGTGGTAACTAAAGATATCATGGCACTTATCTTGAGAGTAGGTGTAGGACCCTGTTGTCCTGGCTAAATTCTCAATCTGTCCCTCATACCATCATGGCCACCTAATCATCCCCAGTGTCCAATTGGCTCATTCATCCCCCTTGCTCTCCCCTGTAACTATTCTCCAGGTCATGCGGTAAATGAGAATGTGTTCTCAGTCAACTTAACTGGTAAAATAAATAAAATATTTTGGGCCGTGCTTGCCTAAGGGAAGAAGCTAGTATTCATAATCAAGTGCTCCGAATGGGAGGGGTAAGCAATATATATTTTTGGAATAGCCTGAAAGGTTGCCTGTAGCAAAAGCTGTCTCACACCCATAATTTTCATGGCAGTGTGTATCAGATGTGCCATTTTAGGTCTTAAACCAAACATTGCATCATCTTTACCATGTCTTCATCTGTAAATTCATTGGAAAGGGTCCATCAAGTTGTTAATATCTGAACAGAGATTACTCATCATGATCTTTCCAAGACAAGACAGGTCATAACTATAGAAGTCAATGAAACAGGTCTACAATAGCAAAAGATCTGTTAGCCAAAGTTTTTTTAGGAACCAGTAGCATTATGATGACCATTTCCATAGGGATGTGACAGTTCAGTATGTAAATCTTCATCTGGAAAATAAGGCACCACAGGTCATCAGGGCCGCTGGCCCATGTAAATACAATCTCCTCATTCTAGTTCTGTGCACTGGCCTCTTTTTAAGAACTTTAATGACATCTTTCGGATCAGTTTCCATTCTAACTTCACAGTCATCCACATGTCAACTGAATTG
Organism: Coregonus lavaretus; assembly: GCF_964263955.1. Classification (NCBI taxonomy): domain Eukaryota; kingdom Metazoa; phylum Chordata; class Actinopteri; order Salmoniformes; family Salmonidae; genus Coregonus; species Coregonus lavaretus. Next base: position 14,080,288 of record NC_140017.1, read on the forward strand.
CAACATTATCAGTTGCAGCTGTCGTATCTGCTGGTATGTTAGTGAAATTGATGTTGGTGAATGCTTTCAATGAGTCCCACAGTCTCCGAGTTCATTGTTGGGAAATAAGTCTGCATTCTCTTATGGTGTTTCTTTATCTCCTAATGTTTTCTCTTCCTTGTGGCAGGTATATGATTGACACACAGGTAATGCAAATTCCAGCTTACAGTGGTTAATTTCACCCAAGATGCAAGTGATATAGCCTACTTTTGGTGGGCATTGTAATGGTTGGATATGACACCCTTGTAGGATCACTAAGTGAAGGGTTGCAACCGTAGAGTTATATTGAATTTACCTGATTATTTATGAATAACTCAACGGTGCTGTTACTACAGTATTGACACTTTTATTAATAGTCATCATAATGATGCAGGAAACACTATAATTTATTCACAACCCAACCTGCTGTCAAGGCTCCCTACTAAGATAGTTACAAAGTACATGTGAGGAGTTGAAATCAGCACTTCACGCCTTCACTCTGGCTGTTCTGTGTACACTATAGTGGTATGATGATGAATTCACCCGAACTGGCTCAGCTTGATATGCCTTACAGATGTAGGATCTTAATTTGGTCACTCTTTTGCTGCTGAGAAGTTTCCTGCACAGCAGGAAATGCAAACTTGTAGTGTATTCAAAGTTTAAAAAGTATTCTAAAGTTTGTAATTTCCAATTTAAAATGTCAGACTTGATATTCCGTAACAAAAAATGTATCAACCACTACAGAAAATTCCCATTAATTATAATCCACATACTAATTCACATTTCCTGTTGCTGCAGAATTGTTTTCCTGCTGTAGCAAACTGGCTCAAATTAAGAACCTACATCTGTAGCTGTGTGCAACCTCCACAGGGCTTTTTCTCCCTCTTCATTAGTTTTCCCCCATGAAGCGTGGATTAGAGTGGAGCTGGGCTGGCACAGGCCCTGAGGCCCAGACCTCACTACACAGGTGTTAATACTGTCCTGCGGCCTTAATGGTTGTAATAAAGCCAGTAAAAATTGTGCATCTGTCTGTTGGCAACACACATTTCATGTCGCATATGAACACAAATACTTTCGTAGACATATTTCCAGGCAATGGGGCTGATGCCAAGAAAATAAGGTTTATTCAAGTTTTCCGTAACAATGTGAATCATTAGTCTACGGGCAATGCAGAGTAGCATGGAAAATTACTTTTTTTAAGTCAAGAATTCAAATATGTTGTAGGCTAGTGTGTTTGTCAACATCAAGGACTGTTATCAAATGACCAACCTCTCCTGCCTGCAATCAATGAGCCTAGTTTTAATAGCATTGGTGAAGTTGCTAATCATTTATTCACCAACACTTTCAATAGGGTCCCCAAACAGGCATGTATAAATCAGCAATTATTTAGTCTTTAATTGCCCAACTGATAGTGGTGTCAACACATCTGCAAAAGCCTTTCACTGTTGGGACATCAGTGACAGAATCACATTAAAATAACATACAGTGGGGAAAAAAAGTATTTAGTCAGCCACCAATTGTGCAAGTTCTCCCACTTAAAAAGATGAGAGAGGCCTGTAATTTTCATCATAGGTACACGTCAGCTATGACAGCCAAATTGAGAAAAGAAATTCCAGAAAATCACATTGTAGGATTTTTTATGAATTTATTTGCAAATTATGGTGGAAAATAAGTATTTGGTCACCTACAAACAAGCAAGATTTCAGGCTCTCACAGACCTGTAACTTCTTCTTTAAGAGGCTCCTCTGTCCTCCACTCGTTACCTGTATTAATGGCACCTGTTTGAACTTGTTATCAGTATAAAAGACACCTGTCCACAACCTCAAACAGTCACACTCCAAACTCCACTATGGCCAAGACCAAAGAGCTGTCAAAGGTCACCAGAAACAAAATTGTAGACCTGCACCAGGCTGGGAAGACTGAATCTGCAATAGGTAAGCAGCTTGGTTTGAAGAAATCAACTGTGGGAGCAATTATTAGGAAATGGAAGACATACAAGACCACTGATAATCTCCCTCGATCTGGGGCTCCACGCAAGATCTCACCCGTGGGGTCAAAATGATCACAAGAACGGTGAGCAAAAATCCCAGAACCACACGGGGGGACCTAGTGAATGACCTGCAGAGAGCTGGGACCAAAGTAACAAAGCCTACCATCAGTAACACACTACGCCGCCAGGGACTCAAATCCTGCAGTGCAAGACGTGTCCCCCTACTTAAGCCAGTACATGTCCAGGCCCGTCTGAAGTTTGCTAGAGTGCATTTGGATGATCCAGAAGAGGATTGGGAGAATGTCAGATGAAACCAAAATAGAACTTTTTGGTAAAAACTCAACTCGTCGTGTTTGGAGGACAAATAATGCTGAGTTGCATCCAAAGAACACCATACCTACTGTGAAGCATGGGGGTGGAAACATCATGCTTTGGGGCTGTTTTTCTGCAAAGGGACCAGGACGACTGATCCGTGTAAAGGAAAGAATGAATGGGGCCATGTATCGTGAGATTTTGAGTGAAAACCTCCTTCCATCAGCAAGGTCATTGAAGATGAAATGTTGCTGGGTCTTTCAGCATGACAATGATCCCAAACACACCGCCCGGGCAACGAAGGAGTGGCTTCGTAAGAAGCATTTTAAGGTCCTGGAGTGGCCTAGCCAGTCTCCAGATCTCAACCCCATAGAAAATCTTTGGAGGGAGTTGAAAGTCTGTGTTGCCCAACGACAGCCCCAAAACATCACTGCTCTAGAGGAGATCTGCATGGAGGAATGGGCCAAAATACCAGCAACAGTGTGTGAAAACCTTGTGAAGACTTACAGAAAACGTTTGACCTGTGTCATTGCCAACAAAGGGTATATAACAAAGTATTGAGAAACTTTTGTTATTGACCAAATACTTATTTTCCACCATAATTTGCAAATAAATTCATAAAAAATCCTATAATGTGATTTTCTGGATTTTCTTTTCTTAATTTGTCTGTCATAGTTGACGTGTACCTATGATGAAAATTACAGGCCTCTCTCATCTTTTTAAGTGGGAGAACTTGCACAATTGGTGGCTGACTAAATACTTTTTTTCCTCACTGTATTTGTTTGGCTACATGTTTTCTTGACTGCCTCATTTACTATGGTTCTGGCTTCCTTTTGTGTGAGCCTTTAAGTTATTTACTCTTGTGAAATACAAGTCAACCCTTTTCGCCAGCCCTCCTGGCTATGGGAGTGTGTAATCGATAAGGCTATTACACCAGAGGATTGTACAACGTTATTAAATTCTCCTGCTCTCTCTGTGTTCTCTCTTCTGGGCCACAGAGCTTTATGTATGGGCTCTGTCCCCTTGCCTTTTGTCCAAATCATGAACTACACACGTCCCAGGCTCCCTGATGAAAACATCCTGGGCGAACGCTGTCTTGCTCAGCAACTTACAGGGAAGAACAAACGTGTCAGCTGCCAAACTCGGGCTCGCATGAGTGAGCGGGCACCATTCTTGTTGAGCAGCCATGTAAGCCATGTCATCTTTGGTCCTATGACCCCAGTCAGTCAGGAAACATGCAGAAGAACATCTTTACCAGTGCATGTGATGATTCCTTTTGAAATCTTATCAAGCTGGCGGTTGTATTTGTCGCAACAATTGCAGAGCTTACCCCAGATGACCCTATTCCTACATTTTTGGTGTGTGTCCTTTAATCTTTATTGCTGATACATGTCTTGGTTTAGAAATGTAGGGATTCACAGGGTCTTGTGTGCCACTAAATGTCAAAATGGTTTATAGAGAAATGCTCAGAGGGTGTCAATGTAAAGAAGATAGAAATGTCATGGCAACCCTGATCACAGACCGACAGGTTATATAAATCATATCATACATTTATGATTTCATCTTTCAAATCTACTCTGTACTGGTATGCATTTGGCAAGTTTTTACCGTTCTTTTTTATATCTTTAGACTCAGACTGAGCAGCATACCTCCTAACTTTATAAACTAGGCCTCCATTTTCAAATACACAACAATCAAATATTGTCAGAAAGATAAAGTGGGATTCTGACTGCCACCCAGCATAACCAGAATACCAATGAACCATGAAAACAGTGTTACATTAATGGCATTCCTGCACACCATTTTCTAGTTTACATTTTTGTCATTTAGCAGGCGCTCTTATCCTTTTTCTAATTTTTCAGGAGGGCTGGCAGAGTCCATCTATAATATCTATGTCAATGGAAGCGAGGAGGGGTGTGTTTTAACATCTGCATTAATAACCATGCTGCTCTTCATTTGTATACAGTACACAAATCTTGGCCTGCTAAGTATTCATACCGCCCTGTGAAGGCAGATCTGATTTAATGATTATCTTGGAGCATTAGTACCGTACAGTGCATTCGGAAAGTATTCAGAAATACCTTATTTACATAAGTATTCAGACCCTTAGTTTTGAGAACCTTCCAGAAGGATAACCATCTCTGCAGCACTCCACCAATCAGGCCTTTATGGTAGAGTGGCCAGATGGATGCCACTCCTCAGTAAAAGGCACATGACAGACCATGAGAAACAAGATTGTCTGGTCTGATGAAAACAAGATTGAAATCTTTGGCCTGGATCCCAGGTGTCACGTTTGGAGAAAACCTGGCACCATCCCTACCGTGAAGCATGGTGGTGGCAGCATCATGCTGTGGGGATGATTTTCAGCGGCAGGGACTGGGAGACTAGTCAGGATCGAGGGATAGATGAACGGAGCAAAGTACAGAGAGATCCTTGATGAAAACCTGCTCCAGAGCGCTCAGGACCTCAGACTGGGGCGAAAGGTTCACCTTCCAACAGGACAACGACTCTAAGCACTCAGCCAAGAAAATGCAGAAGTGGCTTCGGGACAAGTGTCTGAATGTCCTTGAGTGGCCCAGCCAGAGCCCAGACTTGAACCCGATTGAATATCTCCGGAGAGACCTGAAAATAGTTGTGCTGCGACTATTGGGTATTGTGTGTAGATTTGATCAGGGAAAAAAAACTGCTTAATCTATTTTAGAATAAGGGTGTAACTTTGCAAAATATAGAAAAAGTCAAGGGGTCTGAATACTTTCCGAATGCACTGTATACCAGCGAAGGTTCCTCAGGAGGGCTGGCAGAGTCAAACTAGAATATCTATGTCAATGGAAGCGAGCAGGGGAGTGTGTTTAACATTTGCATTAATAAGAGGTAACCATGCTGCTCTTCCTTTGTATACAGTACACAAATCTTGGCCTGCTAAGTATTCACACCTCCCTGTGAAGGCAGATATGATTTAATGAGACTTATTCTGTGGTTTGGATAACAGAGTTTGGGGAATCTACAGTTACAGTACAACCCTCTATCCAATATACTGTAAATAAAATACGTTTTTAATGAATTTTTGTTATTTCTCAAAACTACCAGACATCATGAACTTAAGATTTACCCTGATGTTGTATCTATTATACACTCATGGACAGTTTATTAGGTACACCACCCTGTTCATGAAAATGGTTCGCTCCTACGGACAGTGAGTCACGTGGCCGTTGCTTGCTATATAAAACAGGCAGATAGGCATCGAGGCATTCAGTTACAGTTCGATTGAATTTTAGAATGGGCAAAACAAGTGACCTAAGCGACTTTGAGCGTGGTATGATCATCGGTGCCAGGCGCACCGATCTAGTATCTCAGAAATGTCCGGCCTCCTGGGCTTTTCACACACAACAGTGTCTAGGGTTTACCGAGAAGAGTGCAACAAATAAAAACTTCCAGTCAGCGGCAATCCTGTGGGCGAAAATAGCTCGTTGCTGAGAGAGATCGAAGGAGAACCGCAAGAATCGTGCAAGCTAACAGGCGGGCCACAAACAGGCAAATGACGGTGCAGTACAACAGTGGTGTGCAGAACGGCATCTCGGAACGCACAACTCGTCGGTCCTTGTTCACGGATGGCCTATTGCAACAGTCGACCATACTGTGTTCCACTCCTATCAGCTAAAAAGAAGAAGAAGCGGCTCCAGTGGGCACGCGATGACCAACACTGGACAGTTGAGGAGTGGAAAAACATTGCCTTGTCCGACGAATTCCGGTTCATGTTGCGTCATGCTGATGGCAGAGTCGGGATTTGGCGTGAGCAGCATGAGTCCATGGCCCCATCCTGCCAGGTGTCAACGGTACACGCTGGTAGCGGTGGTGTAATTGTGTGGGGAATGTTTTCCTGGCACACATTTAGTCCCTTGATACCAATTGAGCAACGTTTGAATGCCACACCTTGGAGAATCCAAGCCCGAAGAATTCAGGCTGTTCTGGAGGCGAACGGGAGTCCGACCCGGTACTAGATGGGTGTACCTAATTAACTGGCCACAGAGTGTAGATATGCCGGCTAGTATCTGTGTCAGTGTGAATCTCTCAATTCAGAGCTATTATTAGTCTAAAATAGCTATTATTAGAGTTAAAGATATTGCTTAATCTTGCTTAAATCCATAAATGCTTTACAGCAGGGGTGTCAAACTCATTCCATTGAGGGCTGAGTGTCTGCGGGTTTTTCCTTTCAATTCAGACCTAGACAACCAGGTGAGGGGAGTTCCTTACTATTTAGTGATCTTAATTCATCAATCAAGTACAAGGGTGGAGCGAAAACCTGCAGACGTTCGGCCCTCCGTGGAGTGAGTTTGACATGTGCTTTACAACTACTCTCCAGGGGTATGTAAGGGGATTCAGGTCGTTTCTTTTTTTTGGGTGAGGGAGGGGGGATACTTTTATCAACAAAGCCATTTATCTACTTCCCAAGAGTCAGATGAACTCATGGATACTATTTTTATGTCTCTGCATCCAGTATGAAGGAAGTTAGAGGTAGTTTTGCGAGCAAATGGTAACTAGCGTTACCATAGACTTCCAGTCATTGTGCTATCTACTAGCATGCTAGGAGTAACCATAGACTTCCAGTCATTGTGCTAACGCTAGTTAGCAACTTCCTTCAAACTTCATGTAGAGACATAAAAATGGTATCCACGAGTTCATTGCCAAAATCCTGAAGTTTCCCTTTAAGCCTCTCAAGGTTGACAAATGCTAAGCCTTTTGAAATGTTCCTCTGCTTTTGTGTTGATCTTTATCTAACACGTATGGCATGTCCTTGTTCTTTCTTTGGTCAATATAAACTCTGGTCGAGTTCTTTTCTACTATCTCTGTTGCTTCACTTCTCTCATTGTCTTGGAAACAATAGATTGTTTGTTAAGCGTTAGTTCTTTGTAGACAGACATGCAGAATGGCTTTTACATTGACCTCTTACTAATGGATAAGGTTGTTTATCTAGCGTAGATGGAACCAAACAAGTCATACGTCTTGAAGCAGTAGATTGGCTTACTTTTTGAGCCCCAGGTGTTTATCCAAGTGCATCCATATGTAAACAAATGAAAGAGCATGCCTAAATCATTATTGCCACCAGAGATGAGTCTGTGTTCAAAACAGTCAAGGTTTCAAATAACAAAAGCCATGATGGTATCTTACCTTGCAGTGAAATTGGCTGTTTGTCTTTGGATATCTTTCACAGTGGGTATCAATGGTTTGGGAAACAAATAGAGGGAGAAATGCAGGGGTGTAATAACTTGATGGATTTCCCTGGGCAATCAGCAATAGACCACAATGCAACTCATACGGCATATGAGTAAACACATTTGTTGCATGTAGCGTTTAGTCGTTTTGATAAGACTTTGAATAATTGTCCCCCAGCCGGCCTTGTAAGGGCCTTCTCCATTCTCCATCTCCACATTGCGTCTTTTCCTCAGTCTGACTGTAAATAGTGCCTGCCCACTCAATACACAATAGCCTCTCCGGCTCAGCCGCGGTGATCTGGCATTTACAGAGAGAAAGGAAGCCCCTGTCCATTGATTCTCAGCTATGTCACCGATCCCTGGCTCGACGTGCTGAGTCTCCCTCCTGGAATAGAAAATTGAGATGTCTGATGATGAAAAAGGGATGGAGATGGAGCGGTCTCTCTTCCCTGCTGCCTGGGCTACTGTAACTCAGGAACTGGAGATGGATAGAAATATCTCTGAGATTGGCTGCATTGCTCTGTCATGTTTGGAGAAACGTTCAACAGTGTCTTCTTCTGCCAGAGTCTTACTATAGCTGGCACGCATGGTATGGATGTTGGCTTAGACCTGACCACACCCACTTGTCAAGTTAGTTATTTTGGCTTTCACAAGGGATGCTGGGATTCTGTAGCACACCTAGGGGCGTATCAGCGTGAACACTGCTACATGATGGATCATGACACATGGGAAATAATATGATGTGTCTTAGGGAGGGATTCCGTTGGCCAAAGAAGAAAGAGAAGACTCCATTTTGAACTTTGTTGGTCATTAAATGGTTCAATTGTAAATATCTTTAATTTAACTGGATTATTCAAATAGTTAGTCAGGCTTACACGTTCTACCTTTTCTAAATGTGGCATTTTTCCACGTTCTTTCAAGTACCCCAAAGCCTGTGGATGTAGAGCAATATTGTTTTGAAAATGCATGTTGAATTATTGTTTTGTGAATTGCTGGTCTATACACCTACATGTATTCTACATGGTGGTTTACATGCTTATGGTAGTGTAGTGTGGGTTTTTCCACAATAATGGTTAGGTGAATATATTTTATTTATTTAACCTTTATTTTGACAGGGAGTCATGCTGAGACTAAGGTATATTTTACAGATGAGCCCTGTATACACATCAATACACATCAATATTATATCAATATCAATATGTGTATACCTACTTCAGAAGCTGTCATGTTGTACTGGGAAACCACAATAATTAATCTAAATCACTATTTCGTTTTTTTTTGGTAATTGAATGGATGATTGACATAATTATTTATTTGGTTGGGAGAAGTAAAATAAACTGTTGTCGAGCAGTTTTGTTCCTTCACATGACTGAGGGCTGTAGATAACAGGCACAAACTCCTAAATGAACCAACGTAAATGCTTAATTTGGTTTCCAGTCCAGTATAGAGATTAGTTGTTAATTAATAGGCTAAATGAAGTGTGACAGAGAGAGATTAGAAATCCACCTCCCCCACAGAATCTTAGACACAATAATCTCTCTCGGAATTCCGAGGTACGCAATGAATTTGAAAACATATTTGAAGAATATTAATTCAAATTAGATTCGATTTGTTTAAATCACATGCTTGTCTCATTAAAACCGATAATTTTCTTTAATTGTGCAGCTTTATTTTCCAGCACATTTAAGAATCTCTTTGACTCGGAGCATAAGAAAAAGGCCTCAACCCCATATAAGCAGGCCTATAATAAAAATATGTGCTATATATACTGGGAAATGCCAGATTTGTGTCGAGGAACCTGTCTTCTGCTCTGGATTATATGGAGCACTGTGAATACTGTATGCATACTCGCAGCAGATGATTTTGCTTCAATTGCTGAGGGCAGCTAACACCAGGGGTGTTTCACAGATTTTGCTAGATCTCCATGGGTATTTGGCATGGCTTTACTCAAGGTCACGTCCATGGAGGCAAAGAGGGAGATCCAGTATCTCTTTTTGCCAGATATATTGATACAAGGAGTCAGATCTCTGAAGACAGAGGAAAAATAAGTAATCCTGGCAATTCTACAAAGATTAATTCCTTGAACTTAAAGTGTAAAAACCTTAGGAGTAAACCTTAGATCAAATTGTATTTGTCACATGCGCCGAATACAACAGGTGTAGACCTTAACGTGAAATACTTACAAGCCCTTGACTCGGTACCGGTACCGAGTCAATGTGCGGGGGTACAGGTTAGTCGAGTTAATTTGTACATGTAGGTAGGGGTAAAGTGACCATGCATAGATAATAAACAGGGTAGAAGCTGTAAAGGAGCCTTTTGGACCTAGACTTGGCACTCCGGTACCGCTTGCCGTGCGGTAGCAGAGAGAACAGTGTATGACTTGGGTGACTGGAGTCTTTGACAATCTTTTTGGGCCTTCCTCTGACACTGCCTAGTATATTGGTCCTGGATGGCAGGAAGCTTGGCCCCAGTGAGGTACTGGGCCGTACGCACTACCCTCTGTAGTGCCTTGCGGTCGGATGCCGAGCAGTTGCCATACCAGGCGGTGATGCAACCGGTCAGGATGCTTTCGATGGTGCAGCTGTAGAACTTTTTGAGGATCTGGGGACCCATGGCAAATCTTTTCAGTCTCCTGAGGGGAAATACATTTTCGTGCCCTCTTCACGACTTTCTTAGTGTGTTTGGACCATGATGGTTTGTTGGTGATGTGGACACCAAGGAACTTGAAACTTTCGACCTGCTCCACTACAGCACCGTCGATGTGAATGGGGGCGTGTTCGGCCCTCCTTTTCCTGTAGTCCATGATCATCTCCTTTGTCTTGCTCACATTCAGGGAGAGGTTGTTGTCCTGGCACCACACTGCCAGGTCTCTGACCTTCTCCCTATAGGCTGTCTCATCGTTGTTGGTGATCAGGCCTACCACCGTTGTGTCGTCAGCGAACTTAATGATGGTTTTGGAGTCGTGCTTGGCCACGCAGTCGTGGGTGAACATGGAGTACAGGAGGGGACTAAGCACGCAACCCTGATGGGCCCCCTTGTTGAGGATCAGTGTGGCAGATGTGTTGTTGCTTACCCTTACCACCTGGGGGCAGCCCGTCAGGAAGTCCAGGATCCAGTTGCAGAGAGAGGTGTTTAGTCCCAGGATCCTTAGCTTAGTGATGAGCTTTGTGGGCACTATGGTGTTGAATGCTGAGCTGTAGTCAATGAACAGCATTCTCACAAAGGTGCGATTGAGATTACGTCATCTGTGGATCTGTTGGGACGGTATGTTAATTGGAGTGGGTCTAGGGTTTCCGGGATGATGGGGTTGATGTGAGCCATGACCAGTCTTTTTTACACCAATGGTTAACTAGAAATGTAAAAACACATCAGAGCAAATGCAGAGAAGAGAACATCTGAGATCCGTCTGAATGAAAACCTAGCTGCCTGACACGTAATTTCACAGCAATTGAATGTCATTGTTTTGAAGAGTTCTCCTCTGGTTTCCGTTTGTCAAATGGAAGTGGCATTTCCTTTTGAAAATACTCTCTCCTCAGCAGAGAATTTCCATTTAAATAGCTCTGCATCACTGTCTGTGATAAACTGTATTTTTAGTATTAGATTATGTCCATGAATGGATCTGCACATTGACTCAGACACCTTGACTCTACCCGATCAATACATCAATCTCAATATATACAGTGAATTCGGAAAGTATTCAGACACCTTCCCTTTTTCCAAATGTTGTTACGTTACAGCCATAATCTAAAATTGATTAAATAAACATCTCATCAATCTACACACAATACCCACTAATGACAAAGCGAAAACAGGTTTTTAGAAATGTTTGCAGATTTATAAAAATAAAAATAACAGAAACCTTATTTACATAAGTATTCAGACCCTTTGCTATGGGACTCTAAATTGAGCTCAGGTGCATCCTGTTTCCATTGATCATCCTCAATGTTTCTACAACTTGATTGGAGTCCAGCTGTGGTAAATTAAATAAATTGGACATGATTTGGAAAGGCACAAACCTGTCTATATAAGGTCCCACAGTTGACAGTGCATGTCAGAGCAAAAACCAAGCCATGAGGGAGTGCTAGTGAGCAAGCCATGGAGTAGGTCACATTTTTCAGAGCTCCTGCTGTGAAATTGCATTTATTTAATACTTTCTTTGCGCTTTGACCCAAAAAGAACTAAGAAACACAGCCTTTGAATGACGTGCTTTACTTTGTTCAACTTTTATTTTTGTTTTAATTAGTAAATGGCGCATAACCTGCAAAGGTTTAAGTTCAGCGGAGTCACTGACAAAAGAGAAAACACTAGACCTAAGACAAGGAGCTCGAGTTCTTCAACAAGTGGGAGCAGCGGCTCCTCCCCTTGGCTCTGCGAAAAAGGCAGAGATTCTTGCTGCCCTCAGGGAGGACATTTCATCTAAACTCAAGTCGGAACTAAAGGAGGCATTCAGTGAGGACTATAATTGTATTAAGTCGGAGTTACAAGCAGTCAAGAATGAACTCGCAAAGTATACAGCAATGGTTCGTACTGAACTGGATACAGTTAAGAAAACTGTCTCTGACATGGAGCAAGGCTTGTCAACATACTCGGACGACACGACTGCGCTTCAAACCACGGTTAAGAAGCTCAAAACTGATGTGGCTAGCCTTAAGGAACAATGCATACATTTACAAGGACATATGCGAAGATCCAATATCAGGATCATGGGGGTAGCTGAGGACACGGGCTCAAGTTCTACTTCATCGGTCTCAAAGTTCTTGAAGGAAGCCCTCAAATTGGATAAAGACGTCCTTGTAGACCGCTCACATTGGGGCTCTCAAGCAAGAAAGCCTGGCGGAAAACCTTGCGTCATTGTGGCTAAACTACACTACTATCGGGATTGTATTGATGTTCTTCGGCGTGCCAGAGAATTTTGCCCACTTCCAACGGAGCTCCCATCTCTATCTTCCCAGACTATGCCCCTAGCGTTGCTCGTGACCGTGCCGCTTTCAATGATGTCAAGAGTCGACGGACCGACGTTCGGTATGGTGTGGCTTATCCTCCCCGGCTCTGTATAACATACAACGGCTCCGAGGAGTTCCAAGACCCCAATAAGGCGATGGCCTTCGTAAAGGTGAACATTCTACCGAGGTCGGATGAAGCAAATGGCTGAATTTTCACCTATTTGGCGATTAGGGTGATGGACGAATGTGTTTACCACTGCAGACTCAGTCTCTCTTTTGTAGATACTGTATAGCGTTGCCAGTGGTATCAGTTGTTATTGTTATTATTAGGTAAATCAACGTTAGTGAACATTGTTGGTACCATCGGTTGATGTTGTTATTATTAGGTAACGTTAGTGCCTTAGTTCTGGTGATTCAATTCTCCTTTTGTTTTAATGTTTTATGTAATTACCATGAAGCTGCTCATTTCTATTTATCGATGGTACCCATATCCAGAGTAGATAAAGCACAGTTCTATTATTAGGTTATGTAATTTCCTTAAAGACGTTGCTGCTAGTGGTATTGCTGTAAGATGTGATTTATAAATTGTTATATACTTTCTTTTAAAACAGCCTCGTTTTGGGTTGTAAATATGTATTTATTATTTATTTATTTAAATCCTTCACTATTTCAGCAGGGCTCTCAACTCGTTAGGTTTAGTGTTCCCCACTACAAGCACATCATGTGTGGATATCTTTGCGTGGGGATTAGCGGTTACCTTGTTCCATTAGATGACCAGGGTTGGTTTTCTTTTTCATACCAGACTTCAGAGTATTGTTTGTTTATGTTTTTTATTCTTCTTCAACTTTTGTTTTTTTAATTAGCTATTTTTGGATAAAGAAATTAATGGATCAGTTGTTATTGTAATCTGGCATCTATCCATCTTTTAAAAAATCTCCATAGAAACTGATATCTGCTTTTATCTGGAACAAGAAAAACCTGTGGATACTTAAGAGCGTATTGCAGAGATCTCGCCCCCCAGGGCGGTCTAGCACTTCTGAACTTTCAATATTATTACTGGGCAATATAAGAATCATTCTATATTGAATGACAGAAATCCCTGATGTTACAGGCCCGAAATGGTTGACCTTGGAGATCTCCTCCTGTGGCCCCACCTCCTTTAGCTGCCTTACTCTGCTCAAAACTTGCATTAGCTGAGCCTGTTTCCAAATACAATAAAAACCCTATTGTGAAACATTCTCAAAAGATCTGGAAACGGTTCAGGTGATAGTTTGGTCTCAGTGTACGTTCAACTTCTGCCCCATTTATTAAAGAACCATACATACTCTCCATCATTATTTGACCGGGCTTTTCATATCTGGTCTAGAAAAGGGATCTCCTCATTGAATGACTTCTACATTGATATGGATTTTGCATCTTTTGAACAGTTAGTACAAAAGTTAGATATTCCTAGGTCCCATTTCTTTAATATTTTGTCTTGTCCATTCACCCTCTGAATGGCAAACACACTATCCATGTTTCGATTTACTAATTTGGCCTACTGGTGGTTTTATTTGGCCCTCCAAATTTTCTGAGCAAAACAAAAATATACACTACCGTTCAAAAGTTTAGAAATGTCCTTGTTTAAAAAAATAAAATAAAAATATTTTGTCCATTAAAATAACATCAAATTGATCAGAAAAACAGTGTAGACATTGTTAATGTTGTAAATGGATATTGTAGCGGGAAACAGCTGATTTTTTATGGAATATCTACATAGGCGTACAGAGGCCCATTATCAGCAACCATCAGTCCTGTGTTCCAATGGCACGTTGTGTTTCTAATCCAAGTTGATCATTTTAAAAGGCTAATTGATCATTAGAAAACCCTTTTGCAATTATGTTAGCACAGCTGAAAACGGTTGTGCTGATTAAAGAAGCAATACAACTGGCCTTGAGACTAGTTGAGTATCTGGAGCTTCAGCAATTGTGGGTTCGATTACAGGCTCAAAATGGCCAGAAACAAAGAACTTTCTTCTGAAACTCGTCAGTCTATTCTTGTTCTGAGAAATGAAGGCTATTCCATGCGAGATATTGCCAAGATACTGAAGATCTCGTACAACGCTGTGTACTACTACCTTCACAGATCAGGGCAAACTGGCTCGAACCAGAATAGAAAGAGGAGTGGGAGGCCCCGGTGCACAACTGAGCAAGAGGACAAATTATTAGAGTGTCTAGTTTGAGAAACAGGCGCCTTACAGGTCCTCAACTGGCAGCTTCATTAAATAGTACCCACAAAACACCAGTCTCAACGTCAACAGTGAAGAGGCGACTCTGGGATGCTGACCTTCTAGGCAGAGTTGCAAAGAAAAAGCCCTAGAAATAGCATTGTTGGGAGAGCTGGAGAGACCTGGTCAGTCAATTACTAATATATTAATACTCTTATTAAAAGTATTTATCTTCAACTCACAATCTGTGGATTCTATTCGATTAGATAGATTCAAATTGTATGTTAAATACCACAGCATAGTTGAAAGATATCTAACGCGTAGAAATCCGAAGAGGGTTGCCAGCAGAGATAGGTGGGGTGGGCTGAGGGAAGCTGAGGGTTGGGATGTGGAATTGGAGACAATTGGAAGTGGAGTTGCTGGGCTGGGGATAGAATGACGGTCAACGATAAAAGTCAAAAATTAAGTCCCAAAAAAAAAAGTGTGTTCGAATGACACTGAGGGGCATCGTTGTTACTTCTAATGCCTGTTTGCCTGAGGCTTATGCCGCGCAGGTGTTTGCACGCATGTACACATGCATATACACACACTCGCATTCAAATGTGCTCACGTGCACACACACATACACACATGTAAATAGTGCCATACATGCACTCAAACATATTCAGTTGGCCTTGCTGTCATGATTTTTGTTGTTGATGTCTTTTGTTTTTTGCATTGTTGTTTTCTGTTTTCTTTTGTTTTTCTATCTTTTCCCTTTTGCTCATTTTGTTGGTTGTTGGTGCATTGGGGGACAGGGGGTCTTGGGGGTGGGGAATGTAATTATTACATTTAATTTTGTGACGTTTTTTGTTTTTTTTAGGAGTGTGGGGACTGTGCGGGGGGGGGGGGGTCTCGGATGGTTGAGGGGCAGTTCTCTGGGAACTGTGGGGGGGGGGGGGAGATCTTGGAGGGCTGGTGACCTGGTGGTTGGGAGCTTGGGCGGTGGCTGATAGGTCGCTGGTTCGGGCGGGGTCCCCGTTTTTGACCGTGTGGGAGATTTGTCAACGTGCCCTTGAGCAGGGCGTTGACCCTGGTTGCTTCTGTGGGTCGCTCTGGATGGGGGTCTGTTAGATGACTGAATGTAATGTAAAGATTGAGCGGCTTCACTGCAAGTAGAGTGTCTAGTTTGAGAAACAGACACCTCACAGGTCCTCAACTGGCAGCTTCATTAAATAGTACCCGCAAAACACCAGTCTCAACGTCAACAGTGAAGAGGCGACCCCGGGATGCTGACCTTCTAGGCAGAGTTGCAAAGAAAAAGCCATATCAGAGTGGCCAATAAAAAGAAAAGTTTAAGATGGGCAAAAGAACACAGACAGCGGACAGAGGAAGATTGGAAAAAGTGTTATGGACAGACGAATCAAAGTTTGAGGTGTTCGGATCACAAGGAAGAACATTTGAGAGACGCAGACCAAATTAAAAGATGCTGGAGGAGTGCTTGATGCCATCTGTCAAGCATGGTGGAGGAAATGTGATGGTCTGGGGGTGCTTTGGTGGTGGTAAAGTGGGAGATTTGTACAGGGTAAAAGGGATCTTGACGAAGGAAGGCTATCACTACATTTTGCGCCATGCCATACCATACCCTGTGGACGTCGCTTGATTGGAGCCAATTTTCTCCTACAACAGGACAATGACCCAAAGCACAGCTCCAAACTATGCAATAACTATTTAGGGAAGAAGCAGTCAGCTGGTATTCTATCTATAATGGAGTGGCCAGCACAGTCACTGGATCTCAACACTATTGAGCTGTTGTGGGAGCAGCTTGACCATATGGTACGTAAGAAGTGCCCATCAAGTCAATCCAACTTGTGGGAGGTGCTTCAGGAAGCATGGGGTGAAATCTCTTCAGATTACCTCAACAAATTGACAACTAGAATGCCAAAGGTCTGCAAGGCTGTAATTGCTGCAAATTGAGGATTCGTTGACGAAAGCAAAGTTTGAAGGACACAATTATTATTTCAATTAAAAATCATTATTTCTAACCTTGTCAATGACTACATGTCCTATTCATTTTGCAATATTTCCTATTCAAACTCATTTCATGTATGTTTTCATGAAAAACAAGGACATTTCTAAGTGACCCCAAACTTTTGAACGGTAGTGTATGTACAGCTGTGGAAAAAATTAAGAGACCACTGCACATTTTTCTTAAATCAGCATCTCTACATGTATGACAGCCATTCCATTCCAGTGTCTGTTGAATTCCAACACACGCACACCTCATTCTACTAAATTAGGTACTGATTAGGTGATCACATGAACCAAATATTATTTAACGAGGAAAAGTATAAAAACCACTGCTGTGGTCATCACTATCCTCTTGCAATAGGACCAGCTGGATGGCAGAAACAGTGCTAATAGTACCTCAAAAGTAATATTAATCAAAAAATAACTATTGACCATGCCAAAAGAGTTGAAAAGGAAAGGTTTGAGTGAGGAAAAGAAGGGGTCAATTCTGGCTTTACTGGCAGAGGGATACAATGAGCGGCAGGTTGCTTCTATCCTTAAAATTTCAAAGACGGCGGTTCATAAGAGCAAGTTCAAGCAGCAGACATTGGGGACAACAAAGCTACAGACCGGCAGAGGGCGAAAACGACTCTCTACTGACTGGGATGACCGCCAACTCATTCGAATGTCACTCAACAAATGTAGGATGACATCAAGTGACCTACAAAAAGAATGGCAAACGGCAGCTGGAGTGAAGTGTATGGCGAGGACGGTCGAAACAGGCTCCTAGGGGTAGGGCTGAAGTCGTGCAAAGCTACAAAAGCTTCAAAAGCTCTTCATCAATGAGAAGCAACGAAGAGCCAGGCTGAGGTTTGCAAAAGACCATAAGGATTGGACCGTAGAGGACTTGAGTAAGGTCATCTTCTCTGATGAGTCCAATTTTCAGCTTTGCCCAACACCTGGTCATCTAATGGTTAGATGGAGACCTGGAGAGGCCTACAAGCCACAGTGTCTCACACCCACTGTGAAATTTGGTGGAGGATCGGTGATGATCTGGGGGTGCTTCAGCAAGGCTGGAATCGGGCAGACTTGTCTTTGTAAAGGACGCATGAATCAAGGCACGTACAAGGTTGTCCTGGAAGAAAACTTGCTTCCTTTTGCTCTGACATTGTTCCCCAACTCTGAGTATTGGTTTTTCCAGCAGGACAATGCGCCGTGCCACACAGCCAGGTCAATCAAGGTGTGGATGGAGGACCCTGTCATGACCAGCCCAATCTCCAGACCTGAACCCCATTGAAAACTTCTGGAATGTGATCAAGAGGAAGATGGATGGTCACAAGCCATCAAACAAAGCCGAGCTGCTTGAATTTTTGCGCCAGGAGTGGCATAAAGTCACCCAACATCAATGTGAAAGACTGGTGGAGAATATGCCAAGACGCATGAACGCTGTGATTGAAAGTCAGGGTTATTCCACCAAATATTGATTTCTGAACTCTTCCTAAGTTAAAACATTACTATTGTGTTGTTTAAAAATGAATACTAACTTATTTTCTTTGCATTATTCGAGGTCAGACAACACTGCATTTTTTTGTTATTTTGACCAGTTGTCATTTTCTGCAAATAAATGCTCTAAATGACAATATTTTTATTTGGAATTTGGGAGAAATGTTGTCAGTAGATTATAGAATAAAACAAAAATGTTATTTTTACCCAAACACATACCTATAAATAGTAAAACCAGAGGAACTGATAATTTTGCAGTGGTCTCTTAATTTTTTTCCGCAGCTGTATATACACAGTTGAAGTCGGAAGTTTACATACACTTAGGTTGGAGTCATTAAAACTCGTTTTTCAACCGCTCCACAAATGTCTTGTTAACAAACTACAGTTTTGGCAAGTCGGTTAGGACATCTAGTGAAACAGGTTGAGAGCTTCAAGTTCCTTGGTGTCCACATCACCAACAAACTATCATGGTCCAAACACACCAAGACAGTCGTGAAGAGGGCACGACAAAGCCTATTCCCCCTCAGGAGACTGAAAAGATTTGGCATGGGTCCTCAGATCCTCAAAAAATTATACAGCTGCACCATCGAGAGCATCCTGACTGGTTGCATCACCGCCTGGTATGGCAACTGCTTGGCCTCCGACCGCAAGGCACTACAGAGGGTAGTGAGTATGGCCCAGTACATCACTGGGGCCAAGCTTCCTGCCATCCAGGACCTCTATACCAGGCGGTGTCAGAGGAAGGCCCTCAAAATTGTCAAAGACTCCAGCCACCCTAGTCATAGACTGTTCTCTCTGCTACCGCACGGCAAGCGGTACCGGAGTGCCAAGTCTAGGTCCATAAGACTTCTCAACAGCTTCTACCCCCAAGCCATAAGACTCCTGAACAGCTAATCATGGCTACCCGGACTATTTGCACTGCCCCCCCCCCACCCCATCCTTTTTACGCTGCTGCTACTCTGTTAATTATTTATGCATAGTCACTTTAACTCTACCCACATGTACATATTACTTCAACTACCTCAACTAGCCGGTGCCCCCGCACATTGACTCTGCACCGGTACCCCCCTGTATATATAGCCTCCCTACTGTTATTTGATTTTACTTCTGCTCTTTTTTTTCTCAACACTTTTTTTGTTGTTGTTTTATTTTTACTTTTTTTGTTAAAAATAAATGCACTGTTGGTTAAGGGCTGTAAGTAAGCATTTCACTGTAATGTCTGCACCTGTTGTATTCGGCGCATGTGACCAATAAAATTTGATTTGATTGGATCTACTTTGTGCATGACACAAGTAATATTTCCAACAATTGTTTACAGACAGATTATTTCATTTATAATTCCAGTGGGTCAGAAGTTTACATACACTAAGTTGACGGTGCCTTTAAACAGCTTGGAAAATTCTAGAAAATGATGTCATGGCTTTAGAAGCTTCTGATAGGCTAATTGACATAATTTGAGTCAGTTGGAGGTGTACCTGTGGATGTATTTGAAGGCCTACCTTCAAACTCAGTGCCTCTTTGCTTGACATCATGGGAAAATCTAAACAAATCAGCCAAGACCTCAGAAAGAAAATTGTAGACCTCCACAAGTTTGGTTCATCCTTAGGAGCAATTTCAAAACGCCTGAAGGTACCACGTTCATCTGTACAAACAATAGTATGCAAGTATAAACACCATGGGACCACGCAGCCGTCATACCGCTCAGGAAGGAGACGGGTTCTGTCTCCTAGAGATGAACGTACTTTGGTGTGAAAAGTGCAAATCAATCCCAGAACAACAGCAAAGGACCTTGTGAAGATGCTGGAGGAAACGGTTACAAAAGTATCTATATCCACAGTAAAACGAGTCCTATATTGACATAACCTGAAAGGCCGCTCAGCAAGGAAGAAGCCACTGCTCCAAAACCACCATAACAAAGCCAGACTATGGTTTGCAACTGCACATGGGGACAAAGATCGTACTTTTTGGACAAATGTCCTCTGGTCTGATGAAACAAAAATAGATCTGTTTGGCCAAAATGACCATCGTTATGTTTGGAGGAAAAAGGGGGCAGGCTTGCAAGCTTAAGAACTCCATCCTAACGGTGAAGCAAGGGGGTGGCAGACTAATGCTATGGGGGTGCTTTGCAGCAGGAGGGACTGGTGCACTTCACAAAATAGAAGGCATCATGAGGAAGGAAAATTATGTGGATATATTGAAGCAACATCTCAAGACATCAGTCAGGAAGTTGAAGCTTGGTTGCAAATGGGTCTTCCAAATGGACAATGACCCCAAGCATACTTCCAAAGTTGTGGCAAAATGACTTAAGGACAACAAAGTCAAGGTATTGTAGTGGCCATCACAAAGCCCTGACCTCAATCCTATAGAAAATGTATGGGCAGAACTGAAAAAGCATGGGCGAGCAAGGAGGCCTACAAACCTGACTCAGTTACACCATCTCTGTCAGGAGGAATGGGCCAAAATTCACCTAACTTATTGTGGGAAGCTTGTGGAAGGCTACCCGAAACGTTTGACCCAAGTTAAACAATTTAAAGGCAATGCTACCAAATACTAATTGAGTGTATGTAAACGTCAGACCCACTGGGAATGTGATGAAAGAAATAAAAGCTGAAATAAATCATTCTCTCTACTATTATTTGGACATTTCACATTCTTAAAATAAAATGGTGATCCTAACTGACCTAAAACAGGGAATATTTACTAGGATTAAATGTCATGAATTGTGAAAAACTGAGTTTAAAGGTATTTGGTTAAGGTGTATGTAAACTTCCGACTTCAACTGTATATAGAGTGGGGAGAGCAAGTATTTGATACACTGCCGATTTTTTAGGTTTTCCTACTTACAAAGCATGTAGATGTCTGTAATTTTTATCATAGGTACACTTCAACTGTGAGAGACAGAATCTAAAACAAACATCCAGAAAATCACATTGTATGATTTTTAAGTAATTAATTAGCATTTTATTGCATGACATAAGTATTTGATCACCTACCAACCAGTAAGAATTCCGGCTCTCACAGACGTGTTCGTTTTTCTTTAAGAAGCCCTCCTGTTCTCCACTCATTACCTGTATTAACTGCACCTGTTTGAACTCGTTACCTGTATAAAAGACACCTGTCCACACACTCAATCAAACAGACTCCAACCTCTCCACAATGGCCAATACCAGAGAGCTGTGTAAGGACATCAGGGATAAAATTGTAGACCTGCACAAGGCTGGGATCATTTTGACCCCACGGGGTGAGATCTTGCGTGGAGCCCCAGATCGAGGGAGATTATCAGTGGTCTTGTATGTCTTCCATTTCCTAATAATTGCTCCCACAGTTGATTTCTTCAAACCAAGCTGCTTACCTATTGCAGATTCAGTCTTCCCAGCCTGGTGCAGGTCTACAGTTTTGTTTCTGGTGTCCTTTGACAACTCTTTGGTCTTGGCCATAGTGGAGTTTGGAGTGTGACTGTTTGAGGTTGTGGACAGGTGTCTTTTATACTGATAACAAGTTCAAACAGGTGC
The DNA here is from genome assembly GCF_964263955.1 of Coregonus lavaretus. Classification (NCBI taxonomy): domain Eukaryota; kingdom Metazoa; phylum Chordata; class Actinopteri; order Salmoniformes; family Salmonidae; genus Coregonus; species Coregonus lavaretus. The sequence goes on from NC_140017.1 coordinate 14,101,971, forward strand.
CATTAATACAGGTAACGAGTGGAGGACAGAGGAGCCTCTTAAAGAAGAAGTTACAGGTCTGTGCGAGCCAGAAATCTTGCTTGTTTGTAGGTGACCAAATACTTATTTTCCACCATAATTTGCAAATACATTTATAAAAAATCCTACAATGTGATTTTCTGGATTTTTTTCTCTCAATTTGTCTGTCATAGTTGACGTGTACCTATGATGAAAATTACAGGCCTCTCTCATCTTTTTAAGTGGGAGAACTTGCACAATTGGTGGCTGACTAAATACTTTTTTCCCCCACTGTATATATATATATATGTGTGTGTGTGTGTGTGTGTGTGTGTGTGTGTGTGTGTGTGTGTGTGTGTTTTTTCATTGTTGGATATGAAAGTGTAAAAACACCAGTCATTTTAATTTTGGAAATGTTCCCAAATATTCCCATGTGTATTAGTTAGACACGTTATCATATACAAATGTAAGCAAGGTTTGAAATGATCATGTTTTGGTCAAATACTATTATTGTTTGGGATTCTTGCGGTCAAATTGCAGTCTACAAATCATTTGTAATTATGTTCCGGCCCCCCGACCATCCGCTCACGAAAAAATCGTCCCGTGGCTCATCTAGTTGATGATCCCTGGACTAAATGCTTTAAAATTGTATTTCTCAGGGGGGGCTGCAGCACCCTCAGCACCCCTACTTCCTGTGGCTGTGCTTAACAACTGCTTTGAAAGGTCCGTTTCCTCTCGAGCGTGTACTGAATATGACCTAGTGCTACATCACTCTCTCCCTTCTAAATTAAATCCAACATTAACATTTGTAGCATGGTCCCTGAGATGCATAACAAACGACTCTGCTTTTATTTGGGTACATTTATGCTATTTTATGTTATCAAACTTGAAATTGCTATGGAACTCTTTAGCTGTCATGATAGGTGGATAATAAGCCGCCAAATGCATCGCTTCCAGGTTGTCATTGTTGTGGTGTCATAGGAAATTACAGATCTTAATGGAATATTAAAGTGTGAAACACAAATAGAACAATTCAAATAAAAGGGTTTGTTCTGCCACTCAATTTGCATTTCATTTACCGAGGCTTAGTTATATATTCATGTCAGGAGAAAGGGATCTGTAGTTATGTTGTGAAAAGAATGCAGTTGGGATATAGTCACTCCACTCAATTTGTTCCCGGTGAGTTCATTTACATTTGACTCTGCATGCTTTGAGTAGAGAGCCGTGTTTTAATGCATTTCACTGACGGGCTTAAAAAACAACAGGAGCTTGAGCATCAAGAGGAAGACGGCACCGCAAACTAATATATTAATCAGCACAAACTTTGAGGAGCTGGCGTTTTTGCAGCGGATCGGTCTGTGTGTATTGTTGCTCTTTTACATTTGTTCAGGCTTCGGAGGTGTTTCAAACATTCCAGGTCACTGTCACGTGTCTGTTCCTATTTAGCAGTCAGTACGTCAACCCTCTTTCTGACGACGCATATATAAAAATGCATATATAAAAATGGAAGGGAGGAAACATTTCCAGGATACCTGCCAGCCAAAGTCATTTGAAATTCAAATGAAGGTCCAAAATGAAAATGCCTTCTGGAAACGATTGATTTCTACCTAAGATTGACAAAGAATCAATGCTGGGTTTGAATAATGGAATAGCTTGAAATGGATAGGGGCGCTCCAGCTCTCTTACAAATATACATAGATTATGTCGCTCACATATAGAGGCACTCTCTCATACTCATTCTCTATAGTCCTCAAAGGACTCCACTTTCTGGGGAGAGCTTGGTCAATGGTTTTAGGCTAGAGCCTTGTTTATATCTGAACATGTTTGGGTTTCAAGGAGACAATTATTCTATGCTTCCCTTTCTGTTATATTGTGGTTGTTAGGCATTTTTATTCTTCTGTCTGGCGCATCTTACTGTTACATCAGATTTTGGGTTGAGATTGGAACAGAATGTTTTCTGCAAACCTTTGTTAGTGTAGTTAAACTGTAAGTGTGTGTATGTATGTGTGTGTGTGTGTGTGTGTGTGTGTGTGTGTGTGTTATTTGTGTTGTATATTGAACACTTTTGGATGTTGTCCTCTGTAATAACTGTTTGAGGCCACAGAAACGTACTGCTTTTAATGGATTACATTCTGGGCTTTTAACATTATTCTTGAGCTAAAGCTGTTCAATACATGCACATCAAATCTTAATTACAGTAATAGCATTTGTGCTTGAATCAATTTGTGAAAAGGTTTACGGCCTCCACTTCTGCTTACATGCGACTCTAAATTGGGGACTATAAACTCACATGGGGTCATTCAATTGACAAAAGCTTTTTGTAAATGACTGATTCCTTTGCTCTCCTACTTTGTCTGTATGAAGGTTACACCTTCAATGGTGCTACTGCTGTACTGCGTATTGGGCTGACTGATTTCAGGTTGTAAGGTTAAGAGATTTTGAGGGGGTTTGGGAATATCTGATGAAATATATTAAATATTTTGTCTTTTTTTTGCCATCATGCTTGCCAAACAGCTATTGAGAACCACAGTGACATGTATTCTTTGCCTTTCACTGAAGCAATGAAGGTTAAAGTTGAATTCAATGTCACACTGTTTTGTAATTCGTTGAATTTACATATTTAACGAAATGTGTATGTAGGTATATGTATCTTTTTAAACAATTTATGACCTTTCTAATATCTACTCATTAACAGACCTACTCCAACTGTTCAATTGCCTTTCAACTACTAATTGTATACCATGTGTATTCTATTGTAATATAAACTGTACATAGCATTCTGATGTATTCTAACATTTACAACCGAAACACAGAATTCAGGTTGTTGTTCAGATTAAATCCTTGTTTTAAGGGTTTAGTCGTTATGTATTGTAGTACAGTGACAATATTTACAGTTCCTAGTGTTTCACATAGTAAATTAATGCATTGCCTGCAGTGTACCTATAGAGTGACAGATCAGAATTATTTTTACAAAAGATATTAACTGTTTCAGTGCAGCATCATTGATGTTTTTCTACCTTTTTCTTGTTCTAGGTAAGTGGGAGAGCTCTTTATACCTGTGTGTGTACCAGAGGGGGAATGGGGGCACATGATCCTCCTGGGTGTACAGGGACTTCAGAAGAGACACAGTAAGACAACAGCTCCTCACTGTACTCAGCATTACATGATGTTACTGCTCTTCGATTTCTGCTTCTCTCTCCTATGTATCTCACACAAAGAGGAACATTTTCTTTGTATGTTGCATTTCAAGCTGTTTAATTGGGATTGATGTTGTCAAATCAAATGTGTTATTAATAGTCTTGTTTGATGGGGATCTAGGGGCAGAGACTTAGTTTGAGATCCTATTATTGGGATATTGATGATATGGTACCTGTGATGATAGGCTTAACATTACCTAGTACAGTCGTGGTCAAAAGTTTTGAGAATGACAAAATTATTGGTCTTCACAAAGTTTGCTGCTTCAGTGTTTTTAGATATTTTTGTCAGATGTTACTATGGTATACTGAAGTATAATTACAAGCATTCCATAAGTGTCAAAGGCTTTTATTGACAATTACATTAAGTTTATGCAAAGAGTCAATATTTGCAGTGTTGACCCTTCTTTTTCAAGACCTCTGCAATCCGCCCTGGCATGCTGTCAATTAACTTCTGGGCCACATCCTGACTGATGGCAGCCCATTCTTGCATAATCAATGCTTGAAGTTTGTCAGAATTTGTGGGTTTTTGTTTGTCCACCCGCCTCTTGTGGATTGAAGTTCTCAATGGGATTAAGGTCTGGGGAGTTTCCTGGCCATGGACCTTAAAATGTCGATGTTTTGTTCCCCAAGCCACTTAGTTATCACTTTTGCCTTATGGCAAGGTGCTCAATCATGCTGGAAAAGGCATTGTTCGTCACCAAACTGTTCTTGGATGGTTGGGAGAAGTTGCTCTCGGAGGATGTGTTGGTACCATTCTTTATTCATGGTTGTGTTCTTAGGCAAAATTGTGAGTGAGCCCACTCCCTTGGCTGAGAAGCAACCCCACACATGAATGGTCTCAGGATGCTTTACTGTTGGCATGACACAGGACTGATGGTAGCGCTCACCTTGTCTTCTCCGGACAAGCTTTTTTCCGGATGCCCCAAACAATCAGAAAGGGGATTCATCAGAGAAAATGACTTTACCCCAGTCCTCAGCAGTCCAATCCCTGTACCTTTTGCAGAATATCAGTCTGTCCCTGATGTTTTTCTATGGAGAGAAGTGGCCTCCTCGATGCCCTTCTTGACACCAGGCCATCCTCCAAAAGTCTTCGCCTCACTGTGCGTGCAGATGCACTCACACCTGCCTGCTGCCATTCCTGAGCAAACTCTGCACTGGTGGTGACCCGATCCCACAGCTGAATCAACTTTAGGAGACGGTCCTGGCGCTTGCTGGACTTTCTTGGGCGCCCTGAAGCCTTCTTCACAACTATTGAACCTCTCTCCTTGAAGTTCTTGATGATCCGATAAATGGTTGATTTAGGTGCAATCTTACTAGCAGCAATATCCTTGCCTGTGAAGCCCTTTTTGTCCAAAGCAATGATGACGGCATGTGTTTCCTTGCAGGTAACCATGGTTAACAGAGGAAGAACAATGATTTCAAGCACCACCCTCCTTTTAAAGCTTCCAGTCTGTTATTCTAACTCAATCAGCATGACAGAGTGATCTCCAACCGTGTCCTCGTCAACACTGTGTTAATGAGAGAATCACTGACATGATGTCAGCTGGTCCTTTTGTGGCAGGGCTGAAATGCAGTGGAAATGTTTTTTTGGGGATTAAGTTCATTTCCATGGCAAAGAGGGACTTTGCAATTAATTGCAATTCATCTGATCACTCTTCATAACATTCTGGAGTATATGCAAATTGCCATCATAAAAACTGAGGCAGCAGACTTTGTGACAATTAATATTTGTGTCATTCTCAAAACTTTTGACCACACAGTACTATAGTTACTCATGCATATTATTATCACTCTTAACTTGTAGTTAACTTGAACCAGAAACTTTAAACCAGGAAGTTTTATTTTGGTCAATGTCCAAGTAGAACTCAAGGCGATTTTGTGCAGAGTGGCACCTTTCCTTATTCCAGGCTCTGTGGTGGTCATAGTATGCACTGGAGCCCAGAGGATTGCTCTATTTTGCTAAGTAGACCTTCTCTAGCGGGATTGCCTGGGCCTCAGACGTCAGGGGTTTGTGTTAAATAAAATGGCTCTAGGCCTCGTCTTTGACACCGTTGTCCGCTTCTATTATGTCACCCGTACAAAGATATAGGACGTGTGGCTCAGGACGATGAGGCTGGCCTCTTTTCCCCAGGAATATTTGCTAAAAGTAGATGACACATGGACTGTGCTAGGCTCTGAGGCACAGCAGTGACAGGTTGAAGGTAGAGGATGTGACTGAAATGTCAGTTCTGAGATGAAGACATAATGGGGCCTGTATGTTTTCATTGTAACATAAGCATCACTAATATGTAGCCAACAACAGTCGTAAAGCTGACATAGTCTATAACTAATACAGTATGTCAGCCAAGGTGACATATAACTGTAATGGTTAAATGTCACTATTGTGACATTCTAATGACACCATTTTTCACCACGTAAAAATACACAAAAAATTCAATGATGCCTCTGTATGGACCAATTACTATACCTTATAAAATCCCTTTGAAGTTACCAAAGCATAAAGCATGAATAAACAAACTGGTCCCATGTTACCATCTATCAAAAATAATACATTATTGATTTGTTTCTTAATCATAAGGATGATGGCTATATTTCTCACTTTGATTAAAGTTAACTTACGGTGCTTTTAGTAAATTGGTAAATTGTGGTGGGATGGTCACGCTATCATTCCCTTATGGTGACATCATCTGTTTCCCAAAACAATGCAATTTCACATAGATGGAAGGGTAATAAAAAATAAATAAAGGAAGACAGCAGCTTGCAGTTGCATTACGTTCATTGCACCAATTTCTGGCTGCACATTGTTTACTTTTGCGTTCCAGGATTCTTCCGATAGCATTGAGGAGTACACCACATCAGTCACTGGCTTCCATCAATAAGTGCATCGATGACGTCGTCCCCACAGTGACCGTACGTAACCCAACCAGAAGCCATGGATTACAGGCAACATCCGCACTGATCTAAAGGGTAGAGCTGCCGCTTTCAAGGAGCGAGACTCTATCCCGGACGCTTATAAGAAATCCCCCTATGCCCTCAGACGAACCATCAAACAGGCAAAGAGTCAATACTGGACTAAGATTGAATCGTACTACTCCGGCTCTGACGCTCGTCGGATGTGGCAGGGCTTGAAAACTATTACAGACTATAAAGGGAAGCAGAGCTGCGAGCAGAGGGTAGAGCGTACGGCCCAGTAGTGCGTATGGCCCAGTACATCACTGGGGCCAAGCTTCCTGCCATCCAGGACCTCTATACCAGGCGGTGTCAGAGGAAGGCCCTCAAAATTGTCAAAGACTCCAGCCACCCTAGTCATAGACTGTTCTCTCTGCTACCGCATGGCAAGCGGTACCGGAGCGCCAAGTCTAGGTCCAAAAGGCTTCTCAACAGCTTCTACCCCCAAGCCATAAGACTCCTGAACAGCTAATCATGGCTACCCAGACTATTTGCATTGCCCCCTCTTTTATGCTGCTTCTACTCTGTTTATAATTTATGCATAGTCACTTTAACTCTACCCACATGTACATATTACCTCAATTACCTCGACTAACCGGTGCCCCCGCACATGGACTCTGTACCGGTACCCCCTGTATATAGCCTCCCTACTGTAATTTTATTTTACTGCTGCTCTTTAATTATTTGCTATTTTCAATTTTTTACATATCTATTTTTTACTTAACACTTATTTTTATTTATTTTTTAAACTGCATTGTTGGTTAAGGGCTTGTAAGTAAGCATTTCACTGTAAGGTCTACACATGTTGTATTTGATTTGATCTGCATAAAACTATTGCTGCCATCTCATGGACTTTATTGCTAAAATAAAGAAGGTTTCCTGCTGCAAGTATTATATTATACAAGTATTATAGATGTCACCCCAGCTGTTTAATTCACAGTAAGCATGTAGTTAGGATGAAGGATTGGACACTTGTTCCTCTAAGGTTTATTATGGTGTATTATGGCTCCATGGTTCCCTGTGTTTAGAGTATCTGAGCCTACTCACCATGGCAGACATGGTATTAGCCAGCTGTCTCTCTGGTCCTGTCCAAGTACTCTTCGAAATGTAACTGCCCTCCTTCCTTCTTTCTTTGGTTTGTCCCTTCCTTCATGATGTCCTTCCTTCTTCCTTCCTTCCTTCCTTCGTTTGTTTTTCCTTCCTTCCTTCTAACCCTCCTTAAATTGAGTACTGCTTTGGAAAGAGTGGAGAGTTAGGTAAAAGAAAATGCTAGAAACTACCGTGGGATCACTACCATTTCAGTATCATACATCTAGTACTCTCAGAACAGTATTCAAGACAGGTAGGATAGAGGGACTAGGGAAAGGATAAGGGAGAGAAGCAGTATATGTTGATTAGGTAACTCAACTTCCCCCTGGTTTCCTCTCTGACTAAGTCTGTGTGTTGCCGTCTGCTGTGTGGGAACTAGCCGTCTCATCACACAGAGTGACTGTAAGCCTTGCAGGTGCCCATCAATCTCGTCTGACTGCAGAGCTTGTCCTCCAAATTACCCTCTCTCCCTGTGCCTGGTATGACAGTGGTCTATGTGCTGCCAGTGCTAGTCTCCCCCCTCTAGACTCCCTGGCTGGGCCTGAGACAGCTGTAGTGTACCATCGGAATCAGAGATGAACCAGCCATACCCATCTGTCGCTAGCGGCCCAAGCCCAGCCCTCCCCTACACCACCTGGGGGATTGAGAAGACTAGACAGGGTCCCTGGTTCTCCGGAGGGTTGCCCCACTCAGGCTCCATCTGCAGCGCTCCACGACCTGGCTCATACAATCATATATCATGGGTCTGAGAGGCAGCCCGGCAGCCATTCTCCCCAGGCCCTAGCTAGCTATAATCCCAAACTGGACAGTGGAGCGAACATGTTACAAAGACTGTTGTGGTCCTCTCTCAGCCATGTCAGGGCAATCAGAGCGTGTCTCTCCTCTGTTATCAGCTATGGAGAAAGTGACCATGTGGACGGTGGACTTAGTGCCAATAAAAAAAGCTCCACAACAGTAAATATGTGTTTGGGCCAGACTCTGATAATCCCCCTGACCTGAAAGAGAAAATACAACCCTGGTTGTGTGAGTCAACAGTTCTCTGAGCAGGGTGGCCACTTTAACCTTGTTTTAAGCTGGTTTTGCTGATGTGTTTTTATGTTGTTTTATTAATACTGGAATACCGACTCCTGACCAGAGTAAAATCCATGCACCAAAGCCAGTGAAACGTTGTTTCAAGGTGAACTGCTATGTCTATAGCGATTGCTATTTCAAAGTGGTTTGTTTTACTTTCTCTAAAGACACGTTGCTTTGTGCGTGCCCTTATCGCTGATGAAATGGATCCCAAGCCACACCGGGTAATTTAATATCTCAAATGATGTGAGTCCCTGTCAGGTCTACAGAGACACAGAGAGAGAGCTTTGGGCAGTAGTCCTCATTAAAATATCAACAGGAAAGGACTTGTTTCATGTTTAAATCATTCCAGGGGTTCAGGGATAAAGCCAAGGGAATACATATATACGTTTTTGAATTACTGTACTTTACTGTTGGCCAGGCAATACCCAGTTAAACCATATAATTGATTATTTAGTTTAGATTACTCCTTATTATATTCACCTCCAAAATGTTGAGATTTTGTCCAAAATGTTATCAGCTGGACAAAACTGTGCTGCTGAAAATCTGCTTTGATTGATACTTTGCCCTTTCATTATTTAAAATTTACCAACTCAGCAAATTATATACAGTGAGGGAAAAAAGTATTTGATCCCCTGCTGATTTTGTACGTTTGCCCACTGACAAAGACATGATCAGTCTCTAATTTTAATGGTATGTTTATTTGTACAGTGAGAGACAGAATAACAACAAAAAAATCCAGAAAAACGCATGTCAAAAATGTTATAAATTGATTTGCATTTTAATTAGGGAAATAAGTATTTGACCCCTCTGCAAAACATGACTTAGTAATTGGTGGCAAAACCCTTGTTGACAATCAGAGGTCAGACGTTTCTTGTAGTTGGTCACCAGGTTTACAAACATCTCATGAGGGATTTTGTCCCACTCCTCTTTGCAGATCTTCTCCAAGACATTAAGGTTTCGAGCCTGACGTTTGGCAACTCGAATCTTCAGCTCCCTCCACAGATTTTCTATGGGATTAAGGTCTGGAGACTGGCTAGGCCACTCCAGGACCTTAATGTGCTTCTTCTTGAGCCACTCCTTTGTTGCCTTGGCCGTGTGTTTTGGGTCATTGTCATGCTGGAATACCCATCCACGACCCATTTTCAATGCCCTGGCTGAGGGAAGGAGGTTCTCACCCAAGATTTGACTGTACTTGGCCCCGTCCATCGTCCCTTTGATGCGGTGAAGTTGTCCTGTCCCCTTAGCAGAAAAACACCCCCAAAGCATAATGTTTCCACCTCCATGTTTGACGGTGGGGATGGTGTTCTTGGGGTCATAGGCAGCATTCCTCCTCCTCCAAACACGGCGAGTTGAGTTGATGCCAAAGAGCTTGATTTTTGTCTCATCTGACCACAACACTTTCACCCAGTTCTCCTCTGAATCATTCAGATGTTCATTGGCAAACTTCAGACGGGCCTGTATATGTGCTTTCTTGAGCAGGGGGACCTTGCGGGCACTGCAGGATTTCAGTCCTTCACGGCGTAGTGTGTTACCAATTGTTTTCTTGGTGACTATGGTCCCAGCTGCCTTGAGATCATTGACAAGATCCTCCCGTGTAGTTCTGGGCTGATTCCTCACCGTTCTCATGATCATTGCAACTCCACGAGGTGAGATCTTGCATGGAGCCCCAGGCCGAGGGAGATTGACAGTTATTTTGTGTTTCTTCCATTTGCGAATAATCGCACCAACTGTTGTCACCTTCTCACCAAGCTGCTTGGCGATGGTCTTGTAGCCCATTCCAGCCTTGTGTAGGTCTACAATCTTGTCCCTGACATCCTTGGAGAGCTCTTTGGTTTTGGCCATGGTGGAGAGTTTGGAATCTGATTGATTGATTGCTTCTGTGGACAGGTGTCTTTTATACAGGTAACAAACTGAGATTAGGAGCACTCCCTTTAGTGTGCTCCTAATCTCAGCTTGTTACCTGTATAAAAGACACCTGGGAGCCAGAAATCTTTCTGATTGAGAGGGGGTCAAATATTTATTTCCCTCATTTAAAATGCAAATCAATTTATAACATTTTTGACATGCATTTTTCTGGATTCTTTTGTTGTTATTCTGTCTCTTACTGTTCAAATAAACCTACCATTAAAATTATAGACTGATCATTTCTTTGTCAGTGGGCAAACGTACAAAATCAGTAAGGGGATCAAATACTTTTTTCCCTCACTGTATGCACTGACTTACTTATGAGAGGTGTCGTTTGATGGCTATCTCAGGATTGATCACTGATGCTATATTGCAATAGGGTGCAGAATGCAGTGGGTCCTCTACTGTTGGCTGAGCCCTATTGAATATTCATGACGGGGAGACAGTCATCCTCGCTGAGGACTTGCATAAATATTAATGAGTGAAATCATTGGCTGTTTCAGATTAAACAATTACATCTTTGAAAATGGGTAACAAATGCATTTTGTAATCTAGAACTCAGGTCCCCATGTGTCATAGTTGGCAACCGATGCAGATTCTTTATGTAAATAGATGTACTTTTTTTTGGGAAAGCATTTTAAGGCTTTTAAACATCACAACATTGAAAATCAAACATGATACTAATATAAAATCAACTCATGTTTTCCAAACTATTACTGTAGCCACAGTACATCACTATATGCCACAGTACATTACCAATGTGTTTGAAATTCAGCATTCATAGTTATCCATATTGTTTAAAGGTCAGTGGTACTACTGAAATTGTATGGTGCCATGAATGTGAATTCAACAAATAATGCAGTTATAGTCTAAGAAAATAACAAATCCCTCTCCCTACACAGTAAAGAGCATAAGGTTTCTAGCAGAGTGCTTTTCCCATTCTTCTCACGTACCTACTGAGGTCGTATATGTGGTGATGTCTGAATAATCTTGTTTGAAGTATTTTTGTGTCGGTAAGGGCCTTGACAGACTACGATGGATTTTCACAGTGTAAACTAATGTACTGTTCTGTGCTTGCTGCAGGTCAAAGCGACTTCAACACGTTCACCATTGCACTAATGCTAAAATTACATTCATGAGCACACATGTCCTAATGGACTACTTAGACCTAAGGGCGATTCCACGCCAGCGGGAACAGACAATATTTTTGCTATCTCAGATTGTTCTGCCAATTCTCACATATAAACTTTTGACATGCTTGATGTTGACATTTTTACATTTGTATCACAAACCATATATTAATTTTTTATCATGATGAAAGTGGCCATTTTAGGCCCTTTTTAAACCTACAGTGGGGAGAACAAGTATTTGATACACTGCCAATTTTGCAGGTTTTCCTACTTACAAAGCATGTAGAGGTCTGTAATTTTTATCATAGATACACTTCAACTGTGAGAGACGGAATCTAAAAACAAAAATCCAGAAAATCACATTGTATGATTTTTAAGTAATTAATTTGCATTTTATTGCATGACATAAGTATTTGATCACCTACCAACCAGTAAGAATTTCGGCTCTCACAGACCTGTTAGTTTTTCTTTAAGAAGCCCTCCTGTTCTCCACTCATTACCTGTATTAACTGCACCTGTTTGAACTCGTTACCTGTATAAAAGACACCTGTCCACACACTCAATCAAACAGACTCCAACCTCTCCACAACGGCCAAGACCAGAGAGCTGTGTAAGGACATCAGGGATAAAATTGTAGACCTGCACAAGGCTGGGATGGGCTACAGGACAATAGGCAAGCAGCTTGGTGAGAAGGCAACAACTGTTGGCGCAATTATTAGAAAATTCAAGTTCAAGATGACGGTCAATCACCCTCGGTCTGGGGCTCCATGCAAGATCTCACCTCGTGGGGCATCAATGATCATGAGGAAGGTGAGGGATCAGCCCAGAACTACACGGCAGGACCTGGTCAATGACCTGAAGAGAGCTGGGACCACAGTCTCAAAGAAAACCATTAGTAACACACTACGTCGTCATGGATTAAAATCCTGCAGCGCACGCAAGGTCCCCCTGCTCAAGCCAGCGCATGTCCAGGCCCGTCTGAAGTTTGCCAATGACCATCTGGATGATCCAGAGGAGGAATGGGAGAAGGTCATGTGGTCTGATGAGACAAAAATAGAGCTTTTTGGTCTAAACTCCACTCGCCGTGTTTGGAGGAAGAAGAAGGATGAGTACAACCCCAAGTACAACATCCCAACCGTGAAGCATGGAGGTGGAAACATCATTCTTTGGGGATGCTTTTCTGCAAAGGGGACAGGACGACTGCACCGTATTGAGGGGATGATGGATGGGGCCATGTATCGCGAGATCTTGGCCAACAACCTCCTTCCCTCAGTAAGAGCATTGAAGATGGGTCGTGGCTGGGTCTTCCAGCATGACAACGACCCGAAACACACAGCCAGGGCAACTAAGGAGTGGCTCCGTAAGAAGCATCTCAAGGTCCTGGAGTGGCCTAGCCAGTCTCCAGACCTGAACCCAATAGAAATCTTTGGAGTGAGCTGAAAGTCCGTATTGCCCAGCGACAGCCCTGAAACCTGAAGGATCTGGAGAAGGTCTGTATGGAGGAGTGGGCCAAAATCCCTGCTGCAGTGTGTGCAAACCTGGTCAAGACCTACAGGAAACGTATGATCTCTGTAATTGCAAACAAAGCTTTCTTTTGTTCTGCTTTTGTGATGTATCAAATACTTATGTCATGCAATAAAATGCAAATTAATTACTTAAAAATCATACAATGTGATTTTCTGGATTTTTGTTTTAGATTCCGTCTCTCACAGTTGAAGTGTACCTATGATAAAAATTACAGACCTCTACATGCTTTGTTAGTAGGAAAACCTGCAAAATCGGCAGTGTATCAAATACTTGTTCTCCCCACTGTATATGCCTCCTGAAAGACCTAATGATCCATGAACTGTACATGATACAGACAACAACTTGATGTCATTATACTCCTTATAGTGTGCTCTAACATATGGAGTATGTCTAGATTCTGAAATACAAATGTTGACATTCATTTATTCAACATTAATTATATATATTAATATATCAAAACTTGACGTTGTTTGGAACAATATACACTTCATATTTACAGTTTTACAGATTGGGCTCTCTCGTACTTTTAATGATATGACCCATTTTATACATAGACATTAAAATTATAAGTCATTAACTAATCACAGCCCTCATTTAGGATTGCACATTCAGCAAATCAGGTCACTTTAAATCAATTTTCCCATTCACTGTCCATTCACTGTGTTGGTGGTGCTCATAAAAAGTATCATAATTCAGAATTAGCAGGGAGCGCACTCTGGAAATTTGATGTACTTGTTGAGTATACAGTGGGGGAAAAAAGTATTTAGTCAGCCACCAATTGTGCAAGTTCTCCCACTTAAAAAGATGAGAGAGGTCTGTCATTTTCATCATAGGTACACGTCAACTATGACAGACAAATTGAGAAAAAAAAATCCAGAAAATCACATTGTAGGATTTTTTATGAATTTATTTGCAAATTATGGTGGAAAATAAGTATTTGGTGACCTACAAACAAGCAAGATTTCTGGCTCTCACAGACCTGTAACTTCTTCTTTAAGAGGCTCCTCTGTCCTCCACTCGTTACCTGTATTAATGGCACCTGTTTGAACTTGTTATCAGTATAAAAGACACCTGTCCACAACCTCAAACAGTCACACTCCAAACTACACTATGGCCAAGACCAAAGAGCTGTCAAAGGACACCAGAAACAAAATTGTAGACATGCACCAGGCTGGGAAGACTGAATCTGCAATAGGTAAGCAGCTTGGTTTGAAGAAATCAATTGTGGGAGCAATTATTAGGAAATGGAAGACATACAAGACCACTGATAATCTCCCTCGATCTGGGGCTCCACGCAAGATCTCACCCCGTGGGGTCAAAATGATCACAAGAACGGTGAGCAAAAATCCCAGAACCACACGGGGGGACCTAGTGAATGACCTGCAGAGAGCTGGGACCAAAGTAACAAAGCCTACCATCAGTAACACACTACGCCACCTGGGACTCAAATCCTGCAGTGCAAGACGTGTCCCCCTGCTTAAGCCAGTACATGTCCAGGCCCGTCTGAAGTTTGCTAAAGTGCATTTGGATGATCCAGAAGAGGATTGGGAGAATGTCATATGGTCAGATGAAACCAAAATAGAACTTTTTGGTAAAAACTCAACTCGTCGTGTTTGGAGGACAAAGAATGCTGAGTTGCATCCAAAGAACACCATACCTACTGTGAAGCATGGGGGTGGAAACATCATGCTTTGGGGCTGTTTTTCTGCAAAGGGACCAGGACGACTGATCCGTGTAAAGGAAAGAATGAAAATCGAGAGATTTTGAGTGAAAACCTCCTTCAATCAGCAAGGGCATTGAAGATGAAATGTGGCTGGGTCTTTCAGCATGACAATGATCCCAAACACACCGCCCGGGCAACGAAGGAGTGGCTTCGTAAGAAGCATTTCAAGGTCCTGGAGTGGCCTAGCCAGTCTCCAGATCTCAACCCCATAGAAAATCTTTGGAGGGAGTTGAAAGTCCGTGTTGCCCAGCGACAGCCCCAAAACATCACTGCTCTAGAGGAGATCTGCATGGAGGAATGGGCCAAAATACCAGCAACAGTGTGTGAAAACCTTGTGAAGACTTAAAGAAAACGTTTGACCTGTGTCATTGCCAACAAAGGGTATATAACAAAGTATTGAGAAACTTTTGTTATTGACCAAATACTTATTTTCCACCATAATTTGCAAATAAATTCATAAAAAATCCTACAATGTGATTTTCTGGAGAAAAAATATTCTAATTTTGTCTGTCATAGTTGACAGTGTACCTATGATGAAAATTACAGGCCTCTCTCATCTTTTTAAGTGAGAGAACTTGCACAATTGGTGGCTGACTAAATACTTTTTTCCCCCACTGTATAGTTCTAACCAACATGTCTTAAAATGAACAAAATCAAAAAGAGTAGTTTTGAGATATTTATTTAAATATTGTTAATGTTGAATAAATGTGAACATTTCTATTTCAAATATAAACATGCTCCAAATGTTGTAGCATGCTATAAGGAATATAATGACATTAAGATGTTGTCTGTATCATGTACGGTTCATGAGGTCTTACAGGATGCATGTATAGGGCAGTCCCTACTCCCTCCAGGATTTTGCTATGTTTTTTTGTGATATCTGCGGCCAAAAACGCTTGATTTTGCAGTGGCTTTACTGAAATTTTGTGATGCAATTTGCGATGTTTTTCTTTTGTGTTTATCGTGAATTTCATTTATACCATGGCATTGTTGAATACTTGTTTCTGATTGGTTTGAAGGGCATTCTAGAGCGTGCATTATTTCCCTATAAAGCACGGTATATTTGTACAGTAGAATTCAATGGCTATAGTTCATTCTTACATGTTCTATTTTTGAGCTGCTTTTGAAAGCAAAAGTCAAATTGAAAACATTATTGTCATTGTTGAATTCGATTTTCATAATGGCAAGCTATGATAGTGGTGAGGAGTCGACTCCAAAATAATCCATTCCTCGACTCCCGGTGTCGACTCCCATTTCTGGGTGTCAAGTTTAGCGGAATCGACTCCTAAGATTCAGTGTTTTTGCAATGGAGGAAACTTTGTCGTTGCCGTAGGCAATAAATAGATCGCAAAGCAGGGCATTCCCGCTAAACTTTTTGGAAATAATAACTTTCTCATCCATAAATGCATCTCAAGTGCAAATATAGTTCAGCAGCTCAAATCAGCAGGATGGGGGGCATTGTTATTAGGAAGGACTCCTACCATGGATCACACTTCAACAATTTAAATATTATGGGGAGACTTATACATTTAGCAGCGAAGCACGAGTTATCAGTATAGCCTATTATCGTCTAGACATGACGTTGAAATATCTTAACGCCTACAATAAAAACTTCCAGGATACTGTCATAAGAGTCTATTTAATGTAAAAAATATATATATAATTATAGTGGAAAAACGAATCCTGCTTGAATCGTCCTCTGGAATAATGCACATGCTTGGATAATGATTACATAACCAACGTCTCTCTAGTAATACCCATCCGAATAGGGCTATAAGATGGCAATGAATAGGCTTATCAGCATAGTGTGTGGCATCATCCCATGGAATCCGTCAAGGCTGCGCACATTAGAAATATTCTAGTTCCTACACATCACCTTCTATATTCAAACAAAATAGGCCTTTTATAGGCTACGTTGATGAGCAAATGGGCAGCATCATGCTCATGACAGTTCTCTAGAACCCAAATGTAGTCTTCCTAGTAGGCAATAATGTGGTGTGTGTGCATACTTTTCAGCGTGTTTTTGTTTTGGGAGTCGAGCAAGAGTCGAGCACAGGAGTCGGAGTCGACTCAAAAAATCCTACAGTTGTGCATTACTAGCTAGGACTGACTTGGTTAGCTAAACTAGCAAGTATGTTTGTTTTGGTTACCATGGCAACTACTGTAGCTATTCTAGTAAACTTGCTAGCTACTTCAGTGGATGTTGAAAAAATTTCTACCAGCAAATGAACACATTTCTAGCAGCAAATGTGTTAAATTATAGCCATGGTATAAAAGGGATAATCAACTCGGGGCTCAATGCATTCTCTTTAAAAAAATGCAACTCTGTGGAAAGTCACGTCGTTCATTATTTTCCATAGAACGCATAGCCCTTTGTTGGTTATCCCT
This sequence comes from Coregonus lavaretus, assembly GCF_964263955.1. Taxonomy (NCBI): domain Eukaryota; kingdom Metazoa; phylum Chordata; class Actinopteri; order Salmoniformes; family Salmonidae; genus Coregonus; species Coregonus lavaretus. The sequence continues at coordinate 14,118,950 of NC_140017.1, forward strand.
TGCCTAAAAAAGTCATAGGTGCTCAGTTCTAGTACGATTTTAAACAGAATATGTCTCTATGCTTCATTTTTAAGAAAATCTTGACCAGTGAATGTTGGTTACTAAACATACAATGTGTGCACTGTTGCCAACACAACAGTTGGAGTAATGGCTGTACTATTAACATTGTGCGTTGTGTTAAATATGGTTTTGTTGGGTAACATGGGAATTGCGGAGCTTTGTGGCTGACGTACAGTAGTTAAGCAGGCTTTCTCGTCATGACTTTCTGCCCATTACAGAGGAATCCTAGCTACTGTATCTTTGCCAATGTCTGACTCACACATGCCAATGTAGCTTCTACCCCTGAAAGCCATGGCTTTCAAGGCTTACAGTCTTTTGTATAACAAGTTGTACACAACACAAGCCAGAGTAAACGACACAGACCAAGACTATTGCAGAAAATAAAATCTAGTGAAAACTAGCATGTCACTTTATAAGAAAGCGGAAAACATTTACTATAGCTGATCAATCAATCAAATGTATTTATAAATCCCTTTTTACATCAGCAGTCACAAATTGCTTATTCAGAAACCCAACCTAAAACTCCAAAGAGCAAGCAGTGCAGATGTAGAAGCACGGTGTCTTGGAAAAGCTCCCTAGAAAGACAGGAACCTAGGAAGAAACCTAGAGAGGAACCAGGCTCTGAGGGGTGGCCAGTCCTCTTCTGGCTGTGCCTGGTGGAGATTATAATAGTACATGGCCATTTAAGGCCAGGTCGTTCTTCAAGACGTTCAAACGTTCATAGATAATAACCACATTGGTTATAGAGGGTGCAACAGGTCAGCACCTCAGGAGTAAATGTCAGTTGGCTTTTCATAGCCGAGCATTCAGAGTTTGAGACAGCAGGTCCGGGAGAGCGACAGGGAGAGGGAGTGAGAGGGTCGACACAGCAGGTCCGGGACAAGGTAGCACGTCTGGTGAACAGGTCAGGGTTCCATAGCCGCAGGCAGAACAGAGAGATAATCACTGACATGATGGTAGCTGGTCCTTTTGTGGCAGGGCTGAAATGCAGTAGAAATGTTTTTTTGGGGATTAAGTTCATTTTCATGGCAAAGAGGGACTTTGCAATTAATTGCAATTCATCTGATCACTCTTCATAACATTCTGGAGTATATGCAATTGCCATCATCAAAACTGAGGCAGCAGACTTTGTGAAAATTAATATTTGTGTAATTCTCAAAACTTTTGACCACATCTGTATAGTGCGTATGTTATCTTGTGTTTGTATGCATGTGTCTATGTTTGTGTAGTCATGGCTCTATGTAGTACTGTGCGCCTCCCATAGTCTGTTCTGGACATGGGGGCTGTGAAGAGACCTCTGGTGGCATGTCTTGTGGGGTATGCATGGGTTTCTGAGCTGTGTGCCAGTAGTTCAAACAGACAGCTCGGTGCATTCAACATGTCAATACCTCTCACAAATACTAGTAGTGATGAAGTCAATCTCTCCTCCACTTTGAGCCAGGAGAGATTGACATGCATGTTATTAATGTTAGCTCTCTGTGTGCATCCAAGGGCCAGCCATGCTGCCCTGTTCTGAGGCAGTTGCAATTTTCCTACAAGTCCCTCTTTGTGGCACCTGACCACACGACTGAACAGTAGTCCAGGTGCGACAAAACTAGGGCCTGTAGGACCTGCCTTGTTTACATTTACGTCATTTAGCAGACGCTCTTATCCAGAGCGACTTACAGGAGCAATTAGGGTTAAGTGCCTTGTTCAAGGGCACATCGACAGATTTTTCACCTAGTTGGCTCTGGGATTAGAACCAGCGACTTTTCGGCTACTGGCACAACGCTCTTAACCACTAAGCTACCTGCCGCTGTTAAGAATGCATAGCAGCGCTTTATTATAGACAGACTTCTCCCATCCTAGCTTCTGTTGTATCAATATGTTTTGACCATGACAGTTTACAATCCAGGGTTACTCCAAGCAGTTTAGTCTCCTCCACTTGCTCAATTTCCACATTATTCATTACAAGATTTAGTTGAGGTTTAGGGTTTTGTGAATGATTTGTCCCAAATACAGTGCTTTTAGTACACTTATTATCATTTTGTTGTAATCCAGAGAGGTTAGAAAAAGTATCTAGATCATCTATGAGGTTGTGGAGGGATACAAATTGTGTATTTAAAAGAAAACATGAATCATCGGCGTACAATCACACCTTTGTATTTAAACCCTGAATTTCTAGGCCCTTGATATTGTTGTTGGATCTGATTTTATTAGCTAACATTTCGATGGCCATAATAAAATAGATATGCTGATAGTGGACAACCTTGTTTTACTCCTTGACAGTTTAATACTTTCTGAGAAGTAGCCATTATTTACTATTTTACACCTAGGGTTACTATACATAACTTTAACCCATTGTATAAGAGATACTCCAAAATTGAAATATTCCAGGCATTTATTTCTAAATTTCAGTCGTACTTTATCAAAAGCCTTTTCAAAGTCTGCTATGAATACCAGGCCTGGTTTCCCAGATTTTTCATAGTGTTCTATTGTTTCTAGTACTTGTCTTTTATTATCTCCAAGGTATCGGACATGTAAAAAACCTGTCTGATTAGGATGAATAATATCCGACAATACCTTTTTAATTCTATGCACTTTGCTAGAATTTTTGCATCACAACACTGAAGTGTAAGGTGCCTCAAATATTTTTTATGGACTCTATCTTTGTATTTACCAATTGGGTACTATTTCAGTAATAATGAAATCAGACCTTCTGGTTGAGTTTATGATAATCTACATGAGTACATCAAAATAGGTTTGGGATACCTCAACTGGTATGCCATCCAGCCCTGGAGTTTTTCCGGACTTAAAGGCTTTAATTGCATCAAGAAGTTCCTCCTCTGTAATTTGTCCTTCACATGAGACTTTCTGTACAACTGTTAATTTTACATTATTAATAGTAAAAAAATCCTTACAATTAACTTTGGTAAGTGGAGATGGAGGAGACCGTAACGAAAACATATGCTAAAGTTCTTTGATTCCTCTTTCAAAATATAATTTGGTGAATCATGGGTGACTCTGTCATTTGTAACAAGTTTCAGTAAATTGTTTTTGGGAGCATTTCTATGTTGAAGAAAGAAAAATAAAAGGTGTGTTTTTCACCATATTCCATCTAGTTCGCTTTATTTTTATAATATATTACACTTGATCTTTCTTGAATAAGTTCCTCCATTTCTTTTAGTTTTTCCTCTAACGTATTCTGTGTCTCTGTGGTACTGTTTTTATTGCTATCTATCTGTACAGTTAGTCCCTCTATTTCCTTTCTTAATATGAATTGTTTTGACTTAAGTTGCTTTTGTTTTAAAGATGAGTATTGAATTGCATGGCCGCTAAAGGCACATTTAAAAGTGTCCCAATAATAAGGGGATCTGCTATCCTATATTGTCAGAAATAGACAGTTAAAAATTATTCTGTCCTGGCAAAAAAAAAGTTGTCATCCAATAGGCTTTGATTATCCAATTTCGCCCACATGGAAATTCTGTAAGGGTAATGTATTTGCCAATTATCTGATGGTCCGACTGCGTTCTGTCCCCTAGCAACACTTTTTAAACTTTTGATGCCAGCGAGAATGACATAAGAAAGTAGTCAAGACGACTAACTTGATCGAGCCTCCGCCATGTATATCTCACTAGGTCAGGATATTTAAGCCTCCATATATCCACTAGTTCCATTATCTCCATGATATTCATGATTTCCTTAAGTGCTTAAGGGTGATAGTTTGTAGTGTGATTTCATTTACGGTCTATTGAGGTATTTAAAACCGTATTATAATCTCCCACCATAATAATAGAGTCTTGTATTGCTTGTATGCTTGATAAATTATTAGATACATTTTCAAAGGAGCGTGGATCATCATTATTTGGGCCGTATAGATTAATGAGCCAAATCTGTTTATGGTCCAATAACATATTTAAAATAATCCATCTACCTTGCGTATCTGTTTGAACAATTTGCACATTCGTATCAAAATTATTTGTAATTAATATCATCACCCCTTTTGAGTTTCTTTGCCCATGGGAGAAGTATATTTCAACCCCCCAGTCCTTTCTCCACACAACTTAATCTAAAATAGTTGAATGAGTTTCCTGTAAACAATATATTTTATATTCCTAAATACTGATTGTCTTTTCTTATTATCTGGTAAGCCATTACAATTATAACTGGCTATACTTATTTCACCATTTACCATAATGAGATACAAGTTTCATTTCTATTTATCATAATATATGTTTGTAAACTTACCAAAAAAAAGTACCATAATGATTGAGTGTCCATATAGCTATACCATGGTATTTGCACTGCTACTGAGTAAACCTCCAATTGTTCTCCACTATTCCACCTGCTAAAACCTCCCCCCAACCCAAGTTGGATTGTCGTCCCAGTGACTGGCAGACCACCCCGTCCACCTGTATCCTAGGGCCATCCTTTAAAAAGAGCACACAGTGCACCCACAGAACAGAAGCAGATTTACTGCCAAAAGCATTTCCAACGCACTCACTTCGATTGTATTATATACAGTTATTAAAATATATATATATACATATTGGACCAACCTTGCCAGGCAGGCTTAGACTCTTGAGGGGGCAGTGCTGCTTTAGTGGGTCTCTGACCGGGTTTATCTTTCTGTTTGGCTGCATATAGGCTACTTGCAGTAGGCCTATGAAACAGATAAGGATTTCTCCTTAGTGTGTAGGTCGCTCAGGTGGGTGTCTAGGGTACAGGGTTGGGGACCGCTCCATCATGATATGACAATAAATAAATCAACTATATTTATAATATATTTTAATGTATATCCCATATCTGCACAAAATTGAAAGCTCTCTCTGTCACAACTCCTGCTCTCAGACACACATGGGCTCTGGCATTTGCAACCATTTTCCTTTTTCACTCACTTAACTCCAGACTTTTCCAAACACAAAAACACACATCTACCTTCCATCACAATACACCCGCTCATACCCACATACTGTGCCTTCTGTGTCCTCTGTTTGCTGTGTTTTTATCGCTACCATGTTGATTCCTACCTAATTTCAGACTTTTAAGTACTTTTGTGTTCCAGTTCCTTATATTTGAAGATGTATTATTTCAATAATTATCCTTTCTTCTCAGAAGTCTTACAAGCTCACTCTTCTACTTAATCAGTATTATACTTCACTGCTTGTTGAACCCACTGCTACTAGGGGTTGCACTTACTGTGGCCCCACTGGCCCTTATATCATCAAATGGTGGGTGTGTCTTGAATTCAACTAGAACTTGAAATCACTTTTTGGAAGAAAAGTTAGTTAGCTCAACTAGATAAAAAAAATTAGCTATTTGTACACTGCATTAATTTACGAAAGTAGACAAAACAGGAAATGTAAATATAGCACGCGGTGTATATTTGATACAGAAACATAATATAGCCTAAAATCTTACCAGACAACAACACACACAAATATTATGCAAGCTCATTGTACGCTTAGAATTTCAAAGTGCACCAATTTGTTTGTATTTTTATCATTTGATTTCCCTAAGGAGCACAAGCAGATGTGTTGAACCTGTAGCCAGTAGTACATTATATCTGTCAGCCTCTTAAGCTCTTCATAGTAATATTAATCACTAGGGTGACAGTGAACATTGGTTGGAGCTTGTGTCAGCTGTGAGGATTACATCCAAGTTATATTTCACAAAAAGAGAAATGTGAAATGCTCATCTCACCAAATGGTGCAAATTGTCCAGGTAGCTATGATTAGCTGTTCAGGAGTCTTATGGCTTGGGGGTAGAAGCTGTTGAGAAGCCTTTTGGACCTAGACTTGGCGCTCCGGTACCGCTTGCCGTGCGGTAGCAGAGAAAACAGTCTATGACTAGGGTGGCTGGAATTTTGAGGGCCTTCCTCTGAACACCGCCTGGTATAGAGGTCCTGGATGACAGGAAGCTTGGCCCCAGTGATGTACTGGGCCGTACGCACTACCCTCTGTAGTGCCTTGCGGTCGGAGGACCCATGCCAAATGTTTTCAGTCTCCTGAGGGGGAATAGGCTTTGTCGTGCCCTCTTCACGACTGTCTTGGTGTGTTTAGACCATGATAGTTTGTTTGTGATGTGGACACCAAGGAACCTGAAGCTCTCAACCTGTTCCACTACAGCCCCGTCGATGAGAATGGGGGCGTGCTCAGTCCTCTTTTTTTTATCCTGTAGTCCACAATCATCTCCTTTGTCTTGATCACGTTGAGGGAGAGGTTATTAGCCTGGCACCACACGGCCAGGTCTCTGACCTCCTCCCTATAGGATGTCTCATCATTGTCGGTGGTCAGGCCTACCACTGTTGTGTCGTCGGCAAACTTAATGAAGGTGTTGGAGTCGTGCCTGGCCATGCATTCATGGGTGAACAGGGAGTACAGGATGGGACTGAGCACGCATCCCTGAGGGGCCCCTGTGTTGAGGATCAGCGTGGCAGATGTGTTGTTACCTACCCTTACCACCTGGGGGTGGCCCGTCAGGAAGTCCAGGATCCAGTTGCAGAGGGAGGTTTTTAGTCCCAGGATCCTTAGCTTAGTGATGAGCTTTGAAGGCACTATGGTGTTGAACGCTGAGCTGTAGTCAATGAATAGCATTCTCACGTAGGTGTTCCTCTTGTCCAGGTGGGAAAGGGCAGTGTGGAGTGCAATAGAGATTGCATCATCTGTGGATCTGTTGGGGCGGTATGCAAACTGGAGTGGGTCTAGGGTTTCTGGGATAATGGTGTTGATGTGAGCCATGACCAGCCTTTCAAAGCACTTCATGGCTACAGACGTGAGTGCTACGGGTCGGTAGTCATTTAGGCAGGTTATCGTAGTGTCCTTGGGCACAGGGACTATGGAGGTCTGCTTGAAACATGTTGGTATTACAGACTCAGTCAGGGACATGTTGAAAATGTCAGTGAAGACACTTACCAGTTGCTCAGTACATGCTCGGAGTACACGTCCTGGTAATCCGTCTGGCCCTGCGGCCTTGTGAATGTTGACCTGCTTAAAAGTCTTACTCACATCGGCTACGGAGAGCGTGATCACATAGTCATCCGGAACAGCTGGTGCTCTCATGCATGCTTCAGTGTTGCTTTCCTCAAAGCGAGCATAGAAGTGATTTAGCTCGTCTGGTAGGCTTGTGTCACTGGGCAGCTCGCGGCTGTGCTTCCCTTTGTAGTCTGTAATAGTTTTCAAGCCCTGCCACATCCGACGAGCGTCAGAGCCGGTGTAGTGTAACCGGTGTGAAATGGCTAGCTAGTTAGCGGTGCGCGCTAGTAGCATTTCAATCGGTGACGTCACTCCCTCTGAGACATTGAAGCTCTGCAAGGGCCGCTGCTTTTGTGGAGCGACGGGTAACGGTGCTTCGAGGTTGACTGTTGTCAATGTGTGCAGAGGGTCCCTGGTTCAAGCCCAGGTAGGGGCGAGGAGAGGGACGGAAGCAACACTGTTACAGTAGCACGATTCAATCTTAGTCCTGTATTGACTCTTTGCCTGTTTGATGGTTTGTCGGAGGGCATAGCGGGATTTCTTATAAGCGTCCGGGTTAGAGTTCCGCTCCTTGAAAGCGGCAGCTCTAGCCTTTAGCTCAGTGCGGATGTTGCCTGTAATCCATGGCTTCTGGTTGGGATATGTACGTACGGTCACTGTGGGGACGACGTCATTGATGCACTTATTGATGAAGCCAGTGACTGATGTGGCGTACTCCTCAATGGTATCTGAAGAATCCCGGAACATATTCCAGTCTGTGCTAGCAAAACAGTCCTGTAGCTTAGCATCTGCATCATCTGACCACTTTTTTATTAACCGAGTCACTGCTGCTTCCTGCTTTAGTTTTTGCTTATAAGCAGGAATCAGGAGGATAGAGTTATGGTCAGATTTGCCAAATGGAGGGCGATGGAGAGCTTCGTATGCGTCTCTGTGTGTGAGTAAAGGTGGTCTAGAGTTTTTTTTCCTCTGGTTGCACATTTAACATGCTGGTAGAAATTAGGTAGAACGGATTTAAGTTTCCCTGCATTAAAGTCCCTGGCCACTAGGAGCGCTGCCTCTGGATGAGCGTTTTCCTGTTTACTTACAGCTCATTGAGTGCAGTCTTAGTGCCAGCATTGGTTTGTGGTGGTAAATAGACAGCTACGAAAAATATAGAAGAAAACTCTCTTGGTAAATAGGTAGGCATATGTAGCACGTCACTACTTCACAGGAGAGACGTTTAAACGTAAACTTCTGTTAAAAATTTGCAGAAATGCCTTCTGGAACGTGAACTTTCATGTGCCTTAATAACAAACTTGTATGCCATCTGTAAATACTAATAAAATGGTTAAATTACGAGCCTAGTTGGTTTAGCCACGGAAAAGACAGGAACCTTCCCGCTATCCATGATTGGCTGAGATAACGGCTGGGCTGGACATGCCGAGAGATGAGTTTGGATTGTTCTGCCATGTAGCACACTAGAGCGTGAGCTGGTCAGTATGTGTAGGTAATCCTTTCTAACGTGGCTTTTTTGAAAGATATCACGTAGTAGAAGTGCAAAAGTATCTGGACGACCGAGTTTTGAAATCAGTGGAATGCCCAGTGGAATTAGAATATGATAGCTAAGGAGATGGAGCAAATTCTGGCGTTTGATTGCAAATATGCAGAGGGAGTCGAAAAGACAACACACAGAAGGCTATTGTATAAAACACCTGTCTCCGGATTACATCTTCAAACTAAGGGCAACCATGGCATCCGTGACAGAGGGAGAAGCGTCCATCCATGTATACGGGTAAGATAGTCTAGCTAGCTATATTTTCAGATATTACACATTTCTAATTTTGTCAAAGTCGTTTTCATTTCAAGTTAAAGCATACTGTTTGCTATCTAGCTAACGTTAGCTGGCTGGCTCGCTAGCTAACGTTACGTGTATAATCTGAGTAGTAATATTATTCGTAGCTCAGAGCCATTTGCATTGCTAGTTATAGCCTAATGTTAGCTAGCTAGCTAACATTGAACCTGGTTGGTTAGCTACCTACAGATTCATGCAGGGTAGTAATGTTATGAGTTGAGATTATGGTTAATTGGTTAGCTAGCTAGCTACATGTCTAAACAAAAGACTCCACTATGCAAGTAACCATTTCAATAGAATGTTCATGATGTCACTGCGACAACTGTCGATAGACGTAGCTGGTACATTTGCTCTTGCTATCTACTACGATTTAAGAGCACTCTCATCTGTGTGCCAGAGCGCAGAATAACTGACGAAATTACGAAAGCTCAACACCCGTTGAATATAGTCGGTGTCAGTAAATGTTGGCAAAAAAACGTAATTAAATTGTTGCTAGCAGCACAGTTAGTCACCAACGCTCTGGATAATAAAAATACAGCCTAACCAGCTCTGCTAGGGCGAGTAAAATGGTCAGCGTGAGTTGTTCTCTCATTTGTGTCTGGAAGTAGCTAGCCAACGTTAGCCAGTTAGCTTGGGTGCTTGACTGCTGTTAGGTCAGAACGCTCGGATCAATCCTACTCCTCGGCCAGAGCATCCAGTGTGTGCTCCGAGAGCGAAACGCTCTGAATATACGAATGGAAAATCTGGGACTCCAGATTGAATTTACGAACACACCCGTAGTATAAACCAGCCTTTAGTCTTGAAATCTTTGGTTGTTTAGTACATTGCCTCACATGTGAATCCTTAAAGAGATGGGTGGGGCTAAGGCTTAAGAGGGTGTGAATGATGCTGAATGGTTGTAGACAAAGAAGAGCTGTCTAGTAGGTTTACCAAAACATTCAAGGGCCATTTTCTCAAAAGTGAGGTTACAAGTTTATCAACTTTCAAAGCAGAATTACTTTCCCATTGTTCCTCAACTGTAGTGTATGATATACAATTTTCTAGCTCTGAGTCTCTACTTTTATCCTATGTAAAAAACACAATTTCAAATGTTGCTACATAAGCTCGAGCCGGTCGGTCACATTTGCAGTGTCAAAGGAAGGTACGCTGAATTCCAGATTAATGGCAGTGACGTCAGCTTTAACTCCCCCTCATTGTGGAACATTGGCCCGTCCGCTTGAAAGTGTTTGTAGCAGAACCACTGCTTCTGTACGTAGCCCTGCTCACCAATTTCTCTGTAATCTAGAGTGAGCTGGTTTATCTGGTGGAGTGATTTAGTGTCATGTGATTTAGATTTACAGTTGGAACCTTTCTGGCTGAGATCAGATCAAAATAGCCCCCGAGCTACATGCCAGAGAGTGGAACTGTGGCTAATTGTTGATCGTGAATAGTGTTTTCCAGTTAAAGCTGCAATATGTATTTTTTGGCGACCCGACGAAATTCACATAGAAATGTGTGTTATAGATCTTTTACTTTCGGTTTTGTACACCAGCTTCAAACAGCTGGAAAATATATTTCACAGCAGTTTAGATTATACAATAATTCTCTACACTATACTTGCTTGTTTTGTCACATAAACTGAAATTAGGCGAACCATTAGCAACCAGGAAATGGCTGAGTGATTTCTGCATATGCATCTTTAAGACCGCTCTAGTAATTATAAGGATTTTCTCAATAAAGTCTTGATAATGATATGATTGCTATTCCCTTAAACTGTTTTGCTGATTGTATTATTGTACCTCATATTTGAAATATGGAGTAAATGTAGTGAGAATTCACCAGGACTTTATGTTAGCCTCTTGATAAATCAATATTTAATACATCCTCAAAGCGGCAGTGTACATCTGTATCATCCCTGACTGTTTGATAATGCTCTCTCCCTGCCAACTTGGTATAGGCTAGCAGTCAGTAGTGGAGGAGTGAGAGAGAGACTCTCAGAAATAGGCTACATCATTAGCTTACTAGAGTAAGTCCCAGTGTTTTCACTTTAAGAAGTTTTTCCGCTGATAACTAGTGGTGAGTTTGTGCTCTAATAGGGAAGTAAAAGGGGCACCAGTGGGCAGCTGTATTAGAAATCCACTTCTGCTCTTTTTATTGAGATTTTGCGCTTTCATTGATGACTTTCGTTGGTTGCCCAGCATCAATCCACCCAGTTGTGAAGCTGATCCAGTTTCTGCTGTTGTGCCTGCGGCTATGGAACCCTGACCTGTTCATCGGATGTGCTACCCTGTCACAGACCTGCTGTTTCGACCCTCTCTCTCCCTCTCTCTCTCTCTCTCTCTCTCTCGCTCTCTCGCTCTCTCGCTCTCGCTCTCTCTCTCTCCCCCTCTCTCCCTCTCTCTGTCGCTCTCTCTCTCTACCGCTCTCTGGGGCTTAAGGCTCGGTTTCTGTATTAGCACTTTTTGACAACTGCTGATGGAAAAAGGGCTTTATAAGTACATGTATTAATATATAAAAAATATGATTATACTTTTATGTTCCTAAGTGAAGATATAGTGTGCTGCATCTGATGTTTATTTAGTGATGCATGGACTGACCATCCATGATATCAAAATCGTAGGTTTAACCATGTTTTAAAGCTAACTAGTGTTTGTTTACAATTGCATTGTTTACGAACAATGTTGTAAAACAAGCATATGGGTTTTGATGGGATACAGCAGTTATATTCTGCAATGTTCAGTTGGTATATTTAATTCATTTTACAAGTCCAAAAGTTGATGTGCCAATCCCGGATTACCCCCTTTAAATATTTTAATTTGTAAAAGTACCATATATTATCAATTAGCTTTAGATCCACCATTGCTAACAGGTTAACGATAAACATCAAGCCTATCACGCCTGGAGATTAACAATGTGTGGCATATCAAGAAGCTGATTAAAAAGCATGATCATTACACAGGTGACTCTAAAATGTGCGGTTTTATCACACAACACAATTTCACAGGTGTTTCATGTTTTGAGGGAGCGTGCAATTGGCATGCTGACTGCAGGAATGTCCACCAGAGCTGTTGCCAGAGAATTTTATGTTCATTTCTCTACCATAAGCCTCCAAAGGTGCTTGAACAAAGTATTGAGTAAAGGGTCTGTATACTTATATAAATGTGATATAAGTATTTTTTTTTTAATATTTAAAAAAAAATCTAAACACCTGTTTTTGCTTTGTCATTATGGGGTATTGTGTGTAGATTGATGAGGAAAAATAACAATTTAATCCATTTTAGAATAAGGCCGTAACGTAACAAAATGCATCTGAATACTTTCTGAATGCACTGTATTTTTGTTCAGTATATGTTGCAGTAGATCATTGCTTTTGGGCCTTGATGGATGATTATTTCCAAAGTAACTGTCCACTTTCTGCCTGGGAAATATCCTTGAGGAGCTTCCTATAGATCACTTTTAACCACTCCCTCCGCTGTAGCTAATAATCCTTCACTGCATGGAGTCCTCTCTCGTTAATAAGTTCCTTCAAGGTGGAAGGGGCTTTGTGTACAGGACTGCATCAGTGCAAGAATCTAGCAGTAGGAGTACATTCTTATGGGCTTGGTTTGGAACATGAAGGTTACAGTATGATAGGTGCATGCCAATGTAAAGGTCATTCAACATGCTGCTTTACAAGGTCTTAAAGGGCATTGGATTTAATGAAAATCTACAATTCATAATGTTGTCTTTACCTTGTAATCTCTTAACAACATTTTGTCAAAATGTTCCTTTAAAGTCGTTCACATGAAACTCGCTGGATATACAAATCAATGTTTAAACATTTTGCGAATTATTAAAGCAATTTGACAATGGTATCCTTGATATTGACTCTCAATCATATTTAGTTTCAGACTTTAGTAGTCCAATTAAATATGAATGCATTGCATACGCTCTGGGTCTCATTTTGGCCTTAGCAGCCCACAGCTACTAAAACACTATTATTGATATGAATATTGCAGAAACCCAGGTATATTTGATACCATGTCACATCCTGATCCAGGACTTCAGTCAGTAATGACCATGGAGAAATAATGTCCCATATTCAAAGGAGATCTAAAATAAATCAATGCACTTCAAACATTAACACCCACCTTTACATTTGTCACACTATTATCGTTTAAGGTAATAGTCAGATTCGAAGATAAAAAATGGTACATTTCTTAAATCCAAGCTATGGAGCTGGCTAATAATCTTACAGTGCACGTTAGAATTTCTTGAATTCATGCGGACAAGCTGCACCAGATAAGGTAAATAAGGGCCGTTAAAAGGCATCAACTGCAGCTCTCTCTGCTGCTCTGTAAAAGAGAGTAATCACCAGGGCTGTAGAGTATAGTCACATCTCAGTGACCAGCCAAACGGGAGAGCCATGAGCTACAAGAGACCGCTGCTTAAGGCCTGTATCTGAAATATGTCCACCCAGCATAAAGATGTTGAACAATTCAAATCAAAGGCAGTTAGATCATTTCATCGGTCTTTGATTACTCTCCATTCATGACTAGTTTATCCTGATTTATCTGGATCTTTGAAAGATCCGAGGTGAGTGAAGGGAGCTAAAAGGAGCAAAAAACCTGAAATGAAACAGCCTAGCAATTCTAAATCATAGGTGTGGCTTGTGGGGTGTAATATATAGGTTTGCTCATTTTAACAAATACCATACAATCCTGCCGGGTCTCCTGTGAAGCAAAGTAAGGTTCAGCTTGGTTAGGACTTGGATGGGAGACCATAAAAACCAGTTTGGATTTTTCAATCTGCTGGAAGTGGTGTTTGATGGACAGTAAAGGGCAGGGATGGGGATGCTGCCCTGTAAAAGGTGCTGTCCTTCGGATGAGACGGTTAACCCAAATGCTGACTCTCTGTGGTCTCTAAAGGAACCCCATGACACTCATACCGTAGCATACATGGGAATGTTACACCTGGTGTCCTGTCTAAATTACCAACCTGGCCCCTCAAACTACCATGGTCACCTAATCATCCCTAGCTTCAAATTGGCAGAAACCATTCTCACCTCTCCGCTGTCATAGCTAATGGCCAGTGAGCATTCTGGCACAGAATGGGAGTCTTGCATCACGAAAGTGGGTGTTACACATTGGTGGTGGATGGGATGAGTTTATAATGGATGAAAGTGCTTTGAGATCCGCTGAATAGCAGTGTATAAATGCAATACATTGATAAACAGATATGATGTTTCGGACTCCCTCACAATGGTTATTATAGTGTAGTCAAAAATTATTTTGCAGTCAGACATTGGTTCAAATACTTTGAGTATTTGCTTTAGCCTGCATGGAGTATCAGATAGGCAAGTTTCTGTTCCATTGTGTCAGGCAAGCTCAATTTAAAGACGGCAAAAGTAATTTAGATGATTTCAAATATTATTTGAACCCAGGTCTGTATTCAATGATATATATCATGTAGGTTATAGCTCTTTGTGATAGCAAGGGACTTCCATTTGCAATGAAGCCTCAACCCTGTATGTGTGCTTTCTGTTGTAAATCACACTGCATAATTAGCTGTTATTTTGAGAGGGTAGAATGTTCACTTCAAGAGAAGTGAATTTGGCTTTGATATACAATTGAACATGTTGCATATAAAATAAATGCTTCCAATGCTTCAACTGAATTGCCTTAACCACATAGCTTGTTTCTGGCGGGGATTCACATATCACTGACCCTGACAGTGTCTCTGAAAGTGTCACATATTTGTGATGGGCATATCTCCATCGTTGTTTATGGAGAACGAGTAGAAACAGGAACAAACACTCCAGTGGTGAGCCTTTGATATTTAAGCTGATGCCACCAGAGGCAGTACTGAATGCAAAGAGGACTGCTGGACTGACTACAGGGGTTCCACTGACTATTATTTACTAACTCGAACACACAGTTTCTTTATTTAACAGTTAAGAGAATATGTTTCATAGGAAGAGTTGATTAATATTTGCTGAACCTACATGAAGTTAATAAAGGTCTTGCTATGATTGTCCTAAATAAGTTCACACAGGCTCTTTTGTCACATTGTCACAAGCAGTTATTTTCCTGACATGGTCATTCAAATTTGAAGGCATTGCTTTTCTGTTTCATCTCTAGTTGTGTGAAAATATAATGTCATATATACAGTTGAAGTCGGAAGTTTACGTACACCTTAGCCAAATACATTTAAACTAGTTTTTTCACAATTCCTGACATTTAATCCTAGTAAAAATTCCCTGTCTTAGGTCAGTTAGGATCACCACTTTATTTTAAGAATGTGAAATGTCAGAATAATAGTAGAGAGAATGATTTATTTCAGCTTTTATTTCTTTCATCACATTCCCAGTGGGTCAGAAGTTTGCATACACGCAATTAGTATTTGGTAGCATTGCCTTTAAATTGTTTAACTTGGGTCAAACGTTTTGGGTAGCCTTCCACAAGCTTCCCACAATAAGTTGGGTGAATTTTGGCCCATTCCTCCTGACAGAGCTGGTGTAACTGAGTCAGGTTTGTAGGCCTCCTTGCTCGCACACGCTTTTTCAGTTCTGCCCACTAATTTTCTATAGGATTGAGGTCAGGGCTTTGTGATGGCCACTCCAATACCTTGACTTTGTTGTCCTTAAGCCATTTTGCCACAATTTTGGAAGTATGCTTGGGGTCATTGTCCATTTGGAAGACCCATTTGCGACCAAGCTTTAACTTCCTGACTGATGTCTTGAGATGTTGCTTCAATATATCCACATAATTTTCCTTCCTCATGATGTCATCTGTTTTGTGAAGTGCACCAGTCCCTCCTGCAGCAAAGCACCCCCACAGCATGATGCTGCCACCCCTGTGCTTCACGGTTGGAATGGAGTTCTTAAGCTTGCAAGCCTGCCCCCTTTTTCCTCCAAACATTACATTTACATTTACATTTTAGTCATTTTAGCAGACGCTCTTATCCAGAGCGACTTACAGAAGCAATTAGGGTTAAGTGCCTTACTCAAGGGCACATCGACAGATTTTTCACCTAGTCGGCTCGGGGATTAGAACCAGCAACCTTTCGGTTACTGGCACAACGCTCTTAACCACTAAGCCACCTGCCGCCCATAACAATGTTCATTATGGCCAAACAGATCTATTTTTGTTTCATCAGACCAGAGGACATTTCTCCAAAAAGTATGATCTTTGTCCCCATGTGCAGTTGCAAACCGTAGTCTGGCTTTTTTTATGGCGGTTTTGGAGCAGTGGCTTCTTCCTTGCTGAGTGGCCTTTCAGTTATGTCGATATAGGACTCGTTTTACTGTGGATATAGATACTTTTGTACCTGTTTCCTCCAGCATCTTCACAAGGTACTTTGCTGTTGTTCTGGGATTGATTTGCACTTTTCACACCAAAGTATGTTCATCTCTAGGAGACAGAACGCGTCTCCATCCTGAGCGGTATGACGGCTGCGTGGTCCCATGGTGTTTATACTTGCATACTATTGTTTGTACAGATGAACGTGGTACCTTCAGGCGTTTGGAAATTGCTCCCAAGGATGAACCAGACTTGTGGAGGTCTACAAAACTTTTTCTGAGGTCTTGGCTAATTTCTTTTGATTTTCCCATGATGTCAAGCAAAGAGGCACTGAGTTTGAAGGTAGGCCTTGAAATACATCCACAGGTACACCTCCAATTGACTCAAATGATGTCAATTAGCCTATCAGAAGCT
The DNA here is from genome assembly GCF_964263955.1 of Coregonus lavaretus. Lineage (NCBI taxonomy): Eukaryota > Metazoa > Chordata > Actinopteri > Salmoniformes > Salmonidae > Coregonus > Coregonus lavaretus. The sequence goes on from NC_140017.1 coordinate 14,135,467, forward strand.
TCTAAAGCCATGGCATCATCTTCTGGAATTTTTAAAGCTGTTTAAAGACACAGTCAACTTAGTTTATGTAAACTTCTGACCGACTGGAATTGTGATACAGTGAATTATAAGTGAAATAATATGTCTGTAAACAATTGTTGGAAAAATTACTTGTGTCATGCACAAAGTAGATGTCCTAACCGACTTGCCAAAACTATAGTTTGTTAACAAGACATTTGTGGAGTGGTTGAAAAACGAGTTTTAATGACTCCAACCTAAGTGTATGTAAACTTCCGACTTCAACAGTATACCTTTCTACAGTGTTTGGAAATATTGGCATTGGTAAACACAATAATCACAATACACTGACTTACATAATGATACATATCACAATACAATGTTGATCACGGTGTCAAAGGACTGATGCAGTGATGGAATGACATCTTTGGGCTTCCTTGGTAGCACAAACCCTTTGTCCTGAGAATGAACAAATTAACGTAGTTATTTTTTCCTCTGAGCAGAACCAATATCTTGGCTAAACTGTGAAGTCTCTCTCTTTCTCTTCTCTCTCTCTTTGCTCTTCCCCTCACCATCTTTTCACCAGATAATTGAAATGTTCTTCCTTTTTGAGTGAAAACACGTGTTGTTTAGTGAAATGTGTTTTGACTAGACCAGACAGCTCATCGAGAATCCTCATTCATCTCCTGTAGTCTTCCATCAGAGAGCAGCAGATAAACCTTGACCTGTACAGAACAGATAAACACCACAATTTCACCTTTGCTTTCCTGAATCGACTTGTCATACAGCAGAAATTGAGGATGTGCTTTTTTTCCACCTGTAAAACAACCTAAGATTGATTCAAAAGAATGACTTTTGTGAAAGTGTTCTATACTGTAGTTGTGTGGTATTAAGGTGAAACATGGATGGAATTTAAACTAAATACCAATATGTTATTAAAGTGGCTCCACACAAGGCAAGGGTTTTTGGCAATGTTAAGTGTGTAGTGCGTGACATGTTAATGACCACAAGCCTACTGTAGCTCAAGTTGTCATCCCTTTATTCTCAGTCTCTGTGTGACGGCTGAGGGATCATGAAAAGGATGGGACAGCTTGACACAGATCACACAAAGGAAAGGAAACTCAACCTTGTGCTAACAGGGAGCACATTTCTTTCTTGCTCACCCCATGGTACACAGGGCATTTCCAATGTGGACACGGACTTACTGTACAGTAGTGATCATGAGTGGATATTCATATTACATCAGAGTTATCCTCCTCATGTTCAATGCTCAACATGTTCCTTCAAAGTGTCTGTCTTTTATTCTTCACCTTGATCAGCATACCAGATGGTTGGTCTATTAATGTAAGCATCGGACAATGCTGTCTCCATTATCGAGCATGAAATATTTCAACTTTGAAATATTGTTGACTTTGTTGCCGGTTATCGTCCACATACATCATTTCGTTAATCAACAGAAACACCCATTGATGTTGATACTAATTAGGACTATTTCACTATTTATGACATTGCACTCCAGTTAAAGTTCCATCAAAGGGATTTGGAGCCCAGCAGGGACTGTGGGAGGTGTGGATTTGGAATAGGTTAGGTTAAGGTTAGGGTGATAACGTAATGAGCCTACATCTGCAGGGGCTGGCAAGACGATTGAGCAGACTGATCAAACAGATGACAGGTAAGAGGATCAGCTGAGTAATTAAAAGCATTAGATTTCATTTTACTTTTTATAGGCATAGTTCACTTTTCAAGCTAGGGTGTGGATGAAACGACAACACCTTAGGTAAGTCGAAAATAAGCTCAAACTTAATACAAGTGAACTTTCCCTATAAGCTTTTTTTTTTGTATTAGCAGTGAAAACTAGAGCATGACTAGTGTGCAAGGCTAGGTGCAGCCTCTATGATGAACTGTTTATTTACATGTACATTTTAGTCTCTTATCCAGAGCGACTTACAGTTGAGGGGGAGAGTTGAGGGGGATAGTGCACCTACTGATTTTGCCTTACATAGAGTGTGCATAACACCATGCTATAGCTGATTCATGTCATCATCAAGCACAAGGCAGAAAATGTTCATGTACACCATTATACATGAAATGGTACTCCAGATGTCTTCATATGTAACAGCTCAGCTGGGTGTCAACATGCATCCATGTTCTTGACCAGTGTGCTTGTATCTGACTTTTTTAAAGAGGGTCTTAGACACACCTGCTAGCCATGGTCCTTACTGTGATATGAATGTAGAATTAAATATGTCTGGGGAAAAGGAAATTATGTGGCCAAAGCTACTTGATAGCTTTGTAGAAATATTTAGCACTTTGGTAACACTTTATTTGGGGGGATACAGTACATACGTATTAATATACACAAAACAACCATGCAAGAGCATTGATTCTTATACAGTGAGGACATGGGGTCCATTATGCCTGGTGAAAACCAAACATTGGATTCCACAGTAAGAACCTTATACCAACGGTCAAGCATGGTGGTGGTAGTGTGATGGTTTGGGGATGCTTTGCTGCCTCAGGACCTGGACGACTTGCCTTAATAGAATTAACCACGAATTCTGCTCTGTATCAGAGAATTCTACAGGAGAATGTCAGGCCATCCGGCTGTGAGCTAAAGTTCAGCTGGTTCATGCAGCAAGACAATGTTCCAAAACACAATCAAGTCTACATGAAAATGGCTAAAAAGCAACACATTTGAAGTTTTTGAATGGCCTAGTCAAAGTCCAGACCTAATCCCAATTGAGATGCTGTGGCAGGACTTGAAACGAGCAGTTCATGCTTGAAAACCCACAAATGTCATTGAGTTAAAGCAGTTCTGCATGGAGGAGTGGGCCAAAATTCCTACACAGCGACTTGAGAGGCTGATCAACAACTACAGAAAGTACAACCAGTTATTGAGTGTAAGGGGGGAATTACTTGTCGCATAACTTTTTGTTTATGAATTAAGTGTGTAATTGTTGTGTTATTTGTTCACTCAGCTTCCCTTTATCTAATATTAGATTTTGGTTGAAGATCTGATAACATTCAGTATAAAAAATATGCTAAAGTAGAGAAAATTAGAAAGGGGGCAAATACTTTTTCACAGCACGATATTTCATTCACTGCACTCCTGTGGAATTGTATGCAATTTACTTAGTTTAAAATTTATCTTTTGGAAATGTTTTTCTAACTCAACATGCATTTTCTTTTCTCAACCGGATCTCTCTATGTGATATTGCTAGCACCAGATACCTTTGAATAACTACAGGTCATCTTTGAAGAAATACACCATCAAACACTTTGTGGCTCCTTTTGGCAGCAAATGAATGCCATAAAAGCAATTTGTAAGTAATCTGTTCTCTCTGGTGTTATAATAATTAGTAAGAGACTGAAACCTAATACTTTGTGCCTCCTAAATGGACTCAATAACCATTCAGACCAAGCTGTTTCATTGCTGGAGAAATTCTGTAGAACTTGTTTTTTCACAAATTTTTCAACAATTGTTTCCTACAGGTGACGATTTAAATTACGCTTACTTGCTTGTTGGAAAAAATGGTATCTCTTCTCATGCTGTTACATACTTTTGAGGCCAGAGAGACAAACTGTGAGGTGTACTAACATGGTCCTGGCTGTTGTAATTTAATGGATGATTATTTTTCTCTTGGAAGAGAACAAAATTGAATTGCGGGAAGTAGTAGCTGTAATCATTGTGTCTTATAAGAGGCTCATAGTGTGAGTATTGCATATTGATTTATGTGACCTGCTGGATTATCTCATGATTGCCCATGGATTGATAAACAATTTGTGGTATCTATTTGAGTTCATCCCTAAGCCATGTAAACACCAGAGATTCATTCACATGTACTAATATTACTATCAGCATCAAAGTAATTGCAGATAGTGCTCCTACTCTTAGAGAAATCTATTTTTACTTATTATTTCTGTTTTAGGTTTTCTGAACTATACACAATGCACATTTTCGCTGTTCGGTGAAGCATGAAGCCCAGATATAATGTAATTTATACAGGAAGAGATGACACATGTTTGCATGTGGATGGCAAAGTCCTACAAACTATGAATTATTGTTTTCCACACCATTTCCTAAATGCTCAATAATATAAACATTGTAATGAATGTTGAATTCAGCAAATTAAACGTAATATGCATTATACCTAATTCATCCTCCTCCCATGGTAAATTGTTAGAAACACAAATTAAATGTGTATAAAGCTAAATTAGACTGGCTGGATCCTCATGTATTTTGAAAATGGCTCATAATGATAAACAAAATTATAAACAAAAATGTTTTATTTTTTTAAAATCAGGAATAAAGAAACTGCCACAAGTTATACTTCCCATTGTGTTTCATTTCTCATGGTTATAACAACATTGTAAGATCTGCATTCTTTTTAAGAAAAATTGTGTAGGTTTTCACATGGAATAATATAACTATTGAAGCTCAAATTAGGCCTAGAGCCTGCAGAAGTGCCTATGACAATGTGGTAAAGTACTGTTATTCCTTATCCACTTAATGTTTTTATTATTATTGATTTTTTTGCTCGCTCGCCTCACTTTTCTGGGGGGGAAATCCGTTAAACAGTGAATCAATTTTGTCTGGCCTTAACCACATTTTGTTGAAGCCACCTCTTTGTTAGCCTGGTCCCAGATATGTAGGTATGAGCTGTTGCCAAATCCTCTGACTATCGTTGTCATACCAAACAGATATCATCCGTTTGTTGTTGTTTATAGTTAATGACCACTGCTGAGATTGTAGCGAGGCCAAACTGAATTGCATGACAACAATAGTTAGAGGTCTTCTCGGCTCATTTGGTTACTTGGTATCAGACCTCAAGTCTACAGTATATGGTCTTCACCAACCCTTTCCTCAATTGTCCATTGGTCCCTCCATCTATCTATAGTGGTCTATGGTTGATAATCCCAGCACTGCTAGTCACCTCTTACCCCATAATAATGAGCTCTCCTGTCAACCTTTTTTGCCGTGACTCTAAGGTTGCTCTGGTTCTCCTCAGCAGCACCTCAAAGTAACCCCTTGACCTTCTTCAATCTTACACCAGGGGAAACTATCTTAATCAAACAGTCATCCAACTTGTTGTTTGTTTTCCTGATCTACTGCTTATTTCCTCTTGGCATTTCAAGGAGGAGTTTTCAGACTAGTGATTATGTGACAACGACAGCAAAGTTAACTTCACAATAAAGAGGGATTTTAATGTGGATCTATGTTTCTTGCCCTGAAAAACAAAGGGTTAAGTCGACTCAACAGAGGTCTGAGTTTATAATGTTGGCTGACGACCATAGGTCTTGGTAAGTGATGATAGTCCGATTTTTCAGTGAGTTCATGATTGAGTGATGACATAGGACGTACATTGACCTCATTTTACCCTCTAAACTCTCCACAAAGTCAGAGCATGTAACATGTAACATCTAACCCAGGGGTGGGCAAATCTTTTGGCTCAAGGGCCACATTGAGTTTTTGAAACCAAGTGAAGGTCCACATACTATATGTGTGACAAAACGTGAAGCCTTTATTCATTTTCACATTGACATGCAACTACTAGTGTACTGCAGGTGTGCATATGCTTGCTGAACAATTCTACCCTTGTACCATCTCTTCCCTTGTTTTTTGTGAACAAAATGTTCACAAAATTGATATAATTTATAACATCACAGACACAGTCAAGCACACACACAGATCCTGCATCTCTACCTTTGTAAAGTACAATCAAACTTAGTCACAATATGCAAACTAAAAAAATATATATATATATTATATGACTGGAGACATGCAAAATGTAACAGCAGATGTGTAAAAAAAAACTATTCTAAAATTTGAGTGAAACATATGGTAAGAGCATCGGTTTTATTTGGAATGGTCTGTTTTTGAAAGCATATTAAGGAACAATTCTCATCTCCATTGTGAGCCATATTTACAGTTATCTAATCACCTCAGCCCAAATCTGACTGATTAGTTATTACCTGTATCCAAGTGCATTGCTGGATATTTCTCACTGCATAACCATCACTATGAAAAAGCATAATCCTTGCCTACCCCAGTCACGGTTATTCGAGTCTTAATGTGAACAATTGGTCTGGTCATCTCTCTTGGCAAGGGCATCAAGGTCTGGTGTCATCTTTGATATAGAGATTCTCAGAACAGCTAAGTGGTAATTTGTTAAATTTGACCTGTGAGGGGATTTGTTGTAATTCATGACTGAGAACGTTTGTTCACACACATATGTGGACCCGAATAAAATAAAAAATAAACATCCTTTGGGTGTGCTTTTTAATGTTTGGAAACGTTGTTTCATTCAGTGAGCCATAGAACTGGTCTATTGTTGCTGTTTTGTACTTATCCTTCAAAGCACTGTCACATTGGATGTCGATGAGCTCCAATTGTGTGTCTGGTGGTGTTTTCTTACTGTCGAAAGACAAGGGGCATGATACAAGCTCCAGCTCAGTCTCAATCTTGGTGAAGTCTAAGAAGCGGTGGGAAAACTCAGCATGCAGGTTGATCAAAGTGCTACTGTATGTCTCAGTGCGGCACTGCGATGTGGGCGCGTTCAGTGCGGCCAGTGTCGGAAAATGAGCGAGAGACCAGCTGCTCATTTGTCTGGAGAACAACATAAGTTTGGCCTTGAATGCTTTCACGTTGGAATACAGTTCATGCACAAAAACACAATTTCCCTGCAGTTTCACATTTAGATCGTTCAGATGCACCAATATGTCCACACCGAAAGCAAAGTTGCCCAGCCAATCTGTGTCTTTCAACTCGGAGAAGTCGTCAGCTTTACCAACCGTATCAAGGAACATACCTATCTCCCCTCTCAGTTCCCACACACGGCGAAATACTTTTCCTAGCCTTAGCCAGCGCACATTTGAATGGTACAACAAGTCTTGGTGCTCTGCCTCTGTGTCATTGAGCAGCTGAATGAACTGACGATGGTTATGCCCCCTTGCCCGTATAAAGTTGACAAGTTTTACAACCACTTTGACAACATTTTTTAACACACTTTTACACAGGGCTTCCTGATGAATAATACAGTGAAGAAATATCAATTCCTCCGAGTTAGGGCTTTCTTCTTTTACTTTGCTTGAAAAATGACGATTGAGATTATATTCCTTAAAAATGGCAACACTTTCTTGGCATATCAGACGTATTTTGCTGTCCATTCTACTTTAAAAACAAGACATTCAGAGTCCACTTTTCTCATTTTCGCACCATTCATTTTTCACGTCAAAAGTTGTCAAGCAATGAAGTGGCTATGATGACTGAGCGCATTCTCAATCTGACTATAGGCCCAAATACAGAGCGTGCTGCCAGGCTACAGCGCCATCTATTGGAGGTTGTTTGTATATCATGGAATGAGTAATTTTAGGCCCAAAACCGTCTTTTCAATGCGATCTTCGTATTCTGATAGCAAAAGTCGCATGTAAGTGTTAAGTATAGATACAACCTCAGTTTGCAATATTACAACATAAGAAAAGTTACCGCAAACAACAAACACAGTTTTTTCCCCTTGGACATCATTGCAAGCGTGATAGAAGAGGACAATATGTACTGCAATTATTTTTAACATGCTGCACGACGTCTCCTGAGCTCGGCAGCAAAAACAACAAAGGTGATGGGGCGGCCAGGTGCAGTCTCCGGCTACTCCAGATTCCGTCTTTAACTACTTGTCTTGCTTGAACGTACTCAAGGATCTGAAGTAGTTTCACACATGAGAACAGCATTGACTTTCATGGCTTGTAATGGAACAACGGTATGAAATGTGACCCGTTTCAAGAAGCTAGGCGTATGTCGCACGTCACTACTTCACAGGAGAGGCATTTGTTTTTCTTAGATTTTTTTTTATGCGTTTTTTTTGGCATGAGCATGTGAACTTTCATGTGCCTTAATAACAAACTTGTATGCCATCTGTAAATATGAATACAATTAAATTACGAGCCTAGTTGGTTTAGTCATGGGAAAAGACAGGAACCTTCCCGCTAGCCATGATTGGCTATGATAAGGGATGGGCTGGACATGCCGAGAGATGAGTTCGGATTGGTCTGCTATCTATCACGCTTCTGTCTATAACTTGATCCGCTTAGTATGTGTAGATAATCCTTGCTACCACGGCTTTTTTGAAAGATATAATTTTAGCCATGGAGAACTGCAAAAGTGTTGGTACTGCTCTCAACAACATTGCTGCCCTGAATTTAGCAGGCGCTATCGACAAAGATCAGTGGGGAAAATTTGTGATGGACCACTTTCTGCACACGATCAGTGTGAACCGGAGTGACTTGAGACAATGGGCCAAATAAGCTGTAGCTAGCTACAAACAAAACAGAAAAGACATGCTGCCGTGAAGCGTTCATCCATGTATACGGGTAAGAGTCTAGCTACGTTTTCAGATATTATATGTTTCAAATTTTGTCAGTCGTTTTCATTGCAAGTTAAAGTGTACTGTTAGCAAGCTAACAAACGTTAGCTTGCTGGCTCACTAGCTAACGTTACATGTATGATCTGTGTAGTAATATTATTAGTTTTAAAAAAACTTTGCATTGCTAGTTATAGCCTAATTTTAGCTAGCTAGCTAACATTGAACCTAGTTGGTTAGCTTTAGCTACCTGCAGATTCATACTACAGCATTTCATCCATGGTGGCTAGCTATGACACTCTGTTTGTACTGTAGATTTGGGTTGAGATTATGGTTCATTGTTTTTCTAGCTAGCTAGCTAGCTAGCTAGCTACATGTCTAAACAAAATACTCCACAAAATATGATTTCATGACCCATCAAATTAGCCGGCAATCTATTGTATTTCTTGAACAAGTGTACATGTCTAGACAATAGGGACCCATCCAATTACCTAGATGAGGCTGGGTGTCACGCCCTGACTCTAGGACTCGTATTTGTTGAGTCAGGGTGTGTATTTTCTGTGTCGTGTTGTTCTATGTTTATTGTCTATGGTTAGATCTAGTATGTATAGATCTATGTTGGCCTGTGTGGTTCCCAATCAGAGGCAGCTGTTGCTCGTTGTCTCTGATTGGGGACCATACTTAGGCAGCCTTTTGGCACCTGTTAGTTGTGGGATCTTGTTCCGTGTAAGGTATGTTGTTTGTATGCTACCTTGGACTTCACGTTTCGTTTGTTGTTTTGTCGTGAGTTTAGTCGTTAATAAATATGAATGCATATCACGCTGCGCCTTGGTCCTTCTCGTTCGTAAACGATCTTGACACTGGGGGGTGGTTATAGCATTTATTTACATGACCCATCAATTTAGACAAGTGTGACTGGGTAAGCATCATCTAATAATGATAAAATATTTATACAATATTTTTATCTGGACACTTTATTTTTGATATTGCAACTATGCAAGTAAAGAAAAGCTATAGTTTTTTTTTTATTGACGGCTAGTACTTTCACCACTTTTAGTCTTGAAATCTTTGTTTGTTTACTACGCTACCTTACTCACTCTGTTTAGCACATGGCCTCACATGTGAATCCTTAAAAAGATGGGTGGAGCTAAGGCTTAAGAGGGTGTGAACGATGCTGAATAGGTGTATACAGAGAAGAACTCTCCAATAGGTGTACCAAAACATTCAAGGGCCATTTTCTCAAAAGTGGGGTTTATCAACTTTCAAAGCAGAATTTATTTCCCATTGTTCCTCAACTGCAGTGTATGATATACCATTTTGTAGTTGTAAGTCTCTACTTTTATCCAATGTAAAAAAAAACAGCATTTGAAATTTTGCTACGTAAGACCGAATCGAGTCAATCGGTCACAAATGTGCTCCATTATTAGCCCAGACACATAAGTGGTATTAGGTATGTTCTTTGTGGTATGCTGAGGTAGGAGCTACACTACATGACCAAAAAGTATGTGGACACCTGCTCGTCGAACATCTCATTCAAAAATCATGGGTATTAACATTGAGTTGGTCCTCCCTTTGCTGCTATAACTGCCTCCACTCTTCTGGGAAGGCTTTCCACTAGATGTTGGATCATTGCTGCGGGGACTTACTTCCGTTCAGCCACAAGAGCATTAGTGAGGCTGGGCACTGATGTTGGGTGATTAGGCCTGACTCGCAGTCGGCGTTCCAATTCATCCCAAAGGTGTTCGATGGGGTTGAGGTCAGGGCTCTGTGCAGGCCAGTCAAGTTCTTCCACACCGATCTTGACAAACCATTTCTGTATGGACCTCGCTTTGTGCACAGGGACATTGTCATGATGAAACAACAGGAAAGGGCCTTCCCCAAACTGTTGCCACAAAGTTGGAAGCACAGAATCGTCTAGAATGTCATTGTATGCTGTAGCATTAAGATTTCCCTTCACTGGAACTGAGGGGCCTAGCCCAAACCATGAAAAACAGCCCCAGACCATTATTCCTTCTCCACCAAACTTTACCGTTGGCACTATGCATTGGGGCAGGTAGCGTTCTCCTGGCATCCGCCAAACCCAGATTTGTCCGTCGGACTGCCAGATGGTGAAGCGTGATTCATCACTCCAGAGAATGCGTTTCCACTGCTCAAGAGTCCAATGGCAGCGAGCTTAACACCACTCCAGCCGACGCTTGGCATTGCGCATGGTGATCTTAGGCTTGTGTGCGGCTGCTCGACCATGGAAACCCATTTCATAAAGCTCCAGATGAACAGTTATTGTGCTCACGTTGCTTCCAGAGGCAGTTTGGAACTCGGTAGTTAGTGTTGCAACCAAGGACAGACAATTTTTACACGCTTCAGCACTCGGCGGTCCCGTTCTGTGAGCCTGTGTGGCCTACCACTTCGTGGCTGAGCCGTTGTTGCTCCTAGACGTTTCCACTTCACAATAACAGCACTTACAGTTGACCGGGGAAGTTCTAGCAGGGTAGAAATTTGACGAACTGACTTGTTGGACAGTTGGCATCCTTTGAGGGTGCTACGTTGAAAGTCACTGAGCTCTTCAGTAAAGCCATTCTACTGCCAATATTTGTCTATGGAGAATGCATGGCTGTGTGGTTGATTCTATACACCTGTCAGCAATGGGTTTGGATGAAATAGCTGAATCCACTAATTTGAAGGGGTGTCCACATACTTTTGTATATATAGTGTATGTTCTTTTGTCAATTTGGCTTGTGTCTGAGCAATTATCTCTTCTCTTTTGTTAAGATCCTATTAAAACAGAGCAAACAGCCCATTTAAATTATTTGGAGCACTGCTGCAGCAGAATTAGGTTGCAGCCATTTTAAATTGTGTCTTATCTCTCTTAAGTCTCGTTGAAATGGCACACTGTCCCTTAGCTTGTCAGGCTGCGCTGCCATCTTCTCCCAGAAGTCAAGGAGGACTCCCAGAGGTCTCCATGCATCTGTGTTCTCTAATCCTCAGCCTTGTTGACTCTGCACAATATTTATTCTAGGAACTGCATTTGAATCGTTTTGTTAGATTGCGGTAGTAGATGTGAAAGACTCAGGTTTAGCTCTGACAACACATGGGGCTTGCCTCTGTTGTTCCTGTTCGCTAGCTACCTGCCCACTGATCTGATGATGAGAGTGAAGGAGACATAGACAAGATGTGACGGCTCTGGAGGAATTGTGAGAGCAGGGTTGATTTGCAATCAATAGACAAAGTTAAGAGTGGCAGGGACTGAAATCTAGGAGTGCTTGTGGCTTATACAACATTTACTTAAGATTATACTATGTTGGAAAATGAATGAATCATTCAAATCCAGATCAATCTGGGTTGTGATATTTATTGGTTGAATTTATGTAGCTGGGCCAGTTAGAAATATGTAAGTATTTGCATACAACCAATAAAAGTTCCATTCAACTTTTAGATTTAAGATTTTGTTTATTTTTAATGTCAGAGAAAGTTTCTCAGCAAACAAAAATCATAGGAGCATATGGTTATAAATGTATTTCCATTGTTCCCCTTCTCTTCTGTCAGAGAGGCCCTCAGAGCTGAGGAATGACTGTGACCCACATGCACTCACCTGGGTGAAATGCACCGAGGTGCTCTCTCTGGTATATTCAACTTTATTTGGACACTCAGAGTGAACACACACACACAAACACACACACACAAGTAGATGAATAAGTAATTGGACTGTGGTTGCTCTATGTATTGTTAGAGTAAGTCAAAGGCTCTTGGAGGCTCTGGGAAGATAAAGAGCGCATTGGAAAGGCTGCTGCTACTAAGACTGGGTCTCCCAAACAAGTTTCTCCTGATTTCACTCAGATCCTACTCACTCACAAACATGTGGTGGCTCACCCCCATTTTTGTGCCTCAATGAAGAAGGCAACCATCCTTTATTGTCAGGATGTCCATTTTTAAAAAGGATTCACTCCACAAGTGGAATAGTATTTCCCAGTTTCCTTTGTAGCCTAAGAGAGCCATGCTGCCTCATTCAAAACCACCCTCATGAATAATCATATCAGTACATGAGTGATAAAGAGGCTGAGCTGATCTAACGCAGACCGATTCGTCCACAAAAAGCTTTGTCATTCCACTGATCAATCCTTTTCACCACATGAAGGCAGAGTAGGACCTTTTTACCCCGTGGGCATCGGTACGGTTGGACTTGGAGATCTGGGGAACCGGTTCTCTTTGTGTGGAAGCGTCAGATTCATTAGTATGCCACTAAGGCCTAGTGTTGCAGATGTTGTTGATGTGTGCTGCTAGATACACTTACAGGCCATTCCGTCGGCAGCATTCGTCCAGGAGTTGTGTACCAATGTGGAGCCTATTTGCCACCATGCTGTTCCAACCATTAGGGAATAATTGATGCTCTGTTCTGGCTTTGTGTATTGGGGAAATTGGATGCGAGAGGCCCATATTAAACCCACTCTCTTGGTAATTGTCAGGAGGACGTGGCAAAGGACATTGGCATTTTATTGGAAAAACTCTACTAAGTTACAAAAGGTCTTGTTCAAATGCAGCGTTTGAAAAGTACAATGCATCTAATGAGTTTAGATTACTACACAGAGTTGGTTGCACCATGCTTTTACACTTAATTAGTTACATAATGATCTAAACATTGAATTGCAATGGAACTCCTCCCTAAGAAGCCTCCCATGAATGTGATATAAGAGTCTAAGAGAAGTGAGAGAAACGATGGTGGAGCAGAGTGTGGATTCAGTATGGATACTTACCATGTCATAAAAAGGTGCTGTGTGTAGTACTGTACATGTGGACTGGGATACCTTTCAAAGCAATTGTTCAATTGGTTCAGTGGTCAACGTTTGAATTCTTTTTCGTAAAGATATGTAAAATACAATTATACAGTGCCTTCAGAAAGTATTCATACCCCTTGACTTATTCCACATTTTGTTGTGTTACAGCCTGAATTCAAAATGTATTACATCAATTTTTTTTCTCCCCCATCTACATACAATATCACATAATGACAAAGTGAAAACATGATTTTTCACATTTTTGCTAATTTATTGAAAATGAAATGCAGAAGTATCTCATTTACATCATTATTACATAAGTCAATACATGTTAGAATCACCTTCGGCAGCGATTACAGCTGTGAGTCTTTCTGGGTAAGTCTCTAAGAGCTTTGCACATTTGGATTGTAGAATATTTGCCCATTATTCTTTTTTAAATACTTCAAGCTCTGTCAAATAGGTTGTTGATCATGGCTAGACAACCATTTTCATGTCTTGACATTGATTTTTAAGCAGATTTCTGTCTAAACTGTAACTCGGCCACTCAGGAACATTCAATGTGTTGTTCTTGGTAAGCAACTCTAGTGTAGATTTGGCCTTGTGTTTTAGGTTATTGTCCTGGTAAATCCATCTCCCAGTGTCTGGGGGAAAGCATAATGAAGCAGGTTTTCCTTTAGGATTTTGCCTGTGCTTAGCTCCATTCCGTTTCTTTTTTATCCTGAAAAACTCCCCAGTCCTTAACGATTACAAACATACCCATATGCTGATGCAGCCACCACTATGTTTGAAAATATGGAGAGTGGTACTCAGTAATGTGTTCTATTGGATTTCCCCCAAACATAGCATTTTGTATTCAGGACAAAAAGTGAATTGCTTTGCCACCTTTTTTGCAGTATTACTTTAGTGCCTTGTTGCTAACATGATGCATGTTTTGGAATATTTGTATTATGTACAGGCTTCCTTCTGTTCACTCTGTCAATTAGGTTAGTATTGTGGAGTAACTACAATGTTGTTGATCCATCCTCAGTTTTCTCCTGTCACAGCTATTAAACTCTGTAAATGTTTTGAAGTCACCATTGGCTTCATGGTGAAATCCTTGAGCGGCTTCTTTCCTCTCCGGTAATTGAGTGAGGAAGGATGCCTGTATCTTTGTAGTGACTGGGTGTATTGATAAAACATCCAAAGTGTAATTAATAACTTCACCATACTCAAATGGATATTCAATGTCTGTACATAATGCTCTCCCGAGTGGCGCAGTGGTCTAAGGCACTGCATCGCAGTGCTAGCTGTGCCACTAGAGATCCTGGTTCGAATCCAGGCTCTGCTGGAGCCGGCCGCAACCGGGAGACCAATGGGGCACAATTGGCCCAGCGTCGTCCAGGGTAGGGGAGGGAATGGCCAGCAGGGAGGTAGCTCAGTTGGTAGAGCATGGCGTTTGCAACGCCAGGGTTGTGGGTTCGATTCCCACGGGGGGCCAGTATGAAAAAAGAAAAAAAAAAGAATAATGTATGCACTAACTGTAAGTCGCTCTGGATAAGAGCGTCTGCTAAATGACGTAAATGTAAATGTTTGCGAGACATTGGAAAACCTCCCTGGTCTTTGTGGTTGAATCTGTGTTTGAAATTCACTGCTAGACTGAGGGACCTTACAGATAATTGTATGTGTGGGGTACACAGATGAGGTAGTCATTCAGAAATCATGTTGAACACTATTATTGCACACAGAGTGAGTCCATGCAACTTATTATGTGACTTGTTAAGCAAATGTTTACTCCTGCATTTATTTAGGCTTTCCACAACAAAGGGGTTGAATACTCATTGACTCAAGAAATTTCATTTTTTCATTTTTAATTAAGTAAACATTTCGAAAAATATAGTTCCACTCTGACATTATGTGGTATTGACATGACATCTCAATTTAATCAATTTTAAATTCAGGCTGTAACACAACAAAATGTGGAACAAGTCAAGGTGTGTGAATACTTTCTGTAGGCACTGTATGTAGCAGTTCTTTATCCAGTAAAGAGGTTTCTTAGCCCGCATCACCATCATATGATTGAGCACTACCCTTTTGTGTCATATTGCTCATAGCTGGGTTAATGTGACAGGCTTTCTGAGTTCTTCAGGGAAAATGGCTGCAATGACATACTTAATCAATCCAACTGGCACTTGCTTTGAAAGGGACACCTTCCCCTGATATTCCATATTACTGACATATCACTTAATACGCTGCCTAATCCATCAATTGGTCATAATCCCCCACTCTCATGTAAAACTTTGACAGTTCCGTATCCTCACATTTAGGCAATAAGTGAGAGGCACATTTTATGGATTGAAGAGGAGGACGTTCCCACTGAGAACACATCTGGTGTGCTTAAATGTTGGCACCCTTTCAGTAACGAGAAGGTCTTACTTGTAGATAAGCAAACAGGGAACATTTTAGTTTGCTGACACAAAACACATGATAAATATGCGTGTCCGTGCGTGCCAATGCAAATCTGTGAGAAGGAGTGCATGTGTGTGATATATGGTAGGCCAGTTCTATATTGTGTGCCGTAGGTAACTTCAGGAGATTAACTAAAATCCTCTTGGATTCTATAGGTAATGGAAGTTACATAACTACAGATAAAGCAGTATAGATCATAGGGATATTCTTGTCACAAATATTATCCAAAGCATTGCAACACATTGGAAAACTTTGCCAAAGTTGGATGTTTCAGGTGAGCTGAGTGTAGTAGTGCTATACATGCTTTGCTCTAGCTGTCCTTAAAGAACCAGAACAGTTTTCCACTTAGTGCTCTTTGTTCACAGTTGAATAGGAGACATGGATCCCTACAGGATCCAGTGTTCTGTAAAAGACAGTGGGAGGTAGTGAATGAAATTCAAAGGCCAGCATCCCATGAAGAATCCTGGTTTTTTTCAACATGTGGGACTTGCAGGTTATGACATTTATCCATGATTGATTTCTTGGCCGTATTGTGCACACTTAGCAATGCTGCATTCGGGGAGAGAATGGCTGAACAGTTATGCATTTACAGGTTGGTAAAAAACATAACAATTGTTGGAGGATGCATTCTTTTGGGATATAGGGAGGATTTACTATCTAAAATTGATCTCGATATAATGGCGTGGATAAAGGAATGTTTTTTGATCCAAGCAAGAGGTTAGTCAGAAGCTGTTAGTAGTTGCAAGCACTGGTACTTCTATGAAGAATAAACCGGGTAAAGCAGGGCCAGCAATGCTGAATAGGAATTCACGTTGCTTTTATTCAATGAATCAATAATACACTGTACACAATCATTATTTTTGCATTCGCAAATGATTAGAGTCCAGGGTTGCGCAACCATGTTCCTGGAGAGCTACTCTCCTGTAGGTTTTCGCTCCAACCCCAGGTGTTACTAACCTGATTCATCTTATCACCCTGCTAATTATTAGAATCAGGTGTGCTAGATTAGGGTTGGAACAAAAACCTACAGGACGGTAGCTCTTCAGGAACAGGGTTAGGGCAACCCTGGAATAGACCTATCCCTTATTCAACAGTGTTTGATTTACGAACATACCCTACATGATTCTGTCTGAGGTATTCTCAAGAAGTGTAGTGGACAAGCTCCCCGGTTCCGATGGTGTGGTATTCAGCCCAGATAACTTTCCTGAAGACATGTATTAATGTCAAAGACATTTAATCACGTATAAAGCTTAGCTACATTATTTGATATGCCAATAAACTAGATATGCTGCTACAGGTTATGTCTTGGTAGGCTTGAGTTCCCCATATCCCCCACCCACACTCACATACACAATATGCTGTGTAATGCAGTATTTTCCATGCAGTTCCATAACGTCATGTTACCCACAAAGACCTCTGACTGCTTCAATTGGCCATAATTGATTCCAATATGAATAACAGTCTTGGAAATACAATTGAAGTGCAGCCCTACCTTTCCACTATAATTCAACATTGGCAACTCTGGATGGGAGAAACAGAACTGGCAGTTGCTCCCAGTGACTTAACTTAACACCTTTAACAAGATTAGAAAGAAATGTGGAATGAAATGTGAGGGCAGACTTGCTTCTTGGAATAAAAATTACTGGCCACTGTAGACTCACTTGGAGGAAGCAGGCAAATAGCTTCCCAAACACTCTTGGAACAGGACGGATGATGCACTTTAAAGAACAGCTGGTGAATTCAATTCAGCTAATTCCCTCTCCCAGTAGTTTTTTTATTTATTTTTTATGACATTTCAAAGTTTTATTTCATGCCTAGTTCCCAAGGTTGGTAGCAGCACAGCTGAGCACACCCTTGTAGGATGGAAAATTGGGCTTTGGATGGATTTTAGATCCACCACTTTGCACCTCAAATGACAACACTTTCTTCCACCTGGAGGTCACATAGCACATAGCATGTGAAGCCTATATACTCCTCCAAGAAGTGTTGAAGAAGACTATATTTCTATGGTAATTATGGGAAGGACATGCACTGTGACTTTTCTGCTTTCACTTTAAGAAATTACCTTTTTCTTTATTATCAACATAAGGATTCATCGTTGTCGCCATAACTCATATTAGGTGGATTTTTCTGCCCATATTTAGTCATAACCTTAGCAGGATTATTGCTCATCCTGCTATTTGCGGTGCTGATGCTTGTCAACATGTCAGTAGCACAATGCAAGGGAATATAGCTGTTAAATATTCCCGCATAGTTGTTCATATGTTATATCTCTGACTTATGCTGTGTTTAGATGGCACAAGCTAGATGGTAGATGGATGTCATTGTTTTCAATGAGAGCACGGTGGTAAATGCCGTTGAGGCTGGCGGTGAATTGGGTCAGCCGCCACGGTAGATGGGACTTGCCGCCAGAGATAAAATATTTCAACTTTTGCCATCTGCCGTAGCGTTGTTTTCTACCGGATGTTGATTTGCACTGTTTGTTTACTAAATCACCATAGCAACGCCGTCACAGTCTTTCTTGCTTTCTTGTCCCGCTATGCCGACTGGTATGACGTTTTTTGCGTCCCTCGTCTAAATGCAGCATTACAGATATCTCCTACACAAGAGTGGAATAAGTCCATGCCTAAACTGCCAATTATGACCGTCCGTAGAATGAGTTGAACTAGAAACCAGCATGGTCAATAACTGTGTTGACTCCCAATGAACTTGTTGGATAGATAGGCCCAAAAGTACCAAAAGCACTCAGTGTTCTGTGGAGCCATTGATGAGCCCATGGCCCCAGGGGATCAGTCTGTCAGAGTGTTTCAGAAGGGTTAGGCAGGGGCCAGAATCAACATTTTCCAGACTGCTTAACAGCAACAGCTAGACACCCAAACCGACCATCAATATGATCAATACTCCTCATTTACTAGCCCCACTTTGGCACAATTCTACAATAAATGCATGTTTTATTCAGACATGTGGAATGAGGCCAGCTCAAGGAGAGTTCAGTATTATGTCCGAGGTAGGGTTGTTAATGAATAGTAATTTAATTATATTTATTACACAGTTTGTTTATTATATTCCTACCAAGGTGATGACTTACTGTTTTGAACCAACATCACACCTTTGGAGCTTTCTGCGTGCACAAATTATAATTTAGGTTTTCTGGGTTTTGTTTCATATGTGAACCATGTGAAGTTGAAATTAAATGAATTGAAGGATGCAATCATTCACACAGAAGTTAGTATGGCTCTTTTGAAAACTGTAAAGAAATATTGGAGAACTTTAAAAGGACAGACGTGACCTTAAGTCATGTTCTATAATTTAGTAAATACAATGGAATCTCCTATAGTGAGCCCAATGCCAGATAATACTATTTTATGTATAGGTGAAACCATTGCACAAAGACAAATTCTAGTTAGTATTGATGTTTTCATGGGGTTCTGTTCAGTCACAACAAACACAAATAACCCTGGGAATATGTGCAGGGAAAAACAATTAAAATGGTGGAAACAGCTGTTTTGTGCAGGCCAGCCAAGTGAACAGAGGTGATCATTCGGTCTCACAGCTTTTGCTGCAAAATAGAAAAACCCTGAATCCTGGTCGGCTGCAATCAGAAGTAGGACCGACGGTGCTGCAGCTGTTGATTAGTCATCATCTGAGGGCTGAGAGGCCATGGAGGTTTATTTGTATTATCTTCCATTAAATCAGAAACGGTGTGAGAGGACACCCTATTCGAACACCACACCGTCCTCACAGATGAGGGAGAAGACCTGCAGATTTGAGATGTGATTTCCAACATGATTTGATGAAGAGCATGGTCATCATGATCAGCATTCAGAACGAGGTCTTCTTTCCCTCCTCTTTTTCTGGCTGACTTCTATTGAAGAGGTGCAGAAAGCATCAAGGTTATTGAGTGACTGTACACATCTAGAAAATGATTAACCGACAACAGTCTTTAAATGATTTTGGTGGTGGTTTGATCAAATTGGGACTGTAGTGGAATTCAGAGTGTGACTGAAAAATAATTCCAGTGCAGGCTTTAAAATAATTATGATTTGAATTTCAGTGTGCATGCATAATAACATAATAGGACAGTGCAGTGTTTTCAGGACAGACAAGAAAACAATTCACTCTCCCAAGGTTATGATGCCATTACAATGCCTCTATATTATTCAGATAGACCTGCTTTTCTTATACAAATGAGTAGCAATTGTGAACTGTAGGTGTATCTTTATAACAGGAACCACCAGCATTCAAATTACCAATGTGCTTGACAAAAAAATAACTGCCTCAGCTATTTGAGATACAGTGGGGAAAAAAAGTATTTAGTCAGCCACCAATTGTGCAAGTTCTCCCACTTAAAAAGATGAGAGAGGCCTGTAATTTCCATCATAGGTACACGTCAACTATGACAGACAAAATGAGGGAAAAAAATCCAGAAAATCACATTGTAGGATTTTTTATGTATTTATTTGCAAATTATGGTGGAAAATAAGTATTTGGTCAATAACAAACATTTCTCAATACTTTATTATATACCCTTTGTTGGCAATGACACAGGTCAAACGTTTTCTGTAAGTCTTCACAAGGTTTTCACACACTGTTGCTGGTATTTTGGCCCATTCCTCCATGCAGATCTCCTCTAGAGCAGTGATGTTTTGGGGCTGTCGCTGGGCAACACGGACTTTCAACTCCCTCCAAAGATTTTCTATGGGGTTGAGATCTGGAGACTGGCTAGGCCACTCCAGGACCTTGAAATGGTTCTTACGAAGCCACTCCTTCGTTGCCCGGGCGGTGTGTTTGGGATCATTGTCATGCTGAAAGACCCAGCCACGTTTCATCTTCAATGCCCTTGCTGATGGAAGGAGGTTTTCACTCAAAATCTCACGATACATGGCCCCATTCATTCTTTCCTTTACACGGATCAGTCGTCCTGGTCCCTTT
The DNA here is from genome assembly GCF_964263955.1 of Coregonus lavaretus. NCBI lineage: Eukaryota > Metazoa > Chordata > Actinopteri > Salmoniformes > Salmonidae > Coregonus > Coregonus lavaretus. Next base: position 14,155,967 of record NC_140017.1, read on the forward strand.
GCAGAAAAACAGCCCCAAAGCATGATGTTTCCACCCCCATGCTTCACAGTAGGTATGGTGTTCTTTGGATGCAACTCAGCATTCTTTGTCCTCCAAACACGACATTTTGGTTTCATCTGACCATTTGACATTCTCCCAATCCTCTTCTGGATCATCCAAATGCACTCTAGCAAACTTCAGACGGGCCTGGACATGTACTGGCTTAAGCAGGGGGACACGTCTGGCACTGCAGGATTTGAGTCCCTGGCGGCGTAGTGTGTTACTGATGGTAGGCTTTGTTACTTTGGTCCCAGCTCTCTGCAGGTCATTCACTAGGTCCCCCCGTGTGGTTCTGGGATTTTTGCTCACCGTTCTTGTGATCATTTTGACCCCACGGGGTGAGATCTTGTGTGGAGCCCCAGATCGAGGGAGATTATCAGTGGTCTTGTATGTCTTCCATTTCCTAATAATTGCTCCCACAGTTGATTTCTTCAAACCAAGCTGCTTACCTATTGCAGATTCAGTCTTCCCAGCCTGGTGCAGGTCTACAATTTTGTTTCTGGTGTCCTTTGACAGCTCTTTGGTCTTGGCCATAGTGGAGTTTGGAGTGTGACTGTTTGAGGTTGTGGACAGGTGTCTTTTATACTGATAACAAGTTCAAACAGGTGCCATTAATACAGGTAACGAGTGGAGGACAGAGGAGCCTCTTAAAGAAGAAGTTACAGGTCTGTGAGAGCCAGAAATCTTGCTTGTTTGTAGGTGACCAAATACTTATTTTCCACCATAATTTGCAAATAAATTCATGAAAAATCCTACAATGTGATTTTCTGGATTTTTTTATTCTCAATTTGTCTGTCATAGTTGACGTGTACCTATGATGAAAATTACAGGCCTCTCTCATCTTTTTAAGTGGGAGAACTTGCACAATTGGTGGCTGACTAAATACTTTTTTTCCCCACTGTATAACAGCGACATAACTGAAATAGCCTCGTGAAAAGTTGTCCTAATAGCATGTTTAGTAACTACCTTGACACACTGCATTTACAGATCTGTCCGTTTCATTTGTAATGTGCTTAATTAGGCTAATTGTGCTCCCCGTGAAAGCATAGGAAAGAGTTGAGCCAGAGGTGACTTTGGATGGGATGAACTGCTGGCTGAATAATAAGTCATATTATATCCATCTACATGAGCCACTTTATCAGTTAGTCTATGAGGAAACCATTGAGAAGCCTTTGATCTTACTTTCTCATCTCTATGCTTGGCTGTTCAAATAAAATAAAATGTTATGGTCACATACACATATTTAGCAGATGTTATTGCAGGTGTAGCGAAATGCTTGTGTTCCTACAGTGGGGAGAACAAGTATTTGATACACTGCCGATTTTGCAGGTTTTCCTACTTACAAAGCATGTAGAGGTCTGTAATTTTTATCATAGGTACACTTCAACTGTGAGAGACAGAATCTAAAACAAAAATCCAGAAAATCACATTGTATGGTTTTTAAGTAATTAATTTGCATTTTATTGCATGACATAAGTATTTGATACATCAGAAAAGCAGAACTTAATATTTGGTACAGAAACCTTTGTTTGCAATTACAGAGATCATATGTTTCCTGTAGGTCTTGACCAGGTTTGCACACACTGCAGCAGGGATTTTGGCCCACTCCTCCATACAGACCTTCAGGTTTCGGGGCTGTCACTGAGCAATACGGACTTTAAACTCCCTCCAAAGATGTTCTATTGGGTTCAGGTCTGGAGACTGGCTAGGCCACTCCAGGACCTTGAGATGCTTCTTACAGAGCCACTCCTTAGTTGCCCTGGCTGTGTGTTTCGGGTCATTGTCATGCTGGAAGACCCAGCCACGACCCATCTTCAATGCTCTTACGGAGGGAAGGAGGTTGTTGGCCAAGATCTCGCGATACATGGCCCCATCCATTCTCCCCTCAATACGGTGCAGTCGTCCTGTCCCCTTTGCAGAAAAGCATCCCCAAAGAATGATGTTTCCACCTCCATGCTTCACGGTTGGGATGGTGTTCTTGGGGTTGTACTCATCCTTCTTCTTCCTCCAAACACGGCGAGTGGAGTTTAGACCAAAAAGCTCTATTTTTGTCTCATCAGACCACATGACCTTCTCCCATTCCTCCTCTGGATCATCCAGATGGTCATTGGCAAACTTCAGACGGGCCTGGACATGCGCTGGCTTGAGCAGGGGGACCTTGCGTGCGCTGCAGGATTTTAATCCATGACGGCGTAGTGTGTTACTAATGGTTTTCTTTGAGACTGTGGTCCCAGCTCTCTTCAGGTCTTTGATCAGGTCCTGCCGTGTAGTTCTGGGCTGATCCCTCACCTTCCTCATGATCATTGATGCCCCACAAGGTGAGATCTTGCATGGAGCCCCAGACCGAGGGTGATTGACAGTCATCTTGAACTTCTTCCATTTTCTAATAATTGCGCCAACAGTTTTTGCCTTCTCACCAAGCTGCTTGCCTATTGTCCTGTAACCCATCCCAGCCTTGTGCAGGTCTACAATTTTATCCCTGATGTCCTTACACAGCTCTCTGGTCTTGGCCATTGTGGAGAGGTTGGAGTCTGTTTGATTGAGTGTGTGGACAGGTGTTTTTTATACAGGTAACGAGTTCAAACAGGTGCAGTTAATACAGGTAATGATTGGAGAACAGGAGGGCTTCTTAAAGAAAAACTAACAGGTCTGTGAGAGCCGGAATTCTTACTGGTTGGTAGGTGATCAAATACTTATGTCATGCAAATTAATTACTTAAAAATCATACAATGTGATTTTCTGGATTTTTGTTTTAGATTCCGTCTCTCACAGTTGAAGTGTACCTATGATAAAAATTACAGACCTCTACATGCTTTGTAAGTAGGAAAACCTGCAAAATCGGCAGTGTATCAAATACTTGTTCTCCCCACTGTAGCTCCAACAGTGCAGTAGTATCTAACAATTCACAACAATACACATAAATCTAAAAGTAAAATAATGGAATTAAGAAATATATACAGTACCAGTCAAAAGTTTGGACACACCTACTCATGCAAGGGTTTTTCTTGATTTTTACTATTTTCTATATTGTAGAATAATAGTGAAGACATCAAAACTATGAAGTAACACATATGGAATCATGTAGTAACCAAAAAAGTGTTAAACAAATCAAAATATATTTTATATTTGCGATTCTTCAAATAGCGACCCTTTGCCTTGATGACAGCTTTGCACACTCTTGGCATTCTCTCAACCAGCTTCACCTGGAATGCTTTTCCAAAAGTCTTGAAGGAGTTCCCACATATGCTGAGCACTTGTTGGCTGCTTTTCCTTCACTCTGCCGTCCGACTCATCCCAAACCATCTCAATTGGGTTGAGTTCAGGGGATTCTGGAGGCAAGGTCATCTGATGCAGCACTCCATCATTCTCCTTCTTGGTAAAATAGCCCTTACACAGCCTGGAGGTGTATTGGGTCATTGTCCTGTTGAAAAACAAATGAAAGTCCCACTAAGCCCAAACCAGATGGGATGTCGTATCGCTGCAGAATGCTGTGGTAGCCATGCTGGTTAAGTGTGCCTTGAATTCTAAATAAATCACAAACAGTGTCACCAGCAAAGCATCCTCACACCATAACACCACCTCCTCCATGCTTTACGGTGGGAACTACACATGCGGAGGTCATCATCCGCGTCTCACAAAGACACAGCGGTTGGAACCAAAAATCTCAAATTTGGACTCCAGACCAAAGGACACATTTCTACCGGTCTAATGTCCATTGCTCGTGTTTCTTGGCCCAAGCAAGTCTCTTCTTATTATTGGTGTCCTTTAGTAGTGGTTTCTTTGCAGCAATTCGACCACGAAGGCCTGATTCACGCAGTCTCCTCTGAACAGTTGAGGTTGAGATGTGTCTGTTACTTAAACTCTGTGAAGCATTTATTTGGGCTGCAATTTCTGAGGCTGGTATTCTAATGAACTTATCCTCTGCAGCAGAGGTAACTCTGGGTCTTCCATTTCTGTGGCAGTCCACATGAGAGCCAGTTTCATCATAGCGCTTGATGGTTTTTGCGACTGCACTTGAAGAAACATTCAAAGTTCTTGAAATGTTCCGTATTGACTGACCTTCATGTCTTAAAGTAATGAAGGACTGTCATTTCTCTTTGCTTATTTGAGCTATTCTTGCCATAATATGGACTTGGTCTTTTACCAAATAGGGCTATCTTCTGTATACCCCCCCCCCCCCCCCCACCTTGTCACAACACAACTGATTGGCTCAAACGCATTAAGAAGGAAAACATTTCCACAAATTAACTTTTAAGAAGGCACACCTGTTAATTGAAATGCATTCCAGGTGACTACCTCATGAAGCTGGTTGAGAGAATGCCAAGAGTGTGCAAATCTGTCCTCAAGGTAAAGGGTGGCTATTTGAATAATCTCAAATATAAAATATATTTTGATTTGTTTAACACTTTTTTGGTTACTACATGATTCCTTGTTTGTTATTTCACTGTTTTGATGTCTTCACTAGTATTCTACAATGTAGGAAATAGTAAAAATCAAGAAAAACCCTTGAATGAGTAGGTGTGTCCAAACTTTTGACTGGTAGTGTAAATGTTAGGATGAGCAATGTCTGAGTGGCATTGACTAGAATACATGAAATGAGTAAAACATGATGTAAAAATTATTAAAGTGACCAGTGATTCCATGACTATGTACATAGGGCAGCAGCCTCTAAGGTGCAGGGTTGAGTAACCAGGTGGTAGCCGGCTAGTGATGGCTATTTAACAGTCTGATGGCCTTGAGATAGAATGCATATCAAAGCCCTGGCAAGCCCTATGAGTTTCACTGAGGACCTCGATGAGTCCATGGAAGCATTAATTCACTGGGATGTCGTTTATACACTCGTCTATTGATTGGATGGGGGCTTTAATGCTGGGAGCAGCGAAACATGTCCACCACTGGCTTGTTGTCCCACATAATTACCAAGTAAGGTTAATTTGTTCAGCTTCACCGTTTTGGAAGCGTCAATAACATTGTGCCGAGGTCCTTTGTTGGGGGTGGGCTGTGGGAACAGGGGGAATTGAAGTTGAAAGACCTGGTGGTTTACACTCTGCTTCTCCCCTTAACTTTGTAGAGCTCTGTTAATCTCCTAACAGTGGATCAAAGGACTCAGATCAGCTAGGCAAATGGCTGACAACAAACAGACCCTCTCACCCACAGAAGAGGGGGATCTGTGCCGGTCTTAACACCTTAACACTGGGTCGTATATTTAAGCAGGAGAGAACTCTCTCCCTGGCTCTCTAGTATTGAGAAAATAATGCCTTTGTGTAGAGAGACTTTTGCTGCCAAAACCTTTTTCCCAAAAAAGTGAACATTGGAACATTTATTTATATCATCCGAATGTTAAGAATGGTCAGTGGGGATCTAAAGAATAATCATGTCATATTGTTAATTATTTTGTGATGTCATTAAGAATGGTATCAATACATAACTGTAACTCGGAAAGTGTACATATTCTATCTGTCAAGTTTACATCTAAATGTTGTATAAAATATATGATTAAGTATGAGAGTATTTTGGTGAAGATAGGAATGTGATTTTAGTCTAATAATGAGATAATAGTTTTTCATATAAACTTTTGCCCAGTCAGTAACCACGCCCCAAGGAAGCATAGACATTGTGTCGGCGTGATGGAACGCCCCGTTTTTACCCGAGGATAAAAAGCCTTGGTAACGAAATTTACCTCAGACCAGAAAACGTAAGAGTGGCGACTGCACGTTTAGAATGGCTAGAACTTTGGACCAGCAGACGTGAAGCGTGAGCTAAACGTTACAAAATGGTTAGACCAGAAAGACCAGAAAGCGTGTAGCTATGGCTACACGGCTGAAAATGGTTAGAACTTTGAATCTCTACACGAGGTGAAGAAGATAAACTCACTAGACCAAAAAGCATTGGCAGTCTGCAGCTGTACATGTAAAGTAGTCTAGAACTTTGACTAAAGACACGAGGTGGGAAGAAAGGAGAATCCCATCTCAGACAACCATTGGTGCATCTGAAGTATCTGTGCTAACAAACACTTCACTAACAGAGAAGCTCTACAAAGAAGGACATTGTGACCTCTGGTGGACAATCAGAGCCTTACAAGTGAGCTGAGCGAAGACCCAGCCAAAACCTTTCCAAGAGGGATTGGATCAACAGAGATAGACGAGCGGCAAACCCATAAATACATTCATTGGTTTCTTACTCCGAACGGGCGGTGGTTAGGGTGCTAAGTATTCTGATTACCGTGAGCGTAGTTTCCAAATGTATATACGATATGTTTGACTCTTTGTCCCTCTCTACCTCCTTCTATTGACCCCTACCATGCTTTTGTTAGTCCGCTAGGGACTTGTCTCATGTATTAAGTATGTATGTATTATTGTTGTTATTGTTTAGTTAGCTAGTAAATAAATGATTAAGCCAATTTGTGTATTGCTGACTCATAAATAAGGTTAGGGTTCTTGCGGATTCAAGGATTATGCGACGTTCAGAATGAGACTGATATGAGGTAATGATTAATAAGTGACATCGATATATAACATATATATATATTTTAAGAGTTTAATTCAGGAGATGGTAACTTGTTAAACATCTTCTTCCGTGGTGCCCAAAATTCCTAATGAGTTAATTGTTACATGATTAATTTAATTGAGTAACAATTAAACATAGTTAGTTGATTCGATATATAACAGTCATCACATTAATGAAAGTCACGTCAAGACAGAGGATACCTTTATTTAAGTGCACTATCGCATGATCAGGCCGCCCAGTTCAATGGTACGAGTTTCCATCGACACCTGTCGCCAACACTAACCCATCCCTCTAAAGTTCAGGCCCCACAAGGACCCAGAGGGTAAGGGAATGAAGGAAATCCATAACATTAATATAAAGCCAACTCTTTTCTCTGTGCTGTGGTCTTTTTAAATAGGTTTGATAAGCACTGCAGTTATTTATATGGTAATTCTTAAGGTAACACGACATACATTACCTGCTGGTCAATAAAATGGAAATGAGATTTAGGAAAATGTCTCTGTGCTTTAGTGTCACATTGTATATTACATATATTATTTGGACCTCCGGGAGGTTGCTATAATTCCATTCCCTTTGCTACAGCCACTTCTTCAAGCGGTATTAGCAGTGCTGCTGGTGGATTAACATTGATTTTGAATTCTATGCCTATATAGCATTGTAAAATGAGATTACCAAACATCTTTTGCCAGCAATTTGTATTACTTTTTTTTCAACAAAACAATGTGAATACCAGGAGAAAGCCGTATTACCCTGCCCATGCAGGACCTGCAAGTGCTGTGATTTTTGTTAAGTCCATTTTGAGACATTCAATGTTTATGCTTAGTAACAATACAAATGTATTCTAAATTGTTTATTTTTGCTGCACACTGGGTTGATCTGAGAGGAAGTGTAGCCATAGAGTTTCTGTAATAAAACTGAGCTGTGTCTTGAAATTCTCTAGTAAAATATGATTTCAGTAATGTACAGACAAAAAAAAGTTTAGGTGGATTTTCACTCACTGATAGAATGTAAGACCATGAGGGAGCAGGTAAACACCTACTTCCTTTCTGTTCTAGCTACAGGAGTCACTACTTCATGTTTAAGCTTAGCAGAGGAATAGTTATTTCTTTATTGTACATCAGGATGTGTTTAATTTCCACAGAATTTGTCACATTTACTATTTCAGTTCAACTAAGTGCATCCATCTCAAGTATAAATGTGAAGTCGCCCCCCAAACAAAGAGGTGCAATCGCTTTCAAAATGAGTGTTATGTTGGATAGCTTGATGGAGTTGTTATTCATTAGATGGCTTGATGAAGATGTAGTGTTATCCATTGTCATTGGATGTCCAGTACATCAAAGGATAACAGGGACAGTGGCACACACCCAGATTTTACACCTATATGACTGGACTAGAAAGAGATGTTCTGACCTTGTCACGCCCTGGCTCTGGGGACTCTTATATGTTGAGCCAGGGTGTTAGTTTCTATGTTTAGTGTTCTATGTTCATGTTCTAGTTCATGTGTTTCTATGTTGGCCGGGGTGTTTCCCAATCAGAGGCAGCTGTGGCTTGTTGTCTCTGATTGGGAACCATACTTAGGCAGCCTGTTTTGCACTTGTCATTTGTGGGATCTTGTTCCGGAGAGGTTTGTGTTTTGTTAACCTTAGGACTTCACATATCGTTTTGTTGTTTTGTTATATTTGTAAAGTACTCATTAAAAGATGTACGCATATCACGCTGCGCCTTGGTCCGTCTCTTACAACGATCGTGACAGAAGATCACACCAAATAAGGACCAAGCAGCGTGTCCAGGAGCAAACGCTGGAGGTAACGCTAGTGGATGTCCTCCTCGGTTCAAATCAAATCAAATCAAATCAAATTTTATTGGTCACATGCGCCGAATACAACAGGTGCAGACATTACAGTGAAATGCTTACTTACAGCCCTTAACCAACAGTGCATTTATTTTAAACAAAAAAGTAAGAATAAAACAACAACAAAAAAAGTGTTGAGAAAAAAAGAGCAGAAGTAAAATAAAGTGACAGTAGGGAGGCTATATATACAGTAAAATAAAGTGAGTAGGGAGTAGGGAGGCTATATATACAGGGGGGTACCGTTGCAGAGTCAATGTGCGGGGGCACCGGCTAGTTGAGGTAGTTGAGGTAATATGTACATGTGGGTAGAGTTAAAGTGACTATGCATAAATACTTACTTAACAGAGTAGCAGCAGCGTAAAAAGGATGGGGTGGGGGGGCAGTGCAAATAGTCCGGGTAGCCATGATTAGCTGTTCAGGAGTCTTATGGCTTGGGGGTAGAAGCTGTTGAGAAGTCTTTTGGACCTAGACTTGGCACTCCGGTACCGCTTGCCGTGCGGTAGCAGAGAGAACAGTCTATGACTAGGGTGGCTGGAGTCTTTGACAATTTTGAGGGCCTTCCTCTGACACCACCTGGTATAGAGGTCCTGGATGGCAGGGAGCTTTGCCCCAGTGATGTACTGGGCCGTACGCACTACCCTCTGTTGGGGGAAGATCACCGAGGAGGAGGCCGTCCGCTACCGGAGGGCGATGAGAGAGGATGCCCAGGCAGGAGAGGAGAAGCGGCGCCAACCGAGCCGTCGTCGGACAGGCGAGAGGCAACCCCAAGACATTTTTTGGGGGGGGCACACGGCATGGACGACGGGGCTGCGGGAGGCAGCTACAGGGCGAGTTTGTGGATTAGGAGAGGAGGCCACCAGGTTTGGGGGGCTGGAAGGGAGGTTGGCGGAGCCTAGAGGTAGAGCAGAGCCAACTCCCCGTACTCAGGCTAGGCAGCGTGAGACTGGGCAGGTTCCGAGGTATGCGGAGCTGCGTACTGTGCCGCGAGTGGTCCGGCACAGTCCTGTACATCCTGTGCTAGCACCACGCACGTGTCGTGCTAAGGTGGGCATGCAGCCAGGACGGAGTGTGCCGGCTCAACGCTCGTGGCCTCCAGTACTCCTCCTCGGTCCCGGATGTCCTGCGCCAGTGCCACGTGCTGTAGTGCCAGTACGAGTGCACAGCCCTGTACGTCCTGTGCTGATGCCTCACACAGAGTGTGTAAAAATTGGCATTCAGCCAGGACGGGTTGTGTCAGCTCTTCGCTCCAGACCTCCAGTCCGTCTCCACAGCCCGGTCCGGCCTGTTCCTGCTCCCCGCACCAAGCCTGTGGTGCGCGTCACCAGCCCGGCCCGGCCTGTTCCTGCCCCTCGCACCAAGCCTGTGGTGCGCGTCGCCAGCCCGGCCCGGCCTGTTCCTGCCCCTCGCACCAAGCCTGTGGTGCGCGTCGCCAGCCCGGCCCGGCCTGTTCCTGCTCCCCGCACCAAGCCTGTGGTGCGCGTCGCCAGCCCGGTCCGGCCTGTTCCTGCTCCCCGCACCAAGCCAGTGGTGCGTGTCGCCAGCCCGGTCCGGCCTGTTCCTGCTCCCCTTACCAAGCCTGTGGTGTGCGTCGTCAGCCCGGTCCGGCCTGTTCCTGCTCCCCGCACCAAGCCAGTGGTGCGCGTCGCCAGCCCGGTCCGGCCTGTTCCTGCTCCCCGCACCAAGCCAGTGATGCGCGTCGCCAGCCCGGTCCGGCCTGTTCCTGCCCCCCGCACCAAGACAGTGGTGCGCGTCGTCAGTCCGGCACAGCCCGTGCCTGTTCCACCGGTGCCTGGTCAGGTACCGGTCAGCTGCTCCACACCGGAGCCTAAGCAATCCGCTCCACCGATGTCCAGTCCAGCTCCAGCCAGCGGGGCCAGACCAGACCAGGGGCGCTACGGGGGGGTAGCTAGAGAGTGGTGGTCACGCCCGGAGCCGGATCCGCCTCCGAGGCGGAATGCCCACCCAGCCCCTCCCCTGTTGGGTTTAGTTGGCGCGGTCGCAGTCCGCGCCTTTGGGGGGGGGGGGGGTACTGTCACGCCCTGGCTCTGGGGACTCTTATATGTTGAGCCAGGGTGTTAGTTTCTATGTTTAGTGTTCTATGTTCATGTTCTAGTTCATGTGTTTCTATGTTGGCCGGGGTGATTCCCAATCAGAGGCAGCTGTGGCTTGTTGTCTCTGATTGGGAACCATACTTAGGCAGCCTGTTTTGCACTTGTCATTTGTGGGATCTTGTTCCGGAGAAGTTTGTGTTTTGTTAACCTTAGGACTTCACGTATTGTTTTGTTATATTTGTAAAGTACTCATTAAAAGATGTACGCATATCACGCTGCGCCTTGGTCCACTTGTTATAACGATCGTGACAGACCTTTACAAGGCCTAACAATGTACAGGTAAGTTATTACTCTTTCTCTGTGTGATACTCTATTGCAATTCACAATGGTCTGTAGGTAATGTGAATGCACAGAGCATATCAATTACTGCACATAATAGGTTTTGCAGTTATCTAATTAGTGTATTAACTGTGAAGAGACCACCTCTTCTGAAGGTGTTGTTCAGTAAAGGAATATTTCTGGCAATGTCTGTGGATACATTAACATCGATCTTATTGAGGATTGGCCTTGTGGAATTACAGAATTACCTGTGTTATGTTTGCAGGAAAAGGTAAATTAATTGTCCAAGCTAATTCCTCTAGCAGATCTCCCCGTTAGTCTGCAGATGTAATTGCATAGTGTGGTTTAGTAACCTATTTTAGAGACATCCCTACGGTTACTCTAGATACAAGGTGCTGGAGAAACATGCCATTGTGAACTTAACAGGCTATGTTAAACTAGAGCTTGGCGATATGGCCTAAAACTCATATCTCAAACTTATGGGAGATTTACGATATACAGTGAATTCAGAAGTATTGACTTTTTCCACATTTTGTTACGTTACAGCCTTATTCTAAAATTGATTAAATTGTTTTTTTCCTTCATCAGTCTACACACAATACCCCATAATGACAAAGCGAAAACTGGTTTTTAGACATTTTTGCACATTTATTAAAGATAAAAAACAGAAACCTTATTTACATAAGTATTCAGACCCTTTGCTATGAGACTCGAAATTGAGCTCAGGTGCATCCTGTTTCCATTGATCATCCTTGAGATGTGTTTACAAGTTGATTGGTCCCACAGTTGACAGTGCATGTCAGAGCAAAAACCAAGCCATGAAGTCAAAGGAATTGTCCGTAGAGCTCCGAGACAGGATTGTGTCGAAGCACAGATCTGGGGAAGGGTACCAAAATATTTCTGCTGCATTGAAGGTCCACAAGAACACAGTGGCCTCCATCATTCTTAAATGGAAGAAGTTTGGAACCACCAAGACTCTTCCTAGAGCGGGCCGCCTGGCCAAACTGAGCATCCAGGGAGAAGGGCCTTGGTCAGGGAGAACCCAATGGTCACTCTGATAGTGCTCCAGAGTTCCTCTGTGGAGATGGGAGAACCTTCCAGAAGGACAACCATCTCTGCAGCACTCCACCAATCAGGCCTTAATGTTAGAATGGCCAGACGGAAGCCACTCCTCAATAAAAGGCACATGACAGCCCTCTTGGAGTTAGCCAAAAGGCACCTAAAGGACTCTCAGATCATGAGAAACAAAATTCTCTGGTCTGATGAAACCAAGATTGAACTCTTTGGCCTGAATGCGAAGCGTCACGTTTGCAGGAAACCTGGCACCATCCCTACGGTGAAGCATGGTGGTGGCAGCATCATGCTGTGGGGGTGTTTTTCAGAGGCAGGGACTGGGAGACAAGTCAGGATCGAGGGAAAGACGGAGAGATCCTTGACGAAAACCTGCTCCAGAGCGCTCAGTACCTCAGACTGGGGGCGAAGGTTCACCTTCCAACAGGACAATGACCCTAAGCACACAGCCAAGACAACGCAGGAGTGACTTCAGGACAAGTCTCTGAATGTCCTTGAGTGGCCTAGCCAGAGCCCGGACTTGAACACAATCAAACATCTCTGGAGAGACCTGAAAATAGCTGTGCAGCGACGCTCCCCATCCAACCTGACAGAGCTGTAGAGGATCTGCAGAGAAGAATGGGAGAAACTCCCCAAATTCAGGTGTGCCAAGCTTGTAGCGTCATACCCAAGAAGACTCAAGACTGTAATCGCTGCCAAAGGTGCTTCAACAAAGTTCTGAGTAAAGGGTCTGAATACTTATGTAAATGTGATATTTCAGTTTATTTTTAATACAATTTTCTGAAAACCTGTTTTTGCTTTGTCATTATGGGGTATTGTGTGTAGATTGATGAGGGGGAAAAAACTATTTAATCCGTTTCAGAAGAAGGCTGTGCTGTAACAAAATGTTGAAAAAGTCAAGGGGCCTGAATACTTTCCGAATGCACTGTATATATTTATTTTTGTTTTCTCTAAATAAGCTTTGTACAATTAAACTTCATTTAAAACAGTCAGCAATAATGTAATGAATTCAGAGCTTGTGAAATTATACCTAGGCTGAATATATTCCTTCCAGAACCATAAGACCCTCTAATAATGTAATTATTTAATCAAAATAGTTGTATCTGCTTTTTTTCCCAATAATCACTAATCTGGCTTTCAGGTCTGTCTATTAAAATGCCCTTTTTGTTACGTATTTAACCAGAACCATGCATAATGCATATTCACTAATGATGTAGCAGGCATTATAGAAAATTAACACCGTTCTCAAGCACAAACCCATGTGCTAGTGAATAGCCAGCTAATATTTATATGTCAAGTTTAGCCAAGTTGGATCTAGGTATAATTTCATATGCTCTGAATTCAGCTAACAAGGCCAAAGAGTTGAATTGTTATGAACACAACCTTCTGTCCATCTACAACTGTTTGAACATCATGCTAGCCTGTCCTCTTTGTTCAGATGTTGAAATCAAGTGGCCTACCTTATTTCTCAGAATGAGAACGAGTTGCCAATTCCTTATATAATTGTTTTATGCTTATTGCACATTTATAAAACACAGACTAAACAGCTAGTACAGCAATCTTTATTTGACAAAAATGTTGCTAGCGATACGTGGTACCGTAATGCGCCCGCGACAAACTGAGCATACATTTTCCAGAATGAATGTTCATTGGTTCATCCGTTTTAGTAGTGTCTGCTCTGCTCGAAATTTGAGGAGTTGAAACATAAACAGGGTATGGTTTGAAAGATTAACTTCTCCTCTATTACAGTAAAATAATTTCTCCATGTGTTTCGGTGTCCATATGACTGTTTCTGTTGGACCAAACCTCAAATGCAAGAGGTTTCACTCTCGCCAAAATCTGTCCAAAATAAGCCCAATGCGTTTCTATGCGCTTATTTTGAACCTAAGCTTGTCGCCTGCCTTCCCGCCTATCGACAACGACACCCATTGTTAGGGCGGAGACATGAGCATCTTGTCATTAAATCCAGATCTTTGGTGTAAATGGGAAGGTGCACAACACAGAAGGAGCGAATGAGACGAGACCCAAAAGACAATATGAGAACAAGCGGACATAAACGTTCATAAAAACAAAAAATACAATATTCAATATATCGCCAGCCTTATGTTAAACTACTGTGCAGTTATGTTCTCTCTTTCTCTATCTCCCTCCCCACCCACAACAAAAGCCTATCCCACAAATAAATAGCATTAAACCACAGAGAGCCATAAAAGAAAACCCCTTTCAGCATCTTTTAAGAAAACGAGTTCTGTTTCTGCACAATAATTTAAACCTATTTAAATAATCATTACTGGTTCACTGATGTACTGTACATGTAGGCTGGAGAGAAAAAAACCAGTCCCATTTTCAGATCAAAGGATAAAACAATGAAATATCCTAAAGGATGATTTTGACTTTGACTGGAGTGCCAAGCTCTGTGCACAGTACACAATCCCTTAGATAAACAACAACATGTGATACTCCCCCTCAAAGAGCGACCAATAAAATAACCATCAGTGGGTGGTAAAAAAAACGGTTGATGGCTGCTCACTTTAAAAACCCTGAAACTGCTGGTACCAAAAAAGACTGAGGAAGTCTACTGTGAGAGAGGCGTTGAAAAGACTGTCGTTGACTGGCCTACTGAATGCAGACTTCAAACAGAGCTGTGTAACACCTGGAAAAGGATGGTGTAGTTAGTTACTGTAGGTCATGCATTGGAAATAACTCATCACACACGGATAATGTCATTGTGTACATAGTAGATCTCATCAAAGGCAGTAAGCCACTTGTGAGCCCTATAGGTTGGTGCTGTAATGACAGGTTTAATTCTTAAAGATATATGAACTATGTACTGTATGAGGTACATAGTCTCTTACATACACTACCGTTCAAAAGTTTGGGGTCACTTAGAAATGTCCTTGTTTTCCATGAAAACATACATGAAATGAGTTAGCATTTGATATATCGATATATAGCAAAATTAATAGGAAATGTAGTCATTGACAAGGTTAGAAATAATGATTTTTTAATTGAAATAATAATTGTGTCCTTTAAACTTTGCTTTCGTCAAATAATCCTCAATTTTCAGCAATTACAGCCCTGCAGACCTTTGGCATTCTAGTTGTCAATTTGATGAGGTAATCTGAAGAGATTTCACTCCATGTTTCCTGAAGCACCTCCCACAAGTTGGATTAGCTTGATGGGCACTTCTCCCACAACAGCTCAATAGGTTTGAGATCCGGTGACTGTGCTGGCCACTCCATTATAGACAGAATACCAGCTGACTGCTTCTTCCCTAAATAGTTATTGCATAGTTTGGGCTTTGGGTCATTGTCCTGTTGTAGGAGGAAATTGGCTCCAATCAAGCGCCGTCCACAGGGTATGGCATGGCGTTGCAAAATGGAGTGATAGCCTTCCTTCTTCAAGATCCCTTTTACCCTGTACAAATCTCCCACTTTACCACCACCAAAGCACCCCCAGACCATCACATTGCCTCCACCATGCTTGACAGATGGCATCAAGCACTCCTCCAGCATCTTTTCATTTGGTCTGCGTCTCACAAATGATGTTCTTTGTGATCCGAACACCTCAAACTTCGATTTGTCTGTCCATAACACTTTTTTCCAATCTTCTTCTGTCCAGTGTCTGTGTTCTTTTGCCCATCTTAATATTTTCTTTTTATTGGCCAGTCAGAGATATGGCTTTTTCTTTGCAACTCTGCCTAGAAGGTCAGCATCCCGGAGTCGCCTCTTCACTGTTGATGTTGAGACTGGTGTTTTGCGGGTACTATTTAATGAAGCTGCCAGTTGAGGACCTGTGAGGCGTCTGTTTCTCAAACTAGAGACACTAATGTATTTGTCCTCTTGCTCAGTTGTGCACCGGGGCCTCCCATTCCTCTTTCTATTCTGGTTAGAGCCAGTTTGCGCTATTCTGTGAAGGGAGTAGTACACAGCGTTGTATGAGATCTTCAGTTTCTTGGCAATTTCTCGCATGGAATAGCCTTCATTTCTCAGAACAAGAATAGACTGACAAGTTTCAGAAGAAAGTTATTTGTTTCTGGCCATTTTGAGCCTGTAATCGAACCCACAATTGCTTATGCTCCAGATACTCAACTAGTCTCAAGAAGGCCAGTTTTATTGCTTCTTTAATCAGCACAACAGTTTTCAGCTGTTTTTCTAATGATCAATTAGCCTTTTAAAATGATAAACTTGGATTACCAAACACAACGTGCCATTGGAACACAGGACTGATGGTTGCTGATAATGGGCCTCTGTACGCCTATGTAGATATGCCATTAAAAATCTGCAGTTTACAGCTACAATAGCCATTTACAACATTAACAATGTCTACACTGTATTTCTGATCAATTTGATGTTATTTTAATGGAATTTTTTAATGAATTTCTATCGAAAACACTGACATTTCTTAGTGACCCCAAACTTTTGAACAGTAGTGTACATGTTTTATCTCCGGACTTTACCTGTGAATGCTCTGGAGAACAAGCTACAGGACGTAAAGTATTCCTGTTTTAATGCACTCAAAAGCACATTTCAGCCAATTTATGAATTGTAAGAAGGGATATCCTTTGCCCCTCTGAAAGCTATATTGACCCGTTTTTCTTTTATAAATGAAAATACAACATGATTATTGGCCATATGACTAAAGCTAGTGGACGATGCCCAGTTCACTGTTCTTCCATTACCACAGTCTGGGTCTCTGTGAAATAATTAGTCCTGAACTCCAGAGCAACTCCAGATTAATGCAACTGATTCAGAACACTGAGCACTTTTCATCACTAGACAACAGTTACCTGCAAATGATGATGTAACGTCTCAGAGAGTTCCCCCATCTTAATCAGGATTAAGACTCAATGGCTACTATTGATTCCATTATTACTCATCCAGCACTGTCTACCTTTTTCATTGTGTTACAAATTGCTTTGATTCTGCCAAGACCGGCCTGGAACCCATCCATTAATTACTACCACTAGCCTTTCTTTCTCTTTCCATCAAAGCCACAACACTAGCCAGATTAGTCTGCTCATACTGTCAATTATAGTCCTCTCACAGCTGATGCAATGATAGAAGGACACTGAGCTGGATAATAAACTAGCTGAAATGCTTTACTTTGCTGTACGTTTTGGATCTCTGAGAGCAGTGAGTGTGATCAGCTTTTAGACTAAATTAGTCATATGTTTGGTCATGAGTCAGATCTGATATTTTGATTTAGATCCTTTGCATTTTCTATAATTTTCACATAAAACCCCAGAATATACTAAATGCTATGCATCACCAGGGATGAGCTTATTTCAGTGAAAATGTCAGAAAACCACTGTTCAAATCAGGGGTTTAGAGGTTAGATTATCAGAGGCATCAGGATAGGACCTAAAGCCAGTGCACTCTCGCCCTTACCCCAGAGTCCTACTAAACCCATTACTTTCCAGGGTTGCCATTTGATTAACAGTGGTAATTGATTCCCAGAGGAAATTACCTGATCTAAGCAGTCAATTCCCTAATGGGGAGTGCTGCTGGAAATTATTGTGGGAGGGAGGCCACAACAGGGAGGTGACATTTTCTTAATGTAAAACCTGAACACACATTCCTGTGTGTTGTTTGGTTTTATTATAACTCATATTAGCCCCAGGGCTTACATGTTATTCCTCAGCAACAGAGAGAGGAATCAAAGTTTTAAACACATGTATTGTACATGGAAAGAAATAAACTGCCACATATTTGTGTGCAGTATTTTGTAGGGCTGGGAATCGCCCGGTACTTCACGATCCGATATCACAATACTTGGGTGCCAATACGATTTGTATTGCGATTCTCACAATTTTCACGAGTCTATATGTATTGCGATTCGATACTGTGATTTTATTTGCGATTCGATGTTCCAAACATATTGCTCAGCTTATGTCTGCTGCAGAGGGACAAGAGAGAGCCATGAGAATGAGATTTGATCAGTAATGGAAATGAAAGTGCAGAAAACAAATTGGAAGATGGAGAAAAAGCTATTCAGAAAAATACTTCAGTTTTGGTGCAGGGACAGGCAACTAGATATGTAATTGTATCGAAATAGGCCTACGTTGTTACTCTTGGATTTAGGCATGATTAGAATTGTTTTAAATGCCATATTATAATTAAGTAATAAGGCCCGATGGGGTGTGGTATATTGTCAATATACCACGGCTAAGGGTTATTCTTATGCATGACGCAACGCGTAGAATATACCACAAACCCCCGAGGTGCCTTATTGCTATTATAAACTGGTTACCAATGTAATTAGAGCAGTACAAATAAATGTTTTGTCATACCCGTGATATACGGGCTGATATACCACGGCTGTCAGCCAATTAGCATTCAGGGCTCGAACCACCCAGTTTATAATAACAATAATATGTTTAGCATTTGTTTTGTACTTCTATGTTTAATGAGGGGAAGGCTTTTGTGGACTCTCTCCCCCCAGCTTGCAAGGTGCTGTGATACGGAGCTACATGTGACTGGGAGCAAGGCCGAAACACACCAGGCACAATGACAGTGGTAGAACTAGGAAATGTTCTATTCTAGTACTCATAAGAGTTCTGATGGCTCTGTTGTTGGGTTGGCACCTGCCGGAGGGTCACAGGTGGTTCTGGGGAATGGATATGAGACTGTGGTGAGGAGAGTGGAGAGTTAATTGGCACACAGCAGGAAGAGACACTGACTTCCAGCACCAAGACAATTAACAGTGCCAGAGGTGAGCCAGCAGCCACACAGAACACTGCTCCCTGCCAGAGGTGAAATAGCATGCTGTCAGAGGGGATGAACCACACAACTGGCATACAAGGGCAAGCTGGACTGCCCAAGGAAAAAGAACCAGGCTGGCATTGCCACACAAGCCCTAAAATAAAGTTGCCAGGGTGGCATGACACATGCAACAACAATCTGTCCCATAAGATGGATAACAGGCAAGCATAGTGACCCGCAGTGTTTATCATTATACCCTGATGAAGACAGCTTGTCTGTCGAAACTTTGGTTATTAAGTTATTAAATTATTTCATCTGGGCTCCAAGAGTGTGTGGCTCTCCTTTTCTTTTTCAGGCAGTAGAAGCCAACCTGGCACCAAGGACTTGACTCTGTCCCTATAGATAAATAGCTTGGCAGGCGCGTGTTGCACTGCTCTTTGAGCTGAGCCAGAGATAGAGCTGTGAGCTCTGAGGTGGAACACACAGAAGTGTTGGGAATATTATGGAGCCCTCCTTTTTCCTGTCGGTGCCACAGGAGAAACTTCAGCTTACCAGTCACCGTTGAGTGATAGGTGGGTTATAAATACTGAATAACTTGACAAGTGAACAAAATAGCAAAGCCCCTCACTGGGCTCAGCCCCTCATGATTTTGTTTCATACTCTTTTACTCTGCTTCCCCCCGCTGCCCTCGCTGTGAGACTTATTCCAGAACACGTATGGTACATGCACAGAAAAATATAAACCTTTTTTTAATGTTAAACGTGTCAAACTCGTAGGCAGAGGGAGAAAACAACTGAAAAATGGATTGACAATGATTCTTAAAGACACCAAACAATATTATCTTTTAAATCATTGCTGTTTCTCAGAGTGCACACACATTATGTCCTGGTAAAGTGAAATGGCATTTAATTTTAAGCTGGTCTGTCTCGGAACAGCAAATCCAACAGCACTTTCTACTGTAAGTGAACATTAATGGTAAAATAGTCATAGCACTTGTTAAAGGGCTGTTAGGGGACTGAAATGGGAGCCCAAACAGTACGCCGCTTCCGTACCAAAACACCCACAGTATGTTCCTCACATTAACACAGTGACAGCTGTGCCTGAAATCACTGTGGCAAGATAAATAAGGATTTGATGGAATATAACAATTTCCTCTAAAGAGATTATCATTATTCAATTCGCCATCATTGTATTAAGAAATAATGAAAGAATGATCAATTAATCAGAGACTATTTACTGTAATTCATAATCTAATGTTTAATGCAGTCACCAAATGGGCTGTATGATCTACAAACCTATTTATTATCATGTGACTGTAAAAATACTTCCAATCATGGCTCTATTGTTAGCCACACATCCAAACATCAGTGTATAGGATGCAAATGCATAATATTATAAAATATAAAATGGCACTTAGTATCCAAGATGATAGAAACAAACGCTAACTGTTTCTAACCACAGGAGGTAGTGGTAATTCACCCTCTTACAGGGAATATTTTACAGCCTTCACATCTGTCAAGTACAAAAAAGACTGTGGTGAATCTGCCATGTGACTCCACCCAGACTCTCCTGACTGGGCACTGCCAGCCTGGCACAGAGACTGGCAGATGTGCTGGCCCTGACAACGGTCAAACGAGAGGCTTTATCACAGGCATAAGGCCATAGAATTAGGAATTAGAATACTAGAATGGACATGAACCTTCTTATGATGGTCCAAAGGTCAGCTATGTTGTTCAGGGAGTTGTTCAGGTCAACTATGGCTTGCCAGTGCTGTGATACGTTTTTGTGTTAAACAATGAATATGACGAATGTATCTGCACTGTATGTGTGTTAGCTAGCTAGCCAGCCAGGTTTAGAGGAATGATTCCATTAAAAATGTTTAATTAACAATGTTGGGGTCCAGGATGTAGGCCGCCAGGACACAAAAGCGCTCCTCGCGACCGTACCCTCCCAGTCCACCAGGTACAGAAGCCGGCCCCCACGACTTCGGTAGTCCAGTAGGGACCTGATGGCATAGGCAGGGATCCCATCGATGTCCAGGGGAGGTGGAGGGTTGTCACGGGGGACGGCATCAGCCAGGGACGGTGGAGGGTTGTCGCGGGGGACGGCATCAGCCAGGGACGGCATCAGCCAGGGGACCAGGAACCACCGGCCTGAGGAGGGAAACATGAAAAGAGGATGAGATCCGGTAGTTGTAAACGGTATGTTACCTTGTTGACCCTCCGGAGGACCTTGAAGGGCCCCGCAAACCGGGGCTCAGCTTCCGGCAGGCGGAGCGGAAGGTTACTGGTGGAGAGCCAGACCTGATCACCAGGATGGAACACGGGAGCCTCACTGCGGTGGCGATCCACCTGCTCCTTCTGGCGGACCCACACGTCCACCTCAGGGGCTTCGGTCTGGCTCGGAGTCAACCCGGTGGAGGAGTGACGTACTCTGCCCAGGGAAGGAATCGCTCCATTTTCGTGAACAGTACCTATTAAACTGTCCAGTGAGTGTATATTAAAGATGCAATTTATGTCATTCATCAAATTAAGGATTAAATGTTTACTTCTGTCAGAGAACAGAAGATACAACTGTGTTGTAATAACTGGAGTGGCTTTTCTATAACAACCACAAGAGAGAAACTGCACATTGTACTTTTCCCTAATTAGAGGCTTTCTGCAATTAAATATTTAATGAGTTTCACAGTCAGGTTTTTTTGTACACAGCAAGGCATCATCTAGTGATGGCAATCATTGTCAATTAAATTTGGGAAGTGGATTATTTATTTAACGTCTTTCATTGAATCCACTTTACTGATCAGGATATCTTTAAGACCTGTGGTTGTGCCTAATCTGATATACTATTGTGTGTCAATCTCCTGTCTCTTTGAGCATCCTCCACCATGCAGTTCAACAGACATTTCACCATTTACTTCAATCTATTGTCCTTTGTTTGTTAAAAACTTCTTCCAGAGCTGATTTCTGGTTTAGTTGTATGGTATGTAGCCATTATGAAACAAGTCCCATTTTTATTCCGCCAGCGTTGTAAAAGCGGTAACTCTTATAGTCCTACAGGGAGCTATTTGAAAATAATCAATACTAACATTGGTGGGGTTCAAAGGCTTCTCTTTCTCTTGGCTGATTAGTATTAGCTTGTGAAAAGGAAACCACTGGGAGTGTTCGTTTGGAGCTACATAGGGTGAAGTCAATGGCCCATATAATGGTACTTGTAAATAACTGATAGTAATGGTGGTTTTTCTGGGGTCCCTATGCATACGCTGTACTCAATCATTTCTACCTAATTGCAAATTACCACAGAAATCCCACTGTGTGCTAGCTACCAGGCATTCATCAATAAAAAAGATCATGACCATGAGGGGTGAACATGATGTCCATAAAATACATGATTTCTAACTGCATGCTTCTATTTCTCAGTCAGTAAGTGTTTCATATACAGTGGGGGAAAAAAGTATTTAGTCAGCCACCAATTGTGCAAGTTCTCCCACTTAAAAAGATGAGAGAGGCCTGTAATTTTCATCATAGGTACATGTCAACTATGACAGACAAAATGAGAAAAAAATTCCAGAAAATCACATTGTAGGATTTTTTATGAATTTATTTGCAAATTATGGTGGAAAATAAGTATTTGGTCAATAACAAAAGTTTCTCAATACTTTGTTATATACCCTTTGTTGGCAATGACACAGGTCAAACGTTTTCTGTAAGTCTTCACAAGGTTTTCACACACTGTTGCTGGTATTTTGGCCCATTCCTCCATGCAGATCTCCTCTAGAGCAGTGATGTTTTGGGACTGTCGCTGGGCAACACGGACTTTCAACTCCCTCCAAAGATTTTCTATGGGGTTGAGATCTGGAGACTGGCTAGGCCACTCCAGGACCTTGAAATGCTTCTTACGAAGCCACTCCTTCGTTGCCCGGGAGGTGTGTTTGGGATCATTGTCATGCTAAAAGACCCAGCCACGTTTCATCTTCAATGCCCTTGCTGATGGAAGGAGGTTTTCACTCAAAATCTCACGATACATGGCCCCATTCATTCTTTCCTTTACACGGATCAGTCGTCCTGGTCCCTTTGCAGAAAAACAGCCCCAATGCATGAAGTTTCCATCCCCATGCTTCACAGTAGGTATGGTGTTCTTTGGATGCAACTCAGCATTCTTTGTCCTCCAAACACGATGAGTTGAGTTTTTACCAAAAAGTTCTATTTTGGTTTCATCTGACCATATGACATTCTCCCAAACTTCAGACGGGCCTGGACATGTACTGGCTTAAGCAGGGGGACACGTCTGGCAATGCAGGATTTGAGTCCCTGGCGGAGTAGTGTGTTACTGATGGTAGGCTTTGTTACTTTGGTCCCAGCTCTCTGCAGGTCATTCACTAGGTCCCCCCGTGTGGTTCTGGGATTTTTGCTCACCGTTCTTGTGATCATTTTGACCCCACGGGGTGAGATCTTGCGTGGAGCCCCAGATCGAGGGAGATTATCAGTGGTCTTGTATGTCTTCCATTTCCTAATAATTGCTCCCACAGTTGATTTCTTCAAACCAAGCTGCTTACCTATTGCAGATTCAGTCTTCCCAGCCTGGTGCAGGTCTACAATTTTGTTTCTGGTGTCCTTTGACAGCTCTTTGGTCTTGACCATAGTGGAGTTTGGAGTGTGACTGTTTGAGGTTGTGGACAGGTGTCTTTTATACTGATAACAAGTTCAAACAGGTGCCATTAATACAGGTAACGAGTGGAGGACAGAGGAGCCTCTTAAAGAAGAAGTTACAGGTCTGTGAGAGCCAGAAATCTTGCTTGTTTGTAGGTGACCAAATACTTATTTTCCACCATAATTTGCAAATAAATTCATTAAAAATCCTACAATGTGATTTTCTGGGAAAAAAATTCTCAATTTGTCTGTCATAGTTGACGTGTACCTATGATGAAAATGACAGGCCTCTCTCATCTTTTTAAGTGGGAGAACTTGCACAATTGGTGGCTGACTAAATACTTTTTTTCCCCACTGTAATGGCTAAAATAGACAAGACATTGTGTATGTAACAGGAGTCTGAGTACTATGTGAAAGAGTCTTTAACTCTATATTATGTTGATGGATCATACAGATTTGTTTAGGGAATGGGATGTTGTGATCATCATTTTACTGTCAGTTAGAGTCTGTTCAATTGAAGACATGGGCTAGGAGGGTGATTTGAGTTATGATTAAAGGATGTTCTATTCTGAGGACACAAACTGCTCTGGCGTTGGTCAGATGAGGGCCAGGTGTGGTGGATCCCCACCAGGACTAACACAGTCTAATCTACAGTCTTGGAGAAACATTATCTCTACCTACTATATAAAGGGAGCTTAATCTGTTTCTTTTCATCACCCCGTGCTGAAAACAATAATTAGAAAATAACTGAAGGAAAAAGTGGGAATGGACTTTGAACAGGTGTTTTTCTAAGACAAAAGCCTTTCATCTCAAGTGAAAAATTGTGTTAATTATTAAATGCTAATGCGTGACCTGTAAATGTGGTTTGGTCCTGATAAAGTTCATAAAACAAAAGCTAGGCAAACAGAAGCAGAGATAGTGTGGTGATTTGCCTTACTCCAGATGATAGCTCATTCAGGGTACAGGCCTCAGACAGACGTTCGATATTAATTCTGAAAAACAATTCATCTATCACCGCCTGGAGCCAAATCCAGAGGAAAGCTTCAAAAGCAGGCATAATTGGGCATCTTAAAGCTGAAATCCGCACAAAGTGAAACAGCGCCACTGGTCGCCCCAGGCACATGTATTATTGGTTTTGTTTTGTTTTTTAAATGGGGGACGGGGCAGAGGAGCATCCTGCATCATGGTCAAAAAATCATAGCACATACTCTGCTGCTCTATCGCGTGTGCAATTATGTGCAATGACGTCTGAGGGGAAAAAACTGTCTTCGTAACATTTTTGTTGTTGTAATATCACAAACGGACGTGGCAGTTTCACCGCTACGGATTCCAGCTTTAACCCATGCAACGTTTCCTCTCTAAACACGAAGATTAAGGCCTCATTTGATTTGAAAGAGGATGCATGTTCTAATAATTCTCTTTTTTATCAAACTACCCTCTAGAGATCATCAACTAGCTCAGGGATCATCAACAATTCTTTCTTGAGCGGATGGTCGGGGGGCTTAACATAATTACTAATAGTTTGTAGACTGCAAATTGACTGCAAGAATCCTAAACAGATATAATATTTGACTAAAACATAATCATTTCAAACCTTGCTTACATTTGTATACGATCACATTTACATTTTACATTTTAGTCATTTAGCAGACGCTCTTATCCAGAGCGACTTACAGTTAGTGAGTGCATACATCTCTCTATTATGCGTGGGAATACTTGGGAACATATTTCCAAAATTAAAGTCACTTGGAGCTGATTTCCTGTTGTTGTTTTTTTTACAGTCTTTTATGTCCAACAATGAAAATTGCTCAGGAAACTTGGTGGGCCAAACTTGCTCTAGATGCAGTGTTTCAGACTACTGGTGTATGTGGGCTGCTGGTACATTTGCCAAGCATATTTGGGCATGAGGAGACTGAATCATAGTAGCTTGAGCACGGTTGGAACACTGTTGTTGTTTGGCCTTTGCTACTGTAGCTCAGCGACCTTCAAGCCACGGTCACAATGGTAGTGGTTACATTCTCTAATGGAAAGCAATATAGGCTATTTGTAATAGAACGTTTGAGATAAGAGTAATAATACCCATGTAATTACCTATCCATTTAACCATATCCACTAATGTAAACTACAATAGGCTGTATTATGTTTCAAGAACCGACTGTACTGTACAAATAAAGTGCTAGTGAATTATTTTACGTTGGTATTTAAACATGGGTGGTTGCCAAATGGTGGCTCACAGCCAATCCCTGTTGGGTCAAACCTGAAGCATGGGTTGAGGTTAGACACATGGCTTTATTTGGGTCACCAGATTTAAAAAAATACAAAATAGTTTGGGAAATGTGTGTAACTCATGCAGATTGATCACTCACATAGGCTGATCATTAGAATCAGGGTTATTAGCCATCCATATTGAATGCACCAATTTTCCCATTTCAGTTGATACTTGTAGAGTAGTAGGCGCCCCTCTTAGATAGTTGGCATACTCTCTCTCTCTACTGTGGTCTTTCATGTGATGCCACTAAGAAGACCAGAAAATATCAGTATCACGGAAATGACACATTCAGCTCCACACACTATTATTCATTCTTGACTTCATGGAAACAGGTTTCAGAATTATAGAGTGGATTTCAAAAACAGAAATACACATTTTCATGGGAAGAAATGTCTGACAGTTTGGTGAAACATTTATTCATTTTTTGTCACAGAGGGAGTGGGGAAAACCATGTCACTAAGAATCTTTGTAGTTTCTGCATCTGTAACAGATTATTGCTATGACTTGTTTGTATTTGATTTTACCATGGGCTCTGGTGAATTACGGCAGGGGTTGTAGGTTATTTGAGTAATGTACTTTCTAAGTATTTGTTTTCGGTGCGATAAGTTTAAGATGTCTTTGTTAATCATTTTTTACTATTACAGTGGAGAAAAAAAGTATTTAGTCAGCCACCAATTGTGCAAGTTCTCCCACTTAAAAAGATGAGAGAGGCCTGTAATTTTCATCATAGGTACACGTCAACTGTGACAGACAAATTGAGAAGAAAAAAATCCAGAAAATCACACTGTAGGATTTTTCATGAATTTATTTGCAAAATATGGTGGAAAATAAGTATTTGGTGACCTACAAACAAGCAAGATTTCTGGCTCTCACAGACCTGTAACTTCTTCTTTAAGAGGCTCCTCTGTCCTCCACTCGTTACCTGTATTAATGGCACCTGTTTGAACTTGTTATCAGTATAAAAGACACCTGTCCACAACCTCAAACAGTCACACTCCAAACTCCACTATGGCCAAGACCAAAAAGCTGTCAAAGGACACCAGAAACTAAATTGTAGACCTGCACCAGGCTGGGAAGACTGAATCTGCAATAGGTAAGCAGCTTGGTTTGAAGAAATCAACTGTGGGAGCATTTATTAGGAAATGGAAGACATACAAGACCACTGATAATCTCCCTCGATCTGGGGCTCCACGCAAGATCTCACCCCGTGGGGTCAAAATGATCACAAGAACGGTGAGCAAAAATCCCAGAACCACACGGGGGGACCTAGTGAATGACCTGCAGAGAGCTGGGACCAAAGTAACAAAGCCTACCATCAGTAACACACTACTCCGCCAGGGACTCAAATCCTGCATTGCCATCCGTGTCCCCCTGCTGAAGCCAGTACATGTCCAGGCCCGTCTGAAGTTTGCTAGAGTGCATTTGGATGATCCAGAAAAGGATTGGGAGAATGTCATATGGTCAGATGAAACCAAAATAGAACTTTTAGGTAAAAACTCAACTCGTCGTGTTTGGAGGACAAAGAATGCTGAGTTGCATCCAAAGAACACCATACCTACTGTGAAGCATGGGGGTGGAAACATCATGCTTTGGGGCTGTTTTTCTGCAAAGGGACCAGGACGACTGATCCGTGTAAAGGAAAGAATGAATGGGGCCATGTATCATGAGATTTTGAGTGAAAACCTCCTTCCATCAGCAAGGGCATTGAAGATGAAACGTGGCTGGGTCTTTCAGCATGACAATGATCCCAAACACACCGCCCGGGCAACGAAGGAGTGGCTTCGTAAGAAGCATTTCAAGGTCCTGGAGTGGCCTAGCCAGTCTCCAGATCTCAACCCCATAGAAAATCTTTGGAGGGAGTTGAAAGTCCGTGTTGCCCAGCAACAGCCCCAAAACATCACTGCTCTAGAGGAGATCTGCATGGAGGAATGGGCCAAAATACCAGCAACAGTGTGTGAAAACCTTGGCTTGGGGGTAGAAGCTGTTTAGAAGCCTCCTGGACCTAGACTTGGCGCTCCGGTACCACTTGCTGTGTGGTAGCAGAGACAGCAGTCTATGACTAGGGTGGCTTGAGTCTTTGACCATTTTTAGGGCCCTCCTCTGACACCGCCTGGTATAGAGGTCCTGGATGGCAGGAAGCTTGGCCCCAGTGAAGTACTGGGCCGTACGCACTACCCTCTGTAGTGCCTTGCGGTCAGAGGCCGAGCAGTTCCAATACCAGGCAGTGATGCAACCAGTCAGGATGCTCTTGATGGTGCAGCTGTAGAACCTTTTGAGGATCTGAGGACCCATGCCAAATCTTTTCAGTCTCCTTAGGAGGAAGAGGTTTTGTTGTGCCCTCTTCAGGACTGTCTTGGTGTGCTTGGACCATGTTAGTTTGTTGGTGATGTGGACACCAAGGAACTTGAAGCTCTCAACCTGCTCCACTACAGCACTGTCGATGAGAATGGGGGCGTGCTCGGTCCTCTTCTTTTTCCTGTAGTCCACAATCATCTCCTTTGTCTTGATCACGTTGAGGGAGAGGTTGTTGTCCTGACACCACACGGCCAGGTCTCTGACCTCCTCTCTATAGGCTGTCTCATCATTGTCGGTGATCAGGCCTACCACTGTTGTGTCATCGGCAAACTTAATGATGGTGTTGGAGTCGTGCCTGGCCATGCACTCATGTGTGAACAGGAAGTACAGGAGGGGACTGAGCACGCACCCCTGAGGGGCCCCCGTGTTGAGGATCAGTGTGGCGGATGTGTTGTTACCTACACTTACCACCTGGGGGTGGCCCGTCAGGAAGTCCAGGATCCAGTAGCAGAGGGAGGTGTTTAGTCCCAGGGTCCTTAGCTTAGTGATGAGCTTTGAGGGCACTATGGTGTTGAACACTGAGCTGTAGTCAATGAACAGCATTCTCAAATAGGTGTTCCTTTTGTCCAGGTGGGAAAGGGCAGTGTGGAGCGCAATAGAGATTGCATCATCTGTGGATCTGTTGGGGCGGTATGCAAATTGAAGTGGGTCTAGAGTTTCTGGGATAATGGTGTTGATGTGAGCCATGACCAGCCTTTCAAAGCACTTCATGGCTACAGACGTGAGTGCTACGGGTTGGTAGTCATTTAGGCAGCTTACCTTAGTGTTCTTGGGCACAGGGACTATGGTGGTCTGCTTGAAACATGTTGGTATTACAGACTCAGACAGGGAGAGGTTGAGAATGTCAGTGAACACAATTGCCAGTTGGTCAGCGCATGCTTGGAGTACACGTCCTGGTAATCCGTCTGGCCATGCGGCCTTGTGAATGTTGACCTGTTTAAAGGTCTTACTCACATCGGCTACGGAGAGCGTGATCACACAGTCGTCTGGAGCAGCTGATGCTCTCATGCAGGTTTCAGTGTTGCTTGCCTCAAAGCGAGCATAGAAGTAATTTAGCTTGTCTGGTAGGCTCGTGTCACTGGGCAGCTCGCGGCTGTGCTTCCCTTTGTAGTCTGTAATAGTTTTCAAGCCCTGCAACATACTTTCTGCAGCATTGAAGGTCCCCAAGAAGAATGTGGCCTCCATCATTCTTAAATGGAAGAAGTTTGGAACCACCAAGACTCTTCCTAGAGCTGGCTGCCCGGCCAAACTGAGCAATCGAGGGAGAAGGGGCTTGGTCAAGGAGGTGACCAAGAACCTTATGGTCACTCTGACAGAGCTCCAGAGTTCCTCTGTGGAGATGGGAGAACCTTCCAGAAGGACAACCATCTCTGCAGCACTCCACCAATCAGGAGTGGTCAGACGTAAGCCACTCCTCAGTAAAAGCCTCAGTAAAAGCCTCGCTTGGAGTTTGCCAAAGGGCACCTAAAGAACTCTCAGAATATGGTGGTGGCAGCGTCATGCTGTGGGGATGTTTTTCAGCGGCACGGACTGGGAGACTAGTCAGGATCGAGGGAAAAATAATGGAGTAAAGTACAGAGAGAGCCTTGATGAAAACCTGCTTCAGAGCATTCAGGACCTCAGACTGGGGCGAAGGTTCACCTTCCAACAGGACAACGACCATAAGCACACAGCCAAGACAATGCAGGAGTGGCTTAAGGACAACTCTCTGAATGTCCTTGAGTGGCCCAGCCAGAGCTCGGACTTGAACCCAATTGAACTTATCTGGAGAGACCTGAAAATAGCTGTGCAGCGATGCTCTCCATCCAACCTGACAGAGCTTGAGAGGATCTGCAGAGAAGAATGGGAGAAACTCCCCAAATACAGGTGTGCCATGCTTGTAGCGGCATAACCAAGAAGAATCGCTGCCAAAGCTGCTTCAACAAAGTACTGAGTAAAGGGTCTGAATACTTATGTAAATGTCATATTTCCATGTTTAATTTTTTATACATTTGAAAAAATTTCTAAAAACATGTTTTTGCTTTGTCATTATGCAGTATTGTGTGTAGATTGATCATACCCTTTAACGTTAGCTAGCTTGTTAACAGTACACTTGGATTGAAATCAACTTTCTGACAAAATATAATATCTGAAAATGTAGCTTGCTAGACTCTCTTATCCGAATACATGGATGAATGCTTCTCCCTCTCTGTCACATGGATCCCATGGTTGCCCTTAGTTTGAAAATGTAATCCGGAGACAGATGTTTTATACAACAGCCTTCTGTGTGTTGTCTTTTCGACTCCTCTCTCAGCATGTCCAGCCCATCCATTATCTCAGTCAATCATGGCTAGCGGATAGGTTCCTGTCTTTTTCTGTGGCTAAACCAACTATGCACGGAATTCTAAATGTTTTAGTCATATTTACAGATGGCATACACGTTTGTTTTTAAGGCACATTACAGTTCACATGTTCCAGAAGGCATTTCTGCCAAAAAACGCATTTTGATAAAAAATACAGTGAGGGAAAAAAGTATTCCCTGCTGATTTTGTACATTTGCCCACTGACAAAGAAATTATCAGTCTATCATTTTAATGGTAGGTTTATTTGAACAGTGAGAGACAGAATAACAACAACAAAATCCAGAAAAATGCATGTCAAAAATGTTACAAATTGATTTGCATTTTAATGAGGGAAATAAGTATTTGACCTCCTCTCAATCAGAACGATTTATGGCTCCCAGGTTTCTTTTATACAGGTAACGAGCTGAGATTAGGAGCACACTCTTAAAGGGAGTGCTCCTAATCTCAGCTTGTTACCTGTATAAAAGACACCTGTCCACAGAAGCAATCAATCAATCAGATTCCAAACTCTCCACCATGGCCAAGATTAAAGAGCTCTCCAAGGATGTCAGGGACAAGATTGTAGACCTACACAAGGGTAGAATGGGCTACAAGACCATCGCCAAGCAGCTTGGTGAGAAGGTGACAACAGTTGGTGCAATTATTCGCAAATGGAAGAAACACAAAATAAATGTGAATCTCCCTCGGCCTGGGGCTCCATGCAAGATCTAATCTCATGGAGTTGCAATGATCATGAGAACGGTGAGGAATCATTCCAGAACTACACGGGAGGATCTTGTCAATGATCTCAAGGCAGCTGGGACCATAGTCACCAAGAAAACAATTGGTAACACACTACGCCGTGAAGGACTGAAATCCTGCAGCGCCTGCAAGGTCCCCCTGCTCAAGAAAGCACATATACAGGCCCGTCTGAAGTTTGCGAATGAACATCTGAATGATTCAAAGGAGAACTGGGTGAAAGTGTTGTGGTCAGATGAGACCAAAATGGAGCTCTTTGGCATCAACTCAACTCGCCGTGTTTGGAGGAGGAGGAATGCTGCCTATGACCACAAGAACACCATCCCCACCGTCAAACATGGAGGTGGAAACATTATGTTTTTGGGGTGTTTTTCTGCTAAGGGGACAGGACAACTTCACCGCATCAAAGGGACGATGGACGGCGCCATGTACCGTCAAATCTTGGGTGAGAACCTCCTTCCCTCAGCCAGGCCGTTGAAAATGGGTCGTGGATGGGTATTCCAGCATGACAATTACCCAAAACACATGGCCAAGGCAACAAAGGAGTGGCTCAAGAAGAAGCACATTAAGGTCCTGGAGTGGCCTAGCCAGTCTCCAGACCTTAATCCCATAGAAAATCTGTGGAGGGAGCTGAAGGTTCGAGTTGCCAAACGTCAGCCTCGAAACCTTAATGACTTGGAGAAGATCTGCAAAGAGGAGTGGAACAAAATCCCTCCTGAGATGTGTGCAAACCTGGTGGCCAACTACAAGAAACGTCTGACCTCTGTGATTGCCAACAAGGGTTTTGCCACCAAGTACTAAGTCATGTTTTGCAGAGTACTAAGTCTCCCTTTAAGAGTGTGCTCCTAATCTCAGCTCGTTACCTGTATAAAAGAAACCTGGGAGCCATAAATCTTTCTGATTGAGAGGGGGTTAAATACTTATTTCCCTCATTCAAATGCAAATCAATTTATAACATTTTTGACATGCGTTTTTCTGGATTTTGTTGTTGTTATTCTGTCTCTCACTGTTCAAATAAACCTACCATTAAAATTATAGACTGATCATGTCTTTGTCAGTGGGCAAACGTACAAAATCAGCAGGGGATCAAATACTTTTTTCCCTCACTGTACATGTTTACATTCAAATGCTTCTCCTGTGAAGTAGTGTTGCGCGACATACGCCTAGTTTCCTGAAACGAATCACAAGTGGTCTCAACTTGGTGTACGCTCCGGCTTTATTTCATCTCACTATAATAATATGGCTACCCCAGGGCTCTGTTAGACATACTCAATGAGCATTTACAGTTAAATTCCACCAGGGGATAACTCTCTGGACTTCATGAGATTTAATCTTCAGACACTATACGGCACAGACCGCAGCATTTTGTTCATCTAATTTCACATTTTGCTGCTGGTGATGAAAGTGGGTGCATGGTAATCATCAATGTAGATCTAGAGGTAATTCCACATAGCTCCTGCAGTTCTTTAGCTCCACACCCAGGGGAGGAGATGGGTAATTAGAGAAGAGGGCATTGTAAATACGCGAAGATTACCAGCGGTATGACACGGTATGCTCTCTTCATTGTAAAGCCCCAAGCCTAGTGTAATGAGGTCTTAAACAAACCTTGTGGTTATTCTCTGATCCTAACGTGTTGTCAGGGTAATAATATAATGGGCCATTTATGTGTACATATCGCACATTAACCCAGTATAAAAAGTGAGGTTTAGGGAGAAGTTTGTTCTGTCAAAGGTGTGGGGTCTCAAGATGTGTAGCCAAATGATTTTCTTTTGTCTTGTTCTTTTTAGAATTTAGAATATAATGGCACACTTACCATCTGTTTTGCAAAATGATCCGTGTTATCTATTTGTTTGACATGGTTATTGTCATTTGTAATTTTCTGGTAGCAACCGTTGATGATATACAGCCGAGTGCCTTTGTGGAATCCGCTTATGTTGATTTGACACTTGAGCTGACATTTCAAGAGTCATATTTGATGTAATGTCTCTTTTATACTGTTTGTGAACCTGTGCGTGTGCCCAACAAAATCCCATATCAATCAGTGTCTGTGTGGGGGTCTGCAGCTTGGGGACCCTGGCATTGTGAATGCATATTAAATGCAGGTGTAGAGAATGAACCAGGACATGGTTTAGGTTATTGTCTTTCATAAGTTGATGGGAGTTTCTCAGCAGTCAGGGCACATAAAAAGCCTTCTTTATCTTCTGCATTAGTTGTCATTTTTCATTTGGCTTTCATCTTGTAAGCCTGATTTTTTTTGTTCAGTCTGATGAGTGTTTCTAAATTGGTGTTCTGAAGGCCTGCTCTTGAATATAAATTCTTAGGGTCATTTCCCCTCCCTCTTTCTCCTTTCTGTTTTTCTGAAGGAGGAAGCCATTTCCTCTCAATAAAATCAATAAATCTGGAGAAATCAACTGGGGGTGTTTTCCTGTTGTTAGAATTGATTATTTATTCCATTATTTCCACAATTACGTTAGCAGTTATAACTTATTTCATAACCATACTCACTGTGTGTGTGTGTGTGTGTGTGTGTGTGTACTCAGGTGAATGCTTTAACCTTCAGTGTTGTTGTTTGTCAAATATAATTACTCGTAGGAATCGATCATTGAATAAACACTGTGAGCTTATTCTGCCACGAGTACTTTTCATACGTCTTCCTATTTTCTAGTTGGGGTTGGGATTGTAATAATCAAAATTGCATGACACAAAGGCACTGTTAGGCTCTGAACAAACTGAGTAAAAACTCACGGACAACTAGAAAAAGCTAAAACCAAGTTTATTCACCCACTGGGTCATACAGCTGCAAAGACAAAGACATGTTTACACAAGCATATATCTTTATACCCTCCTACTAGGCGGAGTTAACTCCTTGCACATCTAGACAGCCAATGCGTCTCTGCTGCTAGTCAAGAATTTAATTGGTTCCTCTCACTGGTGTAGTCATGGCCCTGCCTCATGCTAGAACCTTCATGGGTGTGTAAGTACACTACCGATCAAAAGTTTTAGAACACCTACTCATTCCAGGGTTTTTCTTTATTTTTTACTATTTTCTACATTGTAGAATAATAGTGAAGACATCGAAACTATGAAATAACATATATGAAATCATGTAGTAACCAAAATAGCCATCCTTGTCACAACCTTGTCACAACACAACACAACTGGCTCAAATGCATTAAGAAGGAAATAAATTCACAAATTAACTTTTAAGTAGGCACACATGTTAATTGAAAGGCATTCCAGGTGACTACCTCATGAAGCTGGTTGAGAGAATGCCAAGAATATGCAAAGCTGTCATCAAGGCAAAGGGTGGCTATTTGAAGAATCTCAAATATAAAATATATTTTGATTTGTTTAACCCTTTTTGGTTACTACATGATTCCATATGTGTTATTTCATAGTTTAGATGTCTTCACTATTATTCTACAATGTAAAAAATTGTACAAATAAAGAAAAACCCTTGAATGAGTAGGTGTGTCCAAACTTTTGACTGGTAGTGTACTCCCCTCAATACGGTGCAGTCGTCCTGTCCCCTTTGCAGAAAATCATCCCCAAAGAATGATGTTTCCACCTCCATGCTTCACGGTTGGGATGGTGTTCTTGGGGTTGTACTCATCCTTCTTCTTCCTCCAAACATGGCGAGTGGAGTTTAGACCAAAAAGCTCTATTTTTGTCTCATCAGACCACATGACCTTCTCCCATTCCTCCTCTGGATCATCCAGATGGTCATTGGCAAACTTCAGACGGGCCTGGACATGCGCTGGTTTGAGCAGGGGGACCTTGCGTGCGCTGAAGGATTTTAATCCATGACGGCGTAGTGTGTTACTAATGGTTTTCTTTGAGACTGTGGTCCCAGCTCTCTTCAGGTCATTGACCAGGTCCTGCCGTGTAGTTCTGGGCTGATCCCTCACCTTCCTCATGATCATTGATGCCCCACGAGGTGAGATCTTGCATGGAGCCCCAGACCGAGGGTGATTGACCGTCATCTTGAACTTCTTCCATTTTCTAATAATTGCGCCAACA
This sequence comes from Coregonus lavaretus, assembly GCF_964263955.1. Lineage (NCBI taxonomy): Eukaryota > Metazoa > Chordata > Actinopteri > Salmoniformes > Salmonidae > Coregonus > Coregonus lavaretus. Next base: position 14,190,900 of record NC_140017.1, read on the forward strand.
GTTGTTGCCTTCTCACCAAGCTGCTTGCCTATTATCCTGTAGCCCATCCCAGCCTTGTGCAGGTCTACAATTGTATCCCTGATGTCCTTACCCAGCACTCTGGTCTTGGCCATTGTGGAGAGGTTGGAGTCTGTTTGATTGAGTGTGTGGACAGGTGTCTTTTATACAGGTAACGAGTTCAAACAGGTGCAGTTAATACAGGTAATGAGTGGAGAACTGGAGGGCTTCTTAAAGAAAAACTAACAGGTCTGTGAGAGCCGGAATTCTTACTGGTTGGTAGGTGATCAAATACTTATGTCATGCAATAAAATGCAAATTAATTACTTAAAAATCATAACAGATTAAGTGTACCTATGATAAAAATTACAGACCTCTACATGCTTTGTAAGTAGGAAAACCTGCAAAATCAGCAGTGTATCAAATATTTGTTCTCCCCACTGTACATACATACATACATACATACATATATACACACATACAGTGAGGGAAAAAAGTATTTGATCCCCTGCTGATTTTGTATGTTTGCCCACTGACAAAGAAATGATCAGTCTATAATTTTAATGGTACGTTTATTTGAACAGTGAGAGACAGAATAACAACAAAAAAATCCAGAAAACCGCATGTCAAAAACGTTATAAATTGATTTGCATTTTAATGAGGGAAATAAGTATTTGACCCCTCTGCAAAACATGACTTAGTACTTGGTGGCAAAACCCTTGTTGGCTATTACAGAGGTCAGACGTTTCTTGTAGTTGGCCACCAGGTTTGCACACATCTCAGGAGGGATTTTGTCCCACTCCTCTTTGCAGATCTTCTCCAAGTCATTAAGGTTCCGAGGCTGACGTTTGGCAACTCGAACCTTCAGCTCCCTCCACAGATTTTCTATGGGATTAAGGTCTGGAGACTAGCTAGGCCACTCCAGGACCTTAATGTGCCTCTTCTTGAGCCACTCCTTTGTTGCCTTGGCCGTGTGTTTTGGGTCATTGTCATGCTGGAATACCCATCCACAACCAATTTTCAATGCCCTGGCTGAGGGAAGGAGGTTCCCACCCAAAATTTGACGGTACATGGCCCCGTCCATCGTCCCTTTGATGCGGTGAAGTTGTCCTGTCCCCTTAGCAGAAAAACACCCCCAAAGCATAATGTTTCCACCTCCATGTTTGACGGTGGGGATGGTGTTCTTGGGGTCATAGGCAGCATTCCTCCTCCTCCAAACACGGTGAGTTGAGTTGATGCCAAAGAGCTCCATTTTGGTCTCATCTGACCACAACACTTTCACCCAGTTCTCCTCTGAATCATTCAGATGTTCATTGGCAAACATCAGACGACCCTGTATATGTGCTTTCTTGAGCAGGGGGACCTTGCGGGCGCTGCAGGATTTCAGTCCTTCACAGCGTAGTGTGTTACCAATTGTTTTCTTGGTGACTATGGTCCCAGCTGCCTTGAGATCATTGACAAGATCCTCCCGTGTAGTTCTGGAATGATTCCTCACCGTTCTCATGATCATTGCAACTCCACGAGGTGAGTTCTTTTGTGTTTCTTCCATTTGCGAATAATCGCACCAACTGTTGTCACCTTCTCACCAAGCTGCTTGGCGATGGTCTTGTAGCCCATTCCAGCCTTGTGTAGGTCTACAATCTTGTCCCTGACATCCTTGGAGAGCTCTTTGGTCTTGGCCATGGTGGAGAGTTTGGAATCAGATTGATTGATTGCTTCTGTGGACTGGTGTCTTTTATACAGGTAACAAACTGAGATTAGGAGCACTCCCTTTAAGATAATGTATTTATTAATCTCAGCTCGTTACCTGTATAAAAGACACCTGGTGCCAGAAATCTTTCTGATTGAGAGGGGGTCAAATACTTATTTCCCTCATTAAAATGCAAATAAATGTATAACATTTTTTACATGCATTTTTCTGGATTTCTTTGTTGTTATTCTGTCTCTCACTGTTCAAACAACCCTACCATTAAAATTATAGACTGATCATTTCTTTGTCAGTGGGCAAACGTACAAAATCAGCAGGGGATCAAATACTTTTTTCCCTCACTGTACATACATACAGTGGGGAGAACAAGTATTTGATACACTGCCGATTTTGCAGGTTTTCCTACTTACAAAGCATGTAGAGGTCTGTAATTTTTATCATAGGTACACTTCAACTGTGAGAGACGGAATCTAAAACAAAAATCCAGAAAATCACATTGTATGATTTTTAAGTAATTAATTTGCATTTTATTGCATGACATAAGTATTTGATCACCTACCAACCAGTAAGAATTCCGGCTCTCACAGACCTGTTCGTTTTTCTTTAAGAAGCCCTCCTGTTCTCCACTCATTACCTGTATTAATTGCACATGATTGAACTCGTTACCTTTGTAAAAGACACCTGTCCACACACTCAATCAAACAGACTCCAACCTCTCCACAATGGCCAAGACCAGAGAGCTGTGTAAGGACATCAGGGATAAAATTCGAGACCTGCACAAGGCTGGGATGGGCTACAGGACAATAGGCAAGCAGCTTGGTGAGAAGGCAACAACTGTTGGCGTAATTATTAGAAAATGGAAGAAGTTCAAGATGACGGTCAATCACCCTCGGTCTGGGGCTCCATGCAAGATCTCAACTCGTGGGGCATCAATGATCATGAGGAAGGTGAGGGATCAGCCCAGAACTACATGGCAGGACCTGGTCAATGACCTGAAGAGAGCTGGGACCACAGTCTCAAAGAAAACCATTAGTAACACACTACGCCGTCATGGATTAAAATCCTGCAGCGCACGCAAGGTCCCCCTGCTCAAGCCAGCGCGTGTCCAGGCCCGTCTGAAGTTTGCCAATGACCATCTGGATGATCCAGAGGAGGAATGGGAGAAGGTCATGTGGTCTGATGAGACACAAATATAGCTTTTTGGTCTAAACTCCACTCGCCGTGTTTGGAGGAAGAAGAAGGATGAGTACAACCCCAAGAACATCATCCCAACCGTGAAGCATGAAGGTGGAAACATCATTCTTTGGGGATGCTTTTCTGCAAAGGGGACAGGACGACTGCACCGTATTGAGGGGAGGATGGATGGGGCCATGTATCGCGAGATCTTGGCCAACAACCTCCTTCCCTCAGTAAGAGCATTGAAGATGGGTCGTGGCTGGGTCTTCCAGCATGACAACGACCCGAAACACACAGCCAGGGCAACTAAGGAGTGGCTCTGTAAGAAGCATCTCATGGTCCTGGAGTGGCCTAGCCAGTCTCCAGACCTGAACCCAATAGAACATCTTTGGAGGGAGCTGAAAGTCCGTATTGCCCAGCGACAGCCCCGAAACCTGAAGGATCTGGAGAAGGTCTGTATGGAGGAGTGGGCCAAAATCCCTGCTGCAGTGTGTACAAACCTGGTCAAGACCTACAGGAAACGTATGATCTCTGTAATTGCGTTTAAGTTCTGCTTTTCTGATGTATCAAATACTTATGTCATGCAATAAAATGCAAATTAATTACTTAAAAATCTTACAATGTGATTTTCTGGATTTTTGTTTTAGATTCCGTCTCTCACTGTTGAAGTGTACCTATGATAAAAATTACAGACCTCTACATGCTTTGTAAGTAGGAAAACCTGCAAAATCGGCAGTGTATCAAATACTTGTTCTCCCCACTGTACATACATACACATTAAATGAACATACAGACAGAAATTAAACACAAAAGCTCAGTTTAAATAAAGGAATTAGGTCCAACAATGGAACGTACAGTGTAGTCCTGAGACAAGTAAACAACCACCATTCTAAGAAAATCCTTGCAGCATAATAGCTGATAAATCAGGTTCTAGGTAATTTAAATAACGTTCCCATACTTTGTAGAACTGATCTGTTTTAGAATGTAATGTACATGTCAGATATTCCAATGGCACCCATTCAAATAGTATCTTATGCCAATCTTTAATAGAAGGGACCTTGTCACTAATCCACTGTAAGAGGATGTTTTTCCCCTTGCAGGATCTTTTTCCACGCTGCGAAGGTAAGGATGTTGTAAAGCCTCCTCTTACCCACAGAAGTAACATGCCTACTAGGGAGACCTAACAGCAAAGAAACTAAATCCAATTCTAGGTCGACCCCTAGGATTTTTTCAATTTCTTGAAGAACATTAGACCAGTCTCTTTGTAATTTGGAACATGACCATAAACAATGTGTTAGGGTGCCTGTATCAGTTTGACATTTAAGACACTGAGGAGAGGAGGAGGGACTGAAAGCATGTTTGCGATTTGGGGATATATGCAATCTGTGTATTATTCTTAATTGGATTGCTCTAGTACGATTACAGATAGATTGCATATCTCCAAATGTCCTCCCACATCTCCTCGTCAATAGTAACAGACAATTATTTCACCCACACTCACTTCACTGTTGACACACAAAGGACCTTAAAGCATCATAAAACAAACATAGAGACATTTTCCTCTGTGAGAGAAAAAGCATTATTTCAATGACAGACACATCAGGGTTGCCAATCAAGGTGGTGCTCTTCAAAATATAGTGTTTTACTTGTAGAAAGCGGAAAAAGTCCTGCTTTGGGAGTCAATATTTCTCAACCATCTGCTCAAATGACAAATAAATAATTTAGTCTGCATATGCCCTTATTAAGCCAAATGTTAAAGCCAGTTTCCAGCAATCCTGGTCCAAAATCTGTGTTGTTAAGAATCGGTGTAAGAGCAGAGGTTAGAGTGTGTTAAGTGTAATGGGATTATTGCAGTGATCTTTTACAGACTTGAAACTTCTGAAAAATAAAAGATCCTGCAAGGGGTATTTTGAAAAAGAATTCTCAATGTCTAACAAAATAGAGGAGTCATAATTTGTGATCCAGTCAGAAATATAACATAAGTGGGCACACCACTGATAAAACCTAATATTGGGCAGATCCAAGCCGCCCATAGAACCTGGCAGCTGCAATATTGCCATCTTAAGTCTTGGCTTGCGTTTATTCCAAATGAAGGAACTTAACCAGCCATTTAAATATGTTATTACCTTATTGGAAAGTAAGACTGGGATCATTTGGATTGGGTAAAGTAGTCTAGGTAAAATGTTAATTTTCAAGAGGGATATTTTCCCCAACCATGATATCGGAAGAGTTCCAGTGCTCCAGATCCTGTCTTATTGTATCAAACAAGGGAACAAAATTGGCTTTGTACATTTGCTGGAATTTAGGAGTTACGAATATACCCACATACGTAAAACTTGAGGGAGACCATTTAAAAGGAAGGGGGGAGAGGTAGTATTCAGAATTCACTGAATAATTCAATAATATTAACAAGAGATGTAATTGAAGTCTTAGGGCTAGAGATGAATATCAGAACATCATCAGCATACAAGCTTATTTTATGATGAACGTCACCAATGAGCAGACCCTGTATAGCAGGCGTTACTCTGATGGCCTCGACTAGTGGTTCCATAGCGAGTGCAAATAGGAGAGGGTACAAAGGACAGCCTTGCCTGGTACTTCTGTGTGTTGAGAAGCTATTTGACCTTAGCCCATTAGTAAGGACAGCAGCCTGAGGGTCATCATATACAGTGAGGGAAAAAAGTATTTGATCCCCTGCTGATTTTGTACGTTTGCCCACTGACAAAGAAATTATCAGTCTATAATTTTAATGGTAGGTTTATTTGAACAGTGAGAGACAGAATAACAAAAAAAAATCCAGAATAACACGTAAAAAAATTTTAAAATTGATTTGCATTTTAATGAGGGAAATAAGTATTTGACCCCTCTCAATCAGAAAGATTTCTGGCTCCCAGGTGAGATTAGGAGCACACTCTTAAAGGGAGTGCTCCTAATATCAGCGTGTTACCTGTATAAAAGACACCTATCCACAGAAACAATCAATCAATCAGATACCAAACTCTCCACCATGGCCAAGACCAAAGAGCTCTCCAAGGGTGTCAGGGACAAGATTGTAGACCTACACAAGGCTGGAATGAGCTACAAGCCCATCGCCAAGCAGCTTGGTGAGAAGGTGACAACAGTTGGTGCGATTATTCGCAAATGGAAGAAACACAAAAGAACTGTCAATCTCCCTCGGCCTGGGGCTCCATGCAAGATCTCACCTCGTGGAGTTGCAATGATCATGAGAACGGTGAGGAATCAGCCCAGAACTACACGGGAGGATCTTGTCAATGATCTCAAGGCAGCTGGGACCATAGTCACCAAGAAAACAATTGGTAACACACTACGCCGTGAAGGACTGAAATCCTGCAGCGCCCGCAAGGTCCCCCTGCTCAAGAAAGCACATATACAGGCCCGTCTGAAGTTTGCCAATGAACATCTGAATGATTCAGAGGAGAACTGGGTGAAAGTGTTGTGGTCAGATGAGACCAAAATGGAGCTCTTTGGCATCAACTCAACTCGCCGTGTTTGGAGGAGGAGGAATGCTGCCTCTGACCCCAAGAACACCATCCCCACCGTCAAACATGGAGGTGGAAACATTATGCTTTGGGGGTGTTTTTCTGCTAAGGGGACAGGACAACTTCACCGCATCAAAGGGACGATGGACGGGGCCATGTACCATCAAATCTTGGGTGAGAACCTCCTTCCCTCAGCCAGGGCATTGAAAATGGGTTGTGGATGGGTATTCCAGCATGACAATGACCCAAAACACACAACCAAGTCAACAAAGGAGTGGCTCAAGATGAAGCACATTAAGGTCCTGGAGTGGCCTAGCCAGTCTCCAGACCTTAATCCCATAGAAAATCTGTGGAGGGAGCTGAAGGTTCGAGTTGCCAAACGTCAGCCTCGAAACCTTAATGACTTGGAGAATATCTGCAAAGAGGAGTGGGACAAAATCTCTCCTGAGATGTGTGCAAACCTGGTGGCCAACTACAAGAAACGTCTGACCTCTGTGATTGCCAACAAGGGTTTTGCCACCAAGGACTAAGTCATGTTTTGCAGAGGGGTCAAATACTTATTTCCTTCATTAAAATGCAAATCAATTTATAACATTTTTGACATGCATTTTTCTGGATTTTTTTGTTGTTATTCTGTCTGTCACTGTTCAAATAAACCTACCATTAAAATTATAGACTGATCATGTCTTTGTCAGTGGGCAAACGTACAAAATCAGCAGGGGATCAAATACTTTTTTCCCTCAATGTAAAACCTTAACCCATTTTATAAAGTTGTCCCCTAGACCAAATTTTGTCAGAGCAAAGAATAGGTAGGTCCACTCCACACGGTCAAATGCTTTCTCAGCATCTAGGGAGAGTACAAGACTATCCATAGCACTTTGTTGATAGGCTTGAATAACATTAAGAAGCCACCTGACATTGTTACATGACTTATGGCCCTTAATGAAGCCAGTTTGGTCCCCTTTCACAATTAGTGGCAATAAGTCCTCTAGTCGTGTGGCCAAGATTTTAGAAAGCTATTTTCTATCCACATTCAGAAGGGCAATGGGTCTGTACGAGGAACAAGACTCTGGGCATTTTCCCTTTTTGAGAATAAGTGATATGTTGGCTTCCCTCAGTGTTTGAGGGAGGTGTTCATTTGAAAATGAGTGGATCAGGCCATGGAACTCCTTATAGAACTGACTACAAAACTCGTCTGGACCTGGGGCCCTACCATTTTGCAGATTCTTATTTGCAAACATTATCTCTTCCTTGGTGATAGGGGCATTAAGGAGAGACCTCTGTTCTTCGGAAATGGTAGGGAGCTCAATCTTAGAAAATAAGTCCTCCATTAGTTTGGGTGCATCATTTGTCAGTTCTGAGGCATAAAGATTTGCATAACATTTCTTAAATGACACATTTATCAATTTATTTTCATATAAGTGGTTGCCATCAGAATCAGTAATTGTAGCAATTGACTGGGAGTCAGCTCTCTTTTTAGCTAGGTACGCCAAATATTTTCCTGGTTTATCGCCATGTTCATAAAGCTTTTGCCTGACAAATCTCATTTTCTTTTCAGTATCCTGTGTTAGGAGAGAGTCCAACTTCGATCTAAGGACTGATATTTCCTTTAATAGGGCAGGAGTGGGAATTGTAATGTAGTCCTTCTCTTTAGTTCCTAATTCACCCTCTAACGTTTTTTGCTTTTCAGATTTTTTCCGCCTCTTAGTGGCTGAGTATGACATAATATGACACATATGACACAAATATGACGTAAATGTATGGTCTTTAAGAATGGTTGTATTCAATCTCTAATGTCTTGATGGATTGGGTGCCCCTTTGAGTTTTATGTCCAGGATCACCTCAGCATGATCAGATATGACTATGCTTCCTATATTAGCAGATACGACAGACTGCAAAGACATCCTGGGCATAAAAAAAGTTATATATTCTAGTCTGACATCCATGAGGTGCAGAGAAAAAGGTGAACTCTCTGTTGGAGGGATGAAAGGTTATCCAAACATCAGTATACCCCAGATCATCAGAAATAGCTTTAAGCGACCTAGCTTGAGGAGAGGGTGAAGCTATGCCGCTGGGAAACTTGTTAATAAGGGGGTTCAACAAACAATTAAAATCTCCTCCAACCACTGTTTAATTCTGTCTAGAAGTCTAGAAATACCTTAGTGAGGAAATCAGGGTAAAGTAAATATTCATTATGGTAATGTTCTGCCCTTGTAAAGTACCTTTAATTATAACAAAACAACCAAATTCATCTTTCACACAATTCAACACCTTAAGTGGTAGGTTATTTTTCACAAGAATTGCCACACCTCTACTTTTTGATGTAAATGATGAAAGAAACACTTGACCAAACCCCCCTTGTTGCAATTTCAGATGCTCCTTATCATCCAAACGTGTTTCTTGCAACGGAGCAATATCAATCTTTTCATATTTCTTTTTTTAAAGATAGTACCTTTTTCCTTTTAATGGGGTTATGGCTCCCTCTAATGTTCTATGTACATAAATGCAGTCTGTTACCTGCCATTGCACTTTGACCAACCAAAATGCAGACTGAATCCTACTGTAAAGATAGGGTGGTACCTTTTCCCATGTGTTGAACTCTCCCTATTCTCACTGAGTGTAAACAAACTATATGAACCCTGAACCCGAACTATACTACATCTGAAAAATAAACATGTAAAGATCCAAAAGGGGTTTTTCCTGCTAGCTAACATGCAGGGGATTTCAACTTTCCAATGTAGACTCTTAAGTCTGCATAACCACTCTATAGCCTCATCCTTTTATATATATGAAAATGAAAATCAATAAAAGAAGATTGAGTCTCTTCCACCTAAAACCAAGCCTTGGCACCAATTCACACAGATCTCAGTCTGAGCTATGGTGGCAGTTACTTTAGCAAAATAAATTATGAAAATATATACTGAACAAGAGCACTTGAACTCACATCACTGCTTCATGATCAGATTTGAATAAAAAAGTTATCCAATGCTGCAAAAGCGCAGCGTGAAGTTATTTACCCGAGAGAGTCAATAAACGCAGCAGCCTCCTCAGGTGTGTAGAGCTTCTCAGGCGAACCGTTGACCATAATCTTCAAAGTGGCCGGGTACAACAGTGCGTAATCCATCTTCATCCTCTTGAGTCGAACATTCACCTCATCAAACGCCTTGCGTCATCATACAACCGCCATGGAGTAATCATTGAAGAATGAGACCCTTGGACCTTGACGTTGAATACCGTCAGATCCAATGCGTCTGGCCGCATCCATGACACGCTGCTTGTTGGTGACGTTTTGGAACTTTATAACCACTGGCCTTGGGCGCTGGTTGGGACCAGGTATCGGTGCTTGAGAGCGATGGGCTCTATCAAGCTTCACACGTCCAGCCTTAGTATCCATTTGTAGGTAGCCAGGAATCCATTCCTCAAAGAATTTAACTGAACATGTCCCTTCAGTATTTTCCGGGAGTCCCACCACACGGATATTGTATCTGCGTCCTCGATTATCCAAGTCATCAAGGTGCTCTGCCATTTTGCGCACCTGTTTCTCAAGTGCCTTTATCTTAGTGTCCATTGATGTAGTTGAAGTTTCCACAGTAGCAATTCTCCCTTCCGCCTCATCAACACACTTGACAACCTTCTGTAGTTCAGCTGAATGGCCTGCTATTGCTTCCAAGACCGTTCCTATCTTGACATCGATCACTTTAGTATCATCCTTTGAATCACCAGGTCCATTGTGCCTGGATCTGCAATAGTGTTAGCTTCGCTAACATTAGTTAGCTCCTCCTGCACATCTACAGGGGTGGTGGTTTTGGTCGAGTTCTTAGTAGTTCTGCTGGGTTAGTTGTCGGAAACTTTTGAGAAAAGCTGTCAAGACTCATTGTAGGGTAACTTATTTAGCAAATTCTATTACTTTTTCAAGCTAGAAAATGAAAAAATAGAGATATTAACGAATGCCACGGGAGCTCGCTGAAACACAGTGTATTTTTATTAAAAACCACTCTGTCATACATGGGTCAAGTCATCCATTGCAGACACTCAAAACAACTGTTACAGTTTTTTTCAAAATCCTCCACAATCTGTTCTGACCAGTACAGCAGCACCTATTTCTAGACAAAAACCATTGTCAGTTCATTACTCATGGTTGCTTGCAAAATGAGTTGGTGCTCAATTGCTTTTTATTCGGTAGCTTTTTTAACCATGGTGGTTTTGGGTACTTTAAACACCTACTCAAACTATCAGATAAGCCTAGATTTCCCTCACAGATACATGTAGATGCTTTCATTTTGTATGCTTGTGCAGACAGTCGTTTGTAAACAAACACTGGCGGGTTTGATTGAAATCCAGCTGCTGTCTGCTAGTTTGGAATAATTCTTACATGGAACATTTCTTTAGGTCTCTGGCGTACATTGGTAAAGTGAGCCATATTATTGTGGTCTCCACCAGATAACACAATACCTTCATACCAAAGGCATTGCCTTGGTCCAACTTTTGGAATCGATGCACCATGAAATGCGGTTACGGCTCACTCCCTCCTTTCAGGTTTGATGTTTCACCATAAATAGTGGAACAAAATCCCTGTGATGTCTGCTAAGGTGTGACAGAGATGGAAACAGGAGGATAGGATGATTACACAGAACAGATAGCAGCAAATGTGTTTGGCTGCTTCAAAAGGCTGGGCTAAAGCACACTGATGGCTGGTCAGAGAGATGTGGGACACTTAAGCCCAGATTCACAAGTAGTTCTGAGAGAATGTTTCCCTAAACACTGGTCTAAGATTAGCTTTAACCACCGTAGCGCTAAACCTGACTATTCACTGAGTTGGAAAGAGGTGAATAAAGAGAGGGACTGGCTCTGTCTGATAAGAGTTTCATTCTAGTACAGCACCCTCATGGTCATGAACAAAGACTTTACACATAGACTGAAATGCTGTCATAGTCTAAATTGAACAACAATATACAGGGTGCCAGCTTAGTGACTTAATAAATTGAAAGTTTGCTTTTTTTCTGTATGGTTTTGTCGAAAGATTAAAGGAATTTTGGACTTGGTCTAAAAGTAAAAGAGAGCATTGTTCTGGATCGTCTTTGTAAATGCTAGCACATTTTTCGATTCCCATTGTCTGATTGTTATTTGTATTCAAAATGGCGAGCCCTTGTTCTTTGGAGTTAAACATTTATCAGAAAAGTGTCTCTCAGGTCTTGTCCCTGAGGACTGATCCACTAGTTCCCCTCCAAGTTAATTACGCCTCTAGGAGCTGTTAATAAGCCTCTAGGAGCTCTTAATTGCATACTGATCAGCAAATTGATATCTCTGAACAGTTGACAGCAGTTTGGAGTGGGACCACTTTCCACAAAATAGTTTTCTCCAGCATCTCTCTCAGCTCTCTCAGATAATCCAGTGGTTTTTGATCAGTGTTTTTATATTTTGTCTTGAATTGTATCTGATAAGACCTCAATTAAACTTGAATGTCATAAGTATAGGGGGTTGTCATCACACGGGGCACCATGTAATGTATGGGATCATTCGACAAAAGTGATATGTCTTACAACTAGGCTACAACTGAGAGGAGTATCACCGTGTTAGAGATCTGGTGTAGACACAACTACAGCAACAGTTTATTTACTGTAGCATACTGTGGGTTTGTGTTCAATAATCAATCACTTTTAGAGATGATCATAAGTCTGATGTTTTTGACTCACTTCACAGCTGTTGAGGATGTAATTCAAGATCGGGTTGGAACTGAAATTATTTTCCAATCGTTTAATTCTGAACTTAACCATTTTTTTCTCTCATTCCGTTCTGACCAGCAAAAGAAAGTTCTGAACCGGTTCGAACCCCCAAAAAGTTATGCTTTATATCATTCCTTTCTGTTCCTTTTTAAACCTTTGAAATGTACTTTTTTCTTACAATTAGCTTCGACATTAAATTATTTCACCAATCACTGTGGATAGAAAAGCTTGCTATGGAGCGGGAAAAAGCTATAGTTGTTTACATGCAAGTACAGGGTGCGAGATGCGACTGAAATTTTGCGGGTAGGATAGAGAGTGACAGAGGGTGGAGGAGGAGGCTTGTTTTGAAGCACTGGGCATCTTGTTGTTATGGCATGCATTATCTGAATTAGACCCACAGAATTATACCTACATAGGACCGGCTTCTATGAAGGAAATGTTAATGTCTTTAAACTTCAAAGAGTTGGTTTGTTGTTGCAACAAAAATAGCTAGCTAGCTAACAAGCTTGTGTGTGTGCAGAGCAGCACCAGAATTAAAATAAAAACATGTACATTTATGTAGTTAATCAATCCAATGTAAATTTATTATTCTCTAATTAAAAATGTCTCTCACAAATTTCTGAATCACACTTGTCACATTCGTAGTAGGCTAGTAGGAAGGGGAGGGGCAGGTAGCCTACAAGCACACACAGTGGCAAAGATTTTCAGCAGGCAGGCACTGGAATATGAGTGAGGGCTTTGCATAGGTGCTTGGTTGCGTTTTTTTGTGCGACTGGGAAAAAAATGCAGAGAACATAAAATGACGTCATTAACCAGTTCCCATGCTTTTAAAAATAACGGATCTGTTCCGGACCAGTATAGATCACTTTCGTTCCCGGCTTTGATTCTGTTCCTTGAAAAATGACGTTATTTTCCGATTTTCTGTTCTGTTCCCTGAACCGGTTCCAACCCCTATTCAAGATTATTCATTATAGCAAAAGATTTACTCAAATTACAGCTATTTTGGGAGTTATCCATTTGAATATCATGACGTATAAAGACAGAACAAAAAATACCTTTTCGTTGTATTTTTTTTAACCTGATATATTTGTCAGAGATGTGTCCCTCAACCTCTGTTAACCCTGTTTCATTCTCGCTGAAACACTTTCATCTTTTCAAGATTTTAAGCACTCTAGCCATTAATGATGTGTAATTACCTTTGAGAGTGGGATGCCACTTCTGTTCACATGCTTGACAGCAATTTAGTTGTACAAGGCTGACCTCATGTCACTCCACCAAAACCCTCTGGACCGATTCATGACCCCTTAGTCAAAGCAGTCAGGAGTAAATGACTTTATGCTGCATTTTTTTCCAAAGAAACGTGGCCGCAGCTGTACTATAAATGCAAATTGGACTGCTATGCTCTTTTTATGTGGCAGCACTGACCGTTTATGAGGGGAAAAAGTAATCTTCTGCTGAAACTGTAGTTTCTGTGGCGAATATATTCATATACCTCTTCAATCAAATGTGGCACGAGCCGTCCCTACTTGATCTTAAGCTCTACATAGCACCCAATGGATTTTTGTTAAAGAACTATGGTGAAAAGTATTACTTTCAGACAGATTTGTACATGTCTGCAGACTGAGCTCTTTCATTAAGAGTAATGCTTCTGGTCAATTATTCAGTACAATTTTAGATTCTGAACATGAATAGGTTTCAGGTTAGTTTGACTTTTTAACATTTAGAATAATTGTTTGCTAAGTCATTTCATATATTTTGACGTTGTGGCACTAGATGCTTAGCATCGTTCTTCAGTTGTCAGCTTTTGGCAAAATGACAAATACAGTCCTTTCACTTGCATGATAGTTAAGAACAGTACCAGTCAAAAGTTTGGACACACCTACTCATTCCAGGGGTTTGACTATTTTCTACATTGTAGAATAATAGTGAAAACATCTACTATGAAATAACACATATGGAATCATGTAGTAACCAAAAAAGTGTTAAACAAATCAAAATATATTGTGTATTTTAGATTCTTCAAAGTAGCCACCCTTTGCACACTCTTGGCATTCTCTCAACCAGCTTCACCTGGAATGTTTTTCCAACAGTCTTGAAGGAGTTCCGACATATGCTGAGCACTTGTTGGCCGCTTTTCCTTCACTCTGCGGTCCAACTCATCCCAAACCATCTCAATTTGGTTGAGGTCGGGTGATTGCAGAGCCAGGTCATCTGATGCAGTACTCCATCACTCTCCTTCTTGGTACAATAGCCCTTACACAGCCTGGAGGTGTGTTGGGTCATTGTCCTGTTGAAAAACAAATGATAGATGACACATTTCCACCGGTCTAATGTCCATTGCTCGTGTTTCTTGGCCTAAGCAAGTCTCTTCTTATTATTGGTGTCCTTTAGTAGTGGTTTCTTTGCAGCAATTCGACCATGAAGGCCTGATTTACGCAGTCTCCTCTGAACAGTTGATGTTGAGATGTGTCTGTTACTTGAACTCTGTGAAGCAATTATTTGGGCTGCAGTCTGAGGTGCAGTTAACTCTAATGAACTTATCCTCTGCAGCAGAGGTAACTCTAGGTCTTCCTTTCATGTGGCGGTCCTCATGAGAGCCAGTTTCATCATAGCGCTTGATGGTTTTTGCAAATGCACTTGAAGAAACTTTCAACGTTTTTGAAATGTTCCGCATTGACTGACCTTCATGTCTTAAAGTAATGATGGACTGTCATTTCTCTTTGCTAATTCAAGCTGTTCTTGCCATAATATGGACTTGGTCTTTTACCAAATAGGGCTATCTTCTGTATACCACCCCTGTCTTGTCACAACACAACTGATTGGCTCAAACGCATTAAGAAGGAAAGAAATTCCACAAATTAACTTTTAAGAAGGCACACCTGTTAATTGAAATGCATTCCAGGTGAAGCTGGTTGAGAATGCCAAGAGTGTGCAAAGCTGTCATCAAGGCAAAGGGTTGGTACTTTGAAGAATCTCAAACGTAAAATATATTTTGATTTGTTTAACACTTTTCTGGTTACTACATTATTCCATATGTGTTATTTCATAGTTTTGATGTCTTCGCTATTATTCTACAATGTAGAAAATAGTCAAACCCCTGGAATGAGTAGGTGTGTCCAAACTTTTGACTGGTACTGTACATAAAATAGAATGTATGGGCCTAATACATTTTGATTAACAGTGCATGTGACCCCTCAAGGAAGGTAAGGGGTCTCTCTAAGCAGACAAAGTATCCCTCACCCTGTAGAGAAAGGCTATGTGGAATATGAACTATGAAATGAATGCTCTGTGTGCTTGTTGTATGTGGAATATGAACTATGAAATGAATGCTCTGTGTGCTAGTTGTATGTGGAATATGAACTATGAAATGAATGTCTGTCTGCTAGTTCTATTTGGAATATGAACTATGAAATGAATGCTCTGTGTGCTAGTTTTATGTGGAATATGAACTATGAAATGAATGGTCTGTCAGTTCTATGAGGAATATGAACTATGAAATGAATGCTCTGTCTGCTAGTTCTATGTGGAATATGAACTATGAAATGAATGCTCTGCTAGTTCTATGTGGAATATGAACTATGAAATGAATGCTCTGTCTGCTAGTTCAATGAGGGATAATAGAAAGTGTCTGGAATGATTTCATATCTGACTAGATTCAAATCAATTTGATACACCAACGCTTTTTCACCTCGAGTGTCATAGGAAAAACATAAAAGATACTAAAATATACCCTTACAGTGTCCTAAACAGCAGACGTGTCTTCTTAGCTGTATTCTAACTGCCATACACCAACCGGGATAACTTTCCTCTTCAAATAGGATGTCAACAAGGTTTTGAGATCATATTGTTATTTACAATGATAATCAAGTTGATTTTTTAAATGCCCTCCAGACTACAATGTGATTTGACAGATCATTGATGTTCTCTGAGCATTTATAGACCTTCAACAGCAATATCTGAAACTAAATATGCCACAAATGGAGACCGGTTGTCTACGACGTTTCTGTGTCGCTTCCGCTACCTTTGTGGAATGTGATATCGGGAGAAGTGAGAAAGTATTTGTCAAAAGTAATTGCGTTCTTATGTTGTTTGCCTGTTTAAAGTGAATGTAAAACATGATGTTGAACAATTTGGTTCAAATCACCCTAATAATGTATGACTGTGTGAACTTCACCACCTAATGCCACTTCCTTTTCTTTCTCTTTTCTTTCAGGTAAGTCAGTGCTGCTAACAACCTTTAAGGAGAAGACAGTGAGGAATGGCTTTGCTGTCGTTTAGGGGCGGAGGCCTCTATATAACTCTCAATGGCTTCCTATCCATCAAAAGGTGAACGGTGGGAGTGAGTGAGTTACCGTCGGTCGTAAAACTCTTGCTGAGACACGCTTCCTGATTGAACTCTCTGGCTCATCTCTGTGTGTGTTGCCTATAGCTACAGTTGTACCTGTGTATCTGCCATCAGCATCTTTGGAGAGCAGATGTAATCACAGCATTATTCCCCTTCCATGCTGTCACACACCAACACAAAACACCTCAACTTGATTAGCATTATTCACTCCTCAATGGGTTTCTTCTTGTGTATCTGTGTATGCCTACAGAGTAATGCTGACCCCAATTAGTCGACTGGTCGATTGTTTGGTCGTTAGGCTGTTGGTCGACCGAGATTGTTTTAGTCAAGCAGTAACAAATATATATACAGTACCTTTGGAAAGTATTCAGACCCCTTGACTTTTTCCACATTTTGTTACGTTACAGCCTTATTCTAAAATTGATTTTAATGAAAACAGTCCTCAGCAATCTATACACAATACCCCATAATGACAAAGCGAAAACAGGGTTTTAGAATCGGGGGAGAAGGGCCTTGGTCAGGGAGGTGACCAAGAACCTGATGGTCACTCTGACAGAGCTCTAGAGTTCCTCTGTGGAGATGGGAGAAACTTCCAGAAGGACAACCATCTCTGCAGCACTCCACCAATCATGCCTTTATGGTAGAGTGGCCAGACAGAAGCCACTCCTCAGTAAAAGCCACATGACAGCCCTCTTGGAGTTTGCCAAAAGGCACCTAAAGACTCAGACAATGAGAACAAATATTATTTGGTCTGATGAAACCAAGATTGAACAATTTGGCCTGAATGCCATGCGTCACGTCTGGAGGAAATCTGGCACCATCCCTACGGTGAAGCATGGTGGTGGCAGCATCATGCTTTGGGGATGTTTTTCAGCGGCAGGGACTGGGAGACTAGTCAGGATCGAGGCAAAGATTAACGGAACAAAGTACAGAGAGATCCTTGATGAAAACCTGCTCCAGAGCGCTCAGGACCTCAGACTGGGGGCGAAGGTTCACCTTCCAACAGGACAACGACACTAAGCACACAGCCAAGACAACGCAGGAGTGGCTTCGGGACAAGTCTCTGAATGTCATTGAGTGGCCCAGCCAGAGCCCGGACTTGAACCCGATCGAACATCTCTGGATAGACCTGAAAATAGCTGTGCAGCGACGCTGCCCATACAATTTGACAGAGCTTGAGAGGATCTGCAGAGAATAATGGGAGAAACTCCCCAAATACAGGTGTGCCAAGCTTGGAGCGTCATACCCAAGAAGACTCAATGCTGTAATCGCTGCCAAAGGTTCTTCAACAAAGTACTGAGTAAAGGGTCTGAATACTTATGTAAATGTGATATTTCAGTTTTTATATTTTATAAATTTGCAAACATTTCTAAAATAATTTTTTGCTTTGTCATTATGGGGTATTGTGTGTAGATTGATGAGGGGGGGAAAAAACAATTTAATCAATTTTAGAATAAGGCTGTAACGTAACAAAATGTTGAAAAAGTAAAGGGGTTTGAATACTTTATGAAGGCACTGTATATATTTGCGCCCATATCAGTGAACTAATCAATTGCGGAGGCCTAGACTAAAAGCCAATTTATGCTTGATCTGAAAATGTAGTCAGAGGCTCCATATGGAGGGTGTGAAGCAATTGCAGAGCCTCCAGAGTCGTGCAGAGGCCAAATCGAGCTCCGTACTCCATCGCCATGCGCGTCCCAAATGTTGTAACAGTGCGGAGGACTCAATACAGCTCCGCATTGACATGATTGGTTGACCGTAGGTGGGAGTGGTACATCCTGTAGAAAACACAAACTCACTTCCTTGACAACAGCTCTGCACTGCTCTGCGAAGCGCAAGTAGTATGAATTCCCTGACTTCTGCTGAGGCCGTGTCACCGTAAATGCAGCATGGCCAATGCAGACGTCGGATTGACCATGCACCCAGACGCACAATGCACTTCTCTCTCCAGAATGCTCTCTCTCCCGCCAATTTGTGCACATTCATTGTTTCACAATTCATTGTGTGAATTGTTTGCGTTTGATTGTAGGTGTGTATATCAATTCAAGGGTTTTTCTTTATTTTTACTATTTTCTACATTGTAGAATAATAGTCAAGACATCAAAACGATGAAATAACACATATGGAATCATGTAGTAACCAAAGAAGTGTTAAATAAATCAAAATATATTTTATTTTTGAGATTCTTCAAAGTAGCCACCCTTTGCCTTGATGACAGCCTTGCACACTCTTGGCATTCTCAACCAGCTTCATGAGGAATGCTTTTCCAACAGTCTTGAAGGTGTTCCCACATATGCTGAGCACTTGTTGGCTGCTTTTCCTTCACTCTGTGGTCCAAATCATTCCAAACCATATCATTTGGGTTGAGGTCGGGTGATTGTGGAGGCCAGGTCATCTGATGCAGCACTCCATCACTTTCCTTGGTCAAATAGCCCTTACACAGCCTGGAGGTGTGTTGGGTCATTGTCCTGTTGAAAAACAAATGATAGTCCCACTAAGCGCAAACCAGATGGGATGGCGTATCGCTGCAGAATGCTGTGGTAGCCATGCTGGTTAAGTGTGCCTTGAATTCTAAATAAATCACAGACAGTGTCACCAGCAAAGTACCCCCACACCATCACACCTCCTCCTCCATGCTTCACTATGGGAACCACACGTGGAGATCATCTGACCTACTCTGCGTCTCACAAAGACACAGCGGTTGGAACCAAAAATCTCAAATTTGGACTCATATATAAATAATAATAATATGCCATTTAGCAGACGCTTTTATCCAAAGCGACTTACAGTCATGCGTGCATACATTTTTTTGTGTACGGGTGGTCCCGGGGATCGAACCCACTACCTTGGCGTTACAAGCGCCGTGCTCTACCAGCTGAGCTACAGAGGACTACATCAGACCAAAGCAAAAATTTCCAAACTTCTTTGATTTAAGAATGATGGAGGCCACTGTGTTCTTGGGGACCTTCAATGCTGCAGAAATGTTTTGGTACCCTTCCCCAGATCTGTGCCTCGACACAATCCTGTCTCGGGGCTCTACGGACAATTCCTTCGATCTCACGGCTTGGTTTTTGCTCTGACATGCACTGTCAATTGTGGGACCAATCAATTGAATTTACCACAGGTGGACTCCAATCAAGTTGTAGAAACATCTCAAGGATGATCAATGGAAACAGGATGCACCTGAGATCAATTTCGAGTCTCATAGCATAGGGTCTGAATACGTATGTAAAAAAATAATAATCTAAAAACCTGTTTTCAATTTGTCATTATGGGGTATTGTGTGTAGATTGAGGATTTTTTTTTATTTCATTCATTTTAGAATAAGGCTGTAACGTAACAACATGTGGAAAAAGGGAAGTGGTCTGAATACTTTCCGAATGCACTGTACAATACTTGTTAGTTTGGTTATGGTAATTTCTGTTAATGCATTAAATATTATTATTCCAGTCTTCCTGTTATCATTGTCGGAGTGGACACATTGTTTGCAGCGTGCACAACCTTTGCTGCACTTGTGAGAAACAAGTTTTGGTTTATTTCATTCGATTTACGAGTTTTGTCAATTTAGTCATTGTCTTTTGTTTGGAGCTCTCCTGTCAATGCATAGAAGTAGGCCTATAGGCTATATGGCCTGCGCGTAAATGTAGGCATATGAATGTTCCCATTTGGGGATCTGATAGTATTTCTGATTTGCTTAACGCAACACCACTAATGACCTGTGGAGCTTTTCAAAGTAATGTTTTCTTCACCTCAAACTGCAAGCAAACTAAGTCGGTTTTTACATCCATTGAGAATTACAATAGTTCCTCAATGTATTTGAAAAATCTTTCCAGCTCTCTTCCTTTCGATAACCACTCAGCGTGAAAGGGAAAAATGTCATGCTCTGATCCAGTGGAAACTAAATAGGCCTACCTGACTACCTTACCAGTGCTTGACTTAGACTGAAATAGGTTCCGGTACTCATTTTGGGTGCGGTACTGTTTATATTTAGGTGCAGGAGCTCCACAATACTTTTGAGTTAATATTCTATAAGAGGTAAGAGGAGCTCAAGCAGTACAAAAAGGAGGTGCCGGTACTCAGCTCCAGTGAGCTCCTGCCCAAGTCAAGCACTGCTTCTTAACCGTTGCGCAAATAGCCTACTACTGTGTCTGTCCCGAGCTCACTGGCGCAGAAAACTCTGAGGTCCCAGAATATTTTATACAGTGCCTTGCAAAATTATTCAACCCCCTTGGCGTTTTTCCTATTTTGTTGCATTACAACCTGTAATTTAAATGGATTTTTATTTGGATTTCATGTAACGGACATACACAAAATAGTCCAAATTGGTGAAGTGAAATGAAAAAAATACCTTGTTTCAAGAAATTCTAAAAAATCTATAACGGAAAAGTGGTGCGAGCATATGTATTCACCCCCTTTGCTATGAAGCCCCTAAATAAGATCTGGTGCAACCAATTACCTCCAGAAGTCACATAATTAGTTAAATAAAGTCCACCTGTGTGCAATCTAAGTGTCACATGATCTGTCACATGATCTCAGTATATATATACACCTGTTCTGAAAGGCCCCAGAGTCTGCAACACTAAGCAAGGGGCACCACCAAGCAAGCGGAACCATGAAGACCAAGGAGCTCTCCAAAAAGGTCAGGGACAAAGTTGTGGAGAAGTACAGATCAGGGTTGGGTTATAAAACAATATCAGACACTTTGAACATCCCACGGAGCACCATTTAATCCATTATTAAAAAATTTAAAGAATATGGCACCACAACAAACCTGCCAAGAGAGGGCTGCCCACCAAAACTCACAGACCAGGCAAGGAGGGCATTAATCAGAGAGGCAACAAAGAGACCAAAGATAACCCTGAAGGAGTTGCAAAGCTCCACAGCGGAGATTGGAGTATCTGTCCATAGGACCACTTTAAGCCGTACACTCTACAGAGCTGGGCTTTACGGAAGAGTGGCCAGAAAAAAGCCATTGCTTAAAGAAAGAAATAGGCAAACACGTTTGGTGTTCGCCAAAAGGCATGTGGGAGACTCCCCAAACATATGGAAGAAGGTACTCTGGTCAGATGAGACTACATTTGAGCTTTTTGGCCATCAAGGAAAACGTTATGTCTGGCGCAAACCCAACACCTCTCATCACCCCGAGAACACCATCCCCACAGTGAAGCATGGTGTTGGCAGCATCATGCTGTGGGGATGTTTTTCATTGGCAGGGACTGGGAAACTGGTCAGAATTGAAGGAATGATGGATGACGCTAAATACAGGGAAATTCTTGAGGGAAACCTGTTTCAGTCGTCCAGAGATTTGAGACTGGGACGGAGGTTCACCTTCCAGCAGGACAATGACCCTGAGCATACTGCTAAAGCAACACTCAAGTGGGTTAAGGGGAAACATTTAAATGTTTTGGAATGGCCTAGTCAAAGCACAGACCTCAATCCAATTGTGCCAAACTTATAGAGACATACCTCAAGAGACTTGCAGCTGTAATTGCTGCAAAAGGTGGCTCTACAAAGTATTGACTTCTGTGGGGTTAATAGTTATGCACTTTCAAGTTTTCCGTTTTTTTGTCTTATTTCTTGTTTGTTTCACAATAATAAATAGTTTGCATCTTCAAAGTGGTAGGCATGTTGTGTAAATCAAATTATACAAACCCCCCAAAAATCTATTTTAATTCCAGGTTGTAAGGCAACAAAATAGGAAAAATGCCAAGGGGGTGAATATTTTCGCAAGCCACTGTACAATGTTGCAAATTCGCTAGCGCAAGCTTCAGGCCAGACCCAAGTTTATACAATCTTTCAAGTTCGTTGCAGACAGGCCATGTGTAGCCAATGTGATTTATAGGATATTTGTTTCTATCAGGATATGTTCTAACTGCAGTCTGCAATGTTTTTATTTGTTGGCTTTATGTAGTCTATTTTTACATAGTTGGTAATGGCAATAGAAGTTACTTTTTAAGTTTGTATCATTTTCATTTAGATTTGGATAGCATTTTGATTAACCACATGACAATGATGTTGAGATATGAAGAAGTTATTATAAATTAAATTAAACTGTTTCACGAAAATGTGCATATGAAATCCATAACTGGCACACAGATCAGTATAAATGGTAAGATTAATTGGCATTCAACATGAGAAAGGTTGCCGACTCCTTGTGTAGCCTATTACCGGCAATTTCAGGAGAGTAATGGCAGAATCTGCGAAAGCCAGCAAGAGCGGGAGGAGAATAGTTGGGCCAGGTAAAGTTTTTTTTCTTCTGGTTATCTAGATCTCTGGTGCCCTCTTGAGGCATTTGTCTTATTTCATCAAACCGTAAGCTTAAAGCCTCCGACAAGCTCAGTGCATATAGCTGATTTTATTAAAATACATAGGGTGTGTCTATATATAGAAAAATACACGTTTAAAAATTTCAACCAATCGATTGGTCGAAAGAACAGACGACTTTCGTTCGACCAAGACAGCCCTACTACAGAGTCATGCTTATGCCGATAGCAGAAGCAGGGAGGATGTGAGGGATGTAGGCCCACATCAGGTGTGGTTGCACTTGTGTTTGTGTATATGATGACCCAGTTGTTCATTGGTTGAATGGAGGTGTGCTCTTTTTTTATTACCCTCTAGTAGAATTAAGTTATCTGCACTTCTGTTTCCATGATGGTCCTTTAAGTCACAGGTTATGTTGCGAGCTATAGTAGTTAGGTTCATGTTTAATATAGAGGCACTAGGGCAGAAACACAGAAGCTCCAATTGGGCATTGTGCTTGTGTATGTATGAAGGCCCTATGGCAATATCACCAGGTTGGAGTTATGCTGAATGTGCTGGTGTTTGATGTTCTTCTAGCATCTAACTGACTGTGCTTTGAGGCTCCTGTGTGTGTGTGTGTGTGTGTGTGTGTGTGTGTGTGTGCATTACAGCCCTAGAGTAGGATCATTGGCACCATAGCTCACCCTGTGAACACTGAGCTGTAGTTGCTGTTGGGTTGTTCTCTCCCTGTGATGCATTGTGGGTGTAGCAAGGAAGCGTTCCGGCTGACTAATGTAGAAAAACAGTTAGAGACGGACTGCCGCTAGTCTTATCTGTACCCTTGAGGATAGTGTTCATCTTGTGTTTTAAACGCTTCGGTAATCTTCTTCTTTCTTTTGAACGTATTGAAGTATCTTCCCCCTCAATCTCCTCTCCTATTAAGCGAATGCAGAACAGAGCCTCTACATTTAAATTAAACACTCTCAATGGTACTCAGAGGGTTAACCAATGGTCTATGAGGGCCTGTAGATTTGTCTGTATAAATAGAACATGGCAAACACAACATGCATTGGTCATCATTGGTCATGCAGTGGGTTGACTTTTGCAATGCTCCTCAGTAAGCTTCTGTCTGATTTCCTTGGATTATCAGCACAAAACAATTCCAACAAATAGAATAGCTAATAGAATTGCTAATGCCTGGGAAGGCAATTCTGCTTCCACTACCCCTCTGGCTAAGATGGGAAGGTCATGAGCTGAGTAAACTGTTCTGAATATTGTTGTTTCCTCTGAGAAGTATAAGACCTATTACAACCTCCTCGCAAGAACCATCGATTAGAAATGCAGGTTTTGTTGCTGAAATCCCATCTGATGAAAAATAGTCCAGTTATACCAGAATTTCAGTAAGACTACCCCCAGCTAAATCAAACAGATTTTGACTGATCTATTTGATTTAACTGGAGGTAGATAGTGCTCAAGTTCCATGTGTACATTTGGAAAGATGTGATGGGACTGCAAGTGATGACTGAAACTAGTCATTCTGTATCCAGTGGAAATAATTACTCTCAATGGAGCTCGGAGCAGCCCCTTGCTCAGCGCCACACAATTGATTAAGTTCAGCTACAGTGGCTTGCGAAAGTATTCACCCCCCTTGGCATTTTTCCTATTTTGTTGCCTTACAACCTGGAATTAAAATTGATTTTTTGGGGGGATGGTATCATTTGATTTACACAACATGCCTAGCACTTTGAAGATGCAAACTATTTTTTATTGTGAAACAAACAAGAAATAAGACATAAAACATAAAAAAGCTCAGTTTTAGTCTCATCTGACCAGAGTACCTTCTTCCATATGTTTGGGGAGTCTCCCACATGTCTTTTGGCGAACACCAAACATGTTTGCTTATTTTTTTCTTTAAGCAATGGCTTTTTTCTGGCCACTCTTCCGTAAAGCCCAGCTCTGTGGAGTGTACGGCTTAAAGTGGTCCTATGGACAGATACTCCAATCTCCGCTGTGGAGCTTTGCAGCTTCTTCAGGGTTATCTTTGGTCTCTTTGTTGCCTCTCTGATTAATGCCCACCTTGCCTGGTCCGTGAGTTTTGGTGGGCGGCCCTCTCTTGGCAGGTTTGTTGTGGTGCCATATTCTTTCCATTTTTTATAATGGATTAAATGGTGCTCCGTGGGATGTTCAAAGTGTCTGATATTATTTTATAACCCAACCCTGATCTGTACTTCTCCACAACTTTGTCCTTGACCTGTTTGGAGAGCTCCTTGGTCTTCATGGTGCCGCTTGCTTGGTGGTGCCCCTTGCTTAGTGGTATTGCAGACTCTGGGGCCTTTCAGAACAGGTGTATATACAGTGGGGAGAACAAGTATTTGATACACTGCCGATTTTGCAGGTTTTCCTACATACAAAGCATGTAGAGGTCTGTAATTTTTATCATAGGTACACTTCAACTGTGAGAGACGGAATCTTTCCTTGTGAAATAACGTACATTGTAATGAATACTGACCTTATAGGATCTGTTGAATGGACTTGAATTGAATTTATCGAAGATGCAACGTGTTCAGATATTTTCCAGTGGATCTGTCTCAGACCAAAATGAAGGCAGGCTTATAGCCTAGATAGCTAGATCACCCTTGATAGCAGTTAGCCCTTTGGGAAGTGGTTGCTAACTGGCAGGTCTTTCTGATTCCCGGGGCTGAGTTCTGTATTCTGACTGTGACCAGCTATAGGAGGACCTCCTGTGTTGAAGGAAAGACTCTTTCTATAGGCGATGCCTGGAAGTACAGACACTTAAGGCTCATTAGTATTTGATATGAGATGGTTAAATATTCATTCCTTTCACGTGTTGCAGTGGCTGACTTACAGTATTTGCATGTGTTTTAAGGGGAAGCCTATGATTGTGAGAATCAAACCATATAATCAAGGAATGATGTAGGTCTTTTGAAGAATTATTGTCTGCTGATATGATATAGTTTATGCTCATACAGCTGCAGTTATCATTCATGAATCTGGTCGGGGTATATTATCTTATCTGGGGCACGGTCTAGGGCTCACAGAGGATTTGTTTATCAGACAGGTCTGAGGGGGACGTCATGGCACTCTGGCTTATCATGGCACTGATGGAGAAATGGTTAAATATTCATTCCTTTCACGTGTTGCAGTGGCTGACTTACAGTATTTGTATGTGTTTTAAGGGGAAGCCTATGATTGTGAGAATCAAACCATATAATCAAGGAATGATGTAGGTCTTTTGAAGCATTATTGTCTGCTGATATGATATAGGGTATATTATCTTATCTGGAGCACGGTCTAGGGCTCACAGAGGATTTGTTTATCAGACAGGTCTGAGGGGGACGTCATGGCACTCTGGCTTATCATGGCATTGATGGAGAAAGAGAGGGAGAGCTCTCACAAAGCCACAACTGCTGGGCCCAGAGAGCAGAGAGAGAAGTGGCAGCTCCGGGTCAGCCTGGCTCCGATGATGGACGCACCTTATCAGCTTTTCCTCAATAGCCACCACATCAGTTTAGACATCCCTCCGAAAGTACTTCCATTGTTGTCTTCAGATGTAAGGAAGAGCCTTTACATGGGCTTTGTCATAAAATGTTCAATAATATTAACCAGGCATATTCAGCGAGGGGAACACTAAACTCCTCTGGTAAGTGACTTCAATGGGCGGAGGAATTCTTGCAACATTATTACTGTGTGAGTGTCCCATTTTTTCACTATAAGAAAACCTATTATATTTGGATTGTGATTGACATGAGGATCAGATCTGGGATGATACAAACATTATTTTTTTATCCACAGAAGAAAATAGCTGTCCAAGGCCCTATATATTGGCAAGAGATAAAAATCAATTATCACTGCTCAATATTGCTCTCCACATCTTGGCTCTTAAGGTAAAGGGGCTTACTGTGTGTGTGTGTGTGTGTGTGTGTGTGTGTGTGTGTGTGTGTGTGTGTGTGTGTGCAAGGGGGTTAATCCTGCTAACAGAGGCAAATGATCTGCAGTGTTTGGGTAGAAATTAGAGCAATGTTGAATCAGATTATCAGTTAAAGTGTGAAAGTACACATTATCTCTTTGCCCAAAGACAGTGAAGGCTTAATCTCAGATCTGTGAAGCAGGTTTTAAAATTAGGCTATGCTTGTTATGTCTGCCACATCCATCTTTGCATGCTGAGCTTCCCATGGAAAAAGTGGGTCAAAAACCTGTTAATCAAAAGTGTTTCTAATGAAGAGGCGACTCACAGCTTTTTTATCTATAGAGATCTAAGGTGCATGAAACACAGATGTCGTCTGACACCTCCAAATCCAAGGTACACTAGAAGTTGAAAAGAGAGAGATAAGGGTAGAGGGTAAAGGTATAAAGAACAAAACTGATGAGATACAAAGTCTAGTGTGTCAGGAAAAGATTACTGTCATGCTTTGTTATGTGGCCATCACCAGAAGCAGAATATAGCTGGTTACACTAGACACACTCTCTGTTCTCCCAGAGTCAACATGGAGTGTCATGTTTCACTGCTCCCATCCTCCCAGAGAGGGACATTAGTGTTCGGACAGAAAACTACTCTAAATCCACCATGATTGCCTTCTCCAACTGGAAACATGGCTGATGCTAGCAAACCTGTAATGCTCCCTCACAGCACCAAACAATACCCTTACATTATTAACAGGTCTTACGGCTTGCACCCAGCGGTAGATATAAAAATCTCATAGTTAGAGGAGTTCATCCATGAGAATTTGTTAAAACCCTCCAAAGGAAGATTCAGATGATGGAGTTTATGATACAGTGGGGGAAAAAAGTATTTAGTCAGCCACCAATTGTGCAAGTTCTCCCACTTAAAAAGATGAGAGAGGCCTGTAATTTTCATCATAGGTACACGTCAACTATGACCGACAAATTGAGAAAAGAAAATCCAGAAAATCACATTGTAGGATTTTTTATGAATTTATTTGCAAATTATGGTGGAAAATAAGTATTTGGTCACCTATAAACAAGCAAGATTTCTGGCTCTCACAGACCTGTAACTTCTTCTTTAAGAGGCTCCTCTGTCCTCCACTCGTTACCTGTATTAATGGCACCTGTTTGAACTTGTTATCAGTATAAAAGACACCTGTCCACAACCTCAAACAGTCACACTCCAAACTCCACTATGGCCAAGACCAAAGAGCTGTCAAAGGACACCAGAAACAAAATTGTAGACCTGCACCAGGCTGGGAAGACTGAATCTGCAATAGGTAAGCAGCTTGGTTTGAAGAAATCAACTGTGGGAGCAATTATTAGGAAATGGAAGACAAACAAGACCACTGATAATCTCCCTCGATCTGGGGCTCCACGCAAGATCTCACCCGTGGGGTCAAAATGATCACAAGAACGGTGAGCAAAAATTCCAGAACCACACGGGGGGACCTAGTGAATGACCTGCAGAGAGCTGGGACCAAAGTAACAAAGCCTACCATCAGTAACACACTACGCCGCCAGGGACTCAAATCCTGCAGTGCCAGATGTGTCCCCCTGCTTAAGCCAGTACATGTCCAGGCCCGTCTGAAGTTTGCTAGAGTGCATTTGGATGATCCAGAAGAGGATTGGGAGAATGTCATATGGTCAGATGAAACCAAAATAGAACTTTTTGGTAAAAACTCAACTCGTCGTGTTTGGAGGACAAAGAATGCTGAGTTGCATCCAAAGAACACCATACCTACTGTGAAGCATGGGGGTGGAAACATCATGCTTTGGGGCTGTTTTTCTGCAAAGGGACCAGGACGACTGATCTGTGTGAAGGAAAGAATGAATGGGGCCATGTATCGTGAGATTTTGAGTGAAAACCTCCTTCCATCAGCAAGGGCATTGAAGATGAAACGTGGCTGGGTCTTTCAGCATGACAATGATCCCAAACACACCGCCCGGGCAACGAAGGAGTGGCTTCGTAAGAAGCATTTCAAGGTCCTGGAGTGGCCTAGCCAGTCTCCAGATCTCAACCCCATAGAAAATCTTTGGAGAGAGTTGAAAGTCTGTGTTGCCCAGCGACAGCCCCAAAACATCACTGCTCTAGAGGAGATCTGCATGGAGGAATGGGCCAAAATACCAGCAACAGTGTGTGAAAACCTTGTGAAGACTTACAGAAAACGTTTGACCTGTGTCATTGCCAACAAAGGGTATATAACAAAGTATTGAGAAACTTTTGTTATTGACCAAATACTTTTTTTCCACCTAATTTGCAAATAAATTCATAAAAAATCCTACAATGTGATTTTCTGAAAAAAAAAATCTCATTTTGTCTGTCATAGTTGACGTGTACCTATGATGAAAATTACAGGCCTCTCTCATCTTTTTAAGTGGGAGAACTTGCACAATTGGTGGCTGACTAAATACTTTTTTTCCCCACTGTATCAATATGTGGTCTTTTGCGTAAGGGTACGTGGAATATTGCGGATATAGAAAACTCTCTGCTATTTTGAGTTTGATGGTAGTTCCAAAGCAACTGTATCCTTCATAATATCCACTGGTAATGGCTATGACAGTGAGCTGGTACTCAAAAGAGAAGAGCTTGTGATATAATGACTGCTGAAGCACAGGTGACATTCTTCTTGTGACTTGATTGGTACACTCCTTCAATGCCCTGTAATACACAATAACCTCACAGTCAATCATACATTTCAGTTAGCCAAAATGGAGCCAAGTTCAAAAAGTGGAGGTGATAAATAGTAGCATCCATTACAGGAAACTAAGTAATGTCAGACCGGTGCAAAGATTTTGCTCAGACTATTTTGTGCTGCTGTGGGGCTCCAAGATAGAGACGTGTGAATGAAGTGCTTTGTGTGTGTGTGTGACCTGCCTCACTATAAGATGACCTGTGTGTCTCTTCTCTCTCAATAGGATGTGATTGGTGGGATGGCTGGACGAGAGGTACCATTTCTCTGACAGCTGAACAGAGAAACCATGGTTCATTAAAGAACTGTCAGTCTATCTCGGTTATATAATACAACATACCCTCTTAAGAGTGAACAGGCTTTGAACAGTTGGCACGTTGGCTTGGGCATTGACATATTTCCACTTGCTGTTCAGAATCTGTACGATAAATCAATGAGTTATGCCTTTAAGAATGTAAAGCTTCTCTTTACTATGAGATCAATCATCTTGAAGGTTTATTTCATTTGCAATAATGAAAACCCTTAGAGGGACTTTTTATAATAAACACTTCATCAGATATCTTTAGGGGGCTACAGTAAGTTACCAAATGACTGTAGAGTGCACAGTCCTTTAAGTTCTAGTGGTGGGAGTAGACTACAGTAACCTCATGGCAGTCTGCCATTTTAACTGTTGAATGTATAATATAGCAGAAACTAGCTTGATTGTTGAACCAAATTAGTCATACAGAGTATGAGGTCAGCTCCACCAGACTCTGTTCTGTATAAGTCAGCCCTGCCGGTTGGAGAGCATGAATCCCCTGCTGTTCCGGGTCGGTAATAGGCAAAACACAGTGTAAATTTTACTTTGATTAGTGCCTGGGCTCACCTTGTTTAAAACAGGGAGGGCTTTGTTTAATCCTAGCGCCACGCTCTTCGCCGCAACTCCCCTGAGTTTGCCGCCTGCTGCCCACGAGCTCTTTGATCACTCTGTCAGCGAGGGGGAGAAGACGGAGTGTGTCCTCGAGACAAATGAGGCACAACAGGGAGACAAATCAGGTTGTCTCCCTATTTTATTTATATCAACTTAAGACCTGATTATGTCACCACAGCGTTTCTCTGACATATCAAATATGTCATGTGTTTTCACCCACAATAGATAATAAGCACCCTCTTAGGCATTTAATGGCACGTTGTTCTTCTTCATCAAACCTCTTTGTACAACCTCACTCAGAAAGGGGTTGTTATGGGGGTAACACGTAAGTGGATTTTTGACATTTAGATTAGTATGGCAGTCGATTCTGGAGATAAGGGCTCTGTAAATTCCAGTCATACAGTGAGGGAAAAAAGTATTTGATCCGCTGCTGATTTTGTACATTTGCCCACTGACAAAGAAATGATCAGTCTATAATTTTTATGGTAGGTTTATTTGAACAGTGAGAGACAGAATAACAACAAAAAAATCCAGAAAAACGCATGTCGAAAATGTTATAAATTGATTTGCATTTTAATGAGGGAAATAAGTATTTGACCCCCTCTCAATCAGAAAGATTTCTGGCTCCCAGGTGTTTTTTATACAGGTAACGAGCTGAGATTAGGAGCACACTCTTAAAGGGAGTGCTCCTAATCTCAGCTTGTTACCTGTATAAAAGACACCTGTCCACAGAAGCAATCAATCAATCAGATTCCAAACTCTCCACCATGGCCAAGACCAAAGAGCTCTCCAAGGATATCAGGGACAAGATTGTAGACCTACACAAGGCTGGAATGGGCTACAAGACCATCGCCAAGCAGCTTGGTGAGAAGGTGACAACAGTTGGTGCGATTATTCGCAAATGGAAGAAACACAAAAGAACTGTCAATCTCCCTCGGCCTGGGGCTCCATGCAAGATCTCACCTCGTGGAGTTGCAATGATCATGAGAACGGTGAGGAATCAGCCCAGAACTACACGGGAGGATCTTGTCAATGATCTCAAGGCAGCTGGGACCATAGTCACCAAGAAAACAATTGGTAACACACTACGCCGTGAAGGACTGAAATCCTGCAGCGCCCGCAAGGTCCCCCTGCTCAAGAAACCACATAAACAGGGCCGTCTGAAGTTTGCCAATGAACATCTGAATAATTCAGAGGAGAACTGGGTGAAAGTGTTGTGGTCAGATAAGACCAAAATTGAGCTCTTTGGCATCAACTCAACTCGCCGTGTTTAGAGGAGGAGGAATGACCTCAAGAACACCATCCCCACCGTCAAACATGGAGGTGGAAACATTATGCTTTGGGGGGGGTTTTCTGCTAAGGGGACAGGACAACTTCACTGCATCAAAGGGACGATGGACGGGGCCATGTACCGTCAAATCTTGGGTGAGAACCTCCTTCCCTCTGCCAGGGCATTGAAAATGGGTCGTGGATGGGTATTCCAGCATGACAATGACCCAAAACACACGGCCATGGCAACAAAGGAGTGGCTCAAGAAGTAGCACATTAAGGTCCTGGAGTGGCCGAGCCAGTCTCCAGACCTTAATCCCATAGAAAATCTGTGGAGGGAGCTGAAGGTTCGAGTTGCCAAACGTCAGCCTCGAAACCTTAATGACTTGGAGAAGATCTGCAAAGAGGAGTGGAACAAAATCCCTCCTGAGATGTGTGCAAACCTGGTGGCCAACTACAAGAAACGTCTGACCTCTGTGATTGCCAACAAGGGTTTTGCCACCAAGTACTAAGTCATGTTTTGCAAAGGGGTCAAATACGTATTTCCCTCATTAAAATGTAAATCAATTTATATAACATCTTTGACATGCGTTTTTCTGGATTTTTTTGTTGTTATTCTGTCTCTCACTGTTCAAATAAACCTAACATTAAAATTATAGACTGATCATGTCTTTGTCAGTGGGCAAACGTACAAAATCAGCAGGGGATCAAATACTTTTTTCCCTCACTGTTACCTGATTTGATGAAACGTAAATAATAATTGGACCATGATGTAGTATTATGGGGTCAGGGTCACTCTTGACTGTTCGTTACATGTCAAACCCTCCTCACTCATCATGTGTAAAAACGTGCTATACATGCAGTGGAGAGACTAGTTGTGTCAATAGAGACCAATGAATCTGTGATATTTTTTAGGGAGCTTATGGAGACTTGTGTGATCGAACATGTCATATCAATAATCATTGTTAATCTCTTCTGAGTCTATTATTTAATAGGAGTTCTATCACTCAGTTGTCATTTCAAGTGTGTGGTCTATAAAAAAATATGTGTATACAATTTTTGCAACCATTACTATGCAATGTCAAAGAGATTTAAGAAACCATAATTATCTGTCTCACTAAAAACACAGAATACCTAAAATGTACTAGACAAAGTAACAGGGATCTTTTAGCATGCCTGCGATGCAGACCTGGCTTTGAGACTCCAATAAAACCTCATGGAGCACAAATGCTAGCTAGGGCCCTGCCAGTCTAAGATTAATCACCTTGCTCCACTTGTGTGAATATTCAGCAGGTTGTCTGGCAGACATTATTAACCTAACTTTTGTTCGAAGATGAACCCCTCTGCATTCCGGAAGCGTCTACAGTGTCATATATATACAGTGTTATATTTATTCATGAAATTCAAGCGCTCCCCACTGGGCACAAACTGATTGAATCAACGTTGTTTTAACGTAATGTGTCAACGTATTGTGGTGTGAAATCTATGTTGAATATAGATTGGATTTGAAAAAGTAATCAATGTAAACTGTTGTTGTGAAGGTAAAATTTCAACCACAGGATTATGTCATCATGGTAACCAATTTTCAACAGAAAACATTGTATGAAATGTTACATTTGTACCTTTGAAATGTCAGATCTTCAACGTTATATGCACTATCAAAAAACTAAACAATAGGCTGGGCAGCACTTCCTACTGGACTGAAGAGTTGCTCTATCTACAGCTATACATTTGGTCTCCCATCCAGTTTTTTTTTTTTTAACCAAGCCCAGCCCTGCTTAGCTTTGATATTTGTCACTGACTACTATCAATGTGCTATCGTGAGAATGACTATTGAGAGATCTGTTTGTGTTTGAGCTACA
The DNA here is from genome assembly GCF_964263955.1 of Coregonus lavaretus. Taxonomy (NCBI): domain Eukaryota; kingdom Metazoa; phylum Chordata; class Actinopteri; order Salmoniformes; family Salmonidae; genus Coregonus; species Coregonus lavaretus. The sequence continues at coordinate 14,224,286 of NC_140017.1, forward strand.
GGCTTCTGGGTTATACTGTTGGATTAATCTATTTCTAATGACTATTGAGAGATCTCTCAATAACTAAATATACTGAACAAAAATATAAACGCAGCATGCAACAATTTCAAAGATTTTACTGAGGTACAGTTCATATGAGGAAATCAGTCAATTTAAATAAATTCATTAGGCCCTAATCTATGGATTTCACATGACTGGGAATACAGATATGCATCTGTTGGTCACATATAATTGAAAAGCAATTGGTCTCACAATGGGCCTCAGGATCTCGTCACGGTATTTCTGTGCATTTAAATTGCCATCGATAAAATGCAATTGTGTTCGTTGTCCGTAGCTTATGTATGCCCATACCATAACCCCACCACCACCATGGGGCACTTTGTTCACAATGTGGTTTGTTGTTGTGAGGCCGGTTGGACGTACTGCCAAATTTTGTAAAATGATGTTGGAGGCGGCTTATGGTAGAGAAATGAATATTACAATCTCTGGCAACAGCTCTGGTGGACATTCCTTCAGTCAGCATGCCAATTACACCCTCCCTCAAAACTTGAGACATCTGTGGCATTGTGTTGTGTGACAAAAATTCACATTTTAGAGTGGCCTTTTATTGTCCCCAGCACAAGGTAATCAGCTTCTTGATATGCCACACCTGTCAGGTGGGTGGATTATCTTGGCAAAAGAGAAATTCTCACTAACAGGGATGTAAACAAATTTGTGCACAAAATTTGAGAGAAATAAGCTTTCTGTGCATATGGAACTTTTCTGGGATATTTTTTTTCAGCTCATGAAACATGGGACAAACACTTTACATGTTGCGTTTATATTTTTGTTCAGTGTAGATTAGTTAAACATTGTGTGTTTGAGCTACAGACTTATGGGTTGTACCATTTGGATTTGTCTATTTCTTCTGCATCCGTAGATACCAACCATTAGTCTGTGATTAACGGGGTCTGAGCTAGAGTGGTGTTTGTGAGACAAGGGCGGATCCCGAAGGGGATCTATGAAAAGCTGAGACTCACGTGCACCCACGTGTGACATGTTTTGCTCTATGACGCTCACAAGCTACACGAGTCGTTACAAGTTAAGGGGTTCTTCTACATAGAAGATCATAGGGAATAAAAGGACATAGTGTCTATAATACTGTAATAAGCTTACATAGTTGCTGTCACAAACTCCAAACTGCACAGAGTTGTCACTGACTAGTTGGATATTCATTTCCCAGTGAGAAAACAATTTCTGTACTTTAGTTTCCTTTTGCAAGAGTGGAGACTTCGTTTTTTTCCGGAACTCTCAATTTCTAACACGTATAGACCCAGAAGTTAATCCACAGCTGACCAAATTACGCAAGATTTTACTTCTAAGTAAACCGAGGTGGTGAGGGTAGGCAACAACACATCCGCTACGCAGACCCTCAACACGGGGGCCCCTCAGGAGTGCGTTCTCAGTCCACTCCTGTACTCCCTGTTCATCCACGACTGCGTGGCCACGCACGACTCCAACACCATCATTAAGTTTGCAGACGACATGACGGTGGTAGGCCTGATCACCGACGACGATGAGACAGCCTATAGTGAGGAGGTCAGAGACATGGCAGTGTGGTGCCAGGAAAACAACCTCTCCCTCAATGTGGGCAAGACAAAAGAGCTTATCGTGGATTACAGAAAACGGATGGCCGAACATAGAGCCAGTCGAAAGATTCAAGTTACTCGGTGTCCACTAAGGACCTATCATTGTCCAAACACACCAACACAGTCGTGAAGAGAGCACGACAACGCCTCCTCCTCCTCAGGAGGCATGGGCCCTCAGATCCTCAAAAAGTTATACAGCTGCACCATTGAGAGCATCTTGTCTGGCTGCATCACCGCTTGGTATGGCAACTGCTCGGCATCCGACCTCAAGGCGCTACAGAGAGTAGTGCATACGGCCCAGTACGTCACTGGGGCTGAACTCCCTGCCATCCACGACCTCTATACCAGGCAGGGTCAGAGGAAGACCTTAAAAATTGTCAAAGACTCCAGCCACCCAAGTCATAGACTGTTCTCTCTGCTACCGTACGGCAAGCGGTACCGGAGCGCCAAGTCTGTGACCAAAAGGCACCTGAACAGCTTCTACCCCCAAGCCGTAACACTTCTGAAGAGTTAATCAAATGGCTACCCGGACTATTTATATTGACCTCCTTTATTATTTGTTTATTTTAATTGTTTTGCACTGACTCCCTTGCACTGGCTCTACACTCTAGAACCTAAAAGAGTTATTCAGCTGTCCCCATAGGAGAACACTTTGAAGAACCCATTTTGGTTCCAGGTAGAACCCTTTTGGTTCCAGGTAGAACACTTTTGGTTCCAGGTAGAACACTTTTTGGTTCCAGGTAGAACACTTTTTGGTTCCAGGTAGAACCCTTTTTGGTTCCATGTAGAACCAAAAAAGATTATCATATGGGGACAGCCGAAGAACCCTTATAGGAACCCTTTTTTCTAAGAGTGTATGCACACTCACTAGACTCTACCTACACACTTACACATACTACACTGACAATCCAACACACACACACTACATACGCTCACACACACAAAACACACACATGCATATTGATGCCACATACACACACTGTCGCATATACACACTTTACATACGCTGCTGCTACTCTGTTTATTATATATCTTGAATGCCTAGTCACTTTTACCCCTACCCATGTGTATACTGTATTAGCTCAACTACCTCGTACCCCTGCACATTGACTCGGTACTGGTACTGTATGTAGCCTTGTAATTGTTTTTATTGTGTTGCTATTTCCTTTTTAATTATTTAGCAAATATTTGTCTTATTTTTTAACTCTGCATTGTTGGGAATGGGCTCGTAGGTAAGCATTTCACTGTAAAGTCTGCACCTGCTGTATTTGGCGCATGTGACCAATAAAATTTGATTTGTTTGTGCTGCGTTTGTAACCAAGTGAGAAGTGGGAATTTACCACATATGACTGGGAAAAATCCACTTGAACGGCCCTCCAACTGGTAAATACTAGTGGGAAACTTGTCTCTCATCCTGAGCTCCCACTTCTCCCACATGCTGACCTCTGATGTCACTTACAAAGGAAATTACCTCGATAACAGCATTTTCGGCAGTTAAATACAACAACAAAATATTATTCATAAAAAGCAATCTATTAATATGGTTTTTGAACACTAATTTGTTTACAAGCATGAAAGCTGTACAAAAGAAAATGGATGCTGTTCATTCTGAATTCCAGTCAGATCTTTGCATGTTTTTCTGTATTGATTTACATTAGTATGAGGTCCTGAGCTCTCTGGAGCAGGTTTTCATCAAGGATCTCTCTGTACTTTGCTCCATTCATCTTTCCCTCGATCCTGACTAGTCTCCCAGTCCCTGCCGCTGAAAAACATCCCCACAGCATGATGCTGCCATCATGCTTCACCGTAGACGTGATGGTTGACATTCAGGCCAAAGAGTTCAATCTTGGTTTCATCAGACCAGAGGATCTTGTTTCTCATGGTCTGAGAGTCCGTTAGGTGCCTTTTGGCAAACTCCAAGTGGGCTGTCATGTGCCTTTTACTGAGGAGTGGCTTCCATCTAGCCACTCTACCATAAAGGCCTGATTAGTGGAGTGCTGCAGAGATGGTTGTCCTTCTGGAAGGTTCTCCCATCTCCACAGAGGAGCTCTGTCAGAGTGACCATCGGGTTCTTGGTCATCTCCCTGACCAAGGCCTTTTTCTCCCGATTGCTCAGTTTGGCCGTGCGGCCACCTCTAGGAAAAGTCTTGGTGGTTCCAAACTTCTTCCATTTAAGAATTATGGAGGCCACTGTGTTCTTGGGGACCTTCATTGCTGCAGAAATGTTTTTGTACCCTTCCCCAGATCTGTGCCTCGACACAATCCTGTCTCTGAGCTCTACGTACAATTCCTTCAACCTCATGGCTTGGTTTTTGCTCTGACATGCACTGTCAACTGTGGGACCTTATATAGACAGGTGTGTGCCTTTCCAAATTATGTCCAATCAATTGAATTTACCACAGGTGGACTCCAATCAAGTTGTAGAAACATCTCAAGGATGATCAATGGAAACAGGATGCACCTGAGCTCAATTTCGACACTCATAGCAAAGGGTTTGAATATATATGTAAATAAGGTATTTATGTAAAAAACAATTTTCACTTTGTGATTATGGGGTATTGTGTGTAGATTGAAAAGGAAAAAAAGGAATTTAATCAATTTTAGAATAAGGCTGTAACGTAACAAAATGTGGAAAAAGTCAAGGGGTCTGAATATTTTCCAAATGCACTGTATGTGTGTGGAGCTCAGTAGGGTAGATCCGTCTATGTGTCAATCCTCAAGGGTGATTTCTCCATTGCTTTAGAATAGCAGTCTCCTTACTCCCCTCATTAACAGTCTTCTCGCTCCCCGCTGTTCAGTGTCTTATGAAGGCACTGGAGTGTAGAGCTTTGCCATGATGAGTACAATGTGCCCTGGACAACTGCTCTCACAGCATGACACACGTTACATGACACCCACGGTACAGTACACCTGAGCTGCTGCTATGACCACGTACTCTATGAGAGTCTACACTAGTACTTTCACAGGGTTAACATTTGACCTTTCAGAGCGTGTGAGAAGTGTTTGATCCAGGGTGCTGTGATTTGAACCTTGCTATTACGTCACTCACTTGGATCTCTGCCAGGGGAAGTGTGGTTGGTTTTGGGTTTGGTCCCTCTGTGATCTTTCCCATCCACTTCCTTGGCTGTCTGACCACAATATTGATGTAAACTACATCTCCACTGTGCATAACTATATCAAGCCCAGTGGGCTGGATTAAAATCTGCCAAAGCAGTGTTTATGTAGTGTCATTGTGTAAAGCATCCTGGTTGTCTAGCTAGGTCTCTTGAGGAAAAGGCTCACATCTCAAGATACCGTGTGGTTAAATAAAAATGACTTAAAAAGGATGCTGTTTTGTACTGTTTGGTGAGCCCAGACTGTGTCAACTGTTATTCCATGTCATTTTGGAGTGTGCATTTTATTAGGATGGCAAATGCCATATAAAAATAAAGGACATTGTGATGAGCATTACAATGACAATGATTTATAGCCCTGAATATTTGAAAATGTATACGTTTAGTTAATGTGTTTGTTTGAGACCTACACTACCAGACACACCTACTCATTCAAGGGTTTTTCTTTATTTTTACTATTTTCTACATTGTAGAATAATAGTGAAGACTTTAAAACTATGAAATAACACATATGGAATCATGTAGTAACCAAAAAAGTGTTAAACAAATCAAAATATATTTTATATTTGAGATTCTTCAAATAGCCACTCTTTGCCTTGATGACAGCTTTTCACACTCTTGGCATTCTCTCAACCAGCTTCATGAGGTAGTCACCTGGAATGCATTTCAATTAACAGATGTGCCTCCTTAAAAGTTAAGTTGTGGGATTTCTTTCCTTCTTAATGGGTTTGAACCAATCAGATGTGTTGTGACAAGGTGGGGGGGGGGGGGGAGGATACAGAAGATAGCCCTATTTGGTCAAGAACAGCTCAAATAAGCATAGAGAAATGACAGCCCATCATTACTTTAAGACATGAAGGACAGTCAATACGGAAGATTTCAAGAACTTTGAAAGTTTCTTCAAGTGCAGTGGCAAAAACCATCAAGAGCTATGATGAAACTGGCTCTCATGAGGACCGCCACAGGAAAGGAAGACCCAGAGTTACCTCTGCTGCAGAGGATAAGTTCATTAGAGTTACCAGCTTCAGAAATTGTAGCCCAAATAAATGCTTCACAGAGTTCAAGTCACAGACACATCTCAACATCAACTGTTCAGAGGGGACTGTGTGAACCAGGCCTTCATGGTCTAATTGCTGCAAAGAAACCACTACTAAAGGACACCAATAATAAGAAGGTACTTGCTTGGGCCAAGAAACACGAGCAATGGACATTATATCGGTGGAGATTTTTGGTTCCAACTGCCCTGTCTTTGTGAGACACGTGTGGGTGAACGGATGATCTCTGCATGTGTATTTCCCACCGTAAAGCATGGAGGAGGAGGTGTTATGGTGTGGGGGTGCTTTGCTGGTGACACTGTCTGTGATTTATTTAGAATTCAAGGCACACTTATCCAGCATGGCTACCACAGCATTCTGCAGCGATACGCCATGCCGTCTGGTTTGGGCTTAGTGGGACTATCATTTGTTTTTCAACAGGACAATGACCCAACACACCTCCAGGCGGTGTAAGGGCTATTTTACCAAGAAGGAGAGTGATGGAGTGCTGCATCAGATGACCTGGCCTCCACAATCCCCCAACCTCAACCCAATTGAGATGGTTTGGGATGAGTCGGACGACAGAGTGAAGGAAAAGCAGCCAACAAGCATATGTGAGAACTCCTTCAAGAGGGTTGGAAAAGCATTTTAGGTGAAGCTGGTTGAGAGAATGCCAAGAGTGTGCAAAGCTGTCATCAAGGCAAAGGGTGGCTATTTGAAAAATCTCTATTTTGATTTGTTTAACCCTTTTTGGTTACTACATGATTCCATATGTGTTATTTCATAGTTTTGATGTATTCACTATTATTCTACAATGTAGAAAATAGTAAAATTCAAGAAAAACCCTTGAATGAGTAGGTGCGTCCAAACATTTGACTGGTACTGTAGGTTTTAGCATGTCACCTCCACTCTTCATAGACACAGAGTCTATTGAAGCATTTGCAGATTGTGTAATTCTCCTTGATGTGAACCAACTCTGAGGGTTCCGGTGTGACTGGAGAATGTCATGATAAATGGACTAGCCTCACATTCCCCGAGGACAATGATACATCATCATGTTTGAACCATCCAATGGGAGTGGGGACTGTCTGAGGTAATATGAGGGATTTGACCAGAACCAAAATATAAAATTGCATATGCATAGCCACTTTTAAGGACATACAGTATGTACATGTACTGTATATTCTACAAACTCACATACTGTAAATAATACTCACTTGGGTGGTTGGCTGAAAATAGCCATTATTACTGAGAAGTGATTAATGAAAAATTGGAACACTGTTGCATGGAAGAAAATACTTTGGTTGAAACTTTCTGATGACGTGACAAACAAGTTGATTACTTCAGTTTAATATGAGATGTGTTTAATACATCAGATGACAGGTAATAGAAACCAATATAGGCTTTACATCTTGATATGCATATGAAAATAGAGAAATAATTAGATATATTGCCTTTCCTTGGACTCATCATTTGATATTTTAAAAGAAGCATTGATATTTCAAGGAATTGGCGATGTTAAATTAAGATGGCAGCGATAGCGCAAATCCAATTTGCTCCGAATTTGGATTCGTTTTGAATTTCAAGGCATTCATCTGACAAATGATGATCAGTTTCCATTAACAGCACACTATAATGCTCCATATGCTGGGTTCATGATAACTTTGAAAGTGAATTTCCATGTCACTCATACATCGTATTTGTACAGTACATACCCATGTCATTAGAAACCACCATTGCAAATATCCCTGGGTTCTAGTCAGTCTCCATTTCCCCTTTCCACCTGATATTTCCACAACAACAACAACCACTATGTTTACTACCCAATGTGTCTGAAATCCTTGTTATGTTTACAATAAAAATCTACAATTGCATAAGTCTTGCGAGATCAAATATTTTTCTAAACAAGGCCCTGGTGAAGATGGCTTTTCTGTGTCCAAAGAAAATAGGATCCCCTCACTTTACAATGTTGGTTTGTTGGAATCTACCAGAGGAGGACACTACTTTGTTTCATCAAGGTAATAACTACTAAGTGTGTGCAAATTAATATAATTTGACGTCTTTCATTTTCTAAAAGGCGTCAAGCTAATCACATTAGATTTCTTAAAAATGAATTTGACACAATACTTAAGCCTACTTGTTACAACTTTTATAAACCTATTGTAGTACTATAATTACAATGCGTCTTGTCTTTTGACAATGTTCTTCATAAGAAACGGCACCAAAGTAAACCTAACAATCTTAATTAAAATATTCAGGAAGCTGTAGCAATAGATGGCTCTCTAATTAACCATTGCACAGCACAGCAGTCTGATAAAAGACAGTGAGATGTCACGATCGTCGTTAAGAGAGGAGGACCAAGGCGCAGCGTGATGAACGAACATGTTTATTTATCATTAGCGATAAACACGGACAGTAAACAAAAACAACAAACGACTCGTAACGTCCTAGGTAACATAGACCAACACGGAACAAGAACCCACAAACACAAAGGGAAAAACAGACAGTTTAAATATGGCTCCCAATCAGAGACAACCAGCCACAGCTGACACTCGTTGCCTCTGATTGGGAGTCACTCAGGCCAACATAGAAATAAACAAACTAGAACTCCCAACATAGAAATACACCACATAGAAAGAACACACCCTGGCTCAACATATAGAGTCCCAGAGCCAGGGTGTTACATGAGAGAACAGGTGTGGTTATCCTACAACTATACAACAGCAAATGTCTCTTCATTAAAGTGTTCCTCATGCTCAATTTCACTTTCCTTCAAAATGACACATTTTCATGCAAAAGTGCAAACCCTGAAAATTGAATTTAGCTAAAAGGATTTTGACCCATTGTTGACCCGTGGAATGTTACTCATCTGTGAGTCACTGAACAGGTGTCAAGTCTCCATAGGTCAGTCCCCCATCCAGCGCAACAGGTATACACTGATTGTAGCACTCCATAAGGGACAGTATACTATCAACCATATCAACCTTTCTTGTCAGGAGGGATCCTCAATAAGGATAATTAATCAAATGAATTCTCATCCATGACAGTCTTTGTGCTACTCTTTATTCAACACCTTTGCTGTTTCCAACACTACTGTTATCAACTTTTCCCCCCAATAGGATTGTATTCACATGGAAATAGCTGGATTGAAACTTGGTTACAGAATGCATCTCAAGTTTCACAATTTATTGTCATGTGCACAAATACAATGAAATGCCTTTCTTGCAAGCGCTTTCCCAACAATAGAGTAATCAATATCAGTAGTAAAAAATTATACTATAAAGTAAAGTAGAACAAAACATAAATGCCCTGGCTCCCCCTCCACTTGGTACTTTTGCCAAACAGAAAACCCAAACCCATGGCAGCAGATCCACAAGGTCTGCCATGAGAGGTGACTGTATAGTTCCCTTAAGGAAAAGCACCTTTAGTCAATCTGCTTTCTCTGAGAGCTTCCCATGTCTGGAACACACTGCCATCAGACACACACAACTGCACCACCTATCGCACCTTCACAAAAAACATAAAAAGACATGGATAAAAGACTAGAAGAATTGTGAACATAATCCCTAGCTGTGTATTGCTGTTTTCCAAGTTATCTGTTTGTAGCTTGTGAGGTGTGTAAACACATTGTTGCTGTTATATATTTCGTTTTGTTGCTTTTTGTGCTATTACTGTCTGTCACATGTTGCTCTGTTTGTCTGCGTGCTACGTGTTGCTAGTCCTATGTTGCTCTGTCTGTCTGCGTGCTACGTGTTGCTAGTCCTATGTTGCTCTGTCTGTCTGCGTGCTACTTGTTGCTAGCCCTATGTTGCTCTGTCTGTCTGCGTGCTACGTGTTGCTTGTCCTATGTTGCTCTGTCTGTCTGCGTGCTACGTGTTGCTAGTCCTATGTTGCTCTGTCTGTCTGCGTGCTACGTGTTGCTTGTCCTATATTGCTCTGTCTGCATGCTACGTGTTGCTTGTCCTATGTTGCTCTGCATGTGCTCACTGCTCACTGTTTGTCTGTATTATTGTAATAGTTTTAAATAACCTGCCCAGGAACTGCGGTTGAAAATTAGCCGGCTGGCTAATACTGGCACTTTTACTGAAACGTTGATTAATGTACACTGTCCCTGTCACGCCCTGACTCAGGGGATGCTTAAATTTTGAGTCAGGGTGTGTATGTTCTATGTTGGGTATTTCTATGTTGGTGTTCTATTATGTGTATTTCTATGTTGGCCGGTGTGGTTCCCAATCAGAGGCAGCTGTAGCTCGTTGTCTCTGATTGGGGACCATACTTAGGCAACCTATTGGCACTAGTGGGTTGTGGGATCTTGTTCCAGTTAAGGTATGTTGTGTTGTGCTGCCTTGGACTTCACGTTTCGTTTTGTTTGTTGTTTTGTCGTTGTGTTTAATATTTAATAAACATGTACGCATATCACGCTGCGCCTTGGTCCGTCCCGTCTGTAAGCGAACGTGACAGAAGATCCCACCAAACGAGGACCAAGCAGCGTGCCCAGGAAGAGCGAATTGCCATGTCACAGGTGGGCAAATGGTGGTCATGGGAGGAGATATTTGCGGGGAAAGGGCCATGGGCAAAGGTAGATGCCCAGGCAGGAGAGGAGCAACAGAAGCACAGAGGAAGCCGGTGGAGGAAGAAACCCGAGCGACAGCCCCAATAATTTTTTTGGGGGGGGCTAAGAGGGTGGTTGGCGGAGCCTAGGGTTAGAGCAGAGCCAATTCCCCGTACTCATGCGGGAAGGCGTATGACTGGGCAAGCTCCATGTTATGCGGAGCTACGTACTGTGTCGCCAGTGCGCCGGCACACGCACGTGCCGTGCGAAGATGGGCATCCAGCCAGGACGGGGTGTGCCGGCTCAACGCTCCTGGTCTCCAGTACGCCTCCTCGGTCCCGTGTATCCTGCGCCAGTTCTACGAGCTGTATCGCCAGTGCGCGTGCACAGCCCAGTGCGTCCTGTGCCAGCGCCCCGCACGTGTAGTGTGAAAGTGGGCAGCCAGCCAGGACGGGTTGTGCCAGCTCTCCGCTCCAGACCTCCAGTCCGCCTTCTCAGTCCGGTCCGGCCCGTTCCTGCTCCTCGCACCAGGCCAGTGGTGCGCGTCGCCAGCCCGGCCCGGCCTGTTCCTGCTCCTCGCACCAAACCAGTGGTGCGTGTTCCCAGCCCGGCCCGGCCTGTTCCTGCTCCTCGCACCAAGCCAGTGGTGCGCGTCGCCAGCCCGGCCCAGCCTGTTCCTGCCCCTCGCACCAAGCCAGTGGTGCGCGTCGCCAGTCCGGCCCGGCCTGTTCCTGCCCCTCGCACCAAGCCAGTGGTGCGCGTCGCCAGTCCGGCCCGTCCTGTTCCTGCCCCTCGCACCAAGCCAGTGGTGAGCGTCGCCAGTCCGGCCCGGCCCGTTCCTGCTCCTCGCATCAAGCCAGTGGTGCGCGTCGCCAGCCCGGCCCGGCCCGTTCCTGCTCCTCGCATCAAGCCGGTGGTATGTGTTCCCAGTCCGGCACGGCCCGTGCCTGTTCCACCGGTGCCTGGTCCGGCACCGGTCAACTGCTCCACTCCGGAGCCAGAGCAGTCCGCTCCACCGGTGCCTGATCCAGCTCCGGTTAGCTGCTCCACTCCGGAGCCAGAGCAATCCGCTCCACCGGGGTCCAGTCCAGCTCCGGTCAGCGGATCCACTCCGGAGCCAGAGCAGTCCGCTCCACCGGTGCCCAGTTCAGCTCCGGTCAGCTGCTCCACTCCGGAGCCAGAGCAATCCGCTCCACCGGGGTCCAGTCCAGCTCCGGTCAGCGGCTCCACTCCGGAGCCAGAGCAGTCCGCTCCACCGGTGCCTGATCCAGCTCCGGTCAGCGGCTCCACTCCGGAGCCAGAGCAGTTCGCTCCACCGTCGTCGGGTCCAGCTCCAGTCAGCGGTTCCAGTCCAGACCCAGACGTCAGCCCCTCTCCAGGTTCGGGGTCTCCCACACCAGGGTCCAGACAGGGCTTGGTACTTCGTGGGCGTAAGGAGAGGGCAAGCAGCGCGCCGAGGTCCAGGCCAGACCAGGGGCGCAACAGGGAGGCGGAGAATCGGTGGTTGTCACGCCCGGAGCCGGATCCGCCTCCGAGGTGGAATGCCCACCCGGCCCCTACCCTGTTATGTTTATGTTGTGCGGTCGGAGTCCGCACCTTTGGGGGTGGGGGGGTACTGTCACGCCCTGACTCAGGGGACGCTTAAATGTTGAGTCAGGGTGTGTATGTTCTATGTTGGGTATTTCTATGTTGGTGTTCTATTATGTGTATTTCTATGTTGGCCGGTGTCGTTCCCAATCAGAGGCAGCTGTAGCTCGTTGTCTCTGATTGGGGACCATACTTAGGCAGCCTATTGGCACTAGTGGGTTGTGGGATCTTGTTCCAGTTAAGGTATGTTGTGTTGTGCTGCCTTGGACTTCACGTTTCGTTTTGTTTGTTGTTTTGTCGTTGTGTTTAATATACATGTATGCATATCACGCTGCGCCTTGGTCCGTCCCGTCTGTAAGTGAACGTGACAGTCCCTGTAAAAATAAACTCAATAAACTCAATAGTTTCATCGGCTGTTGTACCAAACCATACAAAGAATGTTCACTGCACTGGGATTTAAAGTATTCAAGTTAATGGACAAATGTTTTTTTAATGAATCAGAGTACTGGCCTGTTTTGTAATTTACACTGCACTCTTAGTTCTAATCCTTTAGTAGAACCAGTGTGCATGCACGGGGTATCCAGTGTACGACTAAGATTTCCCCTCCTAAACTGTGTACTGAATGCTTTTGGCCAGGACTGCTAAAATGAGGTTAGCGCCAGACATCAAAGCAGCATAGCTGATCTTTCCTTGCAGTTTGCAGGAGAAAACAACGTTTAAGAAAGTCTGCAATCTCACACCTGTGAAGCAATCTTTCAGAAAACGTACATTCAAACTCAACTTTGAAGTGTTTTGACATTCTTTTAACAGTACTGCTTAGAATTCACAGGGTTAAATCTTTGGAAAAATATTAAGTTAAATTATGTATTTTGTGTTTTTGTTGGGAGTATTCATTACAATGGAATTCTATTGAGTTTAGCATGATTATGGTCATGACAAATTCGTTTTTAGCATTAATTTTAACACTGATATATCCTATACCTAGCTAACCTTCCTGGTGAGTAGTCAAATGACTGTACAAGATTATCCCAAGATCTCAGGGATTCACAGGAAATAACAAGGTCTCCTAAAACATGCTGAGTAATTTAATGACTTATTTTGTATTTTTTCTTGGTGTATGTTTGTGTCTATTTGGGTGGGATGTTTACCTCGACATACATAGATGTGTAGCTAAGCAGAGTTCTTGGCAGTAACTTAGTACATTGGGTGTGGTAATGTACCCTTCTTTGGCTGTCTCTCTACATGCCTGTCTGATCCCATTATACTGCTCCACGTCTCCACCACTGATAAACACTGGAGTGGAGCAGATGGAGCCAGATGACCGTAATGGAGGAAATTAACATTAAATCACCTGATAATAAGAAATTATATGCATTTCGTTTTTAAACAAGCATTCATTTTTGTGTTAATTACACTTAGTTATGCTGATCAGGACATTGGAAATGTTCTCGTCAATTAAGGACCGAAACTACCGCCTACAGATACAGTATGTATTCAGAGAATTTGCAGCAGAGAGAGACATTGTTGATGCATATTTTACTCAGTGAAATAAATGTTTTGAACATGAACTGGAGTGTGCACCATTCTAAACTGGGCTAACCACTGGCTTTCTGTTTTAATCCCCAGAATGGAAAATACTTTGGTAAAGTAACTTTGCAGTCCCACTTTATATTAAGTGAAGCGTACACCATGTATTTACATGGTTATTATATAGGCATGTACATTGTCATTACAGTGAAGGTATTGTTACATAGTCCTTACAACTACAATACTCCTCACCAATGTTCCCTCAAAAAAACGTAGGCACTGAGCAGATTTCGGGTCTGCTGAGCGCAAACTTGAACGTTGTGAAAATTCTGTGCAACTTCCAGCGTTTACTGTGAACACTGAGGCTGTACCCGCTTTAAGTTAGTTTTAACAGTGGCCAAGTAGGCTACTGTGGTCATAATGTGGGCCTACCAGAGTGGCCTACCATAAAGAACAATGGGGAAAATGCATCCCATAACATTTTAACATGAAAATAGCTGTTCTATCATTCAGCCTATAGTAGCAGCCAATGTGTGGTGTTCAATGTAGGCCTACATTGCATGAGACTTTTGAAACATGCAGGGCTTGACATTAACCTGTTTGTCCACCTGTCCTTCAGACAAGGATGTGACTGAAAATGTTGTTGTGTTGTTTGATGCAAGAAACCACTCTACAAAATAAAATGCATTATTATTCCCATACCATTATTAAAAAGAATCAGACAAATTATGCCACCCTCTGCCTATTGGCTACTTAGCTTATTCAAGCCTGTCTCAAAATACAACACTGCCCCTTTAAGACAAAAAAAAATCTCTTTACCTGACTCACTTTTCAAAGATGTCTAGAAATGTACATGTTTTGTGCTCTTGTAGGAAGCAATCACTCCCCTATTGCTGACTACAAATTATCTATAACTGGGCTAATAAATCACTAACTAGCAAAGGATATGAACAAAATGTGCACACGTGGCTATATGCAGCTCTCGCTTTGATCTCAAAACAAGTGCATCTACTCACAACCTCTCATGCTGTAAACACAGTCCAGTTCAAAGTAAATGGCACAGATCCATATATGGCAATGATCTATTTGCATATAGGCCTACTGCAGCTCTGACTGGTTATGCCTCACCGGTCTGTGTAGAGTACGGGCTGAGTCGTGCATGTCAATGCAATAGAATCCTACTCAGATGCGTTCTGCCTACAACAAAATCTCTTGCATTGTTCGTTTTGTTTCGGTATGTTGCATTGAAAGTGGCTAATATTTAGATGATTTGATCACAATTGCCACAGTAAAGGGAAACGTTGATAGTGTTAACAGGGAAAACTCTAGAACAGTGTTCACCAACCTTTTCTGAGTCATCATCACTTTCTGAATCAAAATGGAAGCTGAGATCTACTGCTCAGATTATGCAACATTAACCAATTAAAAACAGTACTGTAGCAATGAGGTTTGTGCAGTAAACTATAGGCCCAGTACATTATCACCGTATATTGGCTTTGCTTGAATTGCCCTGCCAATGCATTGTTGTTCGGCCCATTTCTTATATTTTCAAATTTGAGGTAGTCTATATGATCACACCCGTAATCGATCAGTTGTTGTATTGCTTGTGAGGCACAGCTGAGTGAGCATACATTTGAATAATTAGCTTTTTATTTTACTGGGCTGATGGTGCCTGCATCTGATGGTCAGTCTCAGCGGAGGGAGAGAGCAGCAGTCTGAGCTCGTCCGCCTGTCAACATCCCTCCGCTCTCCCTTTCCTCCACTGACACTGACCAAAAAGAGAGTCTTCCAGCTGATGGCGAAACTCGAGTCGCACTGCATTATTTCTGCCTCATGCACAAATTAATGTTGTTATTCCTATGAACAGAGAAAGTGAAATATTCCTCAATATTAAAAAAGACCAAAGCCGCTAATAATAACAACACAAGCCTATCGATACACTTTCCTACTCATTCATTAATGCTGCAGTGCTTGTTGTAGTGCTGAGTGGAAATAGGAAGTACGCGCATTTTATGGCTTATAAAAGTGTTGAATACAAAGTGTTGACAGTGCTGAGTAAGAACTTAAACATGAACTCACTCAGAAAAACAGCATCTCTTTGCTGAAGTCATTGACAGTCTCTCTCTATTCACGGTTTTAAACATTTTGAAATCTCACAGTATCAACTTTGCTGTAGCTTTCTTTTATGCCTGCTACGTTACTGCAGACACGGTCATCTGAGCCACCCGATTGGCCAGCGGTAGGCATATAGTGCACTTGATTTGCTCTCCGGGCCCGCCAGGAAGGCAGAGTTTGTACCTTCAGACACATAAAATGGTTCAAAATAGCAACAGTTCGCCTACCCGACGCACAGGGCAGCTGAATCTGATGCACCTACTGCTAACAGCCCGAGACGAATAAAAAATGAATAGGAAAACAAGGTTTTTTACAGAAATGTTTGGCGATCGACTAGGAATGCCTTGGAGATCCAACAGTCGATCGTGATCGACCGGTTGGTGACCACTGCTCTAGAAAGTTGAGTGAAGTTCAATCTCGTGCTTCTCTCCGCGTGCTGATATTTCTGCGCGGCAGTCCTGGGGAGCTACGCGGTAGTTTTGGGGCTACTGCGCAGCTTAGAGAGAACATTGCTCCTCACCCTATAGTTATTGGTCAAGATTATAAAGTCATCTCCATTGTGACTTTGAGTTTATTTTCAAATATGAGCAATATGTACAAGATGTGATCAGATATGTTGATATTTACTAATTAACATTTATAACATTTATTAAATGTTGATGTAAGTAACATTTACTATAAAAGCATGCTGCACCTAACCACCACGGACCTACAACCATGACCAAATCCTGGAAACATGGGATTGATTTGTTGTAAGTGAACTCCCAAAATGTGTTGTCAACTTCCCAGAATCCTTTGCAGTTACTCACGTTGTGATAATTTGGAAGCATATCTGAAATAGGAATCTTACCAGGTGATGTGGAAAGGATCTGTGTCTGCACCACGTACTCTCACAACTGGTGTCCCCCAGGCCTCGGTTCTATGTCCTCTCCTCTTCTCTCTGTACACCAAGTCACTCGGCTCCGTCATATCCTCACATGGTCTCTCCTATCATTGCTATGCGAATGACACTCAACTACTTTTCTCCTTCCCCCTTCTGACACCCAGGTGGCGACACGGATCTCTGCATGCCTGACAGATATCTCAGCTTGGATTTGGGCCCACCACCTCAAGCTCAATCTCGACAAGACTGAGCTGCTCTTCCTCTCGGGGAAGGCCTGCCTGCTCAAAGATCTCTCCATCACGGTTGACAACTCCACGGTGTCCCCCTCCCAGAGTGCAAAGAACCTTTGCGTGACCCTGGAAAACACCCTGTCGTTCTCTACAAATATTAAAGCAGGTCCTAATGCAGGCACTTGTCATCTCCCGTCTGGACTACTGCAACTCGCTGTTGGCTGGGCTCCCCACTTGTGCCATCACACTCCTGCAACTTATCCAGAACGCTGCAGCCCGCCTAGTGTTCAACCTTCCCAAGTTCTCCCATGTGACCTCGCTCCTCTGCAATCAATCAATCACATTTATTTTTTACATCAGCAGATGTCACAAAGTGCTCTACAGAAACCCAGCCTAAAACCCCAAACAGCAAGCAATGCAGATGTAGAAGCACGGTGGCTAGGAAAAACTCCCTAGAAAGGCAGAAACCTAGAGAGGAACCAGGCTCTGAGGGGTGGCCAGTCCCCTTCTGGCTGTGCCGGGTGGAGATTATAACAGTACATGGCCATCAAATGTTCATAAATGACCAGCAGGGTCATATAATAATCACAGTGGTTGCAACAGGTCAGTACATCAGGAGTAAATGTCACTTGGCTTTTCATACCTGGGCATTTAGCGGTTGAAATAGCAGGTGCGGTAGAGAGAGAGAGTTGAAATCAGCAGGTCTGGAACAAGGTAGCACGTCCGGTGAACAGGTCAGGGTTCCATAGCCACAGGCAGAATAGTTGAAACTGGAGCAGCAGCACGACCAGGTGGACTGGGGACAGCAAGGAGTCATCAGGCCAGGTAGTCCTGAGGCATGGTCCTAGGGCTCAGGTCCTCCGGGAGAGGGGGAGAGAATTTGAGGGAGCATACTTAAATTCACACAGGACACCAGATAAGACAGGAGAATAACAACAGATATAACAGACTGACCCTAGCCCCCCGGCACATAGACTATTGCAGCATAGATACTGTAGGCTGAGACGGGGGGGTCAGGAGACACTGTGGACGATACCCCCAGACAGGGCCAACCAGGCAGGATATAACCCAACCCACTTTGCCAAAGCACAGCCCCCACACCACCAGAGGGATATCAACAGACCACCAACCTACTACCCTGAGACAAGGCTGAGTATAGCCCACAAAGATCTCCTCCACTGCAAGATCCCGAGGGGGTGACAAACCGGACATGAAGATCAAGTCAGTGACTCATCCCACTCAAGTGCACACTCCACTGGCTTCCAGTCGAAGCTCGCATCCACTACAAGACCATGGTACTTGCCTACGGAACAGCAAGTGGTCTCTTGGCCCTCCCACCCCTACGAGAGGGCAGTTCCCCCTCAGCCCAGTCCAAGCTCTTCTCTGTCCAGGCACCCCAATGGTGGAACCAGCTTCCCCCTAAAGCTAGGACAGCAGAGTCCCTACCCATCTTCCGAAAACATCTGAAACCCTACCTCTTCAAAGAGTATATTCAATAATCACACAGCACCCCCCTCGGACCACCTTCTTACCCGACCCTCCCACCTACCCAAAACTAACACTCATACTTCACTTTTTTAAATTTAAATTTTTTACTAGCTACTTTATTGAGGAAAAATGCACTTACTATGACTGTGATATGTTGTTGTCCCACCTAGCTATCTTAAGATGAATGCACTAACTGTAAGTCGCTCTGGATAAGAGCATCTGCTAAATAACTAAAATGTAAATGTAATATCACCCCCAGACACACCTGGCTTAAGTTTATTGGTCATGTAGTCACCTGGCTAAGTTTAACAAGTTCATGAACCATAATCCTAACCCATACAGTTTAGCAATACAAACGGTTTGTTATACACTTAGCTAGCCAGCCACCATGCATGAAATGATGCAGTATTAATCTGCAGGTAAAACTAACCAACCAGCTAGCTAACAGTAGGCTATAACTAGTAATGCAAACGGATTTCTAACAAAATTAGATATGATTTATTACGTTAGCTAGCTGGCTATAAGTAGGCTTTAGCTAGCAATGCAAACAGATTTCTGACAAAATGAGATACGATTTATAACGTTAGCTGGCGTTAAATACAAAGCAACTAGCTAGCTAGGCTTAATGTTGGCTAGCTAACGTTAGCTAGCCAGTTAGCTAACGTTAGCTAGCTAGCTAACAGTAGGCTTTAACTAGCAATGCAAACGACTTTATAACAAAATGAGATAAGAATAATATCTGTACATGAAGCTAACGTTAGACTCTTAACCGTATACATGGATGAATCCTTCACGGCAGACTGGAACTCCTTTGATTAAGTAAAATGTCGCTCCAGTTCACACTGACAGTGTTCAATATTCCAAGAATCATCGCATCATTGTTTGTCTCTGTCATGGATGCTGTGTTTGCCCTTTCCTTGTAGATGTAATCCAGTGAGAGTTGCTTCATACAAGAGCCTTCTGAGTTCTCTTTTCGACTCTCTCCACATTTGCAATTAAACTTCTGAATTTTGTCCATCTCCTTCTCTACTGGGCATTCCACTGAGATCAAAACTCGGTCCACTTCTTCCGTGACAACAACACTGTTGATCTCAGTTTCTTCCCCATCACTGTCATCAGAAAACTCTGCAATGTCTGGTTCAATGACAATGTTGTTGTTACCCATGTCAAGGATTTCTTCATCATCTGATTCATTTTCAGAGTCGGAGAGTGTCAGCCTGTTGTCCTCCAGAAAGTAGTCCATTACAACATTCTCCCACTGACCTTTGTCGATAGCGGCAGTTAAATTCAGGGCAGCAATGTTGTTGAGAGCTGTAGAAAAATGTTTGCAGTTGTCCATTGCTATTATCTTTTCAAAAAATATGCGGTAGACAGTAGCCTTGGCATGGCAGACCAATCAGGACTCATCTCTTGGCATGACCAGCCCCTCCATTTTCTCAGCCAATCAAGGCTGGTCATGAAGCCAATCAGGGCTGGTCATGGAAGAGCTGGTCATGCTGAGAGATCCTGATTGGTCTGCCACGGGGTTGACTCTCTCTTAGCAATGTGGTGCCAGGACAACAACCTCTCCCTCAACGTCAGTAAGACCAAGGAGATGATCGTGGACTATAGCAGAAAGAGTTCAGAGCACGCCCCATCCACATCGACGGGGCTGTTGTGGAGCGGGTCAAGAGCTTCCACATCACTAAGGACTTAACATGGTCCACACACACCCGCACAGCCGTGAAGAGGGCACGGCAGCACCTCTTCCTCCACAGGAGGCTGAAAAGATTTGGCATGGGCCCTCGGATCCTCAAATAGTTCTACAACTGCACCATCGAGAGCATCTTGACTGGCTGCATCACCGCATGGTATGGCAAATGTACCGCCCTTGATCGCAAAGCGCTAGAGAGGATGGTGCGTACGGCCCAGTACATCACTGGAACCGAGCTCCCTGACATCCAGGATCTCTATATCAGGCTGTGTCAGAGGAAGGCCCGAAAAATTGCCAAAGACTCCAGCCACCCAAGCCATAGACTGTTCACTCTGCTACCGTCCGGCAAAAGGCACCAGAGCATCGGCTTTCGGACCAACAGGCTCCGAGACAGCTTCTACCGCCAAGCCATAAGACTGCTAAATAGTAAATGAATGGTACCCAAACTATCTGCACTTACTCTGTCTTGCACTGACCCTTCGCACACTCACTAGACTATATATATACACCATATACACACTCACACAAAACCCACACACATTCACATAAAGTACATACGCACACACACACACATACCGATACAACACAAACAAACATACATACACATTACACACACACACACGCACACACAAACACACACTTTTACACTCGTCATTTGCTGCTGCTACTCTGTTCTTTATTTTACTCTTATTATCTATCCTGAGGCCTATTCACGTACCCCTGCCTTCATGTTCATATTTACCTCAAATACCTCGTACCTCTGCACATTGATCTGGTATTGGTACTCCCTATATATATTTATTTATTTATTTTTAATCTCTGCATCGTTGGGAAGGGCTCATAAGCAAGCATTTCACGGTAAAGTCTACACCGGTTATATTCGGCGCATGTGACAAATAAAATTGGATTGGATTTGAAGAATCCTTTGTTTTTCCGTGAGAAATAAACTCGTAATTTAATATTTTTTAATATTTCCAGGTCACCTACGAGTTTGTTATTAAGGCACATGGAAGTTCACATGTTCAAGACATTTCTGGAAAAAATAAAAAAGCGTCTGTGAATTAGGAACGTCACTTGAGAGATCCAGACACATTTGTCGCTTTAGCTTCCTGTTGCACTCTGAATCTATCTCAAGGTCCATCCTCTTATTGAACACATTTTGACCTGGTCAAGCTGCACCCCCTTATCAGATCTTTCCGAGACTTGGAGAAGACCTCTCTGCTCCCCAGAGACCCCATGATATTCTTAGTGTCTCTCGGGCTCAGTGGCAATATCTTCCCACTCCTAAGGAACTATACTCTGATGGTAGACAAGAAATGGTGAACAACAGAATCTGACAGAATATTTGCAATCTAAACACATTTGAACACAAAGGAAAACGGCTATGATTAATATTTTTGATATTTTAGGGTTTCCATCAAACCAAGGAGCCGTTTCTAGTTTTAGTATAGGTACAGTACCTCTTACGTACCCCTGCACAGTGATATGGTAATTGTATTACCTCCCGAGTGGCGCAGTGGTCTAAGGCACTGCATCACTGTGTCACTAGAGATCCTGGTTCGAATCCAGGCTCTGTTGTAGCCGGCCGCGACCGGGAGACCCATGGGGCGGCGCACAATTGGTCCAGGGTAGGGGAGGGAATGGCCGGCAGGGATGTAGCTCAGTTGGTAGAGCATGGCGTTTGCAACGCCAGGGTTGTGGGTTTGATTCCCACAGGGGGCCAGTATGAAAAATGACAAAAAATAATGTATGCACTCATTAACTGTAAATCGCTCTGGATAAGAGCGTCTGCTAAATGACTAAAATGTAAAAATGGTTCTCCCAGTATATACTGTAGCTTCATTATTATGTATTTTATTCCTCTTGTGCTACTCTTTTTGTTTTTTTCAGTTGATTCTTTTTAACTGTTGGGAAGGACTCGTAAGCAAGCATTTCACAGTAAAGTCTACAGCCGTTGTATTCGGCGCATGAGACAAATAACATTCGATTTGATTTGACAGGAAAACAGTTAAGTTACTTAACACCTGAATTAGTTGCCTTTGTATAATCCTTTTGTTCTGCTCCATAATTAGTGAAAATTGCTGTTTTTCATTATTGCTATCGTTGAAAACATGAATACAGTTGATGTTCATTCCTCCTCCCAGGAAGTCAGGTTTACTCAAATCTGTTTAATTATGCATACTGTAATATTTTGATTTTAACGCACATTCATCAAAGGAAAAGGTGACCTTGAAACAACTCAGTGTGTTTCCAAACCATCAGTTTAATATACCCAACAGGAACTCATCATAACCTGAGACCAGTTTTATTTTTTATTTTTTATTTAACCTTTATTTAACCAGGTAAGCCAGTTGAGAACAAGTTCTCATTTACAACTGCGACCTGGCCAAGATAAAGCAAAGCAGTGTGATAAAAACAACAACAACACAGAGTTACAGTGGGGGAAAAAAGTATTTAGTCAGCCACCAATTGTGCAAGTTCTCCCACTTAAAAAGATGAGAGAGGCCTGTAATTTTCATCATAGGTACACGTCAACTATGACAGACAAAATGAGGAAAAAAAATCCAGAAAATCACATTGTAGGATTTTTTATGAATTTATTTGCAAATTATGGTGGAAAATAATTATTTGGTCACCTACAAACAAGCAAGATTTCTGGCTCTCACAGACCTGTAACTTCTTCTTTAAGAGGCTCCTCTGTCCTCCACTCGTTACCTGTATTAATGCCACCTGTTTGAACTTGTTATCAGTATAAAAGACACCTGTCCACAACCTCAAACAGTCACACTCCAAACTCCACTATGGCCAAGACCAAAGAGCTGTCAAAGGACACCAGAAACAAAATTGTAGACCTGCACCAGGCTGGGAAGACTGAATCTGCACTAGGTAAGCAGCTTGGTTTGAAGAAATCAACTGTGGGAGCAATTATTAGGAAATGGAAGACATACAAGACCACTGATAATCTCCCTCGATCTGGGGCTCCACGCAAGATCTCACCCCGTGGGGTCAAAATGATCACAAGAACGGTGAGCAAAAATCCCAGAACCACACGGGGGGACCTAGTGAATGACCTGCAGAGAGCTGGGACCAAAGTAACAAAGCCTACCATCAGTAACACACTACGCCGCCAGGGACTCAAATCCTGCAGTGCCAGACGTGTCCCCCTGCTTAAGCCAGTACATGTCCAGGCCCGTCTGAAGTTTGCTAGAGTGCATTTGGATGATCCAGAAGAGGATTGGGAGAATGACATATGGTCAGATGAAACCAAAATATAACTTTTTGGTAAAAACTCAACTCGTCGTGTTTGGAGGACAAAGAATGCTGAGTTGCATCCAAAGAACACCATACCTACTGTGAAGCATGGGGGTGGAAACATCATGCTTTGGGGCTGTTTTTCTGCAAAGGGACCAGGACGACTGATCCGTGTAAAGGAAAGAATGAATGGGGCCATGTATCGTGAGATTTTGAGTGAAAACCTCCTTCCATCAGCAAGGGCATTGAAGATGAAACGTGGCTGGGTCTTTCAGCATGACAATGATCCCAAACACACCGCCCGGGCAACGAAGGAGTGGCTTCGTAAGAAGCATTTCAAGGTCCTGGAGTGGCCTAGCCAGTCTCCAGATCTCAACCCCATAGAAAATCTTTGGAGGGAGTTGAAAGTCTGTGTTGCCCAGCGACAGCCCCAAAACATCACTGCTCTAGAGGAGATCTGCATGGAGGAATGGGACAAAATACCAGCAACAGTGTGTGAAAACCTTGTGAAGACTTACAGAAAACGTTTGACCTGTGTCATTGCCAACAAAGGGTATATAACAAAGTATTGAGAAACTTTTGTTATTGACCAAATACTTATTTTCCACCATAATTTGCAAATAAATTATTTACATTACAGGCCTCTCTCATCTTTTTAAGTGGGAGAACTTGCACAATTGGTGGATGACTAAATACTTTTTTCCCCCACTGTACATATGGGATAAACAAAAACGTACAGTACACAATAGAACAATTTTAAATCTATATACAGTGTGTGCAAATGTAGTAAGTTATGGCGGTAAGGCAATAAATAGGCCATAGTGCAAAATAATTACAATTGAGTATTAACACTGAAGTGATAGATGTGCAGAAGATGATGTGCAATAGAGATACTGGGGTGCAAATGAGCAAAATAAATAACAATATGGGGATAAGGTAGTTGGGTGGGCTAATTACAGATGGGCTGTGTACAGGTGCAGTGATCGGTAAGCTGCTCTGACAACTGATGCTTAAAGTTAGTGAGGGAGATAAGAGTCTCCAGCTTCAGAGATTTTTGCAGTTCGTTCCAGTCATTGGCAGCAGAGAACTGGAAGGAATGGCGGCCAAAGGAGGTGTTTGCTTTGGGGATGACCAGTGAGATATACCTGCTTTAGCGCATACTACAGGTGGGTGTTGCTATGGTGATCAATGAGCTAAGATAAGGCAGGGATTTGCCTAGCAGTGATTTATAGATGACCTGGAGCCAGTGGGTTTGGCGACAAATATGTAGTGAGGGCCAGCCAACGAGAGCGTACAGGTCACAATGGTGGGTAGTATATGGGGCTTTGGTGACAAAACGGATGGCACTGTGATAGACTACATCCAATTTGCTGAGTAAAGTGTTGGAGGCTATTTTGTAAATGACATCGACCGAAGTCAAGGATCGGTAGGATAGTCAGTTTTACGAGGGCATGTTTGGCAGCATGAGTGAAGGAGGCTTTGTTGCGAAATAAGAAGCCGATTCTAGATTTAACTTTGGATTGGAGATGCTTAATGTGAGTCTGGAAGGAGAGTTTACGGTCTAACCAGACACCTACAGTGAGAGAAAAAAGTATTTGATCCCCTGCTGATTTTGTATGTTTGCCCACTGACAAAGACATGATCAGTCTATCATTTTCATGGTAGGTTTATTTGAACAGTGAGAGACAGAATAACAAAAAAATCCAGAAAAAACGCATGTCAAAATTGTTATAAATTGATTTGCATTTTAATGAGGGAAATATGTATTTGACCCCTCTGCAAAACATGACTTAGTACTTGGTGGCAAAACCCTTGTTGGCAATCACAGAGGTCAGATGTTTCTTGTAGTTGGCCACCAGGTTTGCACACATCTCAGGAGGGATTTTGTCCCACTCCTCTTTGCAGATCTTCTCCAAGTCATTAAGGTTTCGAGCCTGACGTTTGGCAACTCGAACCTTCAGCTCCCTCCACAGATTTTCTATGGGATTAAGGTCTGGAGACTGGCTAGGCCACTCCAGGACCTTAATGTGCTTCTTCTTGAGCCGCTCCTTTGTTGCCTTGGCCGTGTGTTTTGGGTCATTGTCATGCTGGAATACCCATCCACGGCCCATTTTCAATGCCCTGGCTGAGGGAAGGAGGTTCTCACCCAAGATTTGACGGTACATGGCGCCGTCCATCGTCCCTTTGATGCGGTGAAGTTGTCCTGTCCCCTTAGCAGAAAAACACCCCCAAAGCATAATGTTTCCACCTCCATGTTTGACGGTGGGGATGGTGTTCTTGAGGTCATAGGCAGCATTCCTCCTTCTCCAAACATGGCGAGTTGAGTTGATGCCAAAGAGCTCGATTTTGGTCTCATCTGACCACAACACTTTCACCCAGTTCTCCTCTGAATCATTCAGATGTTCATTGGCAAACTTCAGACGGGCCTGTATATGTGCTTTCTTGAGCAGGGGGACCTTGCGGGCGCTGCAGGATTTCAGTCCTTCACGGCGTTGTGTGTTACCAATTGTTTTCTTGGTGTCTATGGTCCCAGCTGCCTTGAGATCATTGACAAGATTATTGCAACTCCACGAGGTGAGATCTTGAATGGAGCCCAAGGCCGAGGGAGATTGACAGTTCTTTTGTGTTTCTTCCATTTGCGAATAATCGCACCAACTGTTGTCACCTTCTCACCAAGCTGCTTGGCGATGGTCTTGTAGCCCATTCCAGCCTTGTGTAGGTCTACAATCTTGTCCCTGACATCCATGGAGAGTTCTTTGGTCTTGGCTATGGTGGAGAGTTTGGAATCTGATTGATTGATTGCTTCTGTGGACAGGTGTCTTTTATACAGGTAACAAGCTGAGATTAGAAGTACTCCCTTTAAGAGTGTGCTCCTAATCTCAACTCGTTACCTGTATAAAAGACACCTGGGAGCCAGAAATCTTTCTGATTGAGAGGGGATCAAATACTTACTTCCCTTATTAAAATGCAAATCAATTTATAACATTTTTGACTAGCGTTCTTCTGGATTTTTTTGTTGTTATTCTGTCTCTCACTGTTCAAATAAACCTACCATTAAAATTATAGACTGATCATTTCTTTGTCAGTGGGCAAACGTACAAAATCAGCAGGGGATCAAATACTTTTTTCCCTCACTGTAGGTATTTGTAGTTGTCCACATATTCTAAGACAGACCCGCCGAGAGTAGTGATTCTAGTCAGGCGGGTGCAAGCAGCGTTCGCTTGAAGAGCATGCTTTTAGTTTTACTATATATTGATAAAAGTCACTTTGTCCGAGAGAGATTTACATGGTTATCAAAACGTCACGCTAGGGTAAGTCTACACAAAACACAGCCTTTATTTGAAGTGTTTCTAAAATCCCCTATGGGACAAATGAATGGTGTAAAAACTATTGGTACAATTTCCCTGTTTGACCGCTAGGTTTTATGGGTATTATGACATCGCCACTGTGGGGCTCTATAGCTGGAGAATTTTGGTCAGCACTTCCCCCTCTTTATGGCGGTGGTTTATTTGAGGTGACAGATGCTATTCTGTTCACTTGGACGCCATAATGGCGGCACTCCAGAGGTCACTTAAAGGAAAGTCACAGCTAGAAACCTTATCATCTGTGGTATTATTGTGTGTGTGTGTGTGTGCAACAAATGAGATGCCACAGTCTTATTTCATCATTAATAACAGACAATCTTCAATTTGTCAGTTTCATCACTGAGAATGTCTCTTGACAATTCGCCATTAATTGCTCAGTATTCATTTGACTAGTGTCTTGATACAGTCATTACATTCCGTTGTGGATCTGTGCCATGACGTGATTGTCAGCTTGT
Source organism: Coregonus lavaretus (assembly GCF_964263955.1). Taxonomy (NCBI): domain Eukaryota; kingdom Metazoa; phylum Chordata; class Actinopteri; order Salmoniformes; family Salmonidae; genus Coregonus; species Coregonus lavaretus. The sequence goes on from NC_140017.1 coordinate 14,251,208, forward strand.
GCTAAGTGCAGTCTGGTGTCTCAGGATGTTCCAGTGAAATAAATTACCTTGCCATTTGAGAGAGACACTTCATCAATTAATAATTTGAGAGACATGGTGTGATAAGTGGTTTACTGCCCCCCTTCCTTTTCACTGGTTGCCTGGTGGAAAGTTCTGGATGGAAGGAGTCGAGTGATAACAGGGTGAGTGTGCAACTGCAACATACTATTTATTTTAGACACAAAATCGTTCCTCCCATGATGTGTCTTTTTTGAATACCTTTCCTCTCTCTCCCTCTTTCTCTCTCTCGCTCTCCTTCCCTCTCTTTTTTTGACAGTCTCAGGACAGTTTTTAGTGGGTTTTGCTTTCTCTCTGTGGCAGTGATGGGTGGATGTATTTGGGAGTTTCTCCTCCATCCTCCATGCCGCTGAGCTAGGGTTCATTATTCACACAGTGTTGCCCTGAGAACATTTCAGCAATGTTGCTCTCCTCCTCCCAGGAAGCTAGTGCTTCAGCAGTCTTTGCTCTGGAACACTGGCTAGACTGGAGCTGGAGAAGCGCCACCCAGATATTCCAGGCCAATAATCCGCTGTTGCTGTCAGACAGATGCCCAAGGATGCCCAGATTACAGATGGGCTAAAGGTGGCATGGTCTTTGATCTGGACAGTCACAACAGGGGCTATTAATATCAGGGAGTGAGGAATAGTGATACTCTAGTTGTGCAATGTTCAGTTTTGCAGTATTTAGCATTAAATCAGGCGTATACATTTTCAATTAGTGATACTAATGTGAGACATATGTGAAATGTTTAATGCCTGCAACCAATATGCAGAAGTCTCTTTCAACAAAAAATACAGATTTCATGTTTTTTAGAGCTGTAGATTTTACTTTTTTGTGCTGTATTTCTTACTTCTGTGAGACTTGGTTTATTTCTTCAAGCCTTTTCATAAATTGTCTGAACCTATTACAGAATATTGCTCTGACCAACGTAAGGCTTTTGTTAAGCACTATTGATTTACTTTTATCTGAGCATTGAAATTGTTTTTCATTTTTTCAAATGACCTTCCTTGAATCCTAGGCAGAAACTGTGATTACGCCCCCTCTACCATGACTCACTGTCTGATAGATAGAAAAGCAGATACAGTATTTGTGAGCTGTCTCTGTGAACCGTGATACTTTCTAGTCATGTGTTTAGTGGCACTGGTGATATTGAGACTGGGACCAAATCAGCATTGGTCCTGTGGAGCCTTTCAGGCTTGGCGCTTAGACTAGCCTTGCCATGCCAAAAAGAATCAGGCCTGGCATAGAAGCTACGCTTGGCATGGGAAAGTTCCTATCAACCTTCATTCCAAGGAGAGGAATCAACTCAATAGTTTGTACAGAGGACTGCTCGGTTTTAGCAGTGATAAGGAATTAGTTATCCAGAATGTTTACATCAACTGCCAACTTGATACAATTCTGTAATGTAATCGTTTTCTTATTTTTTTTTGTGGGGGGGGGGGGGTGATAAGGTCTGACTTGGCAATATGACTGTGCAATTTATATCAATGTGTTTGATGGATAATAACGAGCGGATGGGATGGCATTAACTGAGAGACTGCCCTTGCGCCGTCGTTGCATGGGGACAGAACAGGTCAAGCTAATTGAAAGGGAAACATTAAGGAGTGATGACGCCACCATTACAGCCACATGGTCCTGTAATTACAGCTCTGTCATGCCATCTGTAGCCTCCTTCTTTCCCCCATTCATCTTATTGTGTTAATTTCTGCGGTTACTTTTTATTTAGGGTTGGGCGGTTTCCAGATGTTCATATCGTCATACTGTCCTTCTTTCATTCCGTGATTTACGGTATTACTGGTTTAGTACACAAGGAGGCGTCAAAAATGCAAAAAATACCATTGTGCCGCTGTTACCAGAATGCTAACAAAATTAGCACAAGTAATAGTACATTTCCATGGAAGCTGCTTGCTAAATATGCTAATGATCGCAAACGAAAATAGACAAATTGGAAAGACAGGCAATCCAGCTCATAAAGTTATACATATATAGCTAGGAGCTACCGAATGTCATTTTTGGTGAGTTTGGACATTTACAAGTGAATGTGGATGAGAGACGTTTTGATGCATGCTTGTCTGCTCTGAAAAAGCTTGTGTACATGCTGTGTCTGTCTGGAGATGCTAGGGCAATGGGCCTTCCAGCTCTGCTTAGAGAAGATGGGTAGGAGCAGACGGGCCGAGAACAGAGGAGAAAATATGCAATGAAATCAAACGATAGCAGTGGCAGAAAGCTAGCAGGGCTTTGAATTCTCAAACATGGCAGAAAGCTTAAACAATATGATGCCCCGTCACCTTATTAATTCTGTAGCTATTGTAGATTTTTCAGTTAATCACTATTAATCACAGTTAACCACTCTATCGCATGCAAGGATAGAAAACATAACAAGCCAAGTATTTTGCAAAAGAAAAATGCCTATACGCCTATGGATTAAGAACCAATTAAAAGGTTAAAACATGAAATGGCTCTGTTATTTTTAATAAATAGGGTTTGGTCACGCCACTATTGTTTCCAAAAACTGAGTAATAACAGGAGGAGAAGTCAGATTACGCCACCATTAAAAACAAACAAAGTGACTCAAGAGGAGGAATCAGACAGAAATTGGGCGGAACGGTCAAGGTTGGGAAACAATGGTGGAGTGAACTGACTAGGGAGGGATTAAGCTAGAAGGCGTGGATTATGAGTAAACATTTAACTGTATAAAGGATGAGAACCGAGAGCTGAAAAGGAGTTGCTCTGCAGACGATCTTGGCTCTATTGCTTGTGTAATAAAGTATATCTTGATTCTACAAAACTCTGAAAGTGCTTCATTTTTAATGAGGACAAAGACGATTTTCCACAACATAATTGGCGACCACGAAGGGACTGGAAAATGGGACCAGACAGGTACTGAGCCACTGGAGGAGGCTGTACGAACTACACCAACACAGTGCCCACTGAAAAGAGGTAAGCAGAGTTCTTACTATTAGTATAGAAGTTTGTGTGATTCGGATCAGCTGATTCGGAGGTCAGGTATCGGCGGTCTCTCCAAAATTACGGGCTAAATTTAGGAAAAAGCACAGAGTTTTTTAGAAGAAATACAAAAAGCATGAATGAATGTTAAGATGAGAAAAATCCTGTGGATACCGCTCTAGGTGTGTTAAGGGAATATAGCACTAGAGGACTGAACGGGCAGGTGCCTGCGGATACCGCTTTGGAGAACTAAGAAAGTAGAACTCCAGAGGACTGAACGGGCAGGGTAGATTCTGTGGATACCGCCTTAGTGTATATTATTAGGGCTCTGAACGGGCAGAATAGAATCTGTGGATACCGCCCTAGGATATTCAATATATTACTAGGGGTCTGAACGGGCAGAATAAATAGAACCGTGGATACCGCTCTGGTGTAAAAACTAGACGTCTGAACGGATGGGAAAATTAGAAAATAAATGCCAAAAACGCCAACTACAGCGAGAACCAAGCGAATTTAGATATCAGATAAGGGGATGTGAAACAGTGGAATATACAGTAACAGAAAACGTGAAAGTAATAACGTTCGAGGTACTCATATACACAGAAAGAGAAAACAGATATAAGAATTTAGATACGGGAAACATAGATCACTGTAATAGAACTGGAGGAACATTTTGGAGGGAAGTAACGTGGATACTGATAGGGGAAAACAGGGTGTGGTCAAATAAGCCAAGGCTAAACGGACCACTGGGAACATACCTAAAAACAGGAGAGCAAGAGTGGTTTCTTAATGGGAGATGAGACAAGGGAACAAAGAATAAGAAGAATATTAAGAGAGACACAAGGGATAAGAACGCATTTTTGGAAAGAAGCAGAGTATGAAGATATATTAGGGAGAAAGATACCGTTGACTGAGGAATATAAGACTTTCAGCTGAGATCGCTAACGGAAACAAAGAATTAAGCAGAAACAAGAGAAGAGTGGCCATATGTGGATTGGGCCGGGATAGTAGGAAGGAATTGGACAGTACAGAAAATTGGAAAAACTCTTGAAGAGCTAGCAGATCAAAAAAGATTATATTTTCTAGTAATACCAATAGATAAACAAGTTGAACCTTGGCTGTCACTAGAGCAAGGTTTTGAAAGAGGGAAAGGACAGACAGGAAAGACAATAAGAGAACCTCAACTAGAGGTGTCTATAATTTTAAGAGAAATTCAGTGGTTTATTCCAAAACGAGTAACAGTAATAAGGGAACAAATAGGCACAAGAAGAATTATAAAGAAAATACTGCTAAACCTTACATCCTAATAGGGACACCGACCCAAAATTGAGACTATCAGTAGGAAGACCAAGAATACAAGGAATAGAAATGGCAGGAACACCAGTAGAAGTGTTAAAGAGAAGGTTTCCATTGAACAGAGAAGAGATTGGAAAAATCTCTGAAAGATGGGAAAAAAGAACCAGAAAAATGGCAACAAAATGGCCAAAAGAAGGGACGTTTGATGTGGCAGTGTGTGAGGAAATGGAACAGTAATAAAAAACTATAAAGCGGGAGAAAAGAAAGAAGAAAGAAAAAGAGAGAGAGATTTGGAAAATGTTCTGGGAGGAAGGCAAGGGGTGGAGAGAAAGCATGGCTAAAGCTAGAATGATATTAAAAGAGAAAGAAGGAAAAGGGGCTTGCGTAACCGCACCCCCACCATACGTTCAAGGGGGACAGTACCCTCAGGTTACATGACTGGTGGAAATAAAAGGAGATGTAAAGCTAGAAGAAGGAAATGGGAAGCTGCAGGCCTCCACCCCAACAGAAAAAAAGAGTACAAAAACTAGATATGGACTGCTATGGAGGACTGAGGGGCATGTTAGCAGAACTGGAAAACTATGGGAAAAAATGGACGACATTATGACGGGCAAAGTGAGTGGGATGATGTAAGTAATGATGAAGATGAAGAATCAGAAAGAAGATTAAGGGACAGAGAGACAATTATAAAAAACAGAAATATACATGCTCAATACCCTATTTTGATAAAAGGGACAGAAGGCCATTATGTGCCCTGGGGATCTCAGGACCTGGAAGGCCTGGTGGCTAGACTGCCCAAAATGCATGAAGGAGCAGGAAAATGGATTTGAACATTTGAAGAACAAACAATGGGGAAACTGTTGGCGGTTGGCCAGGGTGGTGGGGGTGGCCAAAATAGAGGACATGATGCAGGTGTGTAGCCTGGGACAGGTGGTGCAAACGGTGATAATGGATGGACAGACATTTGACACTTATAGGCCATTGTTATGGAGGACTCTGAGAACAGAGTATCCGGCCAAAATAGACCCTATAGCACTGAGAGGGGAACCACTGGGGGATAAAGAAAACCCGGCGAGGGGGATCCACTGATGACAACACTGTTCAGGACATCATTGATGGAAGCAATGCCGACACCTGTCAGAAGCAGACTGGGAGATGTGGAGGGACTAACGTCAAAATCACACAAAGATTTCTGCGACCATGTTATCCACGCAGTGGAAAAGTACAGGAAGGACAAACAGAAACTGGCAGAGTAGGGGAGAGACATTCAGAGAAAACTGACACAGATACAGCTGGAAGAGCTGACAAGAAAGGACAAAAAGAAAACACAAGCCTCATTGACCACTCCATCAACACCAGAAGGGGGCACCATGGCACCTGTCACCCAGGGAGGCCCTCAACCACCACCTCAACAGCAGGACCAGAGAGCTCCTGCCGCACCAGTAGTAAATGTGTACACGCAACAATCCCCTGGACATTGGCAAAACAAAAACAATGGAAACGGACCCAGAAATCAAGGGCACCAACCACAACAGCAGACACAGCAAGACAGAGGACCAAGATGGCCTCCAGGTGTTTGCTGGGGGTGCAATCAATCAGGACATACAAGAAGGAATTGTCCTACCAACCCGTGGCTGCCTAGGCAACCACAGCAGGGGCAAGTGGCAAAGAAATGGCACCAGCTCAGATGCATGGCAGCAGTCTCAGACACAGGCTTCACAGGGCCCAGTGAACCCATGGGGAGGACCGAATCAGGGATACTAGGGATGCCCAGAGAATCCTAAAGGGGAGGGACAGCTAGTGGCAGTAACTATGCAGGCTGATGAAGAACCTATGCTGCAGGTTCAGGTAAACAACAGAGGCACACGCATGATGATAGATACTGGAGCAATGTGTAAATCCAAATTATGCCTCTCACCTCCCCATGTCAGGCAAATATGCAAAGACAGTAGGATTTTCGGGACAAACGCAGCTAATACCTATGACAACTCCAGTGAAACTAGAAGCAGGAGGAAAATGTACCTGCATACCCATATTAGTATCAGAAAACACTCCAGTTAACTTATTAGGAAGAAATGCACTGTGTAGAATGGGCATCCAAATTAAATGCACATCAGAGGGAGTAATAATAGATCAGGAAGATATACATCCACAGATGATGTTGACTATGGAAAAAACTGCAAATGTATACTGGATAGGGAACATAGAAGAGCCAGTACGAGAGGTAATGAAGAAGTGGGGAAAATGTATTAGGGCTCAAGTTCCAGAAATGAAGTTACCAAAATTAGGATATCATTGCACACTGCAATATGATCCATATCAAAATCATCTGCTGGAACAACTATGGTTGAGGAAAGAATGGGGTAAACTGGCCCCCATTAGATCACAATATTTTATAATAGGGAAACAAGGGGCAGCAATGGAAGCACAAGATGCACCAGGATCTGATACTATACAGAACTGGTTTCAGATACCAGGAACAGAACCTCACATAACACTTCTAGTGGCTGAGGGATATCAGGCAAAATACCTAGGACCAATGATGAAAAAGGCTAAGAGTATACAATGGGAAAATAAATAAAATCCATTGATCTTCCAGTCTGCTGACAAAAACCTGATAAAAGTCCTCTGCTTTGCAGAAATGATGGGGGAACCACAAGAAGTGGAAGTAACCGAAGAAAAACAAATGCAGGTAGTCAAGGAAGAGACAAAGCAGGAAAAGCTAAAGAAAGAAATGGAAAGTATGATCCCAGAACAAGTATGGTCAAAACATGACACAGATGTGGGTCTGGTCAAATCAGCCAACCCAATGTGCATAAATGTAAAGGCAAACACAAGACCTCCATGGAAACAGCAATATCCAATGAAGCCTGAAGCAGAGGCAGGAATTCAATCTACAATAGAGGGACTGATAGAAGCAGGAGTACTGGTTGAAACCCAGAGTGACTGTAATACACCACTACTACCAGCACTTAAAGCAGACAAACAAAAATGGAGGCTTGTTCAAGACCTGAGAGTGGTTAATGAGGTCGTGCAGGACTACCAAGCAGAGGTACCAAATCCACACAAACATTAACAAATATTCCACCAGATGCCAAATGGTTTTCAGTAATAGACTTATGTGGGGCATTTTTTTGTTTACCCCTAGCAGAAGAAAGTAGGCATTTTATTTGTATTTACATACAAAAATCAGCAATATACGTATACACAAATTCCACAAGGATTTAAGCACTCGCCTCATGTATTTAATCAGGTATTGCGAGCTGGTATGTGCAACCATGATAGAACAGTGTCATCAAGATACTGTAACGATACTGAAAAAACTAGCAGAAGGAGGACATAAAGTATCGCAGAAAAAACGTCAGTATTGCCAATCACAGGTGGAATACCTGGGAAGAACTATAGCCCAACAGACTAAAGCAATAGCACCCTCACAACTGGAAGGGTTAAGTAAAGCCCCAATACCGCAGACAGTGGGACAAATGATGACGTTTCTAGGAATGACAGGATTTAGTTCGGATTGGGTAGAAGACTATGCAGTAAAAACAGCCCCCTTAAGAGAAATAATGAAAAATGCAGGAATAACAGAGTTGAGGGCAAGGATAAAATGGAATGGTGATGCAGTAGCTGCATTTGAAACAATTAAACAATAAATGCAAATGGCCCCAGCATTATGGACTCCAGACTATACAACTATTGTAATTTCTGCTCGACATCAGACTAGTTTGTGTATCAGTTGCACTTCTCCTCTCTGATGAGAATTCACAAACGGGCATTCTATCAGCAGACTCTGACTGATATGTAGCTTTTTTCTCTGTACTTTTCTCGGTGTAGCCAGCCTACTTTTCTCCAGTAAAATTCAAGATGAGCTTTAAGCAAAACATTAGGAAATGTAGCTAGCTGCATTATTTCTATGATAAACATTAGAAATGATGGCCATGCATCGTTTTTGCAAAACAATACCTTGCTTTTTCATTGTAAGCTCATTTACTTGTGTGGTTGCCAGCCAAATAGCGTTGCACTTCTGTTGTCATCTGATGAAAATGAAGCATTTTCTGCCGAATGTGTTGCACTAATGTATTTTCTGTGAAGGAAAACTATAGTTGCACGTCTCTTATCACTCTATTGAAGCAAAAAAACACTTTTGACTTTTTATATAAAACGCAACCACAGTCAATACACAGCTGAAATTACCTGCTCCCGCTTTCACCCATTGTGTTATTTACAAATAAACACGTGACTGGCTCAACTGTTCTGGGGAACTATGGTAAGCTTCATAATGTAAAATATTGTGACCGGTGAAATGAAGAACGTGATCTGCTTTATCTTCTAAGGTATTGCACAAGTTGACTGCAGGTATTTACTTAAAAGTAGCTAAAAATATAAAAATGTATTGAAAAACTTCAACTGTATTGAAAAACCATCCCGTGGCTATTTCCGAATACCCTGGTATTTGGTATATACAGTATAGCACCCAAGCCTATTGTTATTGTCTTTGACCTCCTCTCTGAAGGGTAGTGAGGGGAAGAGCCTGGGACCAAACCATGCCTCCATCTTTGTTGGTGTGAGACTGTCCTGGCTGTTCCTGTATTTCAGACACAGTACATCAGACTCTGTGCTCACATGATCACTTTCATAATGAAATATTGATCTTTCCTAATAATGTAATATGATTGAATTATTGACATGGAGGGAGTCTGAATAGTAAAATGTTAGTCCTGGGAAAGATAGGATGGATAAAAACATCTTTACAATAAGCCAGATATCATGGGAGTCCTACACATCAAGCTCACGAAAGTCAAGCCAAAGATAATGACAGTAGTCACAACTTCAGCTTCCAATTACCTCAAAGTGGCACGAGACAGCATCACATGCCATATTAGTCAAAATGTACTGTACTGGGAATGGATTACCTTTCATGTTGCTTATGTGACTGCATATTTGCTAACAATTTCAGGACATGCGGCGAATACCATATGGTTTGTATTTTTGATGGATCGCCTTTGTCGTGTTCTGCTCACAATGTAGATACAATCGCTTGGCAAGCATCCACCATACGTAGATCCATAGAGGATAGAGGAATATCTCGAACAGAAAGGCTGAGCTTGTGATGAGAGACCAGCCATTCATGACAGTTCAGGCATGGCTATCACACTCATTGACGGTACAGTAGGCTTGGCAGCACACTCAGGATCTCATGGATAGTGCAATCACACTGAGAGAATAGACATGGATCGAGCAGCCATGGACAACAGACATGACACTCTTAAGAACTAACAAGAATGCAGTGGTAGAAAAACATACAGAACAGATGACACAAACATGACTTGTTCACAGGGAGTTTGTTGGATACAAACAAATCTTTGCCCTGTATAAAGAAAAACAGAGATACAGAAACAGACAATATATTGTAATTTTTAAGATGCATTGAATTGAACATTGAGAACTTTATTGGAAGCCCAGGATGCTGTGCTGTTGATCCTCTGGGATGTAAAATCCTTTCATGTTTTCATTCCCAGGGTTGGTTATGCAACAGTAAAATAGTCTTATCAAAAAAGTCCATCAAGCAGTGGAAAGCAGCTATTGAGTCACCAAATCCCAGGTACAGGCAGGATGCCCCTATATGTGGTTTATTGCTTCCCATCTCCTGTGCTGCGCCACAATGATAGAAAATGCCACGTCTCCCTGTGTATTTTTACAAAAACTGTCAATGTTCTTTCCATATATCTCCAAAGAATTCAACCTGGATGGGTCACGACATTTCAAGAGACACTACTATCATGATCTCGGTCTTCCAATGTCTATTATCCAAGCTAGATATTTGTGTCAGTGGGACACTATAGCCGTGTTCACACTGCAGGCCTTAATGCTCAAATCTGTTTTGTTTTTCAAATCCATTTAGGAATACTGACTGTCCAAACAGCAAGTTACAAGTGAACAAATCGAATTTGTTGTGTTCAGCAGCAGTCATTTGCTGAATACCTATGTAAGAATGCTGTCCATTGACTACAGCTCAGACTTCAACAGCATAGTACCTGAAAAAGAGTGCCACCTACTGGTGGTGGACTCCGATAGAGGTGCCGGTTTAGATATAGGTGCAACTGTCCCAGTGTCCCGGTAAGCGGACGGAAATGACCAATAAGAGACAGGTGTACAGAACACGTGTTTATTGCAACACTCAAGACAGGCACACACACAGCAAACAGGAAGTGGACTAGGTGGAAGTGAAATTGATAGTGATAGTGGTATTATGGTTAAAGACACACTAAAAAAAGTCTAGAAGAATGATTGTCCATGTGGAAAGGTTCAAATGTGATTTGATGTGGAGGACAGGAGTTTAGAGGTTGTCTCAACCTGCCCTCCTCCTGGAAACAACTGAAGAGTTGAGAGGCAGAGTGGGGTTCTGCTGATCCCAGGCTAGGCCACTGATTGGCTGACCAGGTCACATGGCACAGTTTAGGCAATAGTTGCCCCTAGCAATGGAGTTTCCAAGGGCCAGAGGTGTGAAACCGGGGGATGGTAGCCTCTGCTGGGCTGGAGAGTTTCTCTCTAAAGTGTATGCCTCTGTGACCCAGTGCCCCAAGCTCATCATTAAGCTCGGGCCCTGGGTCTGAACCCCGCCCTGTGCAACTTGGTCCTGGACTTCCTGACGGTAGGCAACAACACCTCCAATACGCTGATCCTCAACACAGGGGCCCCACAAGGGTGCGTGCTCAGCCCCCTCCTGTACTCCCGGTTCACCCATGACTGCGTGGCCACGCACGTCTCCAGCTCAATCATCAAGTTTTCAGATGACACAACCGTGGTAGGCCTGATTACCAACAACGACGAGACAGCCTACAGGGAGGAGTTGAGGGCCCTGGCGGAGTGGTGCCAGGTAAATAACCTCTCCCTCAACGTCAACAAAACGAAGGAGCTGAACGTGGACTTCAGGAGACAAGAGGGAGCACGCAGTGGAGAAGGTGAAAAGCTTCTAGTTCCTCGGTGTACACATCACTGACAATAGTGTAATTGTCTTTAGGACAGCTGTTTTTTAGTGATGACATTCGTGTTTCTTTACGTAATATGTAATTGTTGTACTGCATGTGTGTTCAATGTTGTGTTAGTGTATGTAAGTCGTTTTGTCTGAAACTTTGTTCCCCCTGCTGCTGTTGGACCAGGTCTCTCTTGAAAGATAGATTTTATCTCAATGAGAAAAACCTGTATAAATAAAGGTTAAATAAAAAATTTATTTAAAAAAATCTGAAATGGTCCACCCACACAGACAGTGTGGTGAAGGAAGTGCAACAGTGCCTCTTCAACCTCAGGAGGCTGAAGAAATGTGGCTTTGCCCCAAACTTTTACAGATGCACCATTGAGAGCATCCTGTTGGGCTGTATCACTGCCTGGTACGGCAACTGCACCGTCTGTAACCGCAGGGCTCTCCAGAGGGTGGTGCGGTCTGCCCAACGCATCACCGGGGTCACACTACCTGCCCTCCAGGACATCTACAGCACCTGGTGTCACAGGAAGGCCAAAAAGATCATCAAGGACCTCAGCCACCCGAGCCACGCTAGTTGTCATAGTAACGACAGGTGTGTACGCAGTAGTGTAGGTTGATTGGTGGTGGTGCTCGTGCTTCCTATCACTAACAAGTTATGTAGCAAGCTAAGGTGACAACAATGCTTGCCATTGACGTTTCCAGTTGCTTTGAATATTCAAAATCATAGTGTAAGAACACATTTAAAGCTTCAAAGGATAAGATTATCCATCTTTGAAAACAAGTCCTTTTTGGCTAGCCACAGCAATCAACTAGCTAGCTAGGTAGCTGTTTAGCTTTCTAGCACATTCACTTATTTGTTTGTAAACAATTTACAAGCAAGTTAGCTACCACATGTTTTTCTCAAACTGTCAACAGAGTAGCTAGCAAGCAACAAGATATGCCAAATAACAATCTAAAAACCACTTGAGAGCAAATAAATCTGATTTGACCAGTCAGTCACGAGCTGCATGGCCAGGTATCAGATTTGTATGGTTTGAAATGTGGCTTGATATATCCGATTCCATGTGCTTTTTGGCTGTTCAGACTGAAGGAAAAAGAACCGATTCAAATCGGATATGCCAAAAAATGTGATTTGAGTCACTTCAAACTGCCGGTGTGAACAAGGCTTTAGAGAGGCTCAATGAGAGTTTTGCCACATTCAGCAATGAGGGTTGGACTCCACGTAAATGTCACACACACACACACATACTGTGACAAGAGGACAAGTGATTGTTGTAATGGGAGGATAGTTTATACTGTAGACACATTAATACCTTTAGACAGACAGAAGAGATGCAAGGTGTTTATTTGGGCAAGTGGACTGGAGTCAGGGAGTTGTGTATTCCTCAGTCTTGTAGATAACACATTTTTGTTGCAGTTTTAAGGTAGCATCATGTTGATGGGAGATTTATCTGTTTTTGTGGTTGTTGTTGTTGACAGCTGAATATTTTAGAGAGATCTATGGAGACCAACAAACTCTATGAAAGTCTGGCTGCCGTATATACATACTCAAACACTGTTCATCCACATACCCATGGACCCAGAGTCTATGATGTAATTTATTTTCATGAATTTTAATATTTAGTAGAAATTATGTTGTGTGCAATTAAAGGGGGTGTCCATCTGGTGCTTGCAGCTGTCCAGCTTTTACTGAGTGTTCAGACTCTAGTACGGATCAGGAATGAACTTTCCTCTGCTGTTGAGGGACACACACTGAAATCTGTCACCCAAATTGTCATGCCCACTATGAGTTACTAGTAGATTGTGATTATATCTCGTCTAATATCAAGCACATCACATCACTATTAGGGGCTGAGTGTGGAGAATGCATTAGATCTTATGAGTTTGTAGCCTATCCTACTCTAAGATATGGACGTCAGCATACTGTATAATAGAATGGAGTCACAGTGAAGTATTGTGGGGTGATTTCTTCTTAGATATACTGATAGATATGAAGAAATCAATGGTGTTCTTTGTGGATGCCAGCCAGCATTTCTCTCCCTCTACAGTACTTAACCATAATGTGACAATGTTTGAAACGAGTTGTCTGTTTACCCAACACTCCATCCCTCTGTAGACGTCATAGTCCATGTCTGCACAGTCCATACCACATCTCGACTGCGTCCCAAATGGAATCCCATTCCCTATGTAGGGCACTGGTCAAAAGTAGTGCACTACATAGGAAATAGGGTTCCATGTGGGACGAAGCCCAAGATAAACCAGTGAGTTTACCCTAATGGAGATTGTTGAGGTCCTGATTACTGAGCTAATAAACCATGCTTTGATTCAAGATTAACTTTAGCACCCTCGCTGAACATTCCACATTCCCAGTGGGTTCAGATGGGAGGCAGACACCTATCGTCCCCCAGATCAAATACAACTTAAGTCTGCAGTCAAATTCAAACGTCAGCGTTGGTTAATTCACGCTGATCACAACTGCATTGTGGAGGGGCCTGTATAGATAAAATGTCATTAGTTAATGGGATGTGAGCAGGATGGATACAGGAAGTAATTGAAATGACACATACGCTGTGCTTTTTTATCCATCACCGGAGCCATTGGCCTGAACCCACTTCTCAGAGCAATATGTCCACAGTCAGCCACAGACCGTGTAATATCTCTGCTGTAACATTACATAGCAGAGACTGATTACTACTTTGAATGTTAAAAATGTAAATGATTCTAATGATTGATAAGAGTAATTGCTATTGCCATTATGATATAGGTTTATGAAAGTGCTTATAGAATAGTGGAGGCAACCATAATGTCTGAGCATAGACAATATAATATTTTTCAATTGTTTTGTAAATGCATTAGGATGTGGTAGATTTTTATGGTATAGCATGGAGATGCATGTATGCACACAGACATTTCAGTGTTATTTCAGACTGATTAGGGCAAAACTGTGTATTTCCTTTTTGAAAAGTAAGAGAGCACTGCCATCCAGTGGAGCAGACTTTGCTATGCAGAAATCCCATGATTCTATGTACTAGAATTTACACAGAACATACCTCAATTATACGGTATGTGAGTTTTAGAAATGACATGTGGAGATGTTTAATGTAGATAGATTTATGTACGTACGCTCAAGGGGATGTGTCTAGAGCATGATCTGAGTCAGTTACCATAATGATGGTGAGTGATACAGCTGATACTAGACCCTATAAAGGAGCACTGGAGTAGAAATGTTAGTGAGACAATAAATATTTCGATTTGATTCATCATTCATTTTATACAGTGTTTGAATTTAGATCTGCAACGTATGTCTTCCTGTTTAAAACTTTAGTGAGCTGAAAAGTAACACTTTGAACATTTGCCTTACATGAACTTTGAGAAGCGTTTTATCAGTTGACAAATACTCAAGATTACTGAGGTTCTTTTATCTCCTGAGGTGTTACTATGAAGTTGCTAAGTACGATGGTAAAGTGTGGGTGGAGGGGGGAGAATCAAAGCTGTAGAATTACACTTAACTACGCGCCAAACATTTAGTAAGCATCAACAAGCACAAAGCCTCCCCAGCAGTCTCTGCAATAGTGCAGAGTAGCTAAACACCACAATATGATGTTGAACAAATTACCAATGTGGCTTCGTACAAGACTCACTCACTCTGTAATAGGACTACTTGGAAAATATAGGCCGGGATTCAATTCAAGGTGCATTATTAAGCAGTGCACTATAACAGACTTATGCTTGAGGCGACATACGCAGTGTGATCTCCAGTGGTGGAAAAAGTACCCAATTGTCATACTTGTCTAAAAGTAAAGATACCTTAATAGAAAATGACTAAAGTAAAAGTGAAAGTCACGCAGTAAAATACTACTTGAGTAAAAGTCAAAATATTTGGTTTTAAATATACTTAAGTATCAAAAGTAAAAGTATAAATAATTTCACATTCCTTATATTAAGCAATCCAGACACCACGATTTTCTTGTTTTTTATTTATTTACGAATAGACAGTGCACTCAGACATCATTTACAAATGAAACATTTGTATTTAGTGAGTCCGCCAGATCAGAGGCAGTAGGGATGACCATGGATGTTCTCTTGATAAGTGTGTGAATTGGACAATTTTCCTGTCCCACTAAGCATTTGAAATGTAACAAGTACTTTTGGGTGTCAGGGAAAATGTATGGAGTAAAAAGTACATTATTGTCTTTAGGAATCTAGTGGTGTAAAAGTAAAAGTTGTCAAAAATATAAATAGTAAAGTACAGACACCCCAAACAACTACTTAAGTAGTACTTTAAAGTATTTTTACTTAAGTACTTTATACCACTGGCGATCTCTGTGAACGTCGGAGAAAATGCCTTTTTAAAGCCGCGTTGTTGGCTGTCTAGTGCACTGCTCTATAACACTCCTTGGGTTGAATCCTGCCCTTCATGTTTTACAGGAACCAAAACATCACAACTCATCATGATTATTAGACAGTTCATTCTTTAGCAATTAGTTCCAAATGACTAACACTGTCATGACCACACTAGTCATTAGCAAGTAAAATTGCTTGTGTTTATGTAGCATCTGATGGAGTTATACTGTTTATTACAATGCAATGTGCTTGCGTGTGTGTAGGCAGGTGACAGACAGTGTGTTGGTTTACCTTGCTACGGCACATCTGAGTTGTGAGTACGCACACACACTCCTCATTAGGCCCCCGTTCATCAGTCTGCTGTGAAATTACACACGACCGAGGCAGCCTGTGTCTCGCTCATGCCGTTACTGTGGCAACCGTAGCCTCATCCAGTCAACCGCAGCCTCATCCAGTAACAGGAGAGAAACGGCCCTCTCAGGATACACAGGCGGCCTGACGTCGTTGGAAAAAAACAGGCCTGCATTAGAAAGAACTGATTATTTTCAATTACACATCCCTTTGTATTGGAAATGAACAGTAGGTGAGAAATAAAGAGTCACATTAGACAGCCTAGTTATAAGATAAAGTATGATTGTTGGAATTACTGACAGGAATTATGTGTGTCCTCTTGGAGAGCTAATACAAGGTTTATTTATCCTTTGATAAAACCAGATTAGTTTTATACGTTCCACTGTGTGTGGGTTTCCTATAGTTGTATGGCTCTTGAACAAACCAATTCAATTTTGGGGTTCATTTCGTCATTCATCACTAGCTGCTTGCCCATGTACTCTGTACCCATCTGAGAATCTCTTTTCGAGTAACAGATGTCCCTTCAAGACTACATCTGCACTAACAACTCTTCATTCATTGAAGTGGACTCTCGTTCCCAAATGTGTGAAATTAAATGTAGCTACTGTAGGGTACCACAGGAGCGCCAGTGCTCGCTGGGCAGATGGGAAGGCATAGTGGTTTTTGATTAATTCCACTCAGACCATGCTGGCACTGGCAGCAAACAGTCATTTCAGATATGGCCATCTCTCAAGAAATAGGTTGGCAACATATGTTTCGATATTTGGACGTAGATCATTGGCCAGGTGATTAAATAATTAAACCAATAGAGCAGCTGGAGATGAATCTGTGCATTGATGCAACTACTGCACACACTGAGCCAATTTAATTAGAAATTGTAATGGAACATTTTAACGGACATCTACTTAAAGGTTTCACACAAACGCAAGTATGCACGCACGCATGCACACACACGCACACTCAGGTGTTAACCAAAGTAGTACCAACACCCTCCCCAACCAAGCTGTTCTTCTCGTGTCACGAAACCACACCTGTCCTTAGAATACATCATAAACATGTGAACCCTTAGTGTGGTTTCCCTTTATCCCTTGATTAAATTGGGGTCTAGGGGCTGAATTTTGCTAATATAAAACACCACTGATCTGTGCAAAAACACTGTCAATTTCACTATAGGCCTACTCTAGAATGTGTTTCATGTTGTAACCTTTCCCTATCTGTGAGAAGGAGCCAATTATTTTAGTAAGTAAACAGGTTGCAGTAGTCAGAACTACTTCTGTAAGAACATATTCAAGATGGCAAAGTAGTGCAGTCGTGTATTATGTTGTGTCCTCGTGTAAATAGCCATTTTTTTTGTTTTGTTTCGTATATATTTCTCTATCTCACTTTCCATCCTTAACTAAATATACTTTCCTGCAACCCGCCTCACCCAATGTGGAACGGATTCTATTATTTCTTTATACCTTTTATCAAGAACCCACGGCTGAAACTAGCTAGCTAGCCAGCTAACTAGCGACTTGCTATTAGCTATTGCTATTAGCCACTGTTAGCGGTCTTCACCACTGTCCATGACCTGCACTACCTACTAGCCAGCTCTAGCCTGGACAATTATCGGCCAGTCTGCACAGCATGCTATCGACCCAGAGCATTTAGGATTTTCTGCCGGAATCACTGAATCACTGGACCTTAACACCGGATCATCACAACTAGCTAGCTGCAACCGAATGGATGTTGTTGTTGTCTAATCACCACTTGTCCCGATGCTAGCACCAGTTAGCCTTGAGCTAGCCTCGAGCCAGGCCCATCTCCCGGCTATCCACCTCTCTGTCAACCGGACGGGACCTCCTAGTGTCGACACGGAGCCCCGCCGATCCATCACGACTGGTCTGCCGACGTAATCGTCTGATGTGGTTTCAACAGGCTTCCCGTTGCGACGACCACGTAGATCCATCTGCTAGCACCGGCCCGCTAGCACACGCAATCAACAGCCGTGCCTCCTGCTCGCCTGTGTTGTAGCAGCCTACGAACTGCTCCCGGACTTACCTATTGCTGTTCACTGGACCTTATGGTCACACAGCTACACATCTGATGCCCGCTGGACTGTTCCTTTACACGGTACCCCCTCCTGTTTATCTGTTTAGCCTCAGCCCAAACTTTCGTCGCCATTACCAGTTGTTGTCTTAGCCCTCTCGAATAACACCTGTGATTGCGTTATGCCTCTCTCCCATGTCAATATGCCTAGCCTATTGCTGTTTTGGTTAGTTGTTATTGTACTATTTCACTGTAAAGCCCCCAGTCCCACTCAACCTGCCTCAGATAGCTTCTTTGTCCCACCCCCCATACACGCGGAGACCGGCTCAATCGGTACCTCCAGTGATGCTATCTCTTTCATCGTTACCCAATGCTTAGGTGTACCTCCACTGTACTCATATCCTTCCATATCCTTGTCTGTACATAATGCCCTGAATCTATTCTACAATGCCTGGAAATCTGCCCTGTTTATTCTCTGTACCCAACGCACTAGAAGACCAGTTCTTAAAGCCTTTAGCCGTATACTTATTCTATTCCTCCTCTGTTCCTCTGGTGATGTAGAGGTTAACCCAGGCCCTGTAGCCCCCAGTATCACTCCTACTCCCCAGGTGCTATCATTTGTTGACTTCTGTAACCGTAAAAGCCTTGGTTTCTTGCATGTTAATATCAGAAGCCTCCTCCCCAAGTTTGAGTTATTCACTGCGTTAGCACACTCTGCCAACCCTGATGTTCTAGCAGTGTCTCAATCCTGGCTTAGGAAGGCCACCAAAAATTCAGAAATGTCCATCCCGAACGACAACATTTTCCGTCTAGATAGAACTGCCAAAGGGGGCGGAGTTGCAATCTACTGTAGAGATAGCCTGCAGAGCTCTATCATACTATCCAGGTCTGTGCCCAAACAGTTTGAGCTTCTACTTCTAAAAATCCACCTTTCCAGAAACAAGTCTCTCACTGTTGCCGCTTGCTACAGACCCCCCTCAGCCCCCAGTTGTGCCCTGGACACCATATGTGAATTGCTTGCCCCCCATTTATCCTCAGAGTTCGTACTGTTTGGTGACCTAAACTGGGATATGCTTAACACCCCGGCTGTCCTACAATCTAAACTAGATGCCCTCAATCTCACACAAATTATCAAGGAACCTACCAGGTACAACCCTAATTCCGTAAACATGGGCACCCTCATAGATATCATCCTGACTAATTTACCCTCTAAATACACCTCTGCTGTCTTCAACCAGGATCTCAGCGATCACTGCCTCATTGCCTGCGTCCGTAATGGGTCCGCGGTCAAACAACCACCCCTCATCACTGTCAAACGCTCCCTAAAATCAGCGAGCAGGCCTTTCTAATTGACCTGGCCCGGGTATCCTGGATGGATATTGACCTCATTCCGTCAGTAGAGGATGCCTGGATGTTCTTCAAAAGTGCTTTCCTCTCCATCTTAAATAAGCATGCCCCATTCAAATAATTCAGAACTAAGAACAGATATAGCCCCTGGTTCACCCCAGACGTGACTGCCCTTGACCAGCACAAAAACATCATGTGGGTTACTGCATTAGCATCGTACAGCCCCCGCGATATGCAACTTTTCAGGGAAGTCAGGAACCAATATACACAATCAGTTAGGAAAGCAAAGGCTAGCTTTTTCAAACAGAAATGTGCATCCTGTAGCACTAACTCCAAAAAGTTTTGGGACACTGTAAAGTCCATGGAGAATAAAATCACCTCCTCCCAGCTTCCCACTGCACTGAGGCTAGGAAACACTGTCACCACCGATAAATCTACAATAATCGAGAATTTCAACAAGCATTTTGCTACGGCTGGCCATGCTTTCCACCTGGCTACCACTACCCCGCCCACCCGACTCGAATCACTACTCTCGGCGGGTCTGACTTAGAATATGTGGACATCTACAAATACCTAGGTGTCTGGTTAGACCGTAAACTCTCCTTCCAGACTCACATTAAGCATCTCCAATCCAAAGTTAAATCTAGAATCGGCTTCCTGTTTCACAACAAAGCCTCCTTCACTCATGCTGCTAAACATGCCCTCGTAAAACTGACTATCCTACCGATCCTTGACTTCGGCGATGTCATTTACAAAATAGCTTCCAACACTCAACTCAGCAAATTGGATGTCTATCACAGTGCCATCCGTTTTGTCACCAAAGCCCCATATACTACCCACCATTGTGACCTGTACGCTCTCGATGGCTGGCCCTCACTACATATTCGCCGCCAAACCCACTGGCTCCAGGTAATCTATAAATCACTTCTAGGCAAATCCCTCCTTATCTTAGCTCATCGGTCACCATAGCAACACCCAGCCATAGTATGCGCTCCAGCAGGTATATCTCACTGGTCATCCCCAAAGCCAACACCTCCTTTGGCCGCCATTCCTTCCAGTTCTCTGCTGCAAATGACTGGAACGAACTACAAACATCTCTGAAGCTGGAGACACTTATCTCCCTCATTAACTTTAAGCATCAGTTGTCAGAGCAGCTTACCGATCACTGTACCTGTACACAGCCCATCTGTAATTAGCCACCCAACTACCTCATCCCCATATTGTTATTTACATTGTTATTTATTTTGCTCATTTGCACCCCAGTATCTCTATTTGCACATCATCTTCTGCACATCTATCACTCCAGTGTTAATACTAAATTGTAATTATTTTGCACTATGGCCTATTTATTGCCTTACCTCCATAACTTACTACATTTGCACACACTGTATATAGATGTTCTATTTTCTATTGTGTTATTGACTGTACGTTTTTGTTTATTCCATATGTAACTCTGTGTTGTTGTTGTTGTTTTTATTGCACTGCTTTGCTTTATCTTGGCCAGGTCGCAGTTGTAAATGAGAACTTGTTCTCAACTGGCTTACCTGGTTAAATAAAGGTTAAATAAAAAAAATAAAAAATATATTAGAGTAAACCATGACTGTGTTTCTACTCCATATGCACAAAGCTTGATTCCTTGTTGGCTGCAAACACAAAACATGCTCATATAAACTTTTAGTGGCATAATTTTACAGTTTTCCACTTGGGGTAGGAAAGAATATAATTATACTACCTCGGTATATGTGTCACTAATACAAATCCATTCAAATCGAGGACGTCTTTTTGTATTTTACTGCTATGGTATATATTATGTTTACGTTTAAACAACCATAAGACTGCTTGAAAACAGACTAGAGCAAGTTCTTCAGTTTGTGTTGTTGGAAGTTGCAGAATTGCAGGACTATAACTGGATATTTCTGGAGAGATCTTTGAGAGTAGTGAGCAGCACAGGTATCAAGTCTTCATATGAGCCCAGGGGGTTGCCTGGTGAATGTTCTGTGATCAAAACACACTGTTCAGAGTGTAGAAGGAGAGTGAGAGTGCCTGACACTGACGCCCTACATGAGGTTGGGAAAACTGCCAACTTTCTCAGTTTGAATTGTATGCAGCCTTTTATGCAGCCTTGGACCTGCATTTTGGAGGATAGTCTTTTGCTACCTATTTGACAGTACACTTGACAGGGACCTACTAATTTGGACTGACTTCAGGTATTGGCCCCTACAACAGTAAATATGACTGTCATTCAGAATGAGCTATGCTTTTAATTGGACTCAGATCAAGCATCCATCTACAGTGTATCCTTTTCCAAAGTGACTTGTATGTTGATTAAAAGGAAAACTTTCAGAAGCTTTAGAACATTGAATTGTAACTCCTGGCTACCACCAGATGTCTCTGTTACACTGGACACAGTCAACTTCTGAGCTGCTAGTCTTGTATGAAGCCATACAATCAAATGATAACAGACTTGGTATGATAACCTGAATGTAGTAGTCCAGTATACATCTGTGTAAAGCTAATTAATCACAAACAAGTAAGAGAATGTCTGATTGTATGTCTATATTGTACTTTTAGCATGGTGTAGTCCTTCCTCTATTCTGATGTTCTAGCATGGTGTAGTCCTTCCTCTATTCTGATGTTCTAGCATGGTGTAGTCCTTCATCTATTCTGATGTTCTAGCATGGTGTAGTCCTTCCTCTATTCTGATGTTCTAGCATGGTGTAGTCCTTCCTCTATTCTGATGTTCTAGCATGGTGTAGTCCTTCCTCTATTCTGATGTTCTAGCATGGTGTAGTTCTTCCTCTATCCTCTATGCAAATTATGGTGGAAAATAAGTATTTGGTCACCTACAAACAAGCAAGATTTCTGGCTCTCACAGACCTGTAACTTCTTCTTTAAGAGACTCCTCTGTCCTCCACTCGTTACCTGTATTAATGGCACCTGTTTGAACTTGTTATCAGTATAAAAGACACCTGTCCACAACCTCAAACAGTCACACTCCAAACTCCACTATGGCCAAGACCAAAGACCTGTCAAAGGACACCAGAAACAAAATTGTAGACCTGCACCAGGCTGGGAAGACTGAATCTGCAATAGGTAAGCAGCTTGGTTTGAAGAAATCAACTGTGGGAGCAATTATTAGGAAATGGAAGACATACAAGACCACTGATAATCTCCCTCGATCTGGGGCTCCACGCAAGATCTCACCCTGTGGGGTCAAAATGATCACAAGAACGGTGAGCAAAAATCCCAGAACCACATGGGGGGACCTAGTGAATGACCTGCTGAGAGCTGGGACCAAAGTAACAAAGACTACCATCAGTAACACACTATGCTGCCAGGGACTCAAATCCTGCAGTGCCAGACGTGTCCCCCTGCTTAAGCCAGTACATGTCAAGGCCCGTCTCAAGTTTGCTAGAGTGCATTTGGATGATCCAGAAGAGGATTGGGAGAATGTCATATGGTCAGATGAAACCAAAAAAGAACTTTTTGGTAAAAACTCAACTCGTCGTGTTTGGAGGACAAAGAATGCTGAGTTGCATCCAAAGAACACCGTACCTACTGTGAAGCATGGGGGTGGAAACATCATGCTTTGGGGCTGTTTTTCTGCAAAGGGACCAGGACGACTGATCCGTGTAAAGGAAAGAATGAATGGGGCCATGTATCGTGAGATTTTGAGTGAAAACCTCCTTCCATCAGCAAGGGCATTGAAGATGAAACGTGGCTGGGTCTTTCAGCATGACAATGATCCCAAACACACCGCCCGGGCAACGAAGGAGTGGCTTCGTAAGAAGCATTTCAAGGTCCTGGAGTGGCCTAGCCAGTCTCCAGATCTCAACCCCATAGAAAATCTTTGGAGGGAGTTGAAAGTCCGTGTTGCCCAGCGACAGCCCCAAAACATCACTGCTCTAGAGGAGATCTGCATGGAGGAATGGGCCAAAATACCAGCAACAGTGTGTGAAAACCTTGTGAAGACTTACAGAAAACGTTTGACCTGTGTCATTGCCAACAAAGGGTATATAACAAAGTATTGAGAAACTTTTGTTATTGACCAAATACTTATTTTCCACCATAATTGGCAAATAAATTCATTACATTTCAGATTTTTTTTTTCTCATTTTGTCTGTCATAGTTGACGTGTACCTATGATGAAAATTACAGGCCTCTCTCATCTTTTCAAGTGGGAGAACTTGCACAATTGGTGGCTGACTAAATACTTTTTTTCCCCACTGTAGAAAGCACCTGGTCAATTCACTGGTGTTATGATTGAAGACCCTTCTTTGTTTAATCAAAAAGTCCATGCATTGCTGTTATATATTAGACCTAGATGAATGCTTGAACAACATACTGAGCTTTTCCATGGTAGTTGCTAGCATTATGCTATCACGTTGAATTCATATGGCTAAATAATCTCTTGTGGTTATCACAAATGCATAGCACGTTGCCTGCTCTGTCAGATGCTCTGTTTCCTGCCGACTGCAAACTATCACCACACAACAGCAATGCAAGCCATTCCAAAAAAAGAGCTTAAAATGTACGCTGTTCATTGGGACAAAGCAAATCTGATGAATAGCAGATAGCAGAATTAAACACAGGGCTTAATGCCTCCATATGCTCAGCTTCTCTGTTTAACGTGACATTTCGTGGCTATTTATTACATGACATCATTGCAAACAACAGGTTTCCAGTTGCTTCTGAAAGAATACCGCACAATGGCTGTCTCTTTTGGTTTTGGTGCATCTACTACTGTAGACAGCAGACATCAAGGAGCGACTGTAAATTAGTTAAAGTTCCTTGGATAAATTGCACTATCACTAGCATATTTCCAAAATTGGGACAAATAGACAAACTACAGTATCAGATGAGGTGCAATTTCAATTTGTAGAGAATTCTTCAAGCTCCCGCATATTTCTTGTTGATCTTCTGTGAACCGCTCTGTTGAGACTTGAGCGTGATGACCGGAAAGAAATACTGAATGTTTGTGTTCCAATTTCCATTGCTTTGTAGATTTGGATGTTTGTTTTGGAATTGTTCATGCTGCAGAATCTATTTTGGACCAAGCTTGAGACTCCTAGCGGGGGGTAGAATACACAACATTTTTGGCCAAAATATCAGAGCTGCTCTCACTTGAATTCATAATTTAGGTCATTAAAACATAGGCACAGAA
The DNA here is from genome assembly GCF_964263955.1 of Coregonus lavaretus. Taxonomy (NCBI): domain Eukaryota; kingdom Metazoa; phylum Chordata; class Actinopteri; order Salmoniformes; family Salmonidae; genus Coregonus; species Coregonus lavaretus. Next base: position 14,275,705 of record NC_140017.1, read on the forward strand.
TATGCAAAGTAACAGTAAACATACCCACTTCCATATCCCCACAGACATAACTTGGTACTGTTCAACTTGCTGCTCATCTTGTTGGCACCAAGCAAAGTTGAAAGGAAGAGGTTTGTGTTTGAAGGCTCAACACAAAGAGAAATGTCTATCAAGTTGGCTGACTTCATCTTGATGTCAGTTAACCATATGTTAGGTTCAGAGGATGACTAAGCTTGACAGGCATGCTCATTGGCATCAGCTCTCATGTCTGGAATGGAGTGGTGCTGAAACATCAGAGAAGATGACAGGGTTTTTTCTTAAACTATGATAACAGGTGTTACAGTCCCTGAAAGTAGAACCAAAGTCAAGATTGAAAGACCTGACACTGAGTTAACTGAAAAGTACCCAGCTTTTCGCTGTATGATATGGTTGTTGAGCTTAGCCCCTGTTTCAATCCAAATTCTAAGGTTTCTGTAGTCTCCAGCATTTGTTTGATTGTGAGAAATTAATATCAGTGTGAAATCGTGTGTGACCTCAGCCATCTTATACAGGATGCAAGGGAGAAAACTGTATTTTCTGGCACTGGAACAGAAAGAATGTCCCATCATATTAATAGTTTGGCTGTGGGCTTTCTTAGAGAAACCAAAGTTTCCAACTTATTTTGTTCATTTTCACAAATGCTTGAAGTAGAGACCGTATCCTTAGTTTATGACATCGTAACTCTAATCTGTTATTAAGCCTCTTCAAATTTGCCAATCCATCTCGCATAAACTCAGACAAATATGTAAAGTAGCCTAGATGAGTTCTTAGATTGACTTTAACACAAGGACCTTTAATCCATTCTTCTTCTTTTTTTAAATCCCAAAACCAAAAGAGGTAGAACTGATCCTAGGTCAATGCCATACAATGGCCAAATCAGTCCATGTTTGGATTTGTGAAATATCCTTCAGCAATGTCATGACAAAAAGATTAATCCAGTTTATGTCTAATAATTCACGATTTTATGAGCGTCCTTGTCACACACTGAAGTGATGATGAGAAAAACTGGAGAACATTAGTAGTTCAAGCCTAGATAGCATGAGGGGAAAACAATTGCTTGAAATTTGATCAAATCGAGGGTGAAGGAAGGACTTAACAAGGAAACAGCAAGAACCCTTAAGAAACAGAGTATTGTATCATCCTTCCTGTGCGAACACACTCAAGAATTGTTTTGCTGCAAAGATTATTTTGGGATTCTAATTCCAGTTGTCTGAAAAGAGTACAATACTGTCGTACTGTAGCGAATTAACCTCCTCATTTAGCCCTTAAGTGGTAACAATGGCAAATTACCAGAATAAGGCTAATTTTATGTGGAACTTTTGTGTTATTCATGTCTTTTTTTCACGGTCTAAACTAAAGAATGAGTTGAAAACTTTAACAGAAGTTAAGAGTGTAATTCACAGCAGTCAATATCAGTAGGCGTTAAGGGGGTATGGTTCTCAGTCACTCTAACAGACTTCTCCCTCTCCTTCCTCACACAGAGTTTTAATCCGCTGGTGGGTAAATTGACTGAGATGATAATTTGCCTGCACTATTGACACATACGTGAGCTGCTTGCTCACACTTTCTCTCCCCTCAGTGGCAGACCAAATTAATTATGCAAATAGTATGTAAAGAAGCTACATTAGAGGAGTTGTGTGTGCAGTTTGAATTATTGGTCAAGATTCACACAGATTCAGTCATCACGGTATATCGATGTTAACTCTTTTCACTGTGTTCTCTATTTCTATTGTAAATACTGAAGGTGTAACATTGCTGTATTTTCACTAAATATTACCTTTTCACTAATTATAACACCACCCCAACTGTATTTTGGGGAGTGAACTATCTTTGCTAAAGTAGCAATTCTTTTTTGGCGGGTATTGCATTAATTAGCATCATCCTTTTTAAAGGGAACATTTACATAATAATCTGCATAATTAAAATGTATTGATAAAAATTAACTTGATAGACGGAACTTCTTTATTTGGTGGTGGATGAAGACACTATCCACTACCAGAAACAAATGGTATTTTTTCAATAGAAAAGGTGCCATCAAGTATAGCAGTACATTGCAACAATTAACATCTGTGTATCTGGTAACATATCCCAGGTTTCATGTTACAGTATCTATCATAGAACCCAGAGGCAGCCTCAAATAAGCTATTTATTACAAGTAGACCAAACAACAGAAACCAGCCATGCCACTCTCTGTGTCTGCATCTAACACCAGGGGGGAAATTGTACTCCTCACGGCATTGTGTCAGGTACGGACGCTGTCGGTGACTGTCGACTTAACAAGCTTTTGGTGACTGTCGACTTAACAAGCTGTTCTGTGGACAATCAGTAATAACAGTTCTGCTTCAGGCAGTGCTGCTACATACTGTTTATCTTGTCCTCCCCTGGCATATCCTCGCCTTTAAGTCTTAAGCGTGAACAAGCACAATTTGCAGAGGGGTGGACTTATGTTGAAAAACGGCAAGGCTAGCCTCTGGGTACCACCTCAGAGGAGTGTGTACTTGTTGTGTTGGTTGTTCAGGGTTTTTTAAATGGTAGAAGCATAATGTGAAGGATAAATTGGGTGAGGGATGATACCATACGACTATATATGAGGAGTCGTCGAAGAGATGTGTAAAGTTCTGGCTAGAATCTAGCCGATAGATGAAGCCGCTAGTGACCATGGCTGTGTCATTTCAAAGGTTTGGTCACACTTGGAAACTGATTTCATTTCATGTTGTGACACTTTGTGTGAAGCTGTAGAACTAGGACACCATAATGGTTCCACTTCATTGCTCTGGTCAATCTCCTAGGCCCAGGAGAGGGAAGAAACAGGGTATTTTATGGCTCCTGAGCACAGGTTTTCCATTGGTTATTCCTTGGCTTTAGGCTAAAGGCCTGGCTCAGGTGGGTGATCCTCAGGAAGTTGGCTGTTGCAGCAGCAGTGTTTGCGATATATACACTACCGTTCAAAAGTTTGGGGTCACTTAGAAATGTTCATTGTTTTCGAAAGAAAAGCAATTTTTTTGTCAATTAAAATAACATCAAATGATCAGAAATACAGTGTAGACATTGTTAATGTTGCAAATGGCTATTGTAGCTGGAAACGGCTGATTTTTAATGGAATATCTACATAGGTGTACAGAGGCCCATTATCAGCAACCATCAGTCCTGTGTTCCAATGGCATGTTGTGTTTGCTAATCCAAGTTTATCATTTAAAAAGGTTAATTGTGCTGATTAAAGAAGCAATAAAACTGGCCTTCTTGAGACTAGTTGAGTATCTGGAGCATCAGCAATTGTGGGTTCGATTACATAAGTGCTAACATAATTGCAAAAGGGTTTTCTAATGATCAATTAGCCTTTTAAAATGATAAACTCAGATTAGCAAACACAACATGCCATTGGAACACAGGACTGATGGTTGCTGATAATGGGCCTCTGTACGCCTATGTAGATATTCCATTAAAAATCTGCCGTTTCCAGCTACAATAGCCATTTACAACATTAACAATGTCTACACTGTATTTCTGATCAATTTGATGTTATTTTAATGGACAAAAAAATAGCTTTTCTTTCGAAAACAAGGACATTTCTAAGTGACCCCAAACTTTTGAACGGTAGTGTATGTTTCAGATACGTCTAGCTGTAATCCGCAAGGTATACTTTTTTTGTTGTTGTTGAAAGAGGCCAAAGCTAAGGCCCCGATAGGATTGACCCCTTCAGCCTCTGGTCTGTTATGAGGGGGCTGTAGCTGTTGGCAAACATTGGCGGCTGATTGAAAGCAGAGAGCAGACTCTCACTCCCTTTCAGTCCTGGGCTCTGTGTTCACAGGTACCCAGGAAGGCCAGCACACACACACAGATTGGCTACAGAAGAGAAAGACGGTGATGGGGCGTTAGAGGGGTACAGGAGGGTGTTTGGTGGTTGCCATGGCAACCACTGTTGAGGACACACTACTTTTCCTCTCTGTTCTGGCACACCGTCTGCCTGGGCCTTTCATGGGGCCTGATAGGAGAGGCGGACTGACCCAGTGCAACCTCCACGTGGGGTTACAAGCGTCCAATTTCTGTCAGCTGCCATTCACACTCCCCGGGCGAGAAAAGCTGCTCATTTCTCAGAGGAAGAACAATCTCTCTTTTCTGTCTGGAGCCAATCTATTTTTCTCTTTCCCTTCAATACCCTTTTCGTCATTTTGAATTTCTCTCTCTCAGATGGGAGAGAGATAAATAGGTCATGTTGGCTGGACATGGAGAAGTAGCTAGATCTTTGATCTGGACTGTTGGATGAGATGGCCTCTGGGTACAAGAGGGCCCTCAAGAGGAAGGGGAGGGCAACAAGCACTGGATAAGATCACATGGAATAGTTGTTCCGTTAAACATATCAAGGATATGCGTTCTGACAGTTATACAGAGGAAGGGAAGGATCAAAACGAGAGCTACACGCATCACACGTCAACAAAAACACAGGGCTGTTGCTTTGTTGCACAGGTAACTGCCAAAATAATGGAAACACTTGAGTAAATGAGGGATACAAAGTATGTTGAAAGCAGGTGCTTCCACACAGGTGTGGTTCCTGAGTTAATTAAGCAATTAACATCCCCTTATGCTTAGGGTCACGTATAAAAATGCTGGGCAGGCCCTTATTTTGGCTACCATGGTTATGCCCCCATAGGATGACAATGCGCCTATCCACAGGGCACGAGTGGTCACTGAATGTTTTGATGAGCATGAAAACTATGTAAACCATATGCCATGGCTGTCTCAGTCACCAGATCTCAACCCAATTGAGCACTTATGGGACATTCTGGAGCAGCGCCTGAGACAGCGTTTTCCACCACCATCAACAAAACACCAAATTATGGAATTTCTCATGGAAGAATGGTGTTGTATCCTTCCAATAGAGTTCCAGACACTTGTAGAATCCATGCCAAGGTGCATTGAAGCTGTTCTGGCTCATAGTGGTCCAACGCCCTATTAAGACACTTTATGTTGGCGTTTCCTTTATTTTGTCAGTTACCTGTAGGTACATGGCAAAGCACAACTGAAATATTATTGCTTTTCTGGTGTTGCTAACAGCTGCATCTGACATAACGTCTGTGCAAAAGATGATGCTGAGATAATTGAAACTACTCAATTATGAGTAATTATACATGCACTGTATTAAAATAACGTAACGTAAGTGAATTAACAAAAGGATACTGTACGTTAGATCCTAACAAAGGATTTACCAACTGTAAGAGATTGTTGAACCGATTGTCTAAATTGCAGGTAATATTATGAGTCAACCCTCTTAATAATAAAAAGGTGTATTTTATATAACATTTACATTTTTGTCATTTAGCAGACGCTCTTATCCAGAGCGACTTACAGTTAGTGAGTGCATACATTTTTTCATACTTTTTCATATAACCTGGTACACTGACTTATATAATATGGCAGCTGTGTTTAGACGTGAATTAGGGATTTGGCAGATGTTGCCGATTCCAGGTGCTGGGGAATAAGTCCCTGTTCCCTGCAAACTAAGAGCTTTTGACACATGGCCTCATTATAGCAGTACATATGCCTTTGGGTGTCCATACAGTAGACCAAGGATATGGCCAAGCTTTTAACAAGCTCTGACACCACTTCTGAAATGATGTCCATCATCTAATTGACTCGTCTCTATGGGTTTCTTAACCAAGGGACTTGATATGGTTAAGAACTGAGGAGTTTTCAGACATGAAGGAAAAATTGTGCTAAGTAGGGTTAGCAGCTCTGTGTCAGAACACTCGGCTGGTGGTATGAAATTGATGTTTTATATTTTATTTTATTGATCTATTGTAATATCTATCAAATAATATCTACCATTTTAATATCTATAAAAGATACTCACTCAGCTATAGCTAATCAACCCAGACGTGGGGCTATACAGAAATACATGTTTACTTACTGCATATATTTCTTGCTAGTGCACACTTGTTATTACCTGTTACCCTTTTCATCCATTCCCCACCTACAGAAAGAAATCAGCTCCTTCTAACTTTGTGTAACATCACAGCATTTGAGTGTACAGCCAGACCAATGGTGGCTGGTGGGCAGACATTTCTGCGGACAGGCTCATTGCAATGGCTGTAATGGAATTAATGGAAAGGTATTAAAAGACATGGATGTGTTTGATGTGTTTGATACTGTTCCACGTATTCCATTCCAGCCATTGCAAGGAGCTCGTCCTCCTATATCTCCGCCCACCAGCCTCTCTGAGCCAGACACAGCCAGACACCTCTCCCTCTATCTGTTCCTCAGGTGAGGAGTGGATTAGCATCAGTTCCACGTCCTTCATCTCCTCACTTATTAGGTGGAATAAGCGCGAGGCACATGGGGTCAGAGGCTAGTAAATGAGGACTGGACATCCATCAATTCTTCAATTTTACCTTTTGTTATTCCAATCACTCTCTTCTGAAAAGATTCATGAAGAGCTTGTGCGATGTGTAGTATCAAAATTCACAACCATTAGTCCATTAGCGATGTTGTATTGGCTATTCCAATAATTTGTTCAAATTAGCAACATTTATTTTGTCATGGTAGTCGATATGAAGATTGTCTAATCTATATCACATGAATGATTATGGTACTGTACAGTCGTGGTCAAAAGTTTTGAGAATGAGTATTGGTCTTCACAAAGTTCACTGCTTCAGTGTTATGATATATTTTTGTCAGATGTTACTATGGTATACTGAAGTATAATTACAAGCATTCCATAAGTGTCAACAGCTTTTATTGACAATTACATTAAGTTTATGCAAAGAGTCAATATTCTCAGTGTTGACCCTTCTTTTTCAAGACCTCTGCAATCCGCCCTGGCATGCTGTCAATTAACTTCTGGGCCACATCCTGACTGATGGCAGCCTATTCTTGCATAATCAATGCTTGGAGTTTGTCAGAAGTTGTGGGGTTTTGTTTGTCCACCCGCCTCTTGAGGATCGACCACAAGTTCTCAATGGGATTAAGGTCTGGGGAGTTTCCTGGCCATGGACCCAAAATGTCGATGTTTTGTTCCCCGAGCCACTTAGTTATCACTTTTGCCTTATGGCAAGGTGCTCCATCATGCTGGAAAAGGCATTGGTCGTCACCAAACTGTTCTTGGATGGTTGGGAGAAGTTGCTCTTTGAGGATGTGTTGGTACCATTCTTTATTCATGGCGGTGTTCTTAGGCAAAATTGTGAGTGAGCCCACTCCCTTGGCTGAGAAGCAACCCCACACATGAATGGTCTCAGGATGCTTTACTGTTGCGAGCAGATGCACTCACACCTGCCTGCTGCCATTCCTGAGCAAGCTCTGCACTGGTGGTGCCCCGATCCCGCAGCTGAATCAACTTTAGGAGACGGTCCTGGCGCTTGCTGGACTTTCTTGGGCGACCTGACGCCTTCTTCACAACATTTGAACCTCTCTCCTTGAAGTTCTTGATGATCCGTAAAATGGTTGATTTAGGTGCAATCTTACTAGCAGCAATATCCTTGCCTGTGAAGCCCTTTTTGTGCAAAGCAATGATGACGGCACGTGTTTCCTTGCAGGTAACCATGGTTAACAGAGGAAGAACAATGATTTCAGGCACCACCCTCCTTTTAAATCTTCCAGTCTGTTATTCTAACTCAATCAGCATGACATATTGATCTCCAGCCTTGTCCTCGTCAACACTCTCACCTGTGTTAACAAGAGAATCACTGACATGATGGCAGCTGGTCCTTTTGTGGCAGGGCTGAAATGCAGTGGAAATGTTTTCATGGCAAAGAGGGACTTTGCAATTAATTGCAATTGATCTGATCACTCTTCATGACATTCTGGAGAATATGCAAATTGCCATCATCAAAACTGAGGCAGCAGACTTTGTGAAAATTAGTATTTGTGTCATTCTCAAAACTTTTGACCACGACTGTATACAGTGCTAGTACCACAGACACTGCACTCGTGTGTGCTAATGCAAAGTCCCTCCCCATCACATGCATTTATTAGCAAGATCAACATAAAACAACATACAACTGATGTAATAATTAAATATAAACTGCCTCTTATTAACCCCATGGACTTTGCATGAGTTGAATTACCAACACCAGCCATTCCAAAAAGCCCTTTTAATGACAAATCACCTCACAGTGTAATTGATGACTGGACAGCTATTGCCCAGTCCTGCCATCTTTAATGTTTTGCTGAGGAAATGTAATGTTTATCTGCAGATCTGGAATGTATATTATTGTGGTTAATGGGCCATAGGAGAAGAGCAGCTTGCAATAGTTTACCAACTCTGATATAATAGTTTATAATTCTGCTCAGTTGCATTCTGTTCTCCTAGCTACCTTTAAAACCTTATTTGTGCTGTCAAAATTGTTTTGTTTTTAGAAATAGACTATACATTTTGAGTTCTATGTTTGTTATTCAACCAATTATTTTTAAATCGGCCCTGAAAAGTAGTTAAGACCTTGGTGACTGAGCATTGAAACACAAGGTGAACACATTTTACAGAGAAGGTTTATGTTTATTTACCAATTAAAATGATATAAGAACAATTTAATAATAGAAAAATGCAATCTAGAAACATACTTCTTTCTCTCAGTAGCGGACAGAGTACTGGTCACCAGAGACGTTGCACAAAGATCTAAATCAACTGTCAATTCAAATATGATTGAAATTAGCAATACATACTGTAGTGTAATGTTTACTGTAACCATAAGTGTACTATAAGTAAGGTATTATTTTTCTCTCTTTCTCTCTCACACACAATTACTGATATTCCAATCATGGGTGCTTGATGACTAACAGTCAGCCAGTCTCTTCCAGAGAAATTGTCTGTAAGTCAGAGTAATGCATTTCTTCTGCTGTCATCGGCCTCCCTCTCAGTCTCTCCACTCTGGAATTTATGCTTTCTCCATTAGCATTTGGGGAGTAGCATGCCTTAAATCACCAGCCTAGCTCACCAACAGCCAAATAAATCCCCCTAGCATCTCCCAAAAGACTGTCTTTAACACATTGATAATCCCCCAAGTTCTCCTAAATAGGAGAGTAGTCTGCGAGTGTCCCCTGAATGGCCGCCTATTATTGAATGAAATGGCATAAACGTGGCTGGAGGGGGAGATTAATGCTACCTCGTATCAGCTTCTCTCTCTGTCTGCTCTCATCTGTTTTTGGTCACTATTGTCTTTATTGAAGGATTGAAACTCAAGTGATATTCCTTATTTCAGTCTTCTAGCTAGAGACCCAGCCGAATGTAGTCAAACACAATACAGAGCTGTCAGTTTTGATCAATGTGATATGAATCCTTCTCTCTCTTTTTTCAAATCGCATTTACGGAAAATCATTTATTTTCATTTTATTTTTGCCTCATGTTTAAAATGGAAAGTGAGACTTCAGTGGTTTTTCAGAGAAGGGAGAGTTGATACAGATCCACTGTAAATTGTCTTGGTAGATGGGTCTTGCATTAGAATTCATTGTATCTGACTGTGAGGTACAACATACGCACAAATGCTTTGATTTGGTCCTTGTTCAAAATACTCTCTGCTGATTGAACAATAGAAAAAGCTGATTTCTCTTGTTTTTTATTTTTCATAGAATACACTGTGTGCACAATTATTAGGCAAGTCAGTATTTTGACCAAATCATCATTATTATGCAAATGTCCCAACTCCAAGAATATCAGGTGATGTGTATTTGTGTAATGAGGGAGGGTGTGGCCTAAGAAGATCAACACCCTATATCAAGGTGTGTATAATTATTAGGCAGCTTCTTTTCCTCAGGCAAAATGGGCCAAAAACGAGATTTACCTGACTGAAAAGTCAAAAATGGTAAAATGTATTTCAGAGGGATGCAGCACTCTTGAAATTGCTAAGATATTGGGGCGTGAGCACAGAACCATCAAAGGTTTTGTTGCAAATAGTCAACAAGAACCGTGTTGAGAAAAAAAGACACAAATTAACTGCCAAAGATTTGAGAAGAATCAAATGTGAAGCTACCAGGAACGCATTATCCTCCAGTGCTGTCATATTCCAGAACTGCAACCTACCTGGAGTGCCCAGAAGTACAAGGTGTTCAGTGCTCAGAGACATGGCCATGGTAAGGAAGGCTGAAACCCGACCACCACTGAACAAGACACATAAGTTGAAACGTCAAGACTGGGCCAAGAAATATCTGAAGACAGATTTTTCAAAGGTTTTATGAACTGATGAGATGAGAGTGACTCTTGACGGACCAGATGGATGGGCCCGTGGCTGGATCAGTAACGGGCACAGAGCTCCACTTCGACTCAGATGCCAGCAAGGTGGAGGTGGGGTACTGGTATGGGCTGGTATTATTAAAGATGAGCTAGTTGGACCTTTTCGGGTTGAAGAGGGACTCAAACTCAACTCCCAAACCTACTGCCAGTTTTTAGAAGACACTGTCTTCAAGCAGTGGTACAGGAAAAAGTCTGCATCTTTCAAGAAGACCATGATTTTTATGCAGGACAATGCTCCATCACATGTATTGAAGTACTCCACTGCGTGGCTAGCCAGTAAAAGCCTTAAAGATGAAAGAATAATAACATGGCCCCCTTCCTCACCTGACCTAAACCCTATTGAGAACTTGTGGTCCCTTCTTAAACGGTCGATTTACGGTGAAGGAAAACAGTACACCTCTCTGACCAGTGTCAGTTGCCTAATAATTGTGCACACATAGATATTCTCCAAAGAAAGCAAAAACCTCACTTTTACTTTCTTAAATATTCAGGTTTGAGGTTTATTAACATTTTGGATTGACCGAGAGCACTGTAGTTGTTCAATAATAAAATGAATCCTCAGACATACAACTTGCCTAATAATTGTGCGCACAGTGTAGTTGCAGTCAAAATACAGTTTAATCTCTCTGACATTTGTAACCACATGGCACCAGAGCTGTTGGCAGAGAATTGAATGTTCATTTCTCTACCATAAGCCGCCTCTAACATCGTTTTTGAGAATTTAGCAGTACGTCCAACCGGCCTCACAACCCGCAGACAGTGTGTATGGCGTCGTGTGGGCGAGCGGTTGGCTGATGTCAACATTGTGAACATAGTGCCCCATTGTGGAGGTGGGGTTATTTTATGGGCAGGCAGGCATAAGCTACAATTGCATTTTATCGATTAGCAATGTGAAAGCACAAAAATACTGCGACGAGATCCTGAGGCCCATTGTGAGGCCCATTTTTTAAAGGTATCTGTAACCAACAGATGCGTTTCTGTATTCCCAGTCATGTGAAATCCATAGATTAGGGCCTAATGAATTTATTTCAATTGACTGATTTTCTAATATGAACTGTAACTCAGTAAAATATTTGAAATTGTTGCATATTGTGTTTATATTTTTGTTCAGTATACATTGAGTGCATGCAATCAGAGCCATGGAAACATCACGGACGCGTCCCCCATGGGGGTTAAAGTCATATAATGGCCATCCATCAAAAATAGCCTACATCGACGTATTGTTTATATGTGCATTTCACACTGGAGGTATTGTCACCTTGGCCCATATTCGATACACATTTGGCATTAGAGAAAGTATCTTATCATAGTTTTCTACAATAGCTAGACTCATTAAATCAGCTTTGATTTGCACGGCTGTATCACTTGGTGAGACAGTGGGGGTTCTGTTTTGAGCTTCATGTCAGAGCCAAATCACGCTTATCTACTGGGGATCAATGACTCCTGAGAGAGAGAGAGAATGTAATATGAAGAGCTGGTTCGCTGTCTAATCTCCTAAACCAACAATTCATTCGAGAATAATGAGAAAAAAATGTGAACTGCATAAAAATATGTTACGTTGCATTTATGACTAAGGATTTTGTGAATTTTGTTTGCTAAATGCCTATAAAAATGTATTTAGTCAGCTCTCGTAGGCTACGTTGTGTGCCAACAATAACAATCTTCATGACTTAGAATAGTCTACTGGTGCCCAATATTTCAACCCCTCACCCTGCTATTTTAGGTGATTATTACAGTCAAAGGTTTACAATTTATTTCTGTTTAAGAGTTAATACGAATTCCAATGACATGAAGAAATGGGCAATTATGTTTTTCCCCCCATTTTAGGATGTTGATTAAGGTGTAGGAAATGGGAGGTCTCTCAAAGGGTAATTACTATGGAGTTGTTGATGAGTGCAATTGTGTATACCGCTTTCTCATCGCAGAATTTCTCTGCTGCATTTCCTTTGAGATCTCAGGAGGTATGAGTCAGATCAGAGGGATAGACAGACAGACAGACAGACAGCATATGGGTTCAGCTCTGCTCCTGCTGAGTCCTGCTTTTAACATCCCAAGTTCAGCTGTGCTCATTAAGCTGTTTGTATCTCTCCACTGGGTTCCGGCACCACCACATCACAACCTCATGAAAAGGAAACCCCACAAATTGACAATGTATCGTGGTCTGTTTATGAGCTGCCCCTCTCTCTTTCTGTCAGAGTCTATCACTCATTCACTCCTCCTTCCGTCACCTGAGATAGGGATTGCGTGAAAGGCTTTCACATGCTGCAAAAGAGCCTACACAACCTTGAGGATGAAAATCATGGGCTTTAGAGATGTGGAGCCTTGACCTGGATGAATCAGTGTAGAGTTATACTTTTGTTACATGCTGGGTCCCTGTATTGATCAGTCATACTGAATTGCCTTTCAATGATACTCTATGAAGTTACGTCATGTCGCTGGGTTACTGTAGGTTTTGAAGAGTTGCATTTTATAGGGTTTTAACAAAGTCACAAACCTATAGTGATGTACTGTTTGTCCAGATGTAGTTTGGCGTGGTTTTGTTGTTTCATCTGCTAAGTGTGTGAGCAGTAGGCCATTGTTATTACATTCACTACTACAGGCTTAATGTGGTCTGGTTATATGGCTGTCTAAAATTGGATTACATTATTGTGTTGACCTTAATGTCAGTCTACCACTGTTACAACAAAAGGTGCACCTTCCCAATTGTCTTGGCATAAAAGGTCATTTTGTTAGACGAATCAAGATAAGAGGGCAGTGTTGAATGCATCCTCTATTGATGTTGCGAAATCTATAGATGGAGATAAGGTGTTTCAGTCAGGTAAGCATGAAATAGAGCTAGAATACCAGGACTTATGTTGCTTCACCTGGACATATTTAGAAAGTCTGGTATTTGATATCGAAAAAAACATAAAGAAAGTCTACTTATGAGAGGAATAGAATGGAGGAATTGGGATATGCCTTAAATGAACACTGTACTACTGTATGCATATACTATGCCCGAACTTGTGTAATGCTGGTAGTTTTAAAGCTCCCATGCAGTCTTTTTGTTTTTATTTTTAAATCATCACTTTATTTATAATAAATCACTGTGTAATCATTTATTTCCCTGAGACTCCTTGGGCCACTGAAATGCTCACTCTGATCCTGTGAGCGTTAGGAAACAAAATGTTATATTAAATTAGATATTTACGTACACAGCCTGATTGGCTGATATAATCGTCTAGAGACCACCCCCTTACCCCTTAAAAACAAAAAACAAAGGCACATGGAATTCATACTGTCATTTGGAGCTGGAGTTGGACCCTGAAAGAGACAAACTTCCACAGGTGTGTAGGCTACTTTGTTTTGCCATCAATTAATTTAAATTGCTGTATCATTGTTGCCCTGCTTTCAATAGGTCACCAAAAGATGCAGAAGATGCAGGACAGCCTGTTTGCATGGTGGACCATCTTGGCCTATACCCTGTCTGCCTACTATTCATTGCAGAATGCCATGATTATCTACAGGGCAGACTATAGGCCTCTGTGTCTGAGGCCAAACACAGTAAGCAATATTAAGTAGACTTAGGAGTACTTGCTGTGTTAGGCCTCTGAGACGCAATTTCCCATAGTATAATCTTCAGTATCACCACAAAGTCTATTTCATAATTTAGCGAAATAGACTTTGTGATGATACTGGAGATTATAACTTATAAAAAAAAGTATAATGAGTATACACTTTTGAATTTTGTTGTTGAAAGTAAATAAAGAAACCAAACTGCAATGAAAGGTTGTTGCAACAAAAAGTGCAGTGGAGTGGGTTGAGAGCTTCAAGTTCCCCGGGGTTCAAATCACTAAGGACTTAATGGTCCACACACACACACACCATTTGCTCACAAACATAACATGCACACACATTCATACTGACTCTACACACACGGACACACACTCACATACAATCTTCATTTACGCTGCTGCTACTCTATCATATATCCGTATGCCTAGTCACCTTACCCCTATACATATCTACCCCTATCACTCCAGTAACCCTGCACATTGTGTTCTTCTTATTTATATTTCTCGTGTGTTTTTGTTCTACCTTATGTTATCTTTAGTACTACATTGATTACTGCATTGTTGGATTTATGGGTTGCAAGAAAGGCATTTCACTGTACTTGTGCATGTTCTCTTGTCAGTTATTTACATAACATAATAAACAGATGCACTGCAATTCAGTTTTCTTTATTGTAAACTGCCAAAGTGCTCCATTGTGTCACATATATTTGTGTAAATAAAATAAATATCTCAGATCATAATTTTTTTATAGTGAAAGTCAAAATCATAGCATGCAAGTATCTTTTCAAGTTATTGTTTTACAACTCAATTTCTGGAAGGTTTAACTTTTTCACAGTAAAAGTTGTTTATATTCTAATCTTTACAAAATAACACCTGTTTTATTGACTAAAAATTGTATTCTTATCCAGATAGTAAATTCAACACATATCTGCACCAAAACAAATGACAGAAAGCATTGAGTCTTTACATATGATAAGGAAAAACATACACAAGTAATATAGTATTAATAAAACAATAACTTAATTGAAAGAATACGTTTAGGGGAATATATTGTCTCATTCAAACCTGAAAACAAAGGGCAAGTTACGTCACTATCATAGCCATGACATCATACACAACCGCTTGCTCTCGCATTCAGGTGCCACACAAGCAAACCACGTCATATTCCCCTTTCTATCTTTCCTGTAACAAAGCCAACCATTTCTAGAGTAGTCCTCAAGTACACTGAAGTTTCACTCTTTCTGTTCTGACAATCAGCCAAATGTTAGCTTGGTCTTTGATTTGTTTGTGCTATAGACTCCTATGTACTGTATAGCCAAGCCAACTGCTATGGTAACATGGCATGACAACTGTCATACATTTAGGAGTTGGCAAGACAGCATAAACAGATCTGGGACCAGGCTAGAGCATTTCTACAACCTGCACCATCAGTTTGGTATGTACATCAGCCACCTCAATCAGCATCAACCTAGGAGGGTTAGGGGGAACCAGTTCAGCTCTTTCTCTGCCAGTCAATGTTCACCTGTCTGTCCTGTGTGTCTGTCTGTCATTCCTGTGTGTGTCTCATACTCATCGTCCTCGTCTTCAAGTAGCTCCTCATCAAAAGCATCTTCCTCCAGGAAGTCCATGACCTCATGGTCCTCCTCATCCTGCAGGCCTTCCTCAGCGATGACCCTTTAGCACATAAGAAAGGGGATCATGAATGGAAGGGAATTGTGTAGCTACAAGTTATCAGCCTGTTGGCAAGGTGACAAAGTTACATTTTATAATCAAAAGGTTTTCACCCTCACATTTGAGAAAGCATAACATAATGTAATATCTGATAGTCCATAACTGAAATAATATGATCATATCTGCCTGTAGCCCAGTCAAACCAGCTAGACCTCCAGCCTGAGCTTTCATAATTAATATGATCTATCATAAGTGTTATACATTCATTCTTGCATTCTAGCCAGAAGGCAAACTATTTTTTAGGAATCATATCACAGATAAACATACACTAAAGATATTTATAACTAGCCCAAGATAGTTTATCATTTACAGTGGGAGCAAATTAAGCGTAGTGGGCTGAACAAGCAAGGAGGGGGGCAAAGTGAAGCATGAGCTAGCGAGATCCTATTGGCGCGTTGTAGCATGTATTTGCATATTTCCGTTAGGGAATGCCGCCTCTGTGAAGTGCACGTGTGCACAAACTCAAGTTGATCTTGCACTCCTTCTAAACAACGCCATTTTTTAAACCTTTGGCAAAGTGCCAAGTCTATAAAACCTAGTACACTGTGTTTGTAACATATTCTAGTTTTGGGAACAGAAACATTGATTGAGATCAGATGTTTCATCAATGAGAAAATGTGCACAATGTTGGCCAAGTTTCACCTAGTTCCATCTTCTCCTACTACCAGTGACTGGACTTCCTCTCACTACCCTATTTGGTGGTGAGAAAACATTCTAAACGGATGCTTCAGCTTTATAGCCCCTGTGATGTGTCTGGATTACCACTTCTGTCTGTGCATACACCTAATGAGATATCTAGTTAGCTAATAATAATAATAGCAGCCCTCTCTCTTCTAGCTGGCAGGCTAGTAGCTACTAATCCAATCACAAGCCAGTTCGTTTTAACTCTTATAACTAATGACAAATACTCTTCAAATTGTAAATTTGAGCATTTTATTTTGTACAGTCATTAAAGAAAACATAAAAAAGACAAGACATGAGCTAAATCAAGTAGGCTACCTTGGTCCGTTTTGGGTGACTGACTGCAGCTTGAACAGCAGTCAACAGGCTAGCTACTATTAGTTAGCTCACAGACTTTGGTAGCTAGCAATCTAGCTAACATTATCTGGAGACACTATAGTGTCCTGGAAATACGATGACATTGCTAAAGTAGGCAAGTAGTTAGTAGGAAACAACTTTGCCATCATTATCATGTTGTCAAATGTACTTTAGAGAGATGGCAATTGCCATAGCTAGAAAAGTTAGTCAAAAATAGCTAGCTATAAATGCTAACCTTAGCTAGCTGAAATCTGACTAGCTAGCTAAAGTTATACTCCATCTAAAGTCAATCTTGCAACATCACAGTGATGACATAAGGTTTTAGAAATGTCATTGTTTTTCCATGTCACTATAATACACTTTTGACTAAATCTTCATCAGCACATGGTAGCTTATAGAATGCCATTGAGTAGCTAGTAGACCGTTCATTCAGGCATTAGTCCTCAAGAGAACGTTCAAAACAATATTGTGATGAAGCATGCAATCCATGAATAGCATGTCCATTACTTATAATAGAAAAATAACTAGACAGACACTTACTTCATGAATGGTTGCTGCTGCTGCCGATTTCAAGATCCATGTGATGGAGCTGCTGGGAATTCCATGTGTACCTAGCCTTATTTGCAATGTATTCCGAGCCAAAGTGTGCTGTGCAGGAGATTATGAAAAATAAATCGAAGCCAAATCACACAGTGATTATTCGGATGGAATACAGTGCAAAGGCAGCCATATTGCACACTCTCTCTTGCTTTTGGGCAGGACCAGCACCAAAACTAGGAGGGAATATGTCAATAAATGAACATTAATTGGTCTATTATAATCAGATCACCAGGTGACATTATGTAGCTGGCCAAAATTACACCCCACCGAACAGGCTGAAATTCCAGTATTTTTTTTCTCCAAATAGCTCTTACACAAAAAGGGCATTATCATTTTCACAATTTCAGAGTGTTATTTCGACCTGAAATATCAAAAAAAAAAAAATAAGGGGAAAAAACGTTTTTAACTGCACTGCCCCTTTAAGCACTATGTAAGAAACAGTCAATATATGAGTAGCGTGTACCTGACTCACCCTGTAGTATGTCCCTGGCTCTCCCATTCCTGGTTAGATCAATAATGCAACAAGAAGGAAACGAGTGGGCCAATACCTCACTCACTATGCTTTAGGCCTATGAGCCATGCTGGCTAAGCCAAGGCTGTCTACTATATCCTATTCACTTTGGAGGCCACGTTTAAATGTAATGTAATTGGCCCCATAGCTTGGGTAGGATTAATTTCATTACACAATGTCACTCTATTAAAGCCCAGTAATGCAAACAGGGCAAATTCACCCTTCAAGGTTTGTAGAGGAATTGCTGAATGAAGCACTGCCCTTTAAATGTGACCACAACAATCATTAAAGCAGCCTACAAAACAAATCAGTCTAAGCAGAATACGGACCAATAACAAGTGACCTTAGATACCCAAGGTAACATAAAACATAGTTTAAATACCCAAGGTTAATCAAATGTGTCAGGGTTTGGTCAAACCTTTGAGGGGGATAATTGAGAGCATGGATTTGTGATAAAGTAGGCTTTTAATCTTTTCCAACGCTTTAATGTAATCCAGAAATCCTTATGCGTTTTCAAAGAAGTTTGAGGTGTCTTGGAAATGAAATGCAAATGTTCTCAACTTACAGTGGTGGTCAAGGTCAGTGCTAACTAAATCACTGAATGCCGGCACAGAGGAAAATATTCATGATTTTTGTTTGAAGGCATACTTTCTGCTAATATATATTTAACAGTATATGATGGTGTCTAAATTTTTGGGAACATGTTGGCCATGGTGAACACAACTTACGTTTGTATGCAGAGCTTAGGCAATTATCAGACAAATAAGTGGGTTAAAGCCATCCTACCATTTAACCATACAATTACCATGTAACTGAACTGAAAATAGGGTAATTATGTATCATAATATGTATCGTAATTACAGGTAAGTTACAGTGAGGGAAAAATGTATTTGATCCCCTGCTGATTTTGTACGTTTGCCCACTGACAAAGACATGATCAGTCTATAATTTTAATGGTAGGTTTATTTGAACAGTGAGAGACAGAATAACAACAAAAAAATCCAAAAAAACGCATGTAAAAAATGTTATGAATTGATTTGCATTTTAATGAGGGAAATAAGTATTTGACCCCTCTGCAAAACATGACTTAGTGCTTGGTGGCAAAACACTTGTTGGCAATCACAGAGGTCAGACGTTTCTTGTAGTTGGTCACCAGGTTTGCACACATCTCAGGAGGGATTTTGTCCCACTCCTCTTTGCAGATCTTCTCCAAGTCATTAAGGTTTCGAGGCTGACGTTTGGCAACTCGAACCTTCAGCTCCCTCACAGATTTTCTATGGGATTAAGGTCTGGAGACTGGCTAGGCCACTCCAGGACCTTAATGTGCTTCTTCTATAGCCACTCCTTTGTTGCCTTGGCCGTGTGTTTTGGGTCATTGTCATGCTGGAAAACCCATCCACGACCCATTTTCAATGCCCTGGCTGAGGGAAGGAGGTTCTCACCCAAGATTTTACGGTACATGGCCCTGTCCATCGTCCCTTTGATGTGGTGAAGTTGTCCTGTCCCCTTAGAAGAAAAACACCCCAAAAGCATAATGTTTCCACCTCCATGTTTGACGATGGGGATGGTGTTCTTGGGGTCATAGGCAGCATTCCTCCTCCTCCAAACACGGCAAGTTGAGTTGATGCCAAAGAGCTCGATTTTGGTCTCATCTGACCACAACACTTTCACCCAGTTCTCCTCTAAATCATTCAGATGTTCATTGGCAAACTTCAGACGGGCCTGTATATGTGCTTTCTTGAGCATGGGGACCTTGCGGGCGCTGCAGGATTTCAGTCCTTCACGGCATAGTGTGTTACCAATTGTTTTCTTGGTGACTATGGTCTCAGCTGCCTTGAGATCATTGACAAGATCCTCCCGTGTTCTGGGCCGATTCCTCACCGTTCTCATGATCATTGCAACTCCACGAGGTGAGATCTTGCATGGAGCCCCAGGCCGAGGGAGATTGACTGTTATTTTGTGTTTCTTCCATTTGCGAATAATCACACCAACTGTTGTCACCTTCTCACCAAGCTGCTTGGCGATGGTCTTGTAGCCCATTCCAGCCTTGTGTAGGTATACAATCTTGTCCCTGACATCCTTGGAGAGCTCTTTGGTCTTGACCATAGTGGAGAGTTTGGAATCTGATTGATTGATTGCTTCTGTGGACAGGTGTCTTTTATGCAGGTAACAAGCTGAGATTAGGAGCACTCCCTTTAAGAGTGTGCGCCTAATCTCAGCTCGTTACCTGTATAAAAGACTCCTGGGAGCCAAAAATCTTTCTGATTGAGAGGGGGTCAAATACTTATTTCCCTCATTAAAATGCAAATCAATTTATAACATTTATGACATGCGTTTTCCTGGATTTTTTTGTTGTTATTCTGTCTCTCACTCTTCAAATAAACCTACCATTAGAATTATAGACTGATCATTTCTTTGTCAGTGGGCAAACGTACAAAATCAGCAGGGGATCAAATACTTTTCTCCCCTCACTGTACATGTGAGGTTCCTGTTGTTCATAATATACTGTACATTGAGTCATAATTCACCCTTTGCTAACCACCGAAGGGTGAATGGCTAAAAAAACTCCATCAACAGGCTCTGCCATTTAGATTAAAACTCTGTTTTTGCCATTGCCCTCATTGTCTTTCATGCGTTTGAAACTAGAGCTTGTCCGAAGGCGTTGGACACAAGCTTGATTAGCGACACTTGCTATCCACTAGAGCGCTGCGTTTAGTTGGCCAAAATTCTGGGACGGACCTTAGCTACCGAACCATTATCACCTGACATGCAATTAATTCCATTACAGCAGAACCCTTTACCACAGGATATTATGGGGATACAATGAAACCTTAATGGAATCCAATGACATGCACCGCGCCGGATAAACAGATTAGTCTCCACATGTATCACCCATTACTCACTACCAGCATTCCTAACCCAGCATGCTGCACAGCCAATATCACAACATTTCCCAACTTTCCATATAGAGTGAAATATTTACAATTAGGTATTCTTGGGGGGAGGCTCTCATGCCCCCTCCTCGCCTGTTCGCTGGGTACGTGATTAGCCAGTAAGGGAGTGTGCCTGCAACAGTATGATAGCATCCGTCTCTCCTTGTGTTCCCTGCTTTGAACAAAGGGAAGTTTGGAGTCCGAGAAAGCCGGCTGCTTTCTGTTTAAGACTAACACTCGGCAGGAAGGGGCTCAGAATGGCAGCTGTCGCCTTTGTCTGCCGCTATCTCCTGTGCAAAAAGATTTACACCCACTGACATCAAATGCAGAACACTATCAACGAGGAAGAACATCAGGCATTAGGCAAAATATATTCGCTGCCATCAGAATTGGATAGGAGGGTTTTGAGTCATAAATCTGGGAATAGGACTTAGCTGGATGGGCCGCAGGGCCGGGGGAGGGTGGCGCCATGGTCTGCCAACCTTTTACTTCAGAATGACATCACTTGCTCAAAGGACATCAATTGAGTAGCAGGGAATTATTGGCATTAGAAAGGCATAAAGTATTGTTTTCCATAATATGCAGAAAATAAACTACTATACCAAACTACCTGTTTTGAGAAAATGAGCCACAAGACTAGTTTGGAAGGCTTTTTTCTTTAACTATGTGCCTGAAGAACAACTCTATGCAAAGCAATTTGACTGTTTCGAATTTCGAAGTGCCAGGTTCCGCAAAGGATATTCTACGGCATTTAACACCAACAGCGTTTCTTCTCTTCCTCCTCTTGCACTTCTTATCGCCCAAGGATAGACCTCTCTCCTCTTCTCTCTTTTATTAGAGCTCTCTTCCTGTGTTTTCTATACAGCCTCTCTTCTCTTTCATCTTCCCTTTACCCACTCTACCTTTTCTCTTTCACACAACATCCTCACATCGTTATTTGGGATCCAGTGCTAGAGAGCTAGGATTTCTGGGTCTGTCTAGATAATGATTTTGGGGCTTGTGTCTGTACAATGGCTGGGGGGATTGGATGCTACAGCCAGGACATTACTATGATGGGAAAGATTGAATTTTCTTAGAAAGGCCTGGTTAGTTCAGTTGTGTGGCTCCGTGACCTTGGTATGGGCTCAACAGTGTCATTAAAGGCTCTGCTTGCTGTATGCATTGCATAACACGCACCCATTAGGGATGAGAATTACATTTTAGTAACTTATCCAGAGCGACTTACAGGAGCAATTAGGGTTAAGTGCCTTGCTTAAGGGCACATCGACAGATTTTTCACATAGTCGGCTCGGGGATTAGAACCAGCGACCTTTCGGTGACTGGTACAACGCTCTTACCCACTAAGCTACCTGCCGCCCTATTGCCAGGGACTTCACGATACGATATTATCACACTACTTAAGTGTTGATACCATATGTATTGCGATTCTCACGATTCAATATGTATTGTATTCAATACTGCGATTTTATTGTGATTTGATGTTCCAACCATATTGCTCACTATGTGTCTGCTGCAGAGAGACAAGAGAGAGCATGGGAAAACGAGCTTTGATCAGTCAGGGAAATAAATGTGCTGAAAACATGTTGGCTTACTATTTAAAAAGAATATGGGATGAACAATTTTGGTGCAGGTATCAATTACAGCTAGCTAATACTACTTTTTTACAAATCGATACGTGGAGTCAAATATCGAAATAATATTGCGATATGTAACTACTGGCCATCACTAGTGCCCATGCACGACACACATACGCACATGCACAGACACACACATATACACACACACTCACACACACGCAGTCACTCATTCATCCACATAGATGATTTATGATTGATTTGCACATTGTGGAATCCACAGGGTTGTTTCAAATTCACACTCATGCTCGTTAATTTACAAAGTTCAAGAGGAGGATGTAAAAATATCAAAAAGACGATAACAATAACAGCAAGACCTATATCTCAAAGACATTTTAAAAAGCCCTGCCATCTCTCCTACTGGCAGCCAAGAAGCCAGATGGGTTTTTAATGCTGATGATGTGTTGTGCAGCACAATAAACAGGACGAGCAAACACAAGCTGAAAAACATCTGGGGAAGTTGGAAAGCTATACCATGGGGAGATACTGACACACAGACATATGGATAGGGCAAGGGCACTGCTGTCCACTCGAGCAAAATAATGATTGATGTCACTGTATGGAGAAAAACAATCTGTGCATCTCAATTCACAGGAGTGCTATGGCCAAATAGCAAATCGGAGATAATTTCATTGTCAATGACATTATCCATCCAGCTTTAATTTGAGCCACCTCCTCTCTAAAAGACTATTACTGAGCTTCCATTGCCTTATATTAAATTACAGTAGGACGATACCAGTGTAATTGTGATACTGCACTTGATATGTTATTGAACAGTTCATCTTGAAAACAGGGTTGGCAGTAATGTTTCTATGTTTTCACGGGTCAAGAAATGGTGAGCAGTGTAATCCAATCATTTTATGAAAACTGTTAACGTTATTCAGCAATCTGTGGCATTGCAGATGAATGCTTGTTGTTGAAATTTCTACAACACGTAATGCTATTAAATTCAAGCCCCAAGCACTAAGTGTTAGAGATGCCTTCGGAAAGTATTCAGACCGTTTGACTTTTTTTCACATTTTGTTATGTTACAGCTTTATTCAAAAATTGATTGAATAGTTTTTTCCCCCTCATCAATCTACACACAATACCCCATAATGACAAAGCAAAAACTGGTTTTTAGAAATAATAATTAATAAAAAATAAAAAACGGAAATATCACATTTACATAAGTATTCAGTCCCAAAACTCAGTACTTTGTTGAAGCACATTTGGCAGCGATTACAGCATCCAGTCTTCTTGGGTATGACGCTACAAGCTTGGCACACCTGTATTTGGGGAGTTTCTCCCATTCTTCTCTGCAGATCCTCTCAAGCTCTGTCAGGTTGGATGGGGAGCGTCGATGCACAGCTATTTTCAGGTCTCTCCAGAGATGTTTGATCGGGTTCAAGTCCGGGCTTTGGCTGGGCCTGTCAAGGACATTCAGAGACTTGTTCCGATGCCACTCCTGCGTTGTCTTGGCTGTGTGCTTAGGGTCGTTTTCCTGTTGGAAGGTGAACCTTCGCCCAGTCAGGTCCTGAGCGCTATGGAGCAGGTTTTCATCAAGGATCTCTCTATACTTTGCTCCGTTCATCTTTCCCTTGATCCTTACTAGTCTCCCAGTCCCTGCCGCTGAAAAACATCCCCACAGGATGATGCTGCCACCACCATGCTTCACCGTAGGGATGGTGCCAGGTTTTCTCCAGACGTGATGCTTGCCATTCAGGCCAAAGAGTTGAATCTTGGTTTCATCAGACCAGAGAATCTTTAGGTTCTGAGAGTCCTTTAGGTGCCTTTTGGCAAACTCCAAGTGGGCTGTCATGTGCCTTTTTCTGAGGAGTGGCTTCCGTCTGGCCACCCTATCATAAAGGCCTGATTGTTGGAGTGCTACAGAGATGGTTGTCCATCTCCTCAGAGGAACTCTAGAGCTCTGTCAGAGTGACCATCAGGTTCTTGGTCACCTCCCTGACCAAGGCCCTTCTCCCCAGATTGCTCAGTTTGGCCGGGCGGCCAGCTCTAGGAAGAGTCTTGGTGGTTCCAAACTTCTTCCATTTAAGAATGATGGAGGCCACTGTGTTCTTGGGGACCTTCAACGCTGCAAAAAAAAATGTGTACCCTTCCCCAGATCTGTGTCTCCACACAATCCTGTCTCGGACCTCTACGACAATTCCTTTGACCTCATGGCTTGGTTTTTGCTTTGACATGCACTGTCAACTGTTATTTAGACAGGTGTGTGCCTTTCCAAATCATGTCCAATCAATTGGATTTACCACAGGTGGACTCCAATCAAGTTGTAGAAACATCTCAAGGATGATCAATGAAAACAAGATGCACCTGAGCTCAATTTCGAGTCTCATAGCGAAGGGTCTGAATAGTTATGTAAATAAGGTATTTCTGTTTTTTATTTTTTATAAATTTGCAAAGATTTCTAAAAACCTGTTTTCGCTTTGTCATTATGGGGTATTGTGTGTAGATTGCTTAGCAATGTTTTTATTTAATACATTTTAGAATAAGGCTGTAACTTAACAAAATGTGGAAATAGTCAAGGGGTCGGAATACTTTCCGATGGCACTGTATGTCCATTCATTAGCTACAAGGTTAGAGAACAACAACGCTCATTGAGCGAGGGGTTTATAAAGCAGGGGAATGAGCATGCTCCATACATTGTACATTCAGTGTTGCTTAATCCCTCTGTTCGCTCTGTCTATGGATACACTGTAGTCTTCAGACCTAATGAGGATGGGTCCTTTACAGGCATTTCCTGATGATTCAGCTATTGTCAGTTGTATCTCCGGGGAGACAGCACTGGTTATAGAAAAATAATTGAATCATTTGTGTTGTGGTGTGGGGCTTAGCACTGGGATTGCAATCACTGTATTGCAATCCAAAGACCTTTGTGGACTCCAGAATGAGTCTCCGATTACAAATAAAGGCATAGCGGATAGTGATACTGTATAATGTTCTTTACACTGCAGATATTGTGTTGCACTAATTTATGAAACATGGTAAACAAGTATGGGATGAATTAATCAAATTCATCTTAGTATTAATATATGTTTACATGGGTGAAAACATATCTGATTACAGTGTTTACAGCAATTGATCCCAACATTATTTCCATGTGGACAAATGAATCATGTTTGTCCTTTGGCCGCAAGTGATGTTGTTGTGAATGCTCGGGAGGCTGCTTACGCATATATTAATTGAGTATGCACACTTTTTTCTGTTCTTATTATTTATCTAGCCATGTTATAGCTTTTCCCACACAGCATTAACTATGCTGCTCTCAGTAACCACAAATGGGGCATGACGTGTTGTTGCCTCTAATCAATCAGCCATTCAATCAGTATATCGACTGGTCTTTGATAGAGCACCACCCAAAGTCCTGTGAACAGTGGACGTGCTGTAATCCTTATTTGTTTACAGAAAATCTATGGGAACTAAAAACAGACAGGTGCATAAGGACAATCCGGAGTTGACAAATGCACGGCATTAAAAATCGACAATGATGGGTTTGACATATATTACTAAAACAATGCAACTACAAAGATGGAGAGGTGAAAGGATTGGAGGAAAACTCTAAATAAATCATGAAAGACTGAAAACAATGCATTCATTAATTCACATGCATGAGTCACTTTGAAGATTTATTGAAATACATTTTTTAAATGAGTTATGTTTCATTGTCATTAATTGTGCCAACCCAAAATGTATTTAGGCTACTCCTATAAAAGTCGCCATATAATCCCTCTTCCTACAATATGTGAGCATTTGTATTTACATTGTGCACAAACGAGAATACATGCTTTGTCTTCTGACTGTGGCACTTGTCAGTTTAACAGCCCCCATGAAAGCAGCCCACTAATGATCTAGCTGTGAGTACAAACGCTCATGTCTGTTTTTGACATTCTGCAGGCAGGCTTGGCATCAGCTGGAAGGCTGTGATGATGCACTGGAAAATGGGCTGACTGTGTTATCATCAGCAATGTATTGTTCCCAGTAAAAGCACATGCGTAGTCAAGGCACAGAAAGTCCAGTGAGCACGCTTTAGGGGATACTCTACATATGCATGGTGTCTTCTCTTCACTCCACTTCCACAATTCCCAACACATCCCCTCCTCAACTTCCTTCCTTTCTACTAAATGTGAAAAAGAAAGGAAAGTTGAACGAACGCACTGGTGGCATGTTGCATAAGCATTTCATCTCAGCGGCCTCCTCCTAGAGATTTTTTCAAATAAAAGCATAAGGCTGACAGAATGTTCAAAGTGTTCAAGATCAAAGGGAGCACTGTTTTTTTTGGCTGACTGGGGGATTGGATCAGGGTTATACTGTGTCAGACCAGATCACGTTTTTTCTCTCTGATTCATTTTTATGGAGGCTGCTGGCCTACAACGCTGGTAGAAAATCACATACTGGTGGCTATTCTAATCAGCTGTGCCTGTGCTCAAAACTTAATTTTCAAATTGATGATAAATGATAAATCAAAGGCTTATTAGATTTGAATGCATTGAAAAGAGCCCAAGTCCTTGAGGATATACTTATATACTTTACATCATAGTTGGCCTTGTTAGACAGAGCACAATGGGGCAGTTAATGATTTAATTAGATTTTGTTTTGTTTTCATGGCACTTTTCAAAAACCTAATTTTTACAGGTTTAAAAGGATAGTTCACCTAGATTGGAAATACCTCTTATTGTATTGATACTGTGTTAAGTAATCTAACAATAGTGTGTCGGCCACCAAATATGCTAGGCTTATCCACACTTAGAATGAGCTTTGTTTACTGTAAATCAATGGGAGTGGTTGGACCCCTCTAATGCATCCATAAACAAACACTTCAAACCAGGTGAAACGGTCCCTTTAGTCAACACTCAGAGGTACAAAGTCCCTTGAAATGACGCTCAAGGAAGTGACACTGGCATGTGCAGTGCGTTAGTTGGTTAGATAGGCAGTGTCTTCTTTTTGTATTTGTTTGTTGAGGTCTTTATACTTATTATATAGTCAGTAGAACTTAACTTTTTGGATGGCAAAGACTTACAACATAACTGAGTCTTATGGAGGGAACCCCACGGTCAAACGATTGTGATGCTATTGAAGCGATTGTTAATGACTGGGGTATAGTAGGCTCTAAAGTTTCCCAGAATCCATCAGAGAAGCGCTTCAAGTCATAAACTACCACACTGTTCTTGCAATATCTGTACTTCGTGAGAATATTGTGATCATGGAAAGATAGTCACTTCTCGACAACCAGGAAGAAGACTACTCCACACAGCCACAGAGCCAGGGATGGGAAATAATTAGCCCACTATTATTCATCTAGTTCTCCATTGAAATGTCACTGTCTGATACATCATATCTAGACCACTGAGAGACTGACGTCCCATGGAGCCCTAATCAAGGTAGACTCGTTAAAGATGGAGACGGTGAGGAGTGGGCTTGTGTAGCCGAGTCTGGCTCTGTCAATCTGTACAATCACAACACAACAAGTTGGAAACGTAGGGATGTCATCACAGGACACCGGTTCATTACGGATGTCAAATATGTTCCATTGATAGAGATACAGTGTGTCTCAGGAGATGACAAGAGTGCAACGGATCTGTCACTCAGATTCAACCAAGCCACAAATTTGTTTCTGGGAGATCCAAACAAATCTGTCAACATTGAAGCCAGTGCTTTGTCTGTGCCGTAAGGTCCTCTCAGACATCGCTGATGAAGCGGAGGCAAACTAGTTACCGCTCGTTGTCTTGCACTGTGCCGTCACCTTCCTGAAACCTAAGGGTCAACTGTCTCTCAGAGCAACCAGCTAGCTTCTTGCTCTATCAGTTAACTGTTGGCTCATAGTATGTTATGAGCATCAAATTGACTCCCGGAGCATGTTGCTAAACCAATACATTTTACATTTTAGTCATTTAGCAGACGCTCTTATCCAGAGAGACTTACAGTTAGTGAGTGCATACATTTTTCATACTACATAGAAATGTTCACAAAGCAGTGTTTGCAGTTACTCCAGGTGTATTTATTTTACTTGTGATATTAGTGTTAGAAGATTGTTTGTGCAAAATGTTTGTTAATGTTAATCGTCCAGCTTTTCTCATCACAATTTCTCAGTTAGACATGATATTATACAGTCATTCACATTTAACATGCATAGGCAACATTTTCTGTGAATCATCTGTCTATAATGCATGGTGAATGTGTTTATAATGCTGCATTTCACCCCATAGTGCAGTGACTGATTTACACTGAGTATACAAAACATTAAGAACTCCTGGTCTTTCCATGACATAGACTGACCAGGTGAAAGCTATGATCCCTTATTGATGTCACTTGTTAAATCCACTTCCAATCAGTGTAGATGAAGGGGAGGAGACAGGTTAAAGAAGGATTTTTAAGCGTTGAGACAATTGAGACATGGATTGTGTATGTGTGCCATTCAGAGGGTGAATGGGCAAGACAAAAAATGTTAGTGCCTTTGAACGGGGTATGGTAGTAGGTGCCAGGCGCACCGGTTTATGTGAAGAACTGCAACGCTGCTAGGTTTTTCACGCTCAACAGTTTCCTATGTGTATCAAGAATGGTCCACCACCCAAAGGACATCCAGACAACTTGACACAACTGTGGGAAGCATTGGAGTCAACACACTTTCGACACCGTGTAGAGTTCATGCCCTGACGAATTGAGGCTGTTCTGAGGGCAAAAGGGGGTGCAATTCAATATTAGGAAGGTGTTCCTAATGTTTGGTATACTCAGTGTGTATGCATTCATAAAATGTGTAAAACACATGTATGCATTACACACAGGCAGGCACATGACTCCTTACCATAAATGCATGAGTACAAGTCCTTCAAAGAGAGTGCTACTCTGGTAAATAATTTATAAACAGCATGGCATACACAATTTCTTTCATTACCTGATCAAATTAGTATGACTAGAAATTACCTGTTGGACAATTGACAAATCTGCCGCTGGGGCCGTTTATTGGATACACTTACACACACGTACACACACTCAAACTAGCATGTCATGGAAATTACAAGGTCTTCCCCTCCCTGTTTGCATTTGACATTTTTAGAACACCAGGTGTTCCCCTCTAAGACGGTCCTTCAGGGGGTTCCGAAGTCGTGTCCTAAAAAACGGGAGAACTCTTCAACGCGAGTTGCAGCTCCCCAGGTCATGCTAATATAGAGCTGGCTAATCCAGCGGAGAAAGAAGTGTGGATGTGAATCTGAGCGCTGCGTGTCCCCAGGCCCTTCCAAATCACAGTTCAGCCACTTTGAAATGCAAAAAGCGTAGTCCGACTGTAGCACTGATGCAGCCTTTCAGATGTTAACTTTTTAAGGGGGGGAAAGAAGCACAGAGTCTGGCATTTGGTGAACTGGCGATGCCCTGACCAGCTGCCAGCCAAGCCTAGATCTCATGGGGGGACATAAATAAATGAGATCCTGCTCTCGAACTCAGAGGTCTGCATGTGAAACCAGAATTGAGTGTATCAAATGGGAGGGTGACCAATTGGAAGAATGAAGAGAGTCGGAAATACATGCAAATCTCAAATCAAAAAGTTATCTTCAGAAAAACAATGTTGTTTTTGATCAACAATAGCCAGGGATGTTGCTCCATATTTGTTTATTGATAGTATAGTTTCAATGTATCTTAACTTTGGACACAGTTTACAAAGCACGTGCTGCTAAGCTCCATCATATCAAGGCGTCAAGTCATGCATTGGGGGTATGAATGCAGTTTCCACCATAATATCTCCTCTTATTATAAGCTGGTTGCAGAGTGTCACTGGACAATGATATGAGAGATTATAACCAGCTAGGCAAAATCACAAGTAGGCCTACTCTATCTATCACTACAATCAACTAATAGCCCACTTACACCTATCATTGTGGAGCATTTGTGGCTTAAAGATTAATGGTGATTTTTTTATTTTTTTTGCTAATTTAGTTTCTGTGTGTACTATATGAACTATAATTTGAATGTTAGCCATTGACTAATATCCATGTTATGCACAATTTCATGGACAACATACCAATTTCAATATACTGTGATCCCATAAATTAGTGCCCTGAACTCAGACTGAGACAATTACAATTTTATTACGTTTTGATTTAGCCTACATACAAACACACCAGGAGAGGAATTTAGTAAAATATCATTTTAAAGAGACACATTGGAATAGGAGGCATATTTATGCCTTATCTGTGTTCTTACCCCAACTTCACCTTTCCTGCCTTGGAGGTAGTTGAGGAAATCTGGCCTCGCTGGTTAAGTGCAGTACAATCTCTGCCCACATTAAGGTAACTGGATGCCTGCCAATTACTGTGAATTGCACATCTATGCAACAGTACAGCTGCAGATAAAAGCTGTCATAGGAAGCCCCGTGATACAATAGCATGAGCTGAAACATTTGCTGCTAATGCTCTTAGTGTTTTATGTCGCTTTATTTTTCACTATAAAGAAAAAAAGGGCCACCATGATTGGATGATTTCGTTTAATGCATCTTTAAACTATGATTGGATGATTTAGTTACATTGCAAATTGAGTGTACTACTGCATTACTCCCTTATGGGTAGCCTTAAGGTAATATCATGCCACATTCAGTATTGCAGCTTTAAAAGTCAATGCAATACAAAATGACAATGACAAAAAAATGTCAATGTACTGTGTCTTGGCTACTGAAGAAGTTTGTGTAGCCAAGACACTGACAAACCAGTAACTATGTAAAGCTGTCTTCAAAATGTATGGTATGGAGTAATATGAAATTGTGACCGCTTGTATGCCATTAGACATCAATCTTGTTAAACTGTTATTCCACAAACACAGCAATAGAACAATGTAATATTTCCCCAAATTGCCTCATAAAAACCTTAAGTTGTGTTTTACCTTCGGCATGCATAACACAAATCCCAACACAAATATATTCTGCTTTGCAAAGTTCAAGTGGGTTGTTTTGTTACCTCACATGCCTAACCATTTCTGCATACAGTGTCTCATTAAGAAGCACTGAAAATCATTTCACCATTTGTATGATGGAATCCTAATAAACCGGTGAAGGGCATATACTAGCTGAAAACAATTTATAATTCATACAGTCAAGAAGTACAATATTGGGCCCTGCAACACATGTGGTGATTATTCATGAAACGATGTGCGTGCTTTGCCTGTATTTGTTGTGCAAGACTGCACTTAAGTTAATGAGATTTCTGCAAAGATTAGCGGGAGGCTTTGAATATAATAGCCTGGAGCCTCTTCAGTGAAGTTTGGGCAATATACTCATTATTTTTTAATCTACTGATCCATACTTATAGTGCTGACCCTGCTGTGGCAATTAAAACATTATGATGTAGTCCCGTTGTAACCTAATTACCTGGTTTTAAATGGGATCACTTACAGTATGCTTCATGACAATGAATTACGACTTTGCGCTATTTCGCTCCAGAGCATACCATATTGATGTTCTGACCTGGAATAAAACACTCATTTACAGGAATATGCCAAGCAGACGTTTAAAGCAATTGTACCCATATTGTGAAATAAATCCATCCTAAACTCTAGATAGTAACTATTTTACTAGGGATCTCTTTTTGTCCGATTGGTTTTGGAATGTGTTTGTGGGAACATTTTCAGTTGGTGTTACGATGAGGAAATGTATGCTGCCAGGGAAGAAGTTTGGGGTGGCTTTGTATTGGGACTCTCTCTCTCTGTGATCATAAATCACATTCTCTCAGGTAATTCTAATTCCTTGCCTTGTTTATGCTCAGTGTTTTGTTGACAAAGTGTAAGCTCAGCTTCCATGTTGGAGGTTCTGTTGGAGGAAATAAGATACTTTGTTAGGATATATGTACAAACACAACTTAAGAAGCAGATTAAAGAGAATAATATTAAACCAAATATTGATGCTATTCATTCATACCTTCCTTTCAACTTAGTCTGAGAGCATCTTGGGGAGAAATCAAAAAAGCTGTTTGATCTTTCATTGGAAAATCTTTCTGTTGCCAAGTGGTATTTTATATCCATACAAAGCACTTACAGTGACTTACATTTTTGGGATTGTGTAAAATAACAAATCATTATTTGAGGATGGATCACATTTACATACAGTGCCTTCGGAAAGTATTCAGACACCTTGACTTTTTCCACATTTTGTTACGTTACAGCCTTGTTCTAAAGTTGATTAAATTGTTTTTTTTTCTCCCCCTCATCAATCTACACACAATACCCCATGATGACAAAGCAAAAACAGGTTTTTAGAAATGTTTGCTAATTTATAAATAATAAAAAACTGAAATATCACATTTACATAAGTATTCAGACCCTTTACACAGTACTCTGTTGAAGCACCTTTGGCAGTGATTACAGCATTGAGTCTAATGATGCTACAATCTTGGCACACCTGTATTTGGGGAGTTTCTCCCATTGTTCTCTGCAGATCCTCTCAAGCTCTGTCAGATTGGATGGGGAGCGTTGCTGCACAGCTATTTTCAGGTCTCTCCAGAGATGTTCGATCGGGTTCAAGTTCGGACTCTGGCTGGGCCACTCAATGACATTCAGAGACTTGTCCTAAGCCACTCCTGCATTGTCTTGGCTGTGTGCTTAGGGTCATTGTCCTGTTGGAAGGTGAACCTTCGCCCCAGTCTGAGGTCCTGAGCGCTCTGGAGCAGGTTTTCATCAAGGATCTCTAAGTACTTTGCTCCGTTCATCTTTGCCTCGATCCTGACTAGTCTCCCAGTCCCGGCCGCTGAAAAACATCCCCACAGCATGATGCTGCCACCACCATGCTTCACCGTAGGGATGGTGCCAGGTTTCCTCCAGACGTGACGCTTGGCATTCAGGACAAAGAGTTCAATCTTGGTTTCATCAGACCAGAGAATCTTGTTTCTCATGGTTTGAGAGTCTTTAGGTGCCTTTTGGCAAACTCCAAACGGGCTGTCATGTGCCTTTTACTGAGGAGTGGCTTCCGTCTGGCCACTCTACCATAAAGGCCTGATTGGTGGAGTGCTGCAGAGATGGTTGTCCTTCTGGAAAGTTCTCCCATCTCCTCAGAGGAACTCTAGAGCTCTGTCAGAGTGACCATTGGGTTCTTGGTCACATCCCTGAACAAGGCCCTTCTCCCGTGATTGCTCAGTTTGGCCTGGCGGCCAGCGCTAGGAAGAGTCTTGGTGGTTCTAAACTTCTTCTATTTAAGAATGATGGAGGCCACTGTGTTCTTGGGGACCTTCAATGCTGCAGATATGTTTTGATACCCTTCCCCCAATCTGTTCCTCGACACAATCCTGTCTCGGAGCTCTACGGACAATTCCTTCGACCTCATGGCTTGGTTTTTGCTCTAACATGCACTGTCAACTGTGGGACCTTAAATAGACAGTTGTGTGCCTTTCCAAATCATGTCTAATCAATTGAATTTACCACAGGTGGACCCCAATCAAGTTGTAGAAACATCTCAAGGATGATCAATGGAAACAGGATGCACCTGAACTCAATTTCAAGTCTCATAGCAAAGGGTCTGGGTACTTTTTATTTTTAATACATTTGCAAAAATTTCTAAAACCCATTTTTCACTTTGTCATTATGGGGTATTGTGTATAGATTGCTGATAATCTTTATTTATTTAATCCATTTTAGAATAAGACTGTAACTTAACAAAATGTGGAAAAAGTCAAGGGGTCTGAATACTTTCCGAAGGCACTGTATATGCCATGTCTGGATCTTCTAGGCTTTTCATGGTCTTTGTAATGTCAGCTTGATCTTGGTACTTCAGAGGGTGTGCCATTGAATAAATGTTTCTGTAATGGATAACAAGGCCATATACCATAGTGAAATATGTTAGAAAAATATCAGAACTTAACACAAGACTGTGGTCGGTCAGCGTGAGGTAGAGTTTATGTTAAAGTTGTCAAACCGCAGAGGGAAACGCAAATTGGTCCAAATGTCAAAATGTGGAGGAAATCAAGTGACAACATCTGCGTAGTTGAGTCTTCCTATAGCCTAATGACAGGAAATATAGAAAAACTCCTTTGCCTCTTAACTAACATTGTGAAGTGGAGGAATCGTCAGAAGCGGCACAGAAAGCAGGGCATTTTGAGCAGCTGTGAAGATTCTAGCTGGGACACAGGCCTGTGCCTTCCAACATGCCCGCTCCACTGCCTCTTGATTTGTCTCCTGAGAAACCAGAGCTGAACCAGAGCCTCAGCTTACTGCCAAGGATGGATTACCATGTCAGAGTCTGATAGACAGGTATTAGGAGGGGAGATGGGGAGGAGAAAACAACCACCCTGGTCCTCGTTAGGGTAATCTATGTTCCCATGCTCCACCAGGCCCCCTGTGACTCCTGCCTCCTCCCCTGGGTATCCCCACCCTGGCTGGGTGTGGTAGCCAGATGTGTCTGAGTGGTTTGTCTCAATCTGGTCCATTCCAGAGGGTAAATGTCCTGAGCTACTGTGAGAGCTGGATGGGTAGCGATGCTTGCAGCACACTGCAGGGTGATATCACATAGATATTCAGAAATGGGAGTGACAGGCAATGAATGAGAACATTTGAATGATGGTAATATACAGATGAGAGAGTGAGAGTGGCCATACTATCATTAGGTGGAATTCTTACTTCAGATGCACATGAAACTCACATGCTTTGTTCAGTTAAGGGATATTTATTTGAAAAATTCCAGTAGTAATGACTTTGGAACTTTCTGATTGTCAGCCTATAACTCTACATTTACATTACATTTACGTCATTTAGCAGACGCTCTTATCCAGAGCGACTTACTCTACTCTTTTAGAACACTATAATATTGCGAAAATCAAGCTATATTCTGAATATATCTTTGACCATTTCAGTTTGAAATGACTTGAAAAATACAACTTTTGCTGATATGGTTAAGACTGCTAACAAATTGCTTGTTGCATGGCATTGATCATTATTTTTGCTTGAAAACAATTTCAATGAGTTTTATATCTTTTCAGAATAAATTGATGATGGAGTGGAATTAATCAAATATGAGTGATGTACCAGCGAAACCTTAGAAGAAAAATTACTTTACAAACACTTAATTAAATTATCAAGAACCTATTGATTCTCACCATATGCAAATGCGAGATATATTATCAATTCAAAACTTCCCTTTTTCAACTTCAGTGTACTTATAAGCCAATGTTCAAAGAGAAGAAAAAACAATTCTAGAGGAAAAACTAATTTGAAACACTTTTGAGCATCCTGAAATATGTTTTGCCTTTGGGTGTTCCTCAAAGCGTTTCTGGAGACAAGGAACGACTAATTGCTTGGTAAAATGATTAAGAATATGTAGTGACTCAGGTGATTGACAAAATTCCCTGCTCAGAGGATGTTCCTGTGAAGCAGACATGAGTGGATAATGTATGTCGAGCCCTAGGAGTATTTCCTAACCCATGTGACATGACCAGGAAACCTCTACTATAAAAAGTGTGAATGAATCTCAATTGTATTTTCATGGTTCCTCATGTCCTCTCTCCTCGCTTCCTCGAAACACATTGGAAGAGAAGATCCAAGTTTCCTACTCTCTGACATTCTCCTCCGATGTCTTTTCAGAAGGAGGCGAGGAGATGTGGTCAAGAAAAATGGCTTAGCTATTATTATTATTATTATTATTATTATTATTATTATTATTATTATTATTATTATTATGTCCCTGTCATAGGGACCGGATGTTGGAGCAGCCTTACGGGCAGTAATTAGCAGGAGGCAGCAGGATCAGGTGCAAAATAGTGTCCAGTTTATTAACAGTGAAAAGGTGGTTCCCAGTGAATTACGAAATCCAATGAATATTTGCATAATCTACAAAAGGTATTTACAAAATGAACAGACTCAAAATACAGGTTCAAATATAAATCATAACCTAAGCCTCAATCAGACCTACCCTGCGAAACCAATGCTAGCAGGTTGGGTTTTACAAGGCTATGGACAGCCTCCCCACCCAGCTCACATACCAGAGCTAGAACATAACTCCAGCTCACAGGTTGAACAGGTACCGTTATACCTATGGCAACTCTCCCTATGGACCATAACGTTTATCATGGAGCTCTTTACCCAAATATGGCATATAAGTCATGTAACAGACATCTTCATTATACCCACATTTACATATACAGTTTAAATAAACATCTTAAACATTCCTGGCTTGTCCTCAAAACGGGAATACTTTCCAATCAGTGGCAACCCGTCATTCAAGGCAGGTGGGGCAGAGCCGTATCGGTGCTCATCGGCCATTGGACATAAACATTGTTGGAAATCGCAAATTCAACAATGAGTGGTTTGGAAGGAATCAGTGGCTAACTGCAGGCATTGCAAAGCAATCACTAGCCTGCTATTCAGTGGAGTGGGTGTGTGGTCCAAGTCTAGGTTTAAGGGTCTCTTTTCCAAGCTTAAAAGGATAAACATTCCACATTGGAATCCAGCATGACTTCTGCCGCATTTGAAACAACTGGAAACTTGGAACTGGGAAATCTCAGACTTCAGTGAGTCCAAGACAACTGTGAACTCTGAAAAAAAACAAGCTCCGACTGGTAAAATAAGTTTTGAACGGTCATCCAACTCGGAATTGCAAGTCGGGAACTCTGGCCTCCAACCTAAAGATCACTGACGTCATGATTCAACCTTGTTTTTTCCCGAGTTCCCAGTTGTCTTGAAAACACCATAAATCCAGAGACTTTGATGACAAAATTTGCCACAAAGGACCGCCGCGCCACCTTCCTGTTCAAGTGACAACAAGGTCAGTCCAACAATGTATTGTATGCTGCTGCATAAATGATGTAATATGCCAGGGAGATATGTACACTGTAGCTAAGAAAGCAATACTAAGTGTATGTTGTGTAGTATTATATATTATATATTATTTTTATTTATATATTTTTGTCATTTAGCAGACGCTCTTATACAGAACTTACACTGACTAGTAAGCTGTTAGTAGCCCATGTGCCTCACCCTAATAATTTGCTCCCTTTTCCCTAATAACTTAGCCTACTGTTCTGACTTGGTCGTGCACATTTAGCCTGTAGCTTGTTTTAGAGTAATGTAATCATTGAATATTGTAAGAGCTTTCATTGTCTGCTTATATGCCCCTTTTATTTATCCTACAGTTCTGACTTGGTGTACAGGGAGAAAACTGTAAGGATGGCCCATGTTCTGAATTCTGTCACTGTACATTCCAAAAGTGCTAAACAAATAGTTATATTGACTACGTCCGTCCTAGCTCGCTCATTAATGTCTTAATCGAAATTACGGGTTGCCTCTTATCCGCTCTTGTCCCCTTATGCCATAGTTTGTACATCTCAATTGTTAGTAGAAACCACATTTGTTTAAGCAAGTCAGCCATATCAGCTATGTTTTGCCAGACAAGGCTCCGCTGATAGCCAGGTGTAGTAGTGGTAAGGTGTTGGGACTGCTGTTGGGACTCTGCTGTTGGGACAGCTTTATGTAGGCCCTAACAGTTTGTGGGCACCGTTTGTCACTGTTATAGTGCAATTAATGTATTGTTTAGTGTTGTGTTGTGTAGTGGCTTTGCTGGCATGCATCTCAATTTATGGGGGGGGAGTTTGCACCACCAAGATTTACATGCTAAAATCGCCACTGCTTTCCATTAATGAATACACATTTCATAACAACAGTTCTGCAGGCCAACAGGCATCAAAACTTATTACTTATGGAGCCACGAATCCATTATGCATGCAGTGGTGGAAGAAGTGCCCAATTGTCATGCTTGAGTAAAAGTTAAGATACCTTAATAGAAAATGACTCAAGTAAAAGTGAAAGTCACCCAGTAAAATACTACTAGTTTTTTTTAAATGTACAGTTGAAGTCGGAAGTTTACATACACCTTAGCCAAATACATTTAAACTCAGTTTTTCACAATTCCTGACATTTAATCCTAGTAAAGATTCCCTGTCTTAGACCAGTTAGGATCACCACCAAGTTGGGGGAATTTTGGCCCATTCCTCCTGACAGAGCTGGTGTAACTGAGTCAGGTTTGTAGGCCTCCTTGCTCGCACAAGCTTTTTCAGTTCTGCCCACACATTTTCTATAGGATTGAGGTCAGGGCATCCCAAGGATGAACCAGATTTATGGAGGTCAACAATTTTTATTCTGAGGTCTTGGCTGATTTCTTTTGATTTTCCCATGATGTCAAGCAAAGAGGCACTTAGTTTGAAGGTAGGCCTTGGAATACATCCACAGGTACACCTCCAATTGACTCAAATGATGTCAATTAGCCTATCAGAAGCTTCTAAAGCCATGACAACATTTTCTGGTATTTTCCAAGCTTTTTAAAGGCACAGTCAACTTAGTGTATGTAAACTTCTGACCCACTGGAATTGTGATACAGTGAATTATAAGTGAAATAATCTGTCTGTAAACAATTGTTGGAAAAATTACTTGTGACCTCCCGAGTGGCGCAGTGGTCTAAGGCACTGCATCGCATCGCAATGCTAGCTGTGCCACTAGAGATCCTAGTTCGAATCCAGGCTCTGCTGTAGCCGGCCGCAACCGGGAGACCAATGGGGCGGCGCACAATTGGCCCAGCGTCGTCCAGGGTAGGGGAGGGAATGGCCGGCAGGGAGGTAGCTCAGTTGGTAGAGCATGGCGTTTGCAACGCCAGGGTTGTGGGTTCGTTTCCCACAGGGGGCCAGTATGAAAAAATAAAAAAATTGAAAAAAAAGAATAATGTATGGATAAGAGCGTCTGCTAAATGACGTAAATGTAAATGTAAATGTGTCATGCACAAAGTAGATGTCCTAACTGACTTGCCAAAACCATAGTTTGTTAACAAGAAATTTGTGGAGTGGTTGAAAAACGAGTTTTAATGAGTTTTAATGACAACCTAAGTGTATGTAAACTTCTGACTTCTACTGCAATTTCTAAAATATACTGAAGTATCAAAAGTAAAAGTATAAATGATTTCAAATTTCTTATCTTAAGCAAATGGCACCATTTTCTTTTTTTTCCCGTTTATTTTTATTGCTAGGGGCAACTCCAACACTCAGACATAATTTACAAACGAAGGATGTGTGTTTAGTGAGTCCGCTAGATCAGAGGCAGTAGGGATGACCAGGGATGTTCTCTTGATAAGTGCGTGAATTTGACAATTTTCCTGTCCTGCTAAGCATTCAAAACGTAACATGTACTTTTGGGTGTCAGGTAAAATGTATGGAGCAAAAAGTAAAACAATTTCATTAGGAATGTAGTAAAGTAAAAGTTGTCAAAAATATAAATAGTAAAGTACAGATACCCCAAAAAACTACTTAAGTAAAAAGTTAAAACATTTTTACTTAAGTACTTTACACCACTGTACGCACGGACAAGACACAGAGCTCTGAGACACGTGAACTTCAAACACAGGACACATTACAATATGGAAATATACTAACAACTTTCTCATCAATGTAACAGGTGTTCATGTGCACCTCAACATCGCATCCACTGGGAGGATTGCAAAATGGTAAATTACTGCATTTAAATATGAAACTGAAATGCGTCACAATGCAACTTGACCAAACATATCCTTGGCACATAATTAGCCTTGTGCACAGTAAATACCCATGATACTAGCTAAAGAGGAAAAGAACAACAGTATATACATTTAGGATAAATTAATTACTAGATATTAGTCAGCTTCGTCACTTTACCTAATATCTGGACTCTTCATCTGTTTTTGTCTCATCTTTCTCTCCTCCATTTTACACATCTCTCATGTTCTCATTTTCCTCCCCCTCTCATTTGCTCGCCTCCCTCTTATCTCTCTCTCACTGCCCTTTGCTCTCTCTCTTGTCTTTCTTCATTCTCACTGATTGCCGTCTCTATCCCAGGTTTCCTTCTGTTCCTTGTCATTTCATTCCCCTCTTTCACCTGGACTGCATTCCAATCATTCTCATTTTACCCCCTTCCCCCCTCTCTCTCCTCTTGTGTTGTGTTTAGGGTTGCAAAGCTACCTGTAATTTACCAAAGTTACCAGAATCTTCAGTTATTTAGGTAATTAATAGAAAATATATGGTCATCTATTGTAACTTTGGCAACTCATACTTGAACAACTTTAAATGATTTCATATATAGTATTAATGTATTATGTGTTCATATTGTCCATGTTGTTTACAGCTTTGTCATTATTTTACATGTGATAAGGCCACACAGATGGCCAGACATTATTACAGACACCTGTGATAATCTGAATTATCCAAAAGGGCCACTAGATGTCTTGTGATAGATTATATAACATCCTTGAAAGATACCAATATTCTGGTAGTTTACTGGTAAACTTTGAAAGTTTCCAGTAATAAACCCTCCCTTTGCAACTCTAGTTGTTATTCACAACCAAATGCGATACAGGGCGGCAGGGTGCCTAGCGGTTAAGAGCGTTGGGCCGAAAAGTTGCTGGTTTGAATCCCTAAGTCTGCAAGTTGGAAATATCTGCTGTTCTGCCCTTGAGCAAGGCAGTTAACCCCCAACAACAACTGCTCCCCGGGCGCCGTGGACATTGATTAAGGAAGCCCCCCGCACCGCTCTGATTCAGAGGGGTTGGGTTAAATGATGAAGACACATTTCGGTTGAATCATTCAGTTGTGAAACTGACTAGGTATCCCCTTTCCCTTCCCTACATAGGTTTTTAGGAAGGTGCGTCAGTTATTTTTGGAAATGTATTCAGTATGATAGTACACAAACCCCTTGCCTTGGCCATGGGTGGAGATGAGAATAGAATTTAGGATTCACTTGAGGTAGCTCAGTACGTAGAATCATGCTATTTTTATTCAGTCTGTATAATGGCAAGGAAAGCACAGGGTGGATGTGATTGTGAATAACATGCTTTGAGGTAGGCAGACTCTTGGGTAAATGGTGATGGTGGACTGATGAGTGTTCCCAGTCATGTATGATGGAGATGTCAAAACTTTTTCATAAAAATGGCCTCGCATGAAATGACTTGTTTTAAGCATTCAGACAGTGTATTATTACTCTGAAATTGCCCAGTAATTTATGGTAGATGTAAGGCTGACTTTGTAGTGTATTTCTACCCCATGTCAGTCGTATGCATCGGTATAGCCAGAGGACTCAAAGCTCTGACAACTAGTGTCAGACATCAACCCTACATCTGATGATGCACCTCCACCAAGACAGAGGCAAAAAGTGAGTTATTTTGGACATTTCTGACAACGGTGGGAGAACTGTGAATACAAATCAAATAATCATGAATATCCCACATATTTGGTGGTTGGTAGTAGAGCAAAAATGAGAATTTCCATCTCCAATGGGATAACAAAATTCTATTATATTCTAGTTGTTCATGTCTCCCCTTCATCAAATAAAGGCAGATGTGCTTCAGTCAAAAAGGGGCATAGATTGACAAGACTTGTTTCTCATAAGAAAACAAAAAGTGCTATATCTACACTTAACAGTTCAGTGTCATGTTATTTTTCAAAACTTTTTTTTTTGCATACACGATATCACTCCCCAAGAAGTATGAGAACACCTCTGGGAGTTGTAAAAAATTTCTCCATTTATCTTTGACAATACGTTGATCCTTATCCCTTTAAAATATGAAAGCCGGTATTTTCATCTCATGTTAATGTATTTTCTTTAACAAAGTGTAACAAATCTTCATTCAATCCAAAGCAGTGTTTCACACAATAGAAAAATTGAAATAGACATTTGGGACAGTTATGATTATTAAAGTGCTGGTTGTAATCTTTTACAAGAAACGAGAAAGCAAGACACTTCTGAAAGATGCATGACAACAAAGGCTGGGAGGAAATAGAGCCCAACCAAAACCTGTAACTTTTACAATAGGCCTAGTTTCTGGGTATCATGAATCCATGTTGTAATTATTCTACTCGTGGTTGAATGCTTTTGAGTGTCATTACCTCAAGACATTGAGTAGGCTCATGAAAAGTTTGATTCTAAAAAAAGTTACAAGAGATTTGATATTCAAAAGTGGCCATTCTGGGTGAAACTACTACTGTAAGTGTTTGGTTACATTGCATGATGATCATGTTTTACCCGTCTGTCATTGTCACATGGCACTGCCTTTGGGGTAATATGATCATTTCATCACCTAAAATAAAATGTACCATCCTCTAGGATATAACTACCATTTCTGATGCATGCAATCACCATAAACATAGACATCTTGCATTTTGTGTCATTGTATCATTATTCTCCCTGACGAAGACCATGACAAAAACTAATCCCGTCTGATATTGTTTTTACTTTGTTCTATTGAGCATGCCACCACAATAAAGGCATTTTAATTATATAAAGAATGCCTATAGGTCCTCCTTGGGTTTTTTCTAAACCAAAGCGCACCTTTAATCTACAAAGATCTACTAGCTAGTGTATCCTGTTGCTGTTATTTTCCAAGGTATTTCATTAAATGGCAATCAAAGTTCAAGCTCATCTTTATAAGAAAAGGCCTATACTATGCCATGTGTGGGGTCAATATCAACTTACTTTTGGGGTAGATTTGTAGTATTACACTTCAATATTTAGCGACCCTGTGTTTATAAGCTCGGATATTGACTCCGCCAATTGAGTATGCTTTCTTGATGCAGCCGATGGCGCGCAGGGCTACGGGCCAGAAGGTTGAAGGTTCGCCGACCACTGCGGACAACCTCTCTCTCCCTGCCTGTTTCATTACAATATGGTTTGGTATCACATTTGATTTGAGATGGTGCTCTTCTAATGACATGTGTGCTGTGACTGACTGTCTTTGAGGCTTAGTTTTGTTCTTTCATTTTTTTCGACTTGAAATGAGAGGTTCAGAAATTGGATAGGCACAGCTGTCTCTCTGAAATAATGGAACAGAGAGCACCTAACAATCCTCCTCTGTCTTTCAGCCCCTTAACTTTATAATTAGTCCTCTCTGAAAACCCTGAAACATTAAATATTATCTCAGAGGATACTTTCACATTTTCACATTTGAAGACTGATTTAATTGAGACCAGACTATGGTGCTATATGATTTAAGATGGACATCAGAAACACAGAATTTCCACATAAAAGCAAGTCGAGATTGCTTTGATGTTTTAGACGTATTCGCTAACAAGGGAATCCTCCGATAAACATTTACTATGCTGTTTTAAACAACATTTTGACCGTATTCTTGTGTTTATCTGGTCCCATTTGAACACATTCCAAATTACATGACATTATGCTTTATTAAAAAGAAGGTCATGAAAATAGCTCAGCCCAATGCAAATAATGGATGCTCTTTGGTATTTAACTGGGGCTGATATGGTTCATATTTTACATTGCGTATTCATAGACCCAGAACACGGCTAATAGCCACGAATGCAAGGACTACAGAATGTTGTTTGTTCAAAGGCTTAACATGTATTATTCATTTCAAACAGACCTAGCTACTATAAGGATCTGTAGAGCAGTGACGCACCAACACATCCACGCCGGACGACAAGGACAAAGGGAATACACACCAAACCCCCTTTTAGCGGCCAGAGAGCACAGAGGGGGGGCCAGAAGGGTCCAAGCAGGAACCCTTCCCCCTTCGCCTTCTCTCACACCTCCCGTCTACTACAAAGCTTCTCCTATCAACAACAAGGGCGGCAAGTTTGAACCAAATGGCACTCAGACTTGAGACAGACTCAGCTGGGTCCCGATAAAGACTGAGGACGACTGTGGCTCAGTCAAGGAGCTTCTCCATTGGAAAGCAATGAACTGCACACAAAGTGCCTCAAAAACTAGTATTTTCTCAAGGAAACAATGTAAACGGACTGAAAATGACAAAAAAAAAGTTACTAGTTGAGATTTGTGTATTTTCCTGACAATCAAATCAAATCAAATCAAATGTTATTTGCCACATGCGCCGAATACAACAGGTGTAGACCTTACAGTGAAATGCTTACTTACAAGCCCTTAACCAACAATACAGTTTTAAGAAAAAAAAGGTTGAGGGTTCGCCAACCACTGCGGCGTGTTAAGTAAACAATAGATAACTAAAAAATAAAAGCAGTAAAATAACAGTAAAAATAACAGTAGCGAGGCTATATACAGGGGGTACCGGTACAGAATCAATGTGCGGGGACACCAGGTTAGTCGAGGTAATTGAGGTAATATGTACATGTAGGTAGAGTTATTAAAGTGACTATGCATAGATAATCAACAGAGAGTAGCAGCAGTGTAATAGTCTGGGTATTACCCTCACTTATCCAAGGAAATGTATGTTGTTTGGTATCTGTGCGACCAAACAGTCTTCACACGGACGTTGGAATACGTTATGAGAGTGTACAAAATACCCTCCCTTTTGATTCATAGGCTGCACAGGACACAGAGCAATGCAGGCGATGAATGGGGGCGGACTCGAAACCCTGGAACTTTTCCCTCGCCTAAGCTGCTGACAAGAGACCTCACCTCTTCCTGGTTCCAGGACTATAAACTGAATGTGTGAACACCACTCCTTGTGTTCAGACTGGTGACCAGCCCTGGTTGTTATCATTTATGAACTACGAAACAATCCAAGGATGCCCCACGTGGGAACCTTGCGGAATTCTACTTGGACTTCTGAAATCTTTTATTTTGCCTGCATGGAGAGCTCTCTGAAGGTCATTGGTTCCAGACAGATATCCGTAAGAGAGCAATGATGTATATAAACCCTGGATTGCTGATGAGTCTTTGAATCCACCGGTCGGCCATATTGGGACTCCCCTGTAGGAGCAGTCTTCCATAGGAATGGTGGGGATAATAATGGCGCCTGAGGGGATGGCTGCCGTTTTACAGTCCTAACCAACTGTGCTATTTAGTTTGTTTTTTCACGT
Source organism: Coregonus lavaretus (assembly GCF_964263955.1). Lineage (NCBI taxonomy): Eukaryota > Metazoa > Chordata > Actinopteri > Salmoniformes > Salmonidae > Coregonus > Coregonus lavaretus. Next base: position 14,320,700 of record NC_140017.1, read on the forward strand.
TGTTTGTAACTTAGTTTGTAACTTATTTGTACATAATGTTGCTGCTACTGTCTCTTATGACCAAAAATAGCTTCTGGGCATTAGAACAGCGATTACTCACCTCGAACTGGACAATGATTTTTTTATTTAAAGAGTCCGACGCGAAGGATATACTGCTTTCTCGAGACCAGGCCCAAATCCCCGTCATTTGCGTGAAGAATATACGGAGAAAAATGGGGTGGAGGTCAGGCTGCCTTCTGAGAATTCGTAGGCGAGTGAATAAACCTCCACTACCATCTGTTCTATTGGCCAACGTTCAATCATTGGAAAATAAAATGAATGACCTACGATTAAGACTATCCTATCAACGGGACATTTAAAACTGTCATATATTATGTTTCACCGAGTCGTGGCTGAATGATGACACGGATAATATAGAGCTGGCTGGGTTTTCTGTGCATGGACAGAGAAGCTACGTCTGATAAGACGAGGGGCGGGGATGTGTGTCTATTTGTCAATAACAGCTGGTCCACGATGTCTAATATTTAATAAGTCTTGAGGTATTGCCCGCCTGAGGTAGAGTACCTCATGATAAGCTGTAGTCCACACTATCTACCAAGAGAGTTCTCATCTATATTATTCATAGGCGTTTATTTACCACCACAAACCGATGATGGCACTAAGACCGCACTCAATGAGCTGTATAAGGCCATAAGCAAACAAGAAAATGCTCATCCAGAAGCGGCGCTCCTAGTGGCCGGGGACTTTAATGCAGGCAAACTTAAATCCGTTTTACCTCATTTCTACCAGCATGTCACATGTGCAACCAGAGGAAAAGAAACTCTAGACCAGCTTTACTCCACACACAGAGACGCATACAAAGCTCTCCCTCGCCCAACATTTGGCAAAACTGACCATAATTCTATCCTCCTGATTCCTGCTTACAAGCAAAAACTAAAGCAGGAAGTACCAGTGACTCGCTCAATACAGAAGTGGTCAGATGACGCGGATGCTACGCTACAGGACTGTTTTGCCAGCACAGACTGGAATATGTTCCCGGATACATCCAATGGCATTGAGGAGTATACCACCTCAGGCACCGGCTTCATCAATAAGTGCATCGACGACATCGTTCCCACAGTGAGCGTACGTACATATCCCAACCAGAAGCCATGGATTACAGGCAACATCCGGATCGAGCTAAAGGCTAGAGCTGACACTTTTTCAAGAAGCAGGACACTAATCCGGACGCTTATAATAAATCCTGCTACGCCCTCAGACGAACCATTAAACAGGCAAGCGTCAATACAGGATTAAGATTGAATCCTACTACACCAGCTCTGATGCTCGTCAGATGTGGCAGGACTTGAAAACTATTACGCACTACAAAGGGAAGCTGGAGCTGGAGCTGCCCAGTGACGCGAGCCTACCAGACGAGCTAAATGCCTTTTATGCACGCTTCGAGGCAAGCAACACTGAAGCACGCATGAGAGCACCAGCTATTCCGGACGACTGTGTGATCACGCTCTCGGTAGCCGATGTGAGCAAGACCTTTAAACAGGTCAACATTCAACAAAGCCGCGGGGCCAGACAGATTACCAGGATGTGTACTCAAAGCATGTGCGGACCAACTGGCAAGTTTCTTCACTGACATTTTCAGCCTTTCCCTGACCGAGTCTGTAAATCCTACATGTTTCAAGCAGACCACCATAGTCCCTGTGTCCAAGGAAGTGAAGGTAACCTGCCTAAATGATTACCGCCCTGTAGCAATGAAGTGCTTTGAAAGGCTGGTCATGGCTCACATCAACACCATCATCCCGGAAACCCTAGACCCACTCCAATTCGCATACCGCCCCAACAGTTCCACAGATGACGCAATCTCAATCGCGCTCCACACTGCCCTTTCCCATCTGGACAAAAGGAACACCTATGTGAGAATGCTGTTCATTGACTACAGTTCAGCGTTCAATACCATAGTGCCCACAAATCTCATCATTAAGCTAAGGACCCTGGGACTAAACACCTCCCTCTGAAACTGGATCCTGGACTTCCTGACGGGCTGCCCCCAAGTGGTAAGGGTAGGCAACAACACATCTGCCATGCTGATCTTCAACACTGGGGCCCCTCAGGGGTGCGTGCTTAGTCCCCTCCTGTACTCCCTGTTTACCCACGACTGCGTGGCCAAACACGATTCCAACACCATCATTAAGTTTGCTGATGACACAACGGTAGTAGGCCTGATCACCGACAACAATGAGACAGCCTATAGGGAGGAGGTCAGAGACCTGGCAGTGTGGTGCCAGGACAACAACCTCACCCTCAATGTGAGCAAGACAAAGGAGCTGATCGTGGACTACAGGAAAAGGCGGGCCATACAGGCCCCCATTAACATCGATGGGGCTGTAGTGGAGCAGGTCTAGAGTTTCAAGTTCCTTGGTGTCCACGTAACAAACAAACCATCATGGTCCAAACACATCAAGACAGTCGTGAAGAGGGCACAACAACACCTTTTCCGCCTCAGGAGATTGTAAAGATTTTGCAAGGGTCCCCAGATCCCCAAAAAGTTATACAGCTGCACCATCGAGAGCATCCTGACCGATTGTATCACCGCCTGGTATGACAATTGCTCGGCTTCTGACCATAAGGCGCTACAGAGGGTGGTGCTTACGGCCCAGTACATCACTGGGGCCAAGCTTCCTGCCATCCAGGACCTATATACTAGGCGTGTCAGAGGAAGGCCCAAAAAAATGTCAAAGACTCCAGTCACCCAAGTCATAGACTGTTCTCTCTGTTACCGCACGGCAAGCGGTACCGGAGCGCCAAGTCTAGGACCAAAAGGCTCCTTAACAGCTTCTACCCCAAGCCATAAGACTGCTGAACAATTAATCAAATGGCCACCCGTACTATTTAGCAAGAGGAAAAATACGTTAGTGTCACACCCTGGCTCTGGAGACTCTTGTATGTTGAGCCAGGGTGTTAGTTTCTTTGTGTAGTGTCTATGTTTCGTTTTCTATGTTCTGTTTTAGGTTATGTGTTTCTATGTTGGCCGGGGTGGTTCTCAATCAGAGGCAACGTGAATCAGCTGTTGCTTGTTGTCTCTGATTGGGAACCATACTTAGGCAGCCTGTTGTGCACTTGTGTTTTGTGGGATCTTGTTCCGTGTAGGTTTGTGTTATTGACCGAGGACTTCACGTATCGTTTTGTTGTTTTGTATTTGTGTAAGTACCTATTAAAGTATGTACTCATATCACGCTGCGCCTTGGTCCACTTTTCATGACGATCGTGACAGTTAGAGTGTCTAGTTTGAGAAACAGGCGCCTCACAGGTCCTCAACTGGCAGCTTCATTAAATAGTACCCGCAAAACACCAGTCTCAACGTCAACAGTGAAGAGGCGACTCCGGGATGCTGACCTTCTAGGCAGAGTTGCAAAGAAAAAGCCATATCTCAGACTGGCCAATAAAAATAAAAGATTAAGATGGGCAAAAGAACACAGACGCTGGACTTCTTTGCCATTTTGAGCCTGTAATCGAACCCACAATTGCTGATGCTCCAGATACGTTGAGACTGGTGTTTTGCGGGTACTATTTAATGAAGCTGCCAGTTGAGGACCTGTGAGGCGCCTGTTTCTCAAACTAGACACTCTAATTTATTTGTCCTCTTGCTCAGTTGTGCACTGGGGCCTCCCACTACTCTTTCTATTCTGGTTAGAGCCAGTTTGTGCTGTTCTGTGAAGGGAGTAGTACACAGCGTTTTACGAGATCTTCAGTTTCTTGGTAATTTCTCGCATGGAATAGCCTTCATTTCTCAGAACAAGAATAGACTGACGAGTTTCAGAAGAAAGTTCTTTTTTTCTGTCCATTTTGAGCCTGTAATCGAACCCACAATTGCTGATGCGCCAGATACTCAACTAGTCTCAAGAACGCCAGTTGTATTGCTTCTTTAATCAGCACAACAGTTTTCAGCTGTGCTAACATAATTGCAAAATAGTTTTCTAATGATCAATTAGCCTTTTGAATTGATAAACTTGGATTAGCAAACACAACGTGCCATTGGAACACAGGACTGATGGTTGCTGATAATGGGCCTCTGTACGTCTATGTAAATATTCCATTACAAATCAGCCGTTTCCAGCTACAATAGCCATTTACAACATTAACAATGTCTACACTGTATTTCTGATCAATTTGATGTTATTTTAATGGACAAAAAATTTGCTTTTCTTTCAAAAAAAGGGAATTTCTAAGTGACCAAAAACTTTTGAACGGTAATGTATATAATTAATTTTTTATTTGTTTATGTTTAGCTCACATAATATAATTAAAAGCATGCATTAAGGTGTCTGTAATAGAATAATCGTGGCAAAAACAAATGTAGACATTAATAAATGCATTTATATAGCTTCTAAAATATATTTTTCAATGGTGGGGGTGTCCCAAGATGGAGGCACATTGGCTTCAACACAACGCCCCCTACAGTCATCAAGTGTAGGCTATATATAAATCATTTTAAGAGAGATGTCCATTAATCATCTTCTTTTCCCTGATTTGAATATTTGTTATTAGGCTATTTGTTTCCTAGAAATACCTGTTTCTGTTCGTTTTAAGACTTTCAAATAATTGTATTGCTTTTGTCCTTTTGAATCACATGCTAGAAAACAAACTCCCCTTATCCTTATCCTTTTCCTCTTCTTGTCCTGATTCTATCAATTTTGCCATTACAATCTCCATTATTCATTCATGCTGTACATTTACCGCTTTACCCTGGTTATTTCTAAAGAAATCCTCTTTGTTTTATAGAATATTTACTGTTGCCAAGAATTCATTGCTTTGTCATTTAAAGAACGTAATTGCCTTCATGTGACATTGTTTCCACTGGCAAAAAATACAAAAAACAAACACAAGCTGCTCGCTTCGCTGCCCAAAGCACGTAACATTTAACGTTGAGCACGCTGGTGTCATACAATATTGATAGAAATCCATTTTAAAACCGGAAATAATGCGGCAAGCCAGTGACATGTGACATAGAGGGATTTTGTGGTAGTATAATGCTTTCAGACAGCAAAATGGTTTCAACCGATAGTGTTGCAGTGACTCAAATAAGATTGTGATAAAGTGAGAGTGGGTTTATGCCCGGCTGTTACAGAGCACCAGTCTAGGAGATTGTGATTGTGTAAGACAGACCACAAGGCTCCTCAGCATATTTATCTTCCCTAAGACTGACAGTGATTTTAGGATAACGAGACAGTGATTCTGCAAGTTGATTTGAGACTGCTTTGAGACTGTGTGAGGCAAATCTCATAATGGACAGAGTCCATGTGAGACTGACTCTGTAAGACTGATGCTATGAGGCTCATGTGGGATAGAGGTTCTTCAAGACGGAGTTGATGTCTGACAGCCAGCCACTGTAGATGTAGAAGGTCTGAGATATTCAACGTTACTTAACCGCGAGGAAATATTATGTGGGACATACGTAGTTGTTCCATGAGATGGCTACAACCCAGTGATTCTACAAGGCGGAGCAGTGGCAACCCTATGAGAGTGCTGAGTGGTAGTTGTAGGGCCTGTGAAATAGTAATGATACCACAGTGCAAACTGAGGTGTCTGTGCCCTTGGTAGAGCTTGCATGGTGCAGCTACAGCAGATGGAGGAGCTGCTCTGACTGCGCTGTGCACCCCAGGACTCACCGCTGGTTGGTGTCAGCGCGTCCTGCTCTGGGTCATTATGCATGAGGCCTGAGTAATAACACGGTGATGGATTATAGGGCACCTCCGCTCCCTTCTGACCTTCCCTCCTTCCATCACACACTGGTCCATTTCCAACAGGCAGCAGAACAGAAGCACTCAGCTCTGGCTGAGGACAGACAGAGCAATTAGCCCTGCAGGAGGGGCAGTAGGTTCTCCTTAGGCCAAGAGTAAGGTAATCCATCCTTTTACTCCAGCAGTAAACAAACTATGCGCAAACTATGGGATTAGCATACAGTACTGTTGTTACTATGAGTGTCTGTTCATAGAAGTGGTGTAGATGGAAATGTTCAATCTAGAGTCTAACATATACAGTTGAAGTCTGAAGTTTACATACACCTTAGCCAAATACATTTAAACTCAGTTTTTCACAATTCCTGACATTTAATCCTAGTAAAAATTCCCTGTTTTAGGTCAGTTAGGATCACCACTTCATTTTAAGAATGTGAAATGTCAGAATAATAGTAGAGAGAATTATTTATTTCAGCTTTTATTTCTTTCATCACAATCCCAGTGGGTCAGAAGTTTACATACACTCAATTAGTATTTGGTAGCATTGCCTTTAAATTGTTTAACTTGGGTCAAACGTTTCGGGTAGCCTTCCACAAGCTTTCCACAATATGTTGGGTGAATTTTGGCCCATTCCTCCTGACAGAGCTGGTGTAACTGAGTCAGGTTTGTAGGCCTCCTTGCTCGCACAAGCTTTTTCAGTTCTGCCCACACATTTTCTATAGGATTGAGGTCAGGGCATCCCAAGGATGAACCAGATTTATGGAGGTCAACAATTTTTATTCTGAGGTCTTGGCTGATTTCTTTTGATTTTCCCATGATGTCAAGCAAAGAGGCACTTAGTTTGAAGGTAGGCCTTGGAATACATCCACAGGTACACCTCCAATTGACTCAAATGATGTCAATTAGCCTATCAGAAGCTTCTAAAGCCATGACATCATTTTCTCGAATTTTCCAAGCTTTTTAAAGGCACAGTCAACTTAGTGTATGTAAACTTCTGACCCACTGGAATTGTGATACAGTGAATTATAAGTGAAATAATCTGTCTGTAAACATTTGTTGGAAAAATAACTTGTGTCATGCACAAAGTAGATGTCCTAACTGACTTGCCAAAACTATAGTTTGTTAACAAGACATTTGTGGAGTGGTTGAAAAACGAGTTTTAATGACTCCAACCTAAGTGTATGTAAACTTCCGACTTCAACTGTAGCAAGTGGGTGCAAGATATTACTCTGTCTTCTCCTAGCATTAACTGTACCATAAACTTAGATGTCCTGATCTATAGTATACAATTTCACCAGAGGGAACACTAATAGATTCCACTCTTAGCTTCGTGGCTGTATGATAATTTAATGCTATGATAATTTCCTCTTATTAACTGATACAATAAAAGGGGATGTGCATTTCTTAAGACTGTGTGTGAAGTCCTCATTGGCTATTAGTGAGTTCTACTCCCTAGTCCCCTCAAATTATTCTGCCGATCTGTCCTTCGCACATTATATTTTGTTTCATGGGTTTGATTCGAACATTAATTTTTTTTGAAGTTACAGTAAACGTTCCATGTTTAAAGAAATGGGTGGGGGTGGTGGTGGCTGTTGCAATTAGTGCTCTGTACTTTTATATGGTATACTAATTAGAAACATTTAAATAATGTACAGTGAGGGAAAAAAGTATTTGATCCCCTGCTGATTTTGTACGTTTGCCCACTGACAAAGAAATGATCAGTCTATAATTTTTATGGTAGGTTTATTTGAACAGTGAGAGACAGAATAACAACAAAAAAATCCAGAAAAACGCATGTCAAAAATGTTATAAATTGATTTGCATTTTCATGAGGGAAATAAGTATTTGACCCCTCTCAATCAGAAAGATTTCTGGCTCCCAGGTGTCTTTTATACAGGTAACAAGCTGAGATTAGGAGCACACTCTTAAAGGGAGTGCTCCTAATCTCAGTTTGTTACCTGTGTAAAAGACACCTGTCCACAGAAGCAATCAATCAATCAGATTCCAAACTCTCCACCATGGCCAAGACCAAAGATATCTCCAAAGATGTCGATCATCCAGAGTCCACGATCATCCCCTTTATCTTGATCACGTTGAGGGAGAGGTTGTTGTCCTGGCACCACACTGCCAGGTCTCTGACCTCCTCCCTATAGGCTGTCTCATCGTTGTTGGTGATCAGGCCTACCACCGTTGTGTTGTCAGCAAACGTAATGATGGTGTTGTTGTCTTGCTTGGCCACCCAGTCGTGGGTGAATAGGGAGTACAGAAGGGGACTAATCACACACCCCTGAGAGGCCCCCGTGTTGAGGATCAGCGTGTCAGATGTCTTGTTGCCTACCCTTCCCACTGGGGGTGGCCCGTCAGGAAGTCCAGGATCCAGTTGCAGAGGGAGGTGTTTAGTCCCAGGGTCCTTAGCTTAGTGATGAGCTTTGAGGTCAGTATAGTGTTGAACTCTGAGCTGTAGTCAATGAACAGGTGGGAAAAAGGGCAGTGTGGAGTGCAATAGAGATTGCATCATCTGTGGATCTGGTAGGGCGGTATGCGAATTGGAGTGGGTCTAGGATTTCTGAGATGTTGGTGTTGATGTGAGCCATGACCAGCCTTTCAAAGCACTTCATGGCTACAGACGTGAGTGCTACGGGTCGGTAGTCATTTAGGCAGGTTACCTTGGCGTTCTTGGGCACAGGGACTATGGTGGTCTGCTTGAAACATGCAGGTATTACAGACTCGGTCAGGGAGAGGTTGAAAATGTCAGTGAAGACACTTGCCAGTTGGTCTGCGCATGCTCGAACTACATGTCCTGGTAATCCGTCTGGCCCTGCGGCCTTATGAATGTTGACCTGTTTAAAGGTCATACTCACATCGGCTACGAAGAGCGTGATCTCACAGTTGTCCGCAACAGCTGGTGCTCCCATGCATGCTTCAGTGTTGCTTGCCTCGAAGCGCGCATAGAAGTAATTTAGCTCGTCTGGTAGGCTTGTGTCACTGGACAGCTCGCGGTGGGCTTCCCTTTGTAGTCCGTAATAGTTTGCAGGCCCTGCGAGTGTCAGAGCCCGTGTAGTAGGATTCAATCTTAGTTCTGTATTGACGCTTTGCCTGTTTGATCGTTCATCGGAGGGCATAGCGGTATTTCTTAGAAGCATCCGTGTTAGAGTCCTGCTCCTTGAAAGCGGCAGCTCTACCCTTTAGCTCAGTGTGGATGTTGCCTGGAATCCAGGCTTCTGGTTGGGGTATGTACGTACGGTCACTGTGGGGACGACATCATCAATGCACTTATTGATGAAGCCGGTGGCATCGGATATATTCCAGTCTGTGCTAGCAAAACAGTCCTGTAGCTTAGCATCTGCATCATTTGACCACTTCCGTATTGAGTGAGTCATTGGTACTTCCTGCTTTAGTTTTTGCTTGTAAGCAGGAATGAGGAGGATAGAATTATGTTCAGATTTGCCAAATGGAGGGCGAGGGAGAGCTTTGTACGCGTCTCCGTGTGTGGAGTAAAGGTGGTCTAGAGTTTTTTTCCTCTGATTGCACATGTTACATGCTGGTAGAAATGAGGTAAAACGGATTTAAGTTTGCCTGCATTAAATTCCCCGGCCACTAGGAGCGCTGCCTCTGGATGGGCATTTTCTTGTTTGCTTATGGCCTTATACAGTTCAGTGAGTGGGTCTTAGTGCGAGCATCGGTTTGTGGTGGTAAATAGACAGCTACGAAAAATAAAGATGAGAACTCTCTTGGTAAGTAGTGTGGTCTACAGCTTATCATGAGGTACAGTGGGGAAAAAAAGTATTTAGTCAGCCACCAATTGTGCAAGTTCTCCCACTTAAAAAGATGAGAGAGGCCTGTAATTTACATCATAGGTACACGTCAACTATGACAGACAAATTGAGAGAGAAAAAATCCAGAAAATCACATTGTAGGATTTTTTATGAATTTATTTGCAAATTATGGTGGAAAATAAGTATTTGGTCACCTACAAACAAGCAAGATTTCTGGCTCTCACAGACCTGTAACTTCTTCTTTAAGAGGCTCCTCTGTCCTCCACTCGTTAGCTGTATTAATGGCACCTGTTTGAACTTGTTATCAGTATAAAAGACACCTGTCCACAACCTCAAACAGTCACACTCCACTATGGCCAAGACCAAAGAGCTGTCAAAGGACACCAGAAACAAAATTGTAGACCTGCACCAGGCTGGGAAGACTGAATCTGCAATAGGTAAGCAGCTTGGTTTGAAGAAATCAACTGTGGGAGCAATTATTAGGAAATGGAAGACATACAAGACCACTGATAATCTCCCTCGATCTGGGGCTCCACGCAAGATCTCACCCCGTGGGGTCAAAATGATCACAAGAACGGTGAGCAAAAATCCCAGAACCACACAGGGGGACCTAGTGAATGACCTGCAGAGAGCTGGGACCAAAGTAACAAAGCCTACCATCAGCAACACACTACGCCGCCAGGGACTCAAATCCTGCAGTGCCAGACGTGTCCCCCTGCTTAAGCCAGTACATGTCCAGGCCCGTCTGAAGTTTGCTAGAGTGCATTTGGATGATCCAGAAGAGGATTGGGAGAATGTCATATGGTCAGATGAAACCAAAATAGAACTTTTTGGTAAAAACTCAACTCGTCGTGTTTGGAGGACAAAGAATACTGAGTTGCATCCAAAGAACACCATACCTACTGTGAAGCATGGGGGTGGAAACATCATGCTTTGGGGCAGTTTTTCTGCAAAGGGACCAGGACGACTGATCCGTGTAAAGGAAAGAATGAATGGGGCCATGTATTGTGAGATTTTGAGTGAAAACCTCCTTCCATCAGCAAGGGCATTGAAGATGAAACGTGGCTGGGTCTTTCAGCATGACAATGATCCCAAACACACCGCCCGGGCAACGAAGGAGTGGCTTCGTAAGAAGCATTTCAAGGTCCTGGAGTGGCCTAGCCAGTCTCCAGATCTCAACCCCATAGAAAATCTTTGGAGGGAGTTGAAAGTCCGTGTTGCCCAGCGACAGCCCCAAAACATCACTGCTCTAGAGGAGATCTGCATGGAGGACTGGGCCAAAAATACCAGCAACAGTGTGTGAAAACCTTGTGAAGACTTACAGAAAACGTTTGACCTGTGCCTTTGCCAACAAAGGGTATATAACAAAGTATTGTGAAACTTTTGTTATTGACCAAATACTTATTTTCCACCATAATTTGCAAATAAATTCATAAAAAATCCTACAATGTGATTTTCTGGAATTTTTTTCTCATTTTGTCTGGCACAGTTGACGTGTACCTATGATGAAAATTACAGGCCTCTCTCATCTTTTTAAGTGGGAGAACTTGCAAAATTGGTGGCTGACTAAATACTTTTTTTCCCCACTGTATGTGTTCACATCTGTTGTGCTTGATTTGCTGTGTGTTCTGTGTATATGCAATGTGCAGTTGTTTGTTGTTATTAATTTGCTCCTTTGTTGAACATTTTGTTGGCAGTCCACATTTTGGTGATTTCCATATGTTACAGAGTGTGGCTTTAAAGGTCTCCATATTTGTGTTCACAGAGCTGTAAAGCACATTGAGAGAGAACTCAATGTGCCCATCTCCCATCTTTACTATTCACTCATGGATTACATGCCCTTTGGCTCTTACTACCAGCTCTAACCACAATGCTATTTCCTTGACTTTCAGCGCTTAAGTCAGCCAGTATTTCGTTTTCACCATGCATGTGTTATAATGTATGCATTAGCCGATCAAACTAATGTTTATATCCATTAAAAGTGGCTTAATAGCTGAATAATGGTACAATGGTTCCCACTCATTAACCCATCAGAGTCTAAGCCCTATCTAAGCCGGAGGGGGTTCTACTTAGCTACAGTTGAAGTATGAAGTTTACATACACCTTAGCCAAATATATTTAAACTCAGTTTTTCACAATTCCTGACATTTAATCCTAGTGAAAAGTCCCTGTCTTAGGTCAGTTAGGATCACCACTTTATTTTAAGAATGTGATATGTCAGAATAATAGTAGAGAGGGTAGTGGGTTCGATCCCCGGGACCACCCATACACAAAAAAAATTATGCACGCATGACTGTAAGTCGCTTTGGATAAAAGCGTCTGCTAAATGGCTTAAAAAAAAAAAAAAATATTATTATTTATTTAAGCTTTTATTTACATTTTAGTAATTTAGCAGACGCTCTTATCCAGAGCGACTTACAGCTAGTGAGTGCATATATTTTTCATATTTCTTTCATCACATTCCCAGTGGGTCAAAAGTTTACATGCAATCAATTAGTATTTGGTAGCATTGCCTTTAAATTGTTTAACTTGGGTCAAACGTTTCGGGTAGCCTTCCAAATGCTTCCCACAATATGTTGGGTGAATTTTGGCCCATTCCTCCTGACAGAGCTGGTGTAACTGGGTCAGGTTTGTAGGCTTCCTTGCTCGCACACGCCTTTTCAGTTCTGCCCACACATTTTCTATAGGATTGAGGTCAGGGCTTTGTGATGGCCACTCCAATACCTTGACTTTGTTGTCCTTAAGCCATTTTGCCACAACTTTGGAAGTATGCTTGGGGTCATTGTCCATTTGGAAGACCCATTTGCGACCAAGCTTTAACTTCCTGACTGATGTCTTGAGATGTTGCTTCAAATTATCCACATAATTTTCCTTCCTCATGATGCCATCTAGTTTGTGAAGTTCACCAGTCCCTTCTGCAGCAAAGCACCCCCAGAGCATGATGCTGCCACCCCCGTGCTTCACGGTTGGGATGGTGTTCTTCGGCTTGCAAGCAACCCCCTTTTTCCTCCAAACATAATGATGGTCATTATGGCCAAACAGTTCTATTTTTGTTTAATCAGACCAGAGGCCATTTCTCCAAGAAGTACGATCTTTGCAAACCGTAGTCTGGCTTTTTTATGGCAGTTTTGGAGCAGTGGCTTCTTCCTTGCTGAGCGGCCTTTCAGGTTATGTCGATATAGAACTCGTTTTACGCGTATCCTTCCTGAGCGGTATGACGGCTGCGTGGTCGCATGGTGTTTATACTTGCGTACTATTGTTTGTACAGATGAACGTGGTACCTTCAGGCGTTTGGAAATTGCTCCCAAGGATGAACCAGACTTGTGGAGGTCTACCATTTTTTTTAGGTCTTGGCTGATTTATTTTCATTTTCCCATGATGTCAAGCAAAGAGGCACTGAGTTTGAAGATAGGCCTTGGAATCCATCCACAGGTACACCTCCAATTGACTCAAATGATGTCAATTAGCCTATCAGAAGCTTCTAAAGCCATGACAACATTTTCTGGAATTTTCCAAGCTGTTTAAAGGCACAGTCAACTTAGTGTATGTACATTTCTGACCCACTGGAATTGTGATACAGAGAATTATAAGTGAAATAATCTGTCTGTAAACAATTGTTGGAAAAATTACTTGTGTCATGCACAAAGTAGATGTCCTAACCGACTTGCCAAAACTATAGTTTGTTAACAAGAAATGTGTGGAGTGGTTGAAAAACAAGTTTTAATGACTCCAACCTAAGTGTATGTAAACTTCCGACTTCAACTGTATATGGAATTGTTTTAAGAAGGTCATACCAAGAATAATTTAGCTCTTTGATTTTGAATTTTAAAACCCCTTGATGTATCAGAAATATATATAAAAATGTTTTTTGATGAGAAATTATTTTTGGCTTTTAGACCATACAAATGCATTGAATAACATATTCACTACATGGAACAACAGATAGTCCCAAAACAATATCAAAAGAAAGTTTGTTCTGAAGTGTCTATCCTATATTTACATTTACATTTTAGTCATTTAGCAGACACTCTTATTTTTTAAACATGTATTTAACCCCTACTAAGCTATATGGAATTGTTTTAAGAAGGCCATACCAAGGATCATTTAGCTATTTGATTTGGAATTTTAAAACATATTTTTTGGTATTAAACAGTCTCCATATATACTTCCATTCAATTTTTTCCATTGGTACCAGGGGGCCTTCAGACGAGTCTTATGAAGCTTGTGGGCATCCTAGTGCAAAACAATGGACATGTACATGTTCGTGAGAGTTCACCTTTGCACAGAGGGGTAATATTAGTGTGTAGCCCAAACGGTTCGGACGCTGACAGAAGTTGGCAGATCGGCTGTACTGACTTCAGACGAGGCTCCTGACACTTGTGGAGGTCGTGGGACAAAATGGAACACCATCGTGTTCGTGAGAGTCTCATCTTTCCATAGAGGGATCATAATAGTTTGTAGGTTAAACCGTTCGGACGCTACAGACGATTTTGTGAGAAGACTGATTTTCTCATGATCAGACACGGAAGTGCAACATAAGCAGATGTGGTGGATTGAGACAAATCCAATGCAAAAAACAGATATCTCTAGTTTAAACTAACAGATTTTTATGGGGATTTCTATTATTATTATGCTAATTAGATTTATGCGTGGGCGCAGACATCTACCTTAGGGTTTTTTGAAAGACCATTAAAATGCATCATCTGCATTTTAATGCACCTCTGTCTGGTAATGCATGATGAACATGTTCATCTAGAACTATAATCAGGTGTTAAGATCTCATTTAAACACCACTAGAACTAGATCCTCAACCAGCCTATAAACTGGAATATTGACCAGGAGTTAAGCATCTGAGTGTCATTCAAATTGAATGGAAGACTCTGAGAAAGGTCAAACTCCCACCGTCACGCCTTCAGAATGAGTCGCTGCATGATTAGCTTCTCTAACCATAGGGCGTGATGTCAGGATCACCATTTGCATGGAGATTGACCCATACCAACTGTGTTTGATTCCCTTTGATCACAGAATACATTGTTGGAACAGTGATGTAGGAATTCACAAGTCTTTTGGCCTTGTCTTGGAGAAGGTTGTGCACTGTGGATTTGACTCTCAGTTGCATGTGAGTTATCATTTCAGCAATCGTACAACATGCAGGGCTTCTTGTAATTACATATTCATCTGAATGTTCATACATCAGAGAATGCAGAGTGTTTTCACACCTTATTCCCTGTTCTCCTCACATACCGTACATAATGTCTGTGAGGATTTTAACCTTCAGAGGCTTCTTGCAGATGTTATCTTTTGTTGCACATGGATTTTCTGCAAAGAATAAAATGAACTATATTACATACATGGCTTGGAGATTAAAAACATATTGTGTGAAAACAAAAATGAAAGTATATGCTTATTACTGTAGCATTCACTTCTAAATTGTGTTTTCGCATTGTGATCATCTTTATGAAGTTAAATATCTCTGGCAACCTAGCTATGTCGACCAAATAGTTTTTTTTGTGTTTATTCCATGTGTGAAGCAAAATATTTGTGGAGGAACCATGATAGCTTTTGCCAAGCCAAATATTTAAGGGAAGTCTGTTAACAGAGAACACATTGGTGTGACTGATGTTTTGGATCCAAACACTGCACACACAATATGCTTATTTTGTTTATCTGGCTTGGATTTTTTTTTTTATTGCTCGCCATGCGTTTGAATATTATACGTTTGGACATTATCAGCACTAAAGTCAGCATAAAGCTCTCATGACTCACTGGACAACATTTGATGACAGAGGAAACTTCACCAAATAGGCAGAGATTTACACTTTTAACCAGATTTAAACCACACTTTTGCTGAATTCCAAATGTATGCCTAGCCCATACTTCCTACACATTCCTGTAGATCTGAAACAATTAGATAGGTGTAAATAATATGGCAAAAATTCCACCCAGCCTTTTACACCTGATCCTGAACCAGATCAATCTGGTACTTTCAGCAATATCCTACAGTCGTGCCAAGGCAGGTGATTTGGAATTCAGTACTAGTTGAGGCCTTAACAAGATTTCTCCCTCATCAGAAACCCTAAAAGGAGGTCAATCACCACTTTGAGCACAACATTGCCATTCTTTGTGGCCATTTTCTTGTATTATCTTTACTGCTAGCTTGAGTTTTGCTGACACACGGCTCATCAGGCCAAGATGTAATTCATTGTGTTCCTCCTGTGATATATTGCTGAATGCGGGTGCCGTATCCTTTTTCCTGCATGTCATGCATTTCGCTGCCAGGAGCTCGGGTCTGACGAGAATGTCAAGGTAAATTATGCATCCACTCTTTTTTTCCCCACAAAGAGAATGGAATTAATCAGAACACACTGTAGGTGGGCGTGTTCGTTAATGTTCCCTTTTCCCTTTTGACACGGGCCATAGTAAGTTAGGTAATAGTGTGATCTCAGGGCTGAGAATGCCTCATTGATCCCCCAAAGTTCAGTAATGGTCATAGAACCATATGTTTTCATAATAAGGTTACCCTACACAGTTAATGAAGAATCAGGCCTTGCAGAGTTCAATAATGATGAACCCTTTTTACCTGGAATTGCTTCTCCAATATTTTTGAGTTTGTCATTTTGAAGAGGGGGATTGTTTAATGAGGGGATAACAGAAACTCTTTGTTCAGCTTGGCAGGCTGTAAATGGGCCTCAATCAGGCATAATGTTGCACCTCATTTCAGGTTCTAGTTTTGAATCTCATTCACTGTTCTCTCAATACAGTTCACTCACTTAGTGTTCTCTCACTACATTCTGCTCTTACGCAATAAGAGTTTGTTCAAAGACAGAGGAACAATACTTTCTCCAGACGTGGAGTGACAACATGGTGGAAATAGCGATAATCATGACAAATCTCCACAATGCTGCATGTTATGAGTAAGCATAAATATGTTAAGGATTACGGTTGTTTTTCTAATATCTAAAATGCCTCTAAAATGCTGTCCTTCATGCATGTGGACTTATAACTATGCATACTGTACCTCTAACATCTAAATTCACTAGCTAGTACAATTCATACTGTATTACAACGTGATTTGCATAATACAGCATGTAGTTCCCAACATACAACAGGGCTTTCTAGTGTTTCAAAATCCCTCTGGTATCCCCTGAGCTTGGAGGAGCCCAGTGGCATGGTACTAGGTCTGTCAGTCTTCTTTCTTTCAGCAGTGTACAGTATGTGGGGAAGAGTGGGGTGGTCTGTGTGAGGAAGGGCTGAGTGTGTGGTCGAGGGCTGTGTGAGCAGACAGGAGCAGGAGCAGAGTATCACTGACCTTTTGTTCAGGCTTGGAATATAGATGAACAGTAACCATATCATATGTTGATGGTGTGGTGGGTAAAGAAGGAGGAAAGGAAGGGAGAAGGGGAGTTCTCTCTCCCAGTCTTCTCTCAGTGTTCTTGGTGCTCAGTCATGTCACTGTACTGCAGTAGGATAATGCTAATGTACTGGACAGACTGTGAGGGAGGAAAAGAGAGATGGTGTTGCTCCAAATGATCTTGCCCATGTTGTATCAGTGGAAGGCCTATGACTTGGCCTATGAGCGTAATGTTTAAATGGGATATTTAGGACCTGATTAACTACGTTTCTGCACGGCTACAAAATGTGTATCTATCATTTTCAGAGGAGAATAAGAAAAAGAACAGTAACACTTTACTTGACACCCAGTGTCATAACACGTTATGACTCAGTCATAACCATGTCATATGTCATAACAGCTGACATAACCTGTCATAATATGGTCATAACACTGTCATGACCCATATATTTACACCTGTTGTGACATATATTGACCTACATATGTGTTTTTTCCCTGCCAAGAAGTGTCCTTTCGTTTGAAAGTTTGTTTCTTAAGTCCTTTGTTGTTGTTGTAATTAATTATTTACAGTCATGTTTTTTTCAATCTTATTTTAAATAACTTGCAGAAAATGCACTTTATAACACTGTCATGAAGCATTGTGACCATCCTGTGTCACTTTACTTGGACTAAGAATATATGTCATGACAGTGTTATGACATATTATGACATGGTTATGACTGTGTCATAAGGTGTTATGACATTGGGTGTCAAGTAAAGTGTTACCAAAAGGGTAAGAACAAAGCTAGAAAATGAAAGTCAACAGTGAGTGAATAACATAAATAATTTTCACTTTAATGTTTAATTAATTATCTTAATCAAATCAAATTGTATTTGTCACATGCGCCGAATACAACAGCTGTAGACCTTACAGTGAAATGCTTACTTACAAGCCCTTAAACAACAATGCAGTTTTAAGAAAAATAAGTGTTAAGTAAAAAATTGATAACTTAAAAATAACTAATAATAAAGAGCAGCAGTAAAATAACAGTAGGGAGGCTTTATACAGGGGGAACCGGTACAGAGTCAATGTGCGGGGGCACAGGTTAGTCGAGGTAATTGAGGTAATATGTACATGTAGGTAGAGTTAAAGTGACAATGCAAATAGTCCAGGTAGCCATTTGATTAGCTGTTCAGGAGTCTTATGGCTTGGGGGTAGAAGCTTTTAAGAAGCCTTTTGGATCTAGACTTGGCGCTCCGGTACCGCTTGCCGTGCAGTAGCAGAGAGAACAGTCTATGGCTAGGGTGGCTGGAGTCTTTGACAATTTTTAGCTTGCCCCCAGTGATGTACTGGGCCGTACGCGCTACCCTCTGTAGTGCCTTGCGGTCGGACGCCAAGCAGTTGCCATACGAGGCAGTGATGCAACAAGTCAGGATGCTCTCGATGGTGCAGCTGTAGAACTTTTTGAGGATCTGAGGACCCATGCCAAATCTTTTCAGTCTCCTGAGGGGGAATAGGCTTTGTCGTGCCCTCTTCACGACTGTCTTGGTGTGTTTGGACCATGATAGTTTGTTGGTGATGTGGACACCAAGGAACTTGAAGCTCTCAACCTGCTCATCTACAGCCCCTCTTTTTCCTGTAGTCCACAATCATCTCCTTTGTCTTGATCACTTTGAGGGAGAGGTTGTTGTCCTGGCACCACACTACCAGGTCTCTGACCTCCTCCCTATAGGCTGTCTCATCGTTGTCAGTGATCAGGCCTGCCACTGTTGTGTCGTCTGCAAACGTAATGATGGTGTTGGAGTCGTGCCTGGCCATGGGTGAACAGGGAGTACAGGAGGGGACTGAGCACGCATCCCTGAGGGGCCCTGTGTTGAGGATCAGCGTGGCAGATGTGTTGTTACCTACCCTTACCACCTGGGGGCGGCCCGTCACGAATATGAATGTGTTATTGATCTACTTTAATGTTGTAGCCTATTCTCTCTTGCAAATAAAAAGTACATGTGCAGTGCACATGCTTAATTAATCTGTCTCTGAATATGAATAGAAGAGTTTATCCATACTTAAAATCAATGAGCCTTAGTATGCATAGAGTTTGGCCATGTGCAAACTATTCTATCTGTAAAATGGCTAAAACTTCCCAGTTGCTTTTCGTAATGGAAGAGGGAGTTTGACATTTTGTTCTAAGCATGAGGGAGGATCCACAGCGGAAAACATTTTAGTGCTCCCTCTAATGCACTAATATTAGCACTTCCATAAACTGTCGCATATTAATTATGCTCATAATTCCCTCCAATCTCTCACAGATGCAGTTCCATTCTGGGCTAATCTCACACTAAAGCCTCATTGCAGCATGCTGCTGATGATAAAACTGAGAAACCAAGTGTGTTTTAGTGCTATTCTTCACAATTTGTTTGAACCACAGACGGTTCCTATAAGCCAGGGTTCCCCAACTGGCCGAATTTGGCCTGCGGGTGATTTTATTTGCCCCCCCCAGGATTTGAGCTATTTTATTTTTGCATTTTTTATGGTTGAACTTAAAAGATTGTAAAACACCAGCAAATCAGCTCCAAATGATTTGAAATTGGGAAATCTGTTCCAAAGTATTCCCACGCATAATAGAGAGATACTGTATATGTGATCATATACAAATGTAAGCAAAGTTTAAAATAATTAAGTTTTTTATCAAATATTATATCTGTTTGGGTGTCTTACGGTGAATTTGTAGTCTACAAATGATTTATAATTATGTTCCAGCTCCCTGACCATCCGCTCAAGAAAAAATCAGCCCACGGCTGAATCTAGTTGATGATCCCTGCTGTAGGCTACTTTGGCGGTCAACAAAGGATTACATTAGATCATTAATCATAATAACAAATACTGGTGTTTATTCAGGATATAAACCCAGGTTCAATGTCGGAGATGAAGACGGCATGCAGTGAATGCTTTTTACTATTTTTCCCATTATGATCAAATGTGCAATACTGTCTGATTTCACTTTACAATTAATTAAGCTGTGGGATGATTGAACATAAGGAAACAGCCTATTAAATCTGTTTCCTGATTCGCAAGAATGAAGAAAAAAAAACTGCTAGGTTGCCACATTTACATTTCTGATGAAGTTGAAGGCCTGCCCTTGCAACTCTTGCTCCAGTGACAGCCAAAGTGATTATAATTACCATCCTTGTTCAAATCAAAGCCAATGTGTCTAGACACAGTTTTATGATGACAGATTGGGCATGACCCTATAAACAATAAACAACTTTACCCATCAGCTCTTTCATCTTAAGTGACTTTATCCAACCTAAATGTGGTGGGCGTATTAAAGATAAAGCGAAAATTCCAGAACATTCCAAAACAGTAATCTTCCCCAAAATAAGTCTTCACTGTTGAATATGTTTCAGTAGCCTTTTATGAAATATATCAGTTTACAATATAGAACACACAAATAATATTTTGAGACAAAATCGTTTTCTAATATAGGCGATATGGCAGAGTTCAGTTCAGGTGGTCCTGCCAATCTTCTGTTGGTGTCAGCAGTAGGATGGTGACCTCCAGAGGTGAATTGAGGTGACATTAGAGGCGCAAGGATGTTGTACACCTTGTCACCTTACCTTACCTGGCTATGCTCAACAAGGTCTTCAGTGTTGAGCAATTTCGCTCCATAGCTGGGCTATACTGGTAGCCCTACACTCATCTTGAAATACCTGAGGTAGGCTATATGGGATCATAGAAATAGAATGACAGAATTATAATATAATTATCATTCTATTTCTATGTATGAAGGAAAGCAAGCACAAGGCATCCAATACTGTAGGTTTTTAATGCACAGCTGAAAAGCCTCCCTCACACATTTTATCAAATATAAATAAATAAAACATCAACCAATTAAAATGTGAACCTGTATGCCTATGAATATGATTCCATTAACTACATTTTACTTAGAATTTCTTTGGGTCATGCCATGACCATGTTGGCATGTAGTCTTAACTGTGGACCTTGAACAACAAGCGAGGCATTTACTTCGACACATAGCCAATGACTTTCCTCTACCCTCAGCTGCCGACCGCAGTTGTGTCTGGTAGAAAGGGAACTCAGCTGGTGCTGTTGTCGTGACAACCAATAAGGGTGCATCGGACTCTTGTGAAGGGGTGCGATGTATGAACGGGGGTGGGGTAATCGGGTAGAGAGAGCGCTAGAGTGAGAGGCGCTGGTGACTGGAGAGGACTGAATTTCATCCCCACCTCTAAAGAACTCTGCTGCCTGCCCATCGCTGCCTTTACGCGGGAGCAGAACGCACAGTGGAATATAGCGCTTGCAGAGAGGGTTTTCGGAATATATGTTTTCCTCCAAGCCTATTTGTTTTCGTTATTTCAACGCGTATTTATCTTCCTCAACATCATAGAAGCCATTGGTCACACTTTGTCGTGGAGTAGGCTATTGCCAAGGGTCGGAGCGTCACTTAAATTCCCTTTTAGAAGTCCAAACACTTTCTATCGGATCTCTGCGCGTCCGGTTCGAAATGCTGGTCGGAAGGAGACCGTGTTGGAGGCAATTGCAGGCTTCTTTTTTCAGACTCCTGTGTCTTATTCCTACAGGGTTCCCCGTCCGAAGTGTGGATATGCAGCGAGCGACGGACAACATTACTATTCGTCAGGGTGATACAGCGGTTATCAGGTAGGTCTCTGCCCAACTTTCCATTCGTTCGCAACCTCCCAAGTGATGCTGAGTTTTGTCTGCAGTGCATAGAACCAGCATGGAATGAAAGTATCACTGATTCAATTGACACGTTCACTAATATGTAGGCTACTGATGCCTAATGTAATCTAATTTAAAATATTGAAATGTCACATGTGTTTTGAATAGGACATCAACTAAGTTAAATACTCATCAGTAGGGTATTATATGATAACAATAGTCTCTTTCAGATGAGAAATGTAGTGATAAAAATATGCATATTTTTTGATAGGGAGGATTTCAAGCGACTTATTTTCATTTTGATCTGATATGCGAGTTTTGATATAGCTCCGTAGCCTAGTCTATTATGTAGTCTATGCCACAGTCACATTATCATCCCCAAACTGCAAAATAATGATGTATCCTAATTTAAACGACAGTGCCCTGGTATTAATTGGAAATCACTGAAAACGTTAAGTGCGTCATAAGAATCATCAAGAGATGATGTCCAGGAAGCGGTGGATTATACTAGGCTACTCTTTTCAACGTCGGAGAGGAGAAGCAAGGGCTGTGTGGGGTAGCCTACAATACATGACGACGCAGTTTGATTTCCGAATTGCACAACAGTCCCGTATCAGTGCAAAGCGCCATAAAAGCTGCACTGTGGATGGAATCCATCATTTCTTTGTGCCAATTTTTGTCGGAAGTAGTTTTAGCCCATAGTTAATCAACACCCAGACAATGCAAGCTGTCAATTTAAGGCTATTATGTTATTGTTTGACACAGATGTCATTAGTCACGTGGTCACAGCCATGTGTTTTTGGACTGGCAGGTCATATAACTACCCCTCCCCCCTCCCAAAAACAAATTATTTGGAAGGGGTCCATGCAAGACACAACAACAATATTTCTCTCTCTCTCTAACTCACTCTCCCTCTCTCACACACACCTGCTGATTTTTTACCACTGAATTGAAAAGTATGCTAATGTCGAGTTTATTCCTGGCATAGCCTACATGGTTAAGAATTAACCATTTTGACTGAAATGTCTGAAAAATAGCTAGGAAGAAATAGGGTGTAATGGATGTTATGTATGATATTTTTATTTTTGTGTAATGTTAAATGAGAGCAATCTGATCTTTATAGAGCAGTGTTAGGTTTTGTACCCATTGTGAGGTGCATACATTGCACCAGACAGAGGCAAAGAGAGTATTGTTTTATATTCGCTGACTGCAGTAGACGGGTTGTCTATGGATTTGGGGGATCATTGCAGACACGCCCCTACTGTGCTGTATTGCCCTACAGTGCCTTTGCATGCCAATATGTTATATTTTCTCTATACTGTACATATCCTACATGACCAAAAGTATGTGGACAACTGCTTGTCGAACATTTCATTCCAAAATCATGGACATTAATATGGAGTTGGTCCCCCCTTTGCTGCTGTAACAGCCTCCGCTCTTCTGTTAACGGTTTCCACTAGATGTTGGAACATTGCTGCGGAGACTTGCTTCAGTTCAGCCACAAGAGCATTAGTGAGGTCGGGCACTCATGTTGGGCGATTAGGCCTGGCTCGCAGTCTGCGTTTCAATTAATCCCAAACGTGTTCAATGGGGTTGAGGTTAGGGCTTTGTGCAGGCCAGTCAAGTTCTTCCACACCAATCTCGACAAACTATTTCTCTATGGACCTCACTTTGTGCACGGGGGCATTGTCATGCTGAAACAGGAAAGGGCCTTCCCCAAACTGTTGCCACAAAGTTGGAAGCACATAATCGTCTAGAATGTCATTGTATGCTGTAGCGTTAAGATTTCCCTTCTCTGGAACTAAAGGGCCTAGCCCGAACCATGAAAACAGCCCCAGACCATTATACCTCCTCCACCAAACTTTACAGTTGGCACTATGCATTGGGACAGGTAGCGTTTTCCTGGCATCTGCCAAACCCAGATTTGTCTGTCGGACTGCCTAATGGTGAAGCGTGATTCATCACTCCAGAGAACGTGTTTCCACTTCTTCAGAGTCCAATGACGGTGACCTTTACATCACTCCAGCCGACGCTTGGCATTGCGCATGGTGATCTTAGGCTTGTGTGTGGCTGCTCGGCCATGGAAACTCATTTCATGAAGCCCCAGACGAACAGTGTGCTGACGTTGCTTCCAGAGGCAGTTTGGAACTCGGTAGTGAGTGTTGCAACCGAGGACAGATTATTTTTACGCACTACGTGCTTCAGCACTCAGCGGTCCCGTTCTGTGAGCTTGTGTGGCCTACCAATTTGCAGCTGAGCCGTTGTTGCTCCTAGACATTTCCACTCCACATACTTGTGTATACAGTTGAAGTCGGAAGTTTACATACACTTAGGTTGGAGTCGTTAAAACTTGTTTTTCAACCACTCCACAAACTTCTTGTTAACAAACTATAGTTTTGGCAAGTCGGTTAGGACATCTACTTTGTGTATGACACAAGTAATGTTTCCAACAATTGTTTACAGACAGATTATTTCACTTATAATTCACTGTATCACAATTCCAGTGGGTCAGAAGTTTACATACACTAAGTTGACTGTGCCTTTAAAAAGCGTGGAAAATTCCAGAAAATGATGTCATGGCTTTAGAAGCTTCTGATAGGCTAATTGACATCATTTGAGTCAATTGGAGGTGTACCTGTGGATGTATTTCAAGGCCTACCTTCAAACTCAGTGCCTCTTTGCTTGACATCATGGGAAAATCAAAAGAAATCAGCCAAGACCTCAGAAAATTAATTGTAGACCTCCACAAGTCTGGTTCATCCTTGGGAGCAATTTCCAATCATCTGAAGGTACCACGTTCATCTGTACAAACAATAGTACGCAAGTATAAACACCATGGGACCACGCAGCCATCATACCGCTCAGGAAGGAGACGCGTTCTGTCTCCTAGAGATGAAAGTACTGTGGTGCGAAAAGTGCAAATCAATCCCAGAACAACAGCAAAGGACCTTGTGAAGATGCTGGAGGAAACAGGTACAAAAGTATCTATATCCACAGTAAAACGAGTTCTATATCGACATAACCTGAAAGGCTACTCAGCAAGGAAGAAGCCACTGCTCCAAAACTGCCATAAAAAAGCCAGACTACGGTTTGCAAAGATCGTACTTCTTGGAGAAATGGCCTCTGGTCTGATGAAACAAAAATATAACTGTTTGGCCATAATGACCATCGTTATGTTTGGAGGAAAAAGGGGGTTGCTTGCAAGTCGAAGAACACCATCCGAACCGTGAAGCACGGGGGTGGCACATCATGCTGGGGGGGGGTGGTGCTTTGCTGCAGGATGGACTGGTGCACTTCACAAAATAGATGGCATCATGAGGAAGGAAAATTATGTGGATATATTGAAGCAACATCTCAAGACATCAGTCAGGAAGTTAAAGCTTGGTCGCAAATGGGTCTTCCAAATGAACAATGACCCCAAGCAGACTTCCAAAGTTGTGGCAAAATGGCTTAAGGACAACAAAGTCAAGGTATTGGAGTGGCCATCACAAAGCCCTGACCTCAATCCTATAGAAAAATTGTGGGCAGAACTGAAAAAGCGTGTGCGAGCAAGGAGGCCTACAAACCTGACTCAGTTACACCAGCTCTGTCAGGAGGAATGGGCCAAAATTCACCCAACATATTGTGGGAAGCTTGTGGAAGGCTACCCGAAACGTTTGACCCAAGTAAAAAAATTTTAAAGGCAATGCTACCAAATACTAATTGAGTGTATGTAAACTTCTGACCCACTGGGAATGTGATGAAATAAATAAAAGCTTAAATAAATTATTCTCTCTACTATTATTCTGACATTTCACATTCTTAAAATAAAGTGGTGATCCAAACTGACCTAAGAGAGGGAATTATTACTAGTATTAAATGTGAGGAATTGTGAAAAACTGAGTTTAAATGTATTTGGCTAAGGTGAATGTAAACTTCCGACTTCAACTGTATATAGTTTATCAATGCACTTGAACTAATACACAGAACAATAGGCTTGCATTTTCTCCTACATAAGACTGTATCAGAGCACACAGTCATGTTCTACGGGCAAATCACATTCAGATATTATATTGAAGACATGAATTCAAGAATTATCCAGTGTCTCTAGACCTGAAAATGTGTATCCCAGTACAATTTCATTAATTGTAGCACTTATGGTCTGTAATGTGTGAGGGATTGTACAGATCAACATCATCATCTGATGCAGCATAAGACCTATTGAAAGTTATAATAAAGTGAGAAACATTTAACTTTCAGTCTAGAGAACGATTTACTTGATCCTCTCATGGTGATGCAGTAGTGGAACAATGGGAATATTTCAACGCCTGTGGTAGCCTATAGCCTATATTGTTAACCTTTAGGCCAAAGGTGTGCTGACCACTCCGGTGTTGGCACAGCCAAGCCCAGCAGGTTTAGGACCTATAATCCATTTACTGGATTTCCTCTCACTAATCGCTTCCATCAATTCAATTACTTGATCATCAAGTTAATCAATTCAAACGTAGTTACTGTTGAATCTTACTAAGGCTCACCAATTGATATCCATTTAAAAATCCAGTCAATCAGTTTACTCAGTGCATTCATTTCCAAGACATAAGTTGTCTTGAAGTTGACTTTGTAGTAGTTAACTAAATTATCAATGACTACACAACAAACTGCAGTTGTGAGCCCAGTAGCCCAACTGAACAACATGCATTTTTCACACCCCTGTGTCAACAGAAAAATCTGATAGAAGAAAATAAGGGTCACTATGAGAGAACTTTCAGTGGGGCTCAGGGTAGTCATTTGTTGCGTGAGAAAGTGTAGCCTGTTTGACTCCATAAGCTGGTTTTGTTGTGCTGTTGCGATATCCGTGGCCTAGAGAAATAATATAGCCTTGACTCCATTACCGATGCCTGCGGCTTAGTCATGACACTACAGGCATATCGGTGGAGCTGATCCCTTAAAGAAACTATTTTGTGACACAGTAGCTGTGGTGTACTAGTAACGATGTCCCTAAGATGAGAAAGAAAAAGCGCCTTATAACACATGCAAGTAAAATTACCAAAATAATTGGCCTTTCTCAACATCAACACTTTTAATATTGATTAAAAAAAGGGTTTTGTAAAGGTTATTTGAATTTCCAGGTGTCATCAATTGTAGAATGATATCTTTATACTGTACGTGCTTGGTCTGCAATAGTAAACCTCTGTTGTATAACATTAGCTTTAGCAACTATTTACCTTTAACCTCGTGCTTGGCTAGCAGCTCAGAGTTAATCTGTTAAACCCTAAGATTGTTTAAGTCAGTCTTGTCACATGAGATGAGATTCACATAACATGTATGCATTAGTACTGCAGTCTATGTTGATGCATTCTTTAGATGAAGTACTGTATAGGTCCACTGTGGCTTACAATCATGCTGATTACGATTTATTGACGTCTTTGGCTGACATTTGACTTAATACCAATTGAATATTTTCTTCTCTACGTGCTTCAACTTAATTAATATCCCAAATGTCTTGTAACATCCCCAAACATTTAGATCACAGTGAAAATGTCCTACATTCTGAACAACTTTGAGATTGATACCACCTCAACAACCAAAATTTCACCTTCTCAGTCAAAGTGAATCACGGCTGCATCTCTAAGTTATTTTGTATCCCTTTGCAGCATTTCTGTGTCACAATGCTCTACCTTTTAATTGCTTTTTCACTGGTTGGCAGTCCCGTGGCCTGCAGGGTGCGTTCTGATGTGGGAGAAGCGCAGAAAATTGACAATTGCTTATTAAAGCATTAATGGCACAGACACTGTGATTGCTCTCCGCCGGGTCAATTATCATTGATTTGACAATATCCGCTCCGTCTCGTGGAATTTGGTTTGTGTTTTGCCCTTAGGCCCGGTGTCACAGACACCCGAATATCCCTTTCCAATTCAAGTATGAACGGCTCAGTGGGTTTGAAACCTGCTGGGTTCAGATATCAGACGTGTAAGGCGAGTTCTCATTGAGATGTACCGACATAGCAGACCCTGTGTAGCTTTTTAAATCTACAATTTGGGATCTGGGAATCCTTTCAATGGTAATTTCAATTATTGATATATACATATAAAAAGGTTACATTTCCCCAGCCTCATCCCTCAGCTTTATATCAAAACATGTGGCGGGCTCGCCATTTTGTTGTTTTTCGAATTCCAAACTGTAGCTTTAATATGACCTCCCATGCATTGGCTCAGGATCAGGCTGGAAGACATTGTGGTTTGATGGCGAATGTGGCCTTGAAAAGATGGAGCAACGTTATCTAGGGAATTACTATATTCTCAGAGTATACTTCAGCTCACGTTTGAAGGAAATCTGATTTTATTTGACATCTTCCTGGAACATGTGTTGTCAAAACAAGATTTTTCTTCTATGCTGTACAGTTGTATGTACAGTGGGGGAAAAAAGTATTTAGTCAGCCACCAATTGTGCAAGTTCTCCCACTTAAAAAGATGAGAGAGGCCTGTAATTTTCATCATAGGTACACGTCAACTATGACAGACAAATTCAGAAAAGAAAATCCAGAAAATCACATTGTAGGATTTTTTATGAATTTATTTGCAAATTATGGTGGAAAATAAGTATTTGGTCACCTACAAACAAGCAAGATTTCTGGCTCTCACAGACCTGTAACTTCTTCTTTAAGAGGCTCCTCTGTCCTCCACTCGTTACCTGTATTAATGGCACCTGTTTGAACTTGTTATCAGTATAAAAGACACCTGTCCACAACCTCAAACAGTCACACTCCAAACTCCACTATGGCCAAGACCAAAGAGCTGTCAAAGGACACCAGAAACAAAATTGTAGACCTGTACCAGGCTGGGAAGACTGAATCTGCAATAGGTAAGCAGCTTGGTTTGAAGAAATCAACTGTGGGAGCAATTATTAGGAAATGGAAGACATACAAGACCACTGATAATCTCCCTCGATCTGGGGCTCCACGCAAGATCTCACCCCGTGGGGTCAAAATGATCACAAGAACGGTGAGCAAAAATCCCAGAACCACACGGGGGGACCTAGTGAATGACCTGCAGAGAGCTGGGACCAAAGTAACAAAGCCTACCATCAGTAACACACTACGCCGCCAGGGACTCAAATCCAGCACTGCCAGACGTGTCCCCCTGCTTGTCCAGGCCCATCTGAAGTTTGCTAGAGTGCATTTGGATGATCCAGAAGAGGATTGGGAGAATGTCATATGGTCAGATGAAACCAAAATAGAACTTTTTGGTAAAAACTCAACTCGTCGTGTTTGGAGGACAAAGAATGCTGAGTTGCATCCAAAGAACACCATACCTACTGTGAAGCATGGGGGTGGAAACATCATGCTTTGGGGCTGTTTTTCTGCAAAGGGACCAGGACGACTGATCCGTGTAAAGGAAAGAATGAATGGGGCCATGTATCGTGAGATTTTGAGTGAAAACCTCCTTCCATCAGCAAGGGCATTGAAGATGAAACGTGGCTGGGTCTTTCAGCATGACAATGATCCCAAACACACCGCCCGGGCAACGAAGGCGTGGCTTCGTAAGAAGCATTTCAAGGTCCTGGAGTGGCCTAGCCAGTCTCCAGATCTCAACCCCATAGAAAATCTTTGGAGGGAGTTGAAAGTCTGTGTTGCCCAGCGACAGCCCCAAAACATCACTGCTCTAGAGGAGATCTGCATGGAGGAATGGGCCAAAATACCAGCAACAGTGTGTGAAAACCTTGTGAAGACTTACAGAAAACGTTTGACCTGTGTCATTGTCAACAAAGGGTATATAACAAAGTATTGAGAAACTTTTGTTATTGACCAAATACTTATTTTCCACCATAATTTGCAAATAAATTCATTACAAATCCTACAATGTGATTTTCTGGATTTTTTTTTCTCATTTTGTCTGTCATAGTTGACGTGTACCTATGATGAAAATTACAGGCCTCTCTCATCTTTTTAAGTGGGAGAACTTGCACAATTGGTGGTTGACTAAATACTTTTTTTCCCCACTGTATATCAGTGCCAGGAATATGAGCTATCTACAGTATGTCAGACATCTTTTGAGGATGAAAACAGATATATTATTACCTACTCAATGCTGTTTCCATGTAATTCAGGGGCAAAGTTCCAAGTGAATGGAAGGATAGAACACTTTCCAGCTAATTTAATGTTATTTGTTTTAAAGGCTACTAAAACACACCCAAACCACTCTCCAGTATAAGTGTTGGAGTGTTGTCAATTCACATTATAATGAACAGGCCGTTTTATTTTAAGTTTATCTACTTTTTGGTTTGTGGTGGGATTTACAAAGAGATTGCCTCTGATTGTTTTAGGATTTACAACAGAGAATTGTTGAAGTGTTGCTTACAACACTAGCTGCTATTGATCCCAGTAGAAAATGAATGGCTTAACTAACTCTTGACTCACGGCTCCCAATCCAAATACAAACCTCACAGTTAAGAGATTATGCTCATTTGCATAATACCAGTATAGAAAATGCATTTTCATTGTTCTCTTTAAGAACTGCACATTGATCGTATAAATACCAGACTGATTATCCTGTCTGTTCTCTGTGTGCTCACTTTTCTTGGGCACATTTTTTCAAGTCCAAAAGTTCCACTAAATCTATTAGAGTAATGTGGTTGTGTTATTATGACCGTATAAATCATCCCTTATTACCTCTAACAATTGCCAAGTCATTGACTCCAAACATGGATTTTCAATTTGGAAGAGCAGTTATTGATAAGAAGTTCGTTAGCATACTCAGAAGGAGGGCACTTACTGTAAGTGTTCATCTCCAGTACTGTAATGTTCATAGGGGCTTAAAGCTCTACCAGGAATCCTTGGCAAGTGACCCACAGAGGACATCACTGGACGCCATAGATGACGTAGATGATGGAAACGAAACCAAATCCGTTCTGGAAATTTGAAAACATTTGCATAATTCAGTTATGAGACATCTATGGCTCGCGCATCCTGTTTTGAAAAATGCAAATTCAATTACTTTGGATAGGTCAAATGGTTTATGTGTTCCTGTTATTTCAAGATCGTATTGTAGAAATATTTAGCATAAATAACAAATAGTAATGTTTTGCAACTACAGTCATGGTCAAACGTTTTGAGAATGACACAAATACTAATTTTCACAAAGTCTGCTGCCTCAGTTTTGATGATGGCATTTTGCATATACTCCAGAATGTCATGAAGAGTGATCAGATGAATTGCAATTAATTGCAAAGTCCCTCTTTGCCATGAAAATGAACTTAATCCCAAAAAAACATTTCCACTACATTTCAGCCCTGCCACAAAAGGACCAGCTGCCATCATGTCAGTGATTCTCTTGTTAACACAGGTGAGAGTGTTGACGAGGACAAGGCTGAAAATCACTCTGTCAGGCTGATTGAGTTAGAATAACAGACTGGAAGCTTTAAAAGGAGGGTGGTGCTTGAAATCATTGTTCTTCCTCTGTTAACCATGGTTACCTGCAAGGAAACACATGCCGTCATCATTGCTTTGCATAAAAAGGGCCTCACAGGCAAGAATATTGCTGCTAGTAAGATTGCACCTAAATCAACCATTTATCGGATCATCAAGAACTTCAAGGAGAGAGGTTCAATTGTTGTGAAGAAGGCGTCAGGGCGCCCAAGAAAGTCCAGCAAGCGCCAGGACCGTCTCCTAAAGTTGATTCAGCTGCGGGATCTGGGCACCACCAGTGCAGAGCTTGCTCAGAAACGGCAGCAGGCAGGTGTGAGTGCATCTGCACGAACAGTGAGGCGAATACTTTTGGAGGATGGCCTGGTGTCAAGAAGGGCAGCAAAGAAGCCACTTCTCTCCAGGAAAAACACCAGGGACAGTCTGATATTCTGTAAAAGGTACAGGGATTGGACTGCTGAGGACTGGGGTAAAGTCATTTTCTCTGAATCCCCTTTCCAATTGTTTGGGGCAACCGAAAAACCTTGTTCGGAGAAGACAAGGTGAGCGCTACCATCAGTCATGTGTCATGCCAACAGTAAAGCATCCTGAGACCATTCATGTGTGGGGTTGCTTCTCAGCCAAGGGAGTGGGCTCACTCACAATTTTGCCTAAGAACACAGCCATGAATAAAGAATGGTACCAACACATCCTCCGAGAGCAACTTCTCCCAACCATCCAAGAACAGTTTGGTGACGACCAATGCCTTTTCCAGCATGATGGAGCACCTTGCTATAAGGCAAAAGTGATAACTAAGTGGCTCGGGGAACAAAACATCGACATTTTGGGTCCATGGCCAGGAAACTCCCCAGACCTTAATCCCATTGAGAACTTGTGGTCGATCCTCAAGAGGCGGGTGGACAAACAAAAACCCACAAATTCTGACAAACTCCAAGCATTGATTATGCAAGAATGGGCTGCCATCAGTCAGGATGTGGCCCAGAAGTTAATTGACAGCATGCCATGGCGGATTGCAGAGGTCTTGAAAAAGAAGGGTCAACACTGCAAATATTGACTCTTTGCATAAACTTAATCTAATTTTCAATAAAAGCCTTTGACACTTATGGAATGCTTGTAATTATACTTCAGTATACCATAGTAACATCTGACAAAAATATTTCATAACACTGAAGCAGTGAACTTTGTGAAGACCAAAACTTGTGTCATTCTCAAAACTTTTGACCACGACTGTATTACTATGCTTATACATTCCACAACCATATCACAAGCATTGTCACATTTTAAATGGGAAAAAAACCTTGGCTGGAATTTCATAAGGAAAAAAACTATGCTACACAATTTCACGTTTTGCCTCCGGAGGGTCCCTATCTCTCAACAAGTCATCCGACTGAGTGCAGGTTTTTTACAGTTTAGAGCCTCTCCAGGCCTTTTAGCATCTCTCACAGTGCTGTCCAGCGCTGCTCTGATGGGGGTAGTGACCTGATTCAAAGCCGGGGAGACCAGGGACACACAGCATTAGTACAATCACCACATAATCCTCTCTGCTTCTGCCCTGGCAGAACCAGGATTTTCAAATCAATTTAATTTTCATCCATGATGCGGTTACAGTTGAAAAGCTGTGCGGCTGCCAGCTTCATCATTATCTCCCTGTCCCATTTTGTTTTGGAGAATGGGGTTGAAGGGAGGGAGGGCTGGTGCGGTGGGGGGATGGGGGTGTTTGGTCGGACATCTCCCCAATTTGAAGTTCCGTCGACGGTTGAGACATTTCTGAGAGCCTACTGTCTGTGAACCATCTGAGAGGCTTCTATCTATGTCGCATGCTGAACTGGAGTTGAAGCGATCGAAGGCAGGGCATGTTGTATAGTTGTGATTGTGAAGATGCTATTGTTTTTGACGAAGCTGGCCGATCTTCGTGTTGATTCTCTCACCTGGATGGATGTCTACTCTAAAGGCATCCTGAAGCAAGCTAAGAGTTCAGAGGTTACTGTGGCAGTGTGTAGCTTTACAGTTAGACATTGATCTGGCTTAGGCCTAGTTTGTTTTCTCTGTCCTCAGTTTCTCTCAGCTTCCCAGAATTCCCTGAGCTCCCTTCAGCTTGGTGATGTGTCTAAATCACTTTGCGTATTAACATCTCTATTAGGGTTGGGCGGTATCCAGATTTTCATATCGTCACACCGTACTTCTCTCATCCCGGCATTTATGGTATTACCGGCTTAGTACACAAGGGGGTGCCAAAAAAAACGGCAAAAAAGGCCATTGGGCATCTATTAACAGAATGATAACAAAATTAGCACAAGTAATAGCGAATTTCCATGAAGGCTGCTAGCTAAATATGCTAACAAGCACAAACGAAAATAGACAAATTGCAAAGACAGGCAATCCAGCTCATAAAGTTATACATATGTAGGTAGGAGCTACCGAATGTAAATGTTGGTGAGATTGGACATTTACAAGCGAATGTGAACGAGAGACATTGTGCAAATGAACAAAGTTGTGACACATGCTTTTCTGAAGGAAGAACAGTACTGGCTCTGAAACAGCATGTGTACACGCTGTGTCTGTGTTGCATCTGGAGTTGCTAGGGCAACGGGCCTGCCTGCACTGCATGGAGAAGATGGGGAGGAGCAGCCAAATAGCATTGCACTTCTGTTGTCATCTGATGAAAATGAAGCTATTTTCTGCTGAATGTGTTGCACACATGTATTTTCTGTAAAGGAAAACTATAGTTGCACGTCCCTGATCATTCTATTGAAGCAAAATATAAAACGTGACCCCTGTCAATACACAGCTGGACTCACCTGCTCCTGCTTTCTCCCGTTGTGCTATTTACAAACAAACACATGACTGGCTCAACTGTTCTGGGGAACTACGGTAAGCTTCATAATGTGACCGGTGAAATGAAGAATGTGATCTGCTTTATTTCCTAAAGTATTGCACAAGTTGACTGCAGGTATTTACTTCAAAAGTAGCTACAAGTATTACAATTTATTGAAAAACTTCAAAGAAATGGTTTCTACAGTATTTTCCAAATACCCCTGTATACCGCCAAGCCTAATCTCTGTTATCACACCAGCATTCAACTTCCTGAACAGTCCAGAAAGTAGGTAACCTGAAATTGTTCACACTGATTACTCTGTAACAGTAGACACTACAAAACAGTTAGCTTTGTTCAAATATAATTTCATTAGGGATGTGCATCTCTACTTTCATGAACGATTCGAAACGCATCTAGATGCATGGGCTCCGATACGATAGAGGAACAATACATTTTGACAGTTTGAAACGATTCGGTGTGATTCGATTTGATAAGGGGAACGAATTGATGTGATACGATGATCTTTTGTTGTTGTTGCATGAACACATGAAATTTCCATTTTAAATTATTAACTGCTGCTAACTGGAGCTGGACCTCCCTGAGGACTTATCTAAGCTGAGAGGACCCCTATTTCTTATGGTTAACCTGAACAATCTAAATAAAATGTGAATGATTGAAATTCACAATCAGCAGTTGGATGTGAGTTGTGTCCACTCTGGTAGGCGTAAACTCCCGTAAAACACCATTTTCTACAGCACATTTGGTAACAATGATGACCCAGCAAATTACATTGGTTGTCACTCAACTAATAAAGCCTATGATTTGCAGCCATTTTACAAGCATCTGAATGCTGAAGGTGCCAGATGTACAAATAGCCTATTAGAACAGGGATAGGCCTACCTCTCGTTGGCGCGAGCAGCTGTGTCTTGTGCACTGTGCATGCTCCGTTTATATCGTGACATGTTTCATTACGTCGTACGTCAACTTCATGCAATCTCATTCTGCTACCGGACAGAGAATAGGGTTTCGCAACAACAAGATGGAGGAGAGCCTATAACTTTCTAGCAAGTCAAGCTATCTTACAGAGCAGCTAAAAGCTAGGCTATGGCTATACTGTAGCTAGCGACCTCCACCTAATAATTATTATCAATAACAAATGTCATTACCATCACAATCAATAATAATTGGCTTAACAACCAATGTGTGTTATTTTTTTAACATACTATTAAAATAGTACTCACTTAATGGGTAATTGTTTGCAAGTTGCTAGCTATCCCATAAACCCATCGTCGAAACCACATTTTCATCTTCTTCTGTGGTTTGGTAACTTCCTGTTCTTCGACGGACTCTGGCCAGAGAGTTTGGAAGAAATTCAAAGTATCCTGTGTCCATCTTGCAACGGAGCCTTCTACTGCAAGGGGGTGTTGGGATTCCACTCCGTTGTACACGGTCCCCATTCAAATGAATGACATCGTGCACAACGTAACGGAGTGCTTATGGTTAATGTGAATGAGGCAGTCATACGCAGTTACATGCATAAAAGTTTGATAGGCTACTGAACTGAAGGAGAGGACACATAATTTCAGTCACAACAGATAAGAGGTATTTTCAGAATAAAACAAATGAGTAAAAAACATTAGTGAACCAGCGATTCCTAACCTTTAAATCGGTTTTCTGACCGATGCATGCATGCTTAATTTGGATCGGTTTGGTGTCCCACAGACCGATGCACTCATATCTTAAACATTTTAACCGGGGACTGATGCGTATCTGTGAATCATTACATTTTATCATTTATCGTCTTAATTATATTACCCAGGTTGGTACAGCGGATTTGTCATTTAATTATTTTCTTAAGGTTCCAGTTCACATTAGATGAATTTAAGCCTTTGTACAGTACATGTAATTAGTCAGTCAGTGTCACATTAAAGTCCTCTAGTCAAGAGCTGTTTAGCTTCCCCACATGCAGCAGGCTTTTGCTCTTAGTCACTCAATTATAGAGATATTTACTTTACTAAGGATTTGGGTCAAGAAGTGGGTTGTCCCAATTTCACAATCATTCGGAGTCAATGTTTACCAACAGAGGCTATAGTCTGATCAGGAATCCACTCACACTTGTGGGAGAAGACAAAAACACATTTTTTCTAAAGCCATTCAAAAGACCGCTAAAAGGATTGACGAGGAGTTTCTTTCTGTAGAGAGACAACATTGAAATAAATATTTGTAGTTGAAAGATCCTATACACTGAGATGGTTTTGTTTTGTTCTTTACAGAGGATCCGATAGTATCAAAGTAAAGAATCAGATTCATATCTGATAGCACCATTGGTACTATTTTTGGTTACCGTTGGTTACCACAGCAGGGTATCTAGTATACATCCATGTGGATTCAAAGCAGATTGAAGGGTTACATAGAGGGAATGGTCTCTTAAATGTCTTATTTTTTACTCATATCTCTAATGAGTTGAAATATTGGCTGCTCGTTGTTTGAATGGCATGCAGACATCCTCAGACAATGTTTCATAGTTCTATTAGCCAAAGAAATGCAGAGTATTCTTACAGTTAAAATGGGTGAATTGTTACATAGGAATTATAAACACAGGAGACAGATTTATAAGGATTTATCACACTACATTAGTACAATGTAGCGGGATTCAGGTTGGATTTCGAGGCTACCTTTACACATCAAAGTCAACATGAAACAGCTCCACAAAGTACAGTACCAGTCAAAAGTTTGGACACGCCGACTCATTGCAGTTTTATTTTTTATTTTTACTATTTTCTACATTGTAGAATAATAGTGAGGACATCAAAACTATGAAATAACACATATGGAATCATGTAGTAACCAAAAAAGTGTTAAACAAATCAAAATATATTATATATTTCAGATTCTTCAAATAGCCACCCTTTGCCTTGATGACAGCTTTGCACACTCTTGGCATTCTCTCAAACAGCTTCATGAGGTAGTCACCTGGAATGTTTTCAATTAACAGGCGTGCCTTGTTAAAAGTTAATTTGTGGAATTTCTTTCCTTCTTAATGTGTTTGAGCCAATCAGTTGTGTTGTGACAAGGTAGGGGGGGTATACAGAAGATAGCCATATTTGGTAAAATACCAAGTCCATGTTATGACAAGAACAGCTCAAATAAGCAAAGAGAAACGACAGTCCATCATTACTTTAAGACATGAAGGTCAGTCAATACGGAACATTTCAAGACATTTGAACATTTCTTAAAGTGCAGTCGCAAAAATCATCAAGCTTTATGGCTCTCATGAGGACCGCGACAGGAATAAAAGACCCAGAGTTACCTCTGCTGCAGAGGATACGTTCATTAGAGTTACCAGCCTCAGAAATTGCAGCCCAAATAAATGCTTCACAGAGTTCAAGTAACAGACACATCTCAACAATTGTTCAGAGGAGACTGTGTTAATCAGGCCTTCATGGTCGAATTGCTGCAAAGAAACCACTACTTAAGGACACCAATAATAAGAAGAGACCTGCTTGGGCAAAGAAACACGAGCAATGGACATTAGACCAGTGGACATTTTTGGCTCCAACTGCCGTGTCTTTGTGAGATGCGGTGTGGGTGAACGGATGATCTCCGCATGTGTATTTCCCACCGTAAAGCATGGAGGAGGAGGTGTTATGGTGTGGGGGTGCTTTGCTGGTGACACTGTCTGTGATTTATTTAGAATTCAAGGCACACTTAACCAGCATGGCTACAACAGCATTATACATCGATACGCCATCCCATCTGGTTTGGGCTTAGTGGGACTATCATTTGTTTTTCAACAGGACAATGACCCAACACACCTCCAGGCTGTGTAAGGGCTATTTTACCAAGAAGGAGAGTGATGGAGTGCTGCATCAGATGTCCTGGCCTCCACAATCCCCCGACCTCAACCCAATTGAGATGGTTTGGGATGAGTCGGACCGCAGAGTGAAGGAAAAGCAGCCAATAAGTTCTCAGCATATGTGGAAACTCCTTCAAGACTGTTGTAAAAGCATTCCAGGTGAAGCTGGTTGAGGGAATGCCAAGAGTGTGCAAAGCTGTCATCAAGGCAAAGGGTGGCTATTTGAAGAATCTCAAATATAAAATATATTTTGATTTGTTTAACACTTTTTTGTTTACTACATGATTCCATATGTGTTATTTCATAGTTTTGATATCTTCACTATTATTCTACATTGTAAAAAATTGTAAAAATAAAGAAAAACCATTGAATGAGTAGGTGCTTCCAAACTTTTGACTGGTAGTGTATATTTATTCTCACATCACTCAATTGTTTTATGTTGGTGTATAGCCTATGTTCATTTGCACTCTCCACTCTTAAGAACTCTCAAAAGAGCTTGAGATGTCCATCTCAGATGATAAAGCCAATATACACATGGATCTCAAAAAGAAAGGAGGACCAAGGCACTCTTCATATAATTAATTTAAATGCCTTTATTAGTATGGCATGTTCAATAGAAACAAGTTTTTTTTTTTTTTTATCAGACGTGTTTCGGCTGCATGGCCTTCGTCAGGGAGTGATACACATGGATCTCTTTAAAAGTATAAGCATCAAGGGCTAAGCTCATACACATACAGTATAAAGGGTTGTTATGACAAGGTAAACATCTAACCGAAAGCATGAGTCCAGCTACACTAGTATTACTCTGTGCGTGCAATTGATGGACCGCATATGGCTGTTGTTGGCACTAACCTGGTCTTAGCTCCAGGATGTTATTATGGAAATATATAGTAAATCTGCACCTAGCTGAGGATAACCATTGCTAGAAGTAGGACTGCTGTAAACTGACAGTCATAGCAAGTAGCCTAATTAAGACTGAAGGATTGTTGGATACAGTCAAGGTGGAGAAGTTGGAGTGCCGCAGAGCATGTTGCTGGTCCTTCCCAATATCATTTTTTGAGACCATGAATAAAGATGACTGCCTATGTCTGTCTAACCTTTGATTCATGTCAAGGTTTGACACTCAATTTGCTAGTGATCCGCTTGAGAAGCAATTTTTTGTACCCTGAAAGAAGTCTTCAGAGCAATGCTGTCTTGCCTAGATCCCCTATGTCCTCCTTACCATGCCTCAGCCCTCTAAAAGATGCTGCTGGTGGCAGTACCCCACACCACAGGTGACAGTACAGAATGTTGACTTGCACAAGAGGTATGACTAATTTAACATCACCCTTTGTTCAAAGCCACTTAAGCCACATTGGCTAAAGAACACTGCCGTTCTCTTGGTTCACAGGCTGCTTGTATTTGATGGATTCTCACCCCAAAGGACTTTTGGTTGCATTTGTCTCTGTCAATTCGCCCGTAAAACGCAGGAGCTAAGAAATATTGCAGGTTTGATAACCATGGACCTTTAATTCATACAAGGTATCTATCTGAAAGTATGTTAAGTCAAGTGTTCTCAACACTGTGAAGCTCCCCGAGATCTGATTAAAAGATGATAAGTTGGTTCCATTAATATATGGATGTTCATGTGCTCCAATGTGTTCAGGTGCTTCGTCTTGTGCTGTTGAGGGGACAAACCAACTGTGCCTGCACTGGCCAGGGATTGTGTCCCTTAGACCAGAAACAGGTGGATAAACAAAATGCCAAAGCCCTGGGAGAAAATGGCAATCCATTTTCTTTGTTTTCAATCACAAATGTATGTTTCACTCGATTAATGTTTGTTTTGTTGCGAGGGATAGATGGGTTTTGTCTCAGGCACATTCCTCTCAAACTGATTAGACTAATGACTTGCTGGTCTCACATAGACTGTCAGTCGATGTGTATGCAGTCTGCTGAAGCTGCCATTGTCATGTGTTTTCATGGCTTTGCAGCATTCACTCTAACAGGGTTAACAGGATTAGAGAGCCCTATGGTTATCCTATCAGCTGTGACGGAATACTCCATAGAGGATTGTAGGATGCACTTCATTGAATGGGCCTCAAATCATATTTAATTTCTCATACATAGGTAACAAAACACAACCGAACCTTCCCCTCAATTAGAAAAGTCACTTCTGGCAGTCACTATTAGTCAGGCCCTAGATACAAGTAGAATTTTCCCAAACCCAACAAAACTGGCCAGAGATGCTTGTAAATATGAAATCCGTGCTTTGGGTAGGGTTTTTCTTTGCAACAAATTCTATGGAAGTATTGAACCTAATCAGTGTTTTTTTTTACAAGGATAGGCAGCTTCTGTACTCTGATTTAAATACAGTTCACAGTGTTTGTTTTCCTATTACTTCTGTCATTACTTAGATGACATGGACTGCAAATGGAAATGACTGACGCTTGTGCTAAATATGGTGCATTATAACATATACAGTGGGGAGAACAAGTATTTGATACACTGCCGATTTTGCAGGTTTTCCTATTTACAAAGCATGTAGAGGTCTGTAATTTTTATCATAGGTACACTTCAACTGTGAGAGACGGAATCTAAAACAAAAATCCATAAAATCACATTGTATGATTTTTAAGTAATTAATTTGCATTTTATTGCATTACATAAGTATTTGATCACCTACCAACCAGTAAGAATTCCGGCTCTCACAGACCTGTTAGTTTTTTTTAAAGAAGCCCTCCTGTTCTCCACTCATTACCTGTATTAACTGCACCTGTTTAAACTCGTTACCTGTATAAAAGACACCTGTCCACACACTCAATCAAACAGACTCCAACCTCTCCACAATGGCCAAGACCAGAGAGCTGTGTAAGGACATCAGGGATAAAATTGTAGACCTGCACAAGGCTGGGATGGGCTACAGGACAATAGGCAAGCAGCTTGGTGAGAAGGCAACAACTGTTGGCGCAATTATTAGAAAATTGAAGAAGTTCATCCACTACGCCGTCATGGATTAAAATCCTGCAGCGCACGCAAGATCCCCCTGCTCAAGCCAGCGCATGTCCCGTCTGAAGTTTGCCAATGACCATCTGGATGATCCAGAGGAGGAATGGGAGAAGGTCATGTGGTCTGATGAGACAAAAATAGAGCTTTTTGGTCTAAACTCCACTCGCCGTGTTTGGAGGAAGAAGAAGGATGAGTACAACCCCAAGAACACCATCCCAACCGTGAAGCATGGAGGTGGAAACATCATTCTTTGGAGATGCTTTTCTGCAAAGGGGACAGGATGACTGCACCGTATTGAGGGGAGGATGGATGGGGCCATGTATCGCGAGATCTTGGCCAACAACAACCTTCCCTCAGTAAGAGCATTGAAGATGGGTCGTGGCTGGGTCTTCCAGCATGACAACGACCCGAAACACACAGCCAGGGCAACTAAGGAGTGGCTCCGTAAGAAGCATCTCAAGGTCCTGGAGTGGCCTAGCCAGTCTCCAGACCTGAACCCAATAGAACATTTTTGGAGGGAGCTGAAAGTCCGTATTGCCCAGCGACAGCCCCGAAACCTGAAGGATCTGGAGAAGGTCTGTATGGAGGAGTGGGCCAAAATCCCTACTGCAGTGTGTGCAAACCTGGTCAAGACCTACAGGAAACGTATGATCTCTGTAATTGCAAACAAAGGTTTCTGTACCAAATATTAAGTTCTGCTTTTCTGATGTATCAAATACTTATGTCATGCAATAAAATGCAAATTAATTACTTAAAAATCATACAATGTGATTTTCTGAATTTTTGTTTTAGATTCCGTCTCTCACAGTTGAAGTGTACCTATGATAAAAATGACAGACCTCTACATGCTTTGTAAGTAGGAAAACCTGCAAAATCGGCAGTGTATCAAATACTTGTTCTCCCCACTGTATCTGCATTATATCATGTCAGCAGTGAGTGGATGTGTGTGTCACTAGGCCCCAGGGAGTCCACAGTCCTCTGTCTTTAGCTCAGTGGTCTAATTTAGTCCCTTGTCTGCACTTTCTGTGGACTGTTCCTCAGCACCATTTTAGGGGATTCATCACTTCAGTTCAGCTCACTGTATTTGCTTGGCCAGCTCCCGTACTCCTTTACACTAGGGTATTTCAAAGGCCAAGAAGAGGACAGACCAAGTCCCCTACTTCAATCAAATAGTGAGAGGCCTATAGAGAACAGTTCCTTTGATAGCTTTTTTGTTATGGCGTAAGCATTTTACGGCCGTATGTGCTATTTTATGTAATGGGGTTTGCAGAGATTGTGTGAGGCTAAGAAAATGTTAGCACAGTGTGGCAAATCCTGTCACAATTTGAGAAGATTGAGAAATAAAAATGATGAAAAGTGCAGGCAACCCAATGTCGGAGGTTTGAGTGTCTTCTCCCAAGATGCTCTTTGTCACGCATCTCTTATGTACATAAAGTCTAGGAAGTATCCTTTCAAGTTGTTTTCCTATTGTAACACTCCCTAATGATTTCACCTCACCGTCTCATAGTCAGCCGTAAGGCGTTATCAAATAAAATATGTTCTTATA
This sequence comes from Coregonus lavaretus, assembly GCF_964263955.1. Lineage (NCBI taxonomy): Eukaryota > Metazoa > Chordata > Actinopteri > Salmoniformes > Salmonidae > Coregonus > Coregonus lavaretus. Next base: position 14,362,839 of record NC_140017.1, read on the forward strand.
CAGTGACAGTCATATACTGCAAACATGTGTGTACAGTCTCACAGGTGAATCAACACTATTTCAGCGACGTTGGTAGCATATGCACAGACAGCCTCAACATATTCTCACTGTCTGATCTGAATTAATGATGATGATGATGAAAATGATGCAGCACTTTTATTTACAACACCATTTTGGAGGGATTAGCCTTGCAGGGCCATCAGTGCGGGGGAGGTGAAGGGGGGAGGATGTTGGGGAGCTGTCAAGCCAAGCTCTTTCCTTTTATGGCTGCAGTCCTAGACCCAGATTATCACTAATCTCATCTTCTTTAATTTTACCTCAGTCCAGGGTCAAATGTAGCTAGCAGTTAGCCTGCGAACATCGTCACAATTGGTCGGAACTAAGAAGTGTCAGGATAAGGAGCTGTTTAGTGGTTGTAAGAAAAAACACAGGCTTAGAGGGGTTTTGTTACCAGAGTGCTTCCACCATGCATGTATTACCTCATGATTAGCAGGTTGATAGTAAATAGTCTCTTGGACCTGTATAGCTTCACTGATTCCCAGCTGGTAATGATGTCTTAGTATCCGAGGATGTAATGAAGGGTAAGATTTAATCTAAGGCCCCAGGAGACGGATGCTATTTCACAGAACGTTTTGAATTCTCTGGTTGGTTCCAGTTGTCTACTATCACTGATACAATGCAGGAGATAACACATTAGTGGGGACTCTTAACAGCCTTGGAAAATACAACATTTTGTTTCATGGGAATAACCTAATACTCCTATGTAAATCTCAATGAACATAATAAACCACGTTAGCTAGTACGTATGCATCATACTACTGTACAGCCTGAGTAGGTAGCCAACTTTAATGTTTCATGTCTAGCCTTACATTTATTCATAATTCATCCTTAATAGGATCTTCATAACTAATGGATTTAGCTCCTAATTCAGAGAGAGAGCTCATCCAACTGAATTTAATGTATCTTATTTAAGTAAAGCCTGTGGGTTGTTTATCCGGATCAAGGCCTACTTTTTAAATCAAAATAACTCATCTTAGAGGTGTTTGTTTTTTACTTGCACAAGACATAAAACAACATTTCCTGTCTCCGCTCTTATCTCTAATTTCAGTCTTCTAATCCACCATATGGAGCTCACTGAATGAGTGATAAATGTTCTGTTTGTATGCTTTGGAAGGAAACGGAGGGAGCGATCACAGGATACGCAAAACAAAACAAAATCAACAGCGGAACAAAAGGTGTAAAACCTGAGGGACATGATGAGATGTGGCTTCTGCTTCTAAAGTAACGCTAGAGGGTTGACTAAGAGGCGTATACAAAACTATCTCACAGAATCCACATCGAGTGTGTAGCTGTGTGTGTGTTTGTGGTGGTAGTAGTAGTAGCTGTGTGCGCGTACATGTGTGTGTGCGCGTGCATGTGTGTGTGCGTTATGGGGGACCATTAAACACTAGGTTGTCAGTTTTTGAGTCACTGTCTCAGCAACAGTTGACAACAATTGAAAATCCCATTAGGGATGGTGAAGAACAAATTAGGGAGGAAAACATTTGCTGCACAGAAACTGAAAATAGCTTAAGCTCTGACTCACAATTAATAGAACGTTTCCATTGCCAAATGTGAAGAGTGCCTCTTCCAAGTGCAGTGCGGACATATTTACCTTTGAACATATGTGAAACTATTAACAAAAGTTAATTATTTTATTTATATACAGTGGTTTTAAATCATATAATAAATAAAATAATGAAATAGAAAGAAATATAGCCGATTCACCCTTTTAGACTACAAACAAAACAACACTTTGCGAAAATTCCAAGCCTCACATCACATCTGGATCATATTGAATCCCCCAAAATTGCTGAGATGGTGTTGACGAAAATAAATATTGATCGCCTCGCTGAAAATGTCACTCTGTGCTCCGGGCCGTGTATTCTGCAGATGTGCCATTGGTGTTCTTTTTCACACTCTCTCCTCTCCTTCCCCACTGTCAGCTTATCTTCTTCTCCCCTCCTCCTCTTTTCTCCGTAGAGCCCCCTGCTTCTCCCTAATTGACTGTTATTGCCAGCCTCCCAAACCCACTTTTCAAGGGCAGACCAGGGAGAGGAAGGCCCTCCTTAAGCTCTCAAATGGCTCCGATTGTACATCCACGAATGGAATCTGTACAAGAGTCCATAATTGTAATCAGTCACACAAGCAGCCATATCTAAGGCAGGATATGTGCCTCAGCCACCCTACTGCTGAACAGCATGGGAGCTGTCCAATTTAGCCACTTCAGCCTTGCAAAACAACATGGCAGGCTGGCAAACACACAACCAGTCATTTATGGGGAAGGACTTGTGCAACAACACACATGGAAAGCCAGTTCTTTGGGTCTGTTATTATATGCTAGTGTTACTAGTAATTATCTAGCATTATCATACTGCAAGTTCCTCAATTTCTGGGATGATTATGTTTGCAAAGAGTCTTTGGGTTGTAGCAGATTGTGTTGCTTTGGAACTCACAGTCACTCCCTCCATCCATAGTTATGAAGATGTGATGTGGAAGAAAATGGATAAAATCCTCATAGCAGGTGGATGGCCAACTTCTGGCAGCAATTTTAATATCCCGATATCCCGATTCCTTCTTACATTAAAGCTTTTAGTTAGTATCTATTTTTATACTGTACTCTCCTTAGTTTATGCTTTTGAACAGATGCATTAACTGCTGCTCCTAGTGACTTGGCTCTCCAAATGCACTGTCAGGAAAGAACTGCCAGGTTTCAGAAAACTATTTAAATGCACGTTTCCACTGTGTATTCATAGCTTGCTCAGAGGCAGCTTATATGAGGAGCTGTGGCCTCAATGTCAATCTCCCTAATCTAGGTAAGTGCTATACACATAATATTGTATGCATTTATTTATCAATGTGACCACCTATGGGTTTGAAGTGTGTGCCTCTTCAGATTTCCACCCGGATTTCCCTAAACCGAGGGATTTGTTCAGCAAAACCGATGTGTCCAAGATGGAATTGAACCAGGGCGTCGTGACTGGAAATCTATCTGTAGTTTTCAAAACATCTAGGTCACGTAGACGAGCGTCCAGTCATCTGGGCTATCAGGCATAACGGGTATAGATAACCCTCTGATTAGGCCCAAAGTAACCAGAGAATAAAGCAGATCAATCCAAATCAGCTGGAAAATGTGCATACTCCAATGATGAAATGGCGAAAAAATATTATGGGACTGACCTTAGATTTGATTAGCTAAATGTCTCCTGCTGCAATAAAACACCAGAACCCAGAGATGAACCTGTAGAAGATGCCGGAACATAAATCTGTTTAAAACATAATGTATTTTTTCTGGGATGATTATGCCTTCCCTGAGTTGTATCAGTGTGTGTTTTAAATACACTATCTCTTTATTGGATAGTTTTTCCCTTACATGCTCTAGAATGGTGAAAAATGTGAATGGTATTGTTCTTTAAAATAATCCCCATTATTCCTTGCTGGTTTCAACCTTAATAAGTTTGGCGGTGTGTTTAGTGGTGATATACAGTTGTCATTTAGCCAAAGTTTCAACAGCTTTGAAGATGAGAACAATAGACTCCCTCACTATGGGAACAACCGCGTCACAGCACAGGGAGGTGCATCAGTCAGTCGCACGTTATCCGACTGACTTCATACACCCACCCACATGTGTGCATAATCGAGAGGGAACAGGAGAGAATAGTGTGAAATAGTGTTCAGTGCTTTGGTAAAGGTTGGGAAAGGCTTTGACTCCTGTGCTGTGTGTAATAGACGAAGGAAGAGAAGTGCTGATTCTACTGTGACCCAGTGGTGCAGCAACCCTGGCCTGGCATTTTGCCGACCTACCTGTTGGAACATATTGGACTGTGTTTCTAATAATCTACAACAGCCTGGGAGGTCCTGTTCATATGTTCCTGTGTGTGTCTCTCTCTGTGTGTGACTGGGGGGGGAGGGGGGTGTGTTGTGTCATTTTGTATTAATATGGTTGAGTGGGGTTTAGTGCTATAGTGTAATTTTCCCATGATATTTCTGTTTAGTGTGCTTGTCTCTGTATGCACCATGAAACCTGAGACTTGGACTGAATTATGTTGTCATCTGCCTTTTTGATTTATCCCACTTACTGTAGGGATGCAGTCGTAGGTTCAGTTTAAGTGAAACAATTGGTTTGTTTACGGTATGGTTCTTCAGTGCTAAGGATCGGGTGGATAGCAGGCGTTAATCTAGGTCCACTAAATCCAGTCCACAAAGACAGCAGTGGCACTGTGGAAATAGATCATAGAGAGCTTGGTGTTGCTGCTGCTGTGAAAAGTCATTACGACTGGCCTAGATATTCACGTTTTCACCACTCTCCTCCCCCTTCACCAAGTACCACACACAGCACCCGATTTACATACTGTACCATCTTTTCATCTGCTAAAGCCACGATAAATTAGCACTTCCTTTGCATTTTATATTGTACGTAATGAAACCGTAATGGGACAGGCGGTTAAAAATGATCTGTGGTACAGTAGTTCCTCGGGTTATGAAATCTGTTTTTTATCTACATAATTGCCTTGACACGCTGTGGAGATTTTTTTTTGGCTGAAACACACACTACTAGTGAGAAAGTGCTGAAGAAGGAGATGGCGAGATGCAGTAACTGCCTCCTAGTTCCAGGGCTATGATGACGGGAGAGGCAGGCAAGCTGTGTCATCTCATGATGAGGAGAGAGCTAGGGGAGCTGGCATCCTGTCAAACCTCTACTAGTGACTATTATCAGGATGAGAGCTGAAGCTCACTGACTCCCTCTCCTCTGTTCCCCCAGGTATCCCTTCCCCAAAGGAGAGAGAGAACATTCAGCCATCTTCACTTATCCTCCCTCAGAATCTCTCTGTTCCGTTGCCTATGTTCCAAACCCGACAATAAATAAGCCTAGGGTAAAGTTTGAATTATAAACGGATTAGCCTCTGCGGAGACAAATTAAAAGCGAGTGCGAGGCGGGGTAGCTGCATAGATGCAGAACTGTGCTCAAGGTACGGTATGATTAAAAAACATTATCTTTGTCTTCCCAATATAGACTTCAGTGAGAATGATCCAGTCTGTTCTCATCAGGACATCGTCGTAGACTAATGAGGATTCTGGGGGTTTCAGCCGAGTTTAGGCTTCAGGAGAAGAGCTGTCAGCACCCACTAGCTAAGGAACGTCTAAAATATGCAGCGTTGAAAGATTACTCTGAGATCATATTTATTTGATATTCTGTTAAAGATACACTAAGAAGGATACAGATAATATAACTGCATTTCATGTGTGAAGTATGCGTGCTAAGTCTTCTGATTCCACTGATCAATTATAAAAGGCCCTGCGAGAAAGGACTAATTAACACAAAGAGATATTTAGATGTGTTTTGTCCCATATTTGTTTGACAAAAATGCAGTGATATCATTTCCACTTCAATTTGCATGTAATTATGATGAGTGAAAAAAACTTAAGATCTCAGCACTTTCCTGAGTTGGAGAATGTACGGCCATTATGTTCATATTGAACCAGCTTGTTATAATAGCACCCACCTACGGTAATTGCAGTACCATTCTGCCAACACCTCCAGAACCACAGTGGTCTTGCTAGAATTTACTTGAAATCATATTGCATCCTTTTGCAGTAAAACAATTGAAATGAAGAGCAAGGACAAACCGTTATAATTATGTCAGTCTTTTTACGGCACCTATTCTGCTTTATAACAACTGTAATTCCCCATCGAGTGTCAGCCCAATTAGCATCCGCAATCCGTTGTATATACACAGCTTTTCCCTTTCCTTCTCTGCCTGTCTTACATGGTCTCTTTGACTTTGGTGGCTCGCTGGCTCATCTCCAACAGAAACACAATCTTAAATGTATAGTTCAATGGCACAAAGGGGTGTTTTTTAAAGCAATGTTTACAGGAGAGAAGAAATACTTCAAAGAATGGTCCCATAATGCATTTAGCATTGAGAAAGCATGGAAGAGTTAGTTGTTGCTGTGTATTACAGAAGAAAAATAAGTATACAGAGACTTATTTTTTAAAACCGTGGCCTTATCATAGTCTGAAAACTGACATCGTTTCCAACTAGGTCTTTCTACATTAATGTTGGGACTTTTCTTTTCAATGCAGTGCATCATGAACATGAATTACTTCTATAACTCTAGCCCTCACTAATAGCTTTTAGTTAAGGAGAATTGTATGCTTGTATTGATGCATTTGGATGAGTGTGTCTTAAAAGCAGTGGAGGCTGCTGATGGGGAATGGCTCATAATAATGGCTGGAACAGAGCGAATTGAATGGCATCAAACACATGGAAACCATGTGTTTGATGTATTTGATACCATTGCACCTATTCCACTCCAGCCATTACCATGAGCCTGTCCACCAACCTCCTGTTGTTAAAGGTATACAGGCATCAATTAGGCTTCCTTTTCAGACTGAAGCAAGCAGCTTTGGGGTAATTAACATGTCCAACATCAATTGACTGGACTGGGTACTATCCATCACTTCTACTAGCCTGAAAAGGCCCAAACTGTTCAGCATGAGTGATCTTTTCTGGGTCCCAACTCTGTTTGCTACGAGTAATCAGTTCAAAACACAACAACAAACGCAAAACAGTGGATTTGCCCAGATTCACCTCACCTACTGTAGCCCCTTGACTTTGGGCTCATAGCTCTCATGCAGAGGATAAGGATACATACTGTAACTGTGTTTGGAGGTTAAGGGCTTCATTCGTCCTCTCAGGAGAGGGTTCTGCCCTCTCTGAAAAAGAGTCTCTGTCTTTTGTAAGAACCACTTTATCCATTAATATTTTCAGTGACAGTACATTTTTTTTGTATTAAAAAAGGAATTCAGGGATTCTTAATGATTTCTCAAATTCTGTTATAACAGAAGTTAACCATTAAATACATCTACTGTATCTAAGCATAGTATTTTCATAAGTAGACAGCTTTAGCATATGGCAGCACTGTATATTCTGATCATCAATTAGGATGAGTGGAATTACTTTGGTGGACAAAAGGTGTATAAGAGGAACCTAATAAGCATGTTCAAGCCTTTGAATGGATGTATTTAGTTGAGAGATGATTAAGGATTACCTGCTCTGACTCACAGCATTATTATGGTAGTCATGCACTAGAATGATTCTAGCGTTTTAATTAAACTTCTCATTATGACGAACTCTCCTTGATATTATCTATATTCCTAAATAAATTGATATTCTCTCCATTCTCTAATTACCTGCTGGTCTTAGAAGAGTCGGACTTCTCAGATGATGACTGTCACAAGCCGGGCTAGAACTCCGGTCTCAGATGTGTAGAGCTGGGGGTACTACCCCTTAGCCACAGAGGAGATGTTGTAGGACCCAAATGAAACACCCAAGGCAAGTAGATTTAATGTTCCAAAACAGGAGGCAAAACAAAACAACTCCACGAGGGGAGAAAAACAAACTAAAGATAACTTCGAACAACTTACTAGGACTGACACGGTGGGACAAAGCAGGAGACACATAGTCAGGACGCAATAACCAAGTGAGAAACAAGGGGAAAACACACAGCTAAAATACTAAAGGGAAAACAAGGCACAGGTGACCTGGATCAAACTAATGAGGACACATGAGGAAGAACAAAGGCAGAGGGGAACACAGCTGACCTCTAGAGGCCAGGAGACAAACAGGAGAAGCAGGAAGCTGACAGGACCCCCTCCTCTAGGAACGACTCCTGACGTTCCTTCCAGAACACCCTGGCCTCAGGGTGCGAAAATCTCGGACCAACCCTGGATCCAGGATGTCCCTGGCTGGAACCCAGGAGCGCTCCTCTGGCCCGTAGCCCTCCCAGTCCACCAGATACTGCAGAGAGTTCTGGACCCTCCGGGAGTCCAGTATCCGGCGGACTGTGTAGGCTGGCTGGCCGTCAATAATCCTGGGAGGTGGCGGGGGTCTGCGTGGGGGGGCAAAAGGAGAAGACAAGACAGGTTTAATAAGTGAGACATGGAAAGTGGGGTTAATACGAAGGGAGCGAGGGAGAACCAAACGATAAGACACAGGGTTAACCTTTCTAGCAATGCGGAAAGGGCCGATGTATCTCTGGGAAAGCTTCTTGGATTCGACCCGGAGGGGCAGGTTCTTAGTGGCCAACCAAACTCTCTGACCAGCTCGGAAACTAGGGGCCGTCCGGCGGTGGCGATTAGCCTGACTTTGGTATCTCTGGGAGGTCCGAAGGAGGGCACGCCTGGCCTTCTTCCAGGTCCGCCTACAGCGTTGGACAAAGCGCTGGGCCGAGGGAACACCAACCTGCGCCTCCTCCTCTGGAAATAATGGAGGGTTGTAACCGAACTGGCATTCGAATGGGGACAATCCGGTGGCTGAGGACTGGAGGGTGTTGTGGGCATATTCAGCCCAAATGATATAGGTGGCCCAAGACGTGGGATTACTGGCCGCCATACACCGCAGGGTGGTCTCCAGATCCTGATTAACCCGTTCCGTTTGGCCATTAGACTCTGGATGGAACCCCGACGATAGGCTGGCTGTGGCCCCAACAAGCCTGCAGAAGGCCCCCCAAAACCGGGACGAGAATTGGGGACCTCGGTCAGAGACCACGTCCAGGGGAATACCAAATATCCGGAAGACATGGTTCATGAGGAGCTCAGCAGTCTCCTTAGCCGAGGGCAGCTTGGGCAGGGGGATAAACCGGGCAGCCTTAGAGAACCGGTCTACCACCACTAGGATGACGGTGTTGCCCTGGGATAGAGGAAGTCCCGTAACAAAGTCCAGAGAAAGGTGTGACCATGGCCTTCGAGGAACAGGTAAGGGATGGAGCAGTCCCTGGGGTCGCTGGCGTGTCGACTTTCCCTGGTTGCACACAGGGCAGGCCTCAACATAGCCCTGCACGTCCTTCTTGATGGACGGCCACCAAAACCGCCGTCGGAGGAACTCCAGTGTGCGAGCTCTGCCTGGATGGCATGTCAAGGGCGACTCATGACCCCACTGCAAGACGCGGGCCCGAACAGAGAGAGGAACGTACAGGCGACCGGCAGGACCACCGCCTGGATCGGGCTCCTGGACAAGAGCTTCTCGTACCCCTCTTTCTAGTTCCCACTGAAGAGGTGCGACGATCCTAGACCTCGGAATAATCGATGCCAAGGGCTTCTCTTGTACCTCGGGAGAGTAGACTCGAGACAGAGCATCCGGCTTGACGTTCTTGGTGCCAGGTCGGTAAGTCAGGAGGAACTGGAATCGATTAAAGAAAAGAGACCATCGTGCTTGCCGAGGGTTCATCCGCTTAGCCTGTTGGAGATATTCCAGGTTCTTGTGGTCTGTGAGAACCTGGAAAGGGTGCTGAGCCCCCTCAAGCCAATGGCGCCACTCCTCCAAGGCCAGTTTTACCGCAAGCAACTCTAGATCCCCCACGTGGTAGTTGCGCTCGGCCTCAGACAGGCGGCGAGACATGAAGGCACAAGGGTGTAATCTCCCATCCGCACCCCTCTGTGACAGGACGGCTCCTACCCCCACTTCTGAGGCGTCCACCTCCACCACGAACGGTCTTTCTGGGTCAGGGGTCACCAGAATCGGAGCAGAAGTGAAGCGGCGCTTGAGATCCTCGAAGGCCCCTGCTGCTTCCGGACCCCAGTGAATCTTGGTCCCTCCTCCCTTGGTAAGCGTCGTCAAGGGGGCTACCACCGAGCTGAAATTCTTGATGAACTTCCGATAGAAGTTAGAAAAGCCAATGAACCGTTGAACCTCCTTGACCGTGGCAGGTGTGGGCCAATCGTGGACCGCCTTGACCTTCTTGGGATCCAGCTCTAGGTGCCCGGGAGTGACAATAAACCCGAGAAACTGAGTCTGAGAAACATGAAATTCACACTTCTCAGGCTTAACGTAGAGGTGATTGTCAAGGAGCCTCTGGAGAACCCGGCTAACATGCCCCTCATGCTCCTTCAGTGACCTCGAGAAGATGAGGATATCGTCCAGGTACACGAAGACGAACAGATTAAGCATATCCCGGAGAACATCATTAATCAGGGCTTGGAATACTGCGGGGGCATTGGTGAGCCCGAACGGCATCACCCGATATTCATAGTGTCCCGTGGGCGTGTTGAACGCCGTCTTCCATTCGTCTCCTGGCCGGATCCGCACGAGATGGTAAGCATTGCGGAGATCCAGCTTAGTAAAAATGGAAGCCCCTTGAAGCAGCTCAAAAGCAGTGGCCATGAGAGGAAGGGGGTATCGATTCCGAACCGTGATCTTGTTGAGTCCCCGGTAATCAATACAAGGCCTAAGACCCCCGTCTTTCTTTTCAACAAAAAAGAAGCCCGCCCCAGCCGGGGAAGTAGAGGCATAGATGAGGCCGGCTGCCAAGGACTCCTTAATGTAGGTGTCCATAGCTGCGTGCTCGGGGGAGGACAAGGAAAAGATCCGACCTCTAGGAGGGCAGCACCCAGGGAGTAGATCAATGGCACAGTCATACGTGCGATGAGGCGGTAAGGCAGTAGCCCGGGCCTTGCTGAATACTGCCTTGAACCGATGGTAAACACTGGGGACTCGGGAGACGTCAACAGACTCTTGAAACTGGGTACTAGGGGCTGAGGGACTCTGAAGCATGCAGGTGAGTTGGCAAGTGGGACCCCAGCTTAGAATGGTGCCAGTAGGCCAGTCGATCTGGGGATTATGTCTGCATAGCCAAGGGTGACCCAGGATAATAGGATACTCGGGAGAGTCAATGAGATAGAAGGTCTCCTCCTGCTGGTGTTGAGAGATGGTAAGTCGCAGGGACTGAGTCGCCTCAGTAACCTTTCCTGGTTCCAGAGGTCTGCCATCTAAGGCTGTAACTGCCTGGGGTTGAGGAAGTAGTTGGGTAGGGATCTTAAGTTCCTTAGCCAAGGTTACATCCATAAAATCACCTGCGGCACCGGAATCGATCATAGCCTGGACCCGATGCTGGTGGCCCTCCCAGGACAGAGTGGCTGGAATAGCTAGGACCGCGTTAGTAGGAGGAGCTCTAATCTTCCCCATCACAACCCTCCTGTAGCTGGGCGGGGACAGGCGTTTCCCGAAAGCTCGGGGCAAGTGGAGCGGAAGTGGCCGGCAACCCCGCAGTAGAGGCACCGACGCTCCGTCATGCGACGTTCCCTTTCGTTGGGAGAAAGCCTGGAACGGCCTAACTGCATGCTCTCCGGGGAATCCTGGGGCAGTTCAGGCGCCGGGGCAGCTCTGAATGACGGAGTCCAAACAGGAAAAACAGAGCTGCTCAGAGGAACTTGGGACTGAGACACCTGACGGCGAGCCGTTCTCCGCTCTCTTAGACGATTGTCCAGGCGGATGGCCAAGGCTATGAGGGACTCGAGATCTCCAGCTGGTTCTCGGGTGGCTAACTCATCTTGAAGGGGCTCAGATAACCCTCCCTGAAAGCAGACCCTCAGCGCTTCATCATTCCATCCGCTCCTTGCTGCTATGGTCCGGAAATCAATGGCAAAATCTGCCGTGCTTCGGGGGCCCTGACGGAGAGACAGTAGGCGCTTGGAAGCCTCCCGCCCACACCCGCTTGAACTCTTCTACAAATGCAGCGTGGGAGTCACAACAGACCTCCTGGGACTGCCACACCGCAGAAGCCCAGGCGAGCGCCTTTTCTGAAAGAAGGGTAATGATGTAGGCAATCTTGGAACGGTCTGTGGGAAAACTTGAGGGTTGGAGCTCGAAGGTGAGGGAGCATTGGGTGAGGAAACCCTGGCAAGAGCTTGGATCCCCAGAAAAGGGCTTGGGAGGTGGTAGTCGGGGCTCCGCCAACCGAGAAGGCCTGTCGTCACTGGGGGGTGACCTGGGGGAAGGGAGAGGACCAGGGAGGCGTTCAAAGAGCTGGCGAAGGGCACTCATCATTTCGGCCAAGAGTTGAGAATGACTAGCCATCAGCTCCTCTTGTCGGCTGAGAACGGCTTCATGGCGCTGGAAAGAAGCCTCATGTCGAGTGATCACCGCCAACAGGTCCTGGGAACTGAGTGTTTCTGGGTCCATGATTGACTTGGTTATTCTGTCACAAGCCGGGCTAGAACTCCGGTCTCAGATGTGTAGAGCTGGGGGTACTACCCCTTAGCCACAGAGGAGATGTTGTAGGACCCAAATGAAACACCCAAGGCAATACTCCAGGCAAGTAGATTTAATGTTCCAAAACAGGAGGCAAAACAAAACAACTCCACGAGGGGAGAAAAACAAACTAAAGATAACTTCGAACAACTTACTAGGACTGACACGGTGGGACAAAGCAGGAGACACATAGTCAGGACGCAATAACCAAGTGAGAAACAAGGGGAAAACACACAGCTAAAATACTAAAGGGAAAACAAGGCACAGGTGACCTGGATCAAACTAATGAGGACACATGAGGAAGAACAAAGGCAGAGGGGAACACAGCTGACCTCTAGAGGCCAGGAGACAAACAGGAGAAGCAGGAAGCTGACAGATGACAATCATGGTGGTTATCACTGTCGCAGTTGGAGACTCTCTGCATAGGCCACGTACAGTGTATTAGTTTGAATCTTATGACCTCTCCCCAGTTTTTTCTGTCTTCGGTCTAGTATTGCTTTTATGTACAGAAGGGAAATGCAAAGGTATTGATTTAACTTTTATTGCCTCATAACAGGGGCTCCTATAATGTTGTGTATTTGTTTTTCACTAATGCTCAGTCAAGCTGTGGCCAGTGTTATGGATACTATTAACCCTATAGGTGCTGATACACTAAGCCGCCTATAGTGGGCAGATGGGTCATATTTCCAATTCCAGCCATCTCAGTGGTGTTCGACAGAGAAAATACCTTGATAGTGATGCTGTGTTTGTTTACCTCTCTCTCTCTCTCTCTCTCTCTCTCTCTCTCTCTCTCTCTCTCTCTCTCTCTCTCTCTCTCTCTCTCTCTCTCTCTCTCTCTCTCTCTCTATCTCTCCCTCCCTCCCTCCCTCCCTCCCTCTCTCTCTCTCTCTCTCTCTCTCTCTCTCTCTCTCTCTCTCTCTCTCTCTCTCTCTCTCTCTCTCTCTCTCTCTCTCTCTCTCTCTCTCTCTATCTCTCCCTCCTCTCTCTCTCTCTCTCTCTCTCTCTCTCTCTCTCTCTCTCTCTCTCTCTCTCTCTCTCTCTCTCTCTCTCTCTCCCTCCCTCCCTCCCTCCCTCCCTCCCTCCCTCTCTCTCTCTCTCTCTCTCTCTCTCTCTCTCTCTCTCTCTCTCTCTCTCTCTCTCTCTCTCTCTCTCTCTCTCTCTCTCTCTCTCTCTCTCAATCCTTCTCTGATTAATTAAAAGCCTGGTATATCCAGAATTTTTGAATTAAATAACTAATGAACAGATTTTCAATGCCAAGTGAGAGCATCTGCTGTAAAGATGTGGAGTCAACTTTCATGAATTCTAAACACACTCTAGAGAATCACATAGCGATACACAGAAGGGGTAGGTGGGATAAACAAGGTTCATCTGTCTCTTTGCACATGCCATACTGATCTTCTGAGCCCTCTCCATAGATCTCTGTAGTGCTAATGGGGCCCAGACAAGAAGTTCCCTCATGGGAAAAATAAGGTTATTCAATTCATTTTTTGAATGTGCACAACCCTTAAGTTTAAGGGGCGTTCATGATGTTTTAAATAGTTACAACACTATGTCTGATCTAAAGTACGGTGCACATTTTAGGACACCCTCAGCCTCAGTGTCATGTAGTGGGATTCATCAATGTTAGCCTGGATGATAGTCGTTTGGGGGGGTAGATGGCATTCATTGTAGCTACCTTCATGTCAGAAAGAGGCCATGTTTATACAGCTATCATTACTCTTTTATAAACGCAGCTCCTAAACCCCGGTGACACCACCCGCCCCCTCATTTAGATTTATGAGAGGGACTGAAGGAAACGGGATTATGACTATACAGTGGCTTGCGAAAGTATTCACCCCCCTTGGCATTTTTCCTATTTTGTTGCCTTACAATTAAAATGTTTTTTGGGTGGGGTTTGTATCATTTGATTTACACAACATACCTACCACTTTGAAGATGCCAAAACAATTTTTGGGTGATACAAACAAGAAATAAGACAAAAAAACAGAAAACTTGAGCGTGCATAACTATTCACCCCCCCAAAGTCAATACTTTGTAGAGCCCCCTTTTGCAGCAATTACAGCTACAAGTCTCTTGGGGTATGTCTCTATAAGTTAAAGTGGTTATCCCACTGGCTATAGGGTGAACGCACCAATTGGTGAGTCGCTCTGGATAAGAGCGTCTACTAAATGACGTAAATGTGCCCTTGAGCAAGGCACTTAACCCTAATTGCTCCTGTAAGTCGCTCTGGATAAGAGCGTCTGCTAAATGACTAAAATGTAATGTAAATGTAAGCTAGCCACTGGGATTTTTGTCCATTCTTCAAGGCAAAACTGCTCCAGCTCCTTCTTGGACGGGTTCCACTGGTCTACAGCAATCTTTAAGTCATACCACAGATTCTCAATTGGATTGAGGTCTGGGCTTTGACTAGGCCATTCCAATACATTTAAATGTTTCCCCTTAAACCACTCGAGTGTTGCTTTAGCAGTATGCTTAGGGTCATTGTGCTGCTGGAAGGTGAACCTCCGTCCCATTCTCAAATCTCTGGAAGACTGAAACAGGTTTCCCTCAAGAATTTCCCTGTATTTAGCGCCATCCACCATTCCTTCAATTCTGACCAGTTTCCCAGTCCCTGCCGATGAAAAACATCCCCACAGCATGACGCTGCCACCACCATGCTTCACTGTGGGGATGGTGTTCTCGGGGTGATGAGAGCTGTTGGGTTTGCGCCAGACATAGCGTTTTCCTTGATGGCCAAAAAGCTCAATTTTAGTCATCTGACCAGAGTACCTTCTTCCATATGTTTGGGGAGTCTCCCACATGCCTTTTGGTGAACACCAGGCGTGTTTGCTTATTATTTTCTTTAAGCAATGGCTTTTTTCTGGCCACTCTTCCGTAAAGCCCAGTTCTGTGGAGTGTACGGCTTAAAGTGGTCCTATGGACAGATACTCCAATCTCTGCTGTGGAGCTTTGCAGCTCCTTCAGGGTTATCTTTGGTCTCTTTATTGCCTCTCCGATTAATGCCCTCCTTGCCTGGGCCATGTGTTTTGGTGGGCGGCCCTCTCTTGGCAGGTTTGTTGTGATGCCATATTCTTTCCATTTTTTATAATGGATTTAATAGTGCTCCGTGGGATCTTCAAAGTTTCAGATAGGTTTTTATAACCCAACCTTGATCTGTACTTCTCCACAACTTTGTCCCTGACCTGTTTGGAGAGCTCCTTGGTCTTCATGGTGCCGCTTACTTAGTGGTGTTGCAGACTCTGGGGCCTTTCAGAACAGTTGTATATATACTGAGATCATGCGACAGATCATGTGACACTTAGATTTCACACAGGTAGACTTTATTTAACTAATTATGTGACTTCTGAAGGTAATTGGTTGCACCAGATCTTATTTAGGGGCTTCATAGCAAAGGGGGTGAATACGTATGCACACACCACTTTTCCGTTATTTAATTTTTAGAATTTTGTGAAACAAGTAATTTTTTTCATTTCACTTCACCAATTTGGACTATTTTGTGTATGTCCATTACATGAAATCCAAATAAAAATCAATTTAAATTACAGGTTGAAATGCAACAAAATAGGAAAAATGCCAAGGGGGATGAATACTTTTGCAAGGCACTGTATATCACAGGGCATTTCATGCTATTCCATGAAAACACCATATTTCATCATCAATGACAGAATGGTTTTTATATGAAATCAAACGCAGATCATTTTTAATGGGGTGTTGAGGAAATAAAAGAGCACTAGAATAAAGTACAGCCCGCACAACCGACAGCTCCAACACTTACCCTTCATTGATTAGTGTTTGCTACCCAAGTCCACCACATCCTTATAAACTAACTACACATATACTTGCATAACAGATCTAATGATGAGACTGGGAGACAGGTTTCCCAATTAGCTGTGCATAGAAATCACCCTCATTACGCTCTATGCATTACATTGTTTGTCACGCAGCAACGAGCCATGAGTCAGACAAGGAAGTTATTTGCTATGGCAGCTCTTCCAAGTCGAAGGCCAATGAACATGTGTGTCGTGCACCACTTGAAGTTCAAAATACAAGAGAACCAGTACACCTTCATCAGAGTGGGAATGGTAGATCATTATCATGCACACTAGATGACCCACTCCAAGACTCACCACTCCCCTCCCTGTGTCTGTTCAATGAATTGGGCCACTCCTTTTCACATCTTGTCCCGGAGAGAATACCCACAATCTGTGCTCACAAGCTATTTGGGCCCAATTAGTTTGAACAGGACGCCACCCTGCATTATGCACACACACTTAACACGTCATTTGTAGCAATTTGTTACCTGTTTATATGTAAATCACTATCCCAATTAGAGGAAAGTAGCGTGCTTGTGCAAGCTGTCGATACCAGGAGGAGTCCTGAGGGGATGGACTCAAATTATATCTTCATCCTGTCAATAGACACCGTCATGTTATGCTGCACAGTATATTCTGCTGGTGTTGAGCTGGTGGAAGAGTATAGAGAGACATCCAGCTAGTTGACACTTTGTATTGGAGACAGCAAAGAAGGTGAAAGTAACACTCATTGAAGACGAAACCTTTTTTGTCTCTTTCATTTTTCTGTCACCAGTGGTTAAATAGACACGATTACAGTTTCTTACAGTTTATTTTTACAAATCCAAATACCGTACAGCCAAATATCATGAAAGGCGGCAATTATGCATTTCTCCAGATTATCCCTGACATAAAGTAATCCTTTTGGGTCATTATGAGGACTGTAGTGAGTTTTCAGTAATCAATCTTAACAACCCTCTTTAATTTGCCACGGTCAGCGCCTCCATCCGGCCTGCCCTTGTCGCTTGACTGCACCAGCCAATTACAAAACGTAACTATGTCAGCTTATTACACGACAGGCTGGGGCCCATATTGACTCTCTCAGATTTGTTGGAGCCTCCAACCTCAGGCACAATTAATTACAGCAATGCCCTTGTTAAGTGTTTGAAAGAGGTAGAAATATACCTTTTCTTTATTGTTATTTTATTTATCTTGTGGATTATGTTAATTACTTTATCTACTGTTGAACACATGAGCGAATCGCACTCAGGGTAGAACAGAACGAGTGAACTGGTGGATTTAAGAAGACAAATCCCTTATGATGAGAAATGTACAGATTGTTGACCCGCAGGCAAACCATTCTAGCAAAATAGAGAGAGAGAATCCTGGAAACACAATCATGAAAATATTATTGATGAAATGGTGTCTGTAATATGCACTACAGCTCCCGAGTGGCGCAGTGGTCTAAGGTTTGCCCCAGCCTGCTGTGCCACTAGAGATCCTGGTTCGAATCCAGGCTCTGTCGTAGCCGGCCG
Source organism: Coregonus lavaretus (assembly GCF_964263955.1). Lineage (NCBI taxonomy): Eukaryota > Metazoa > Chordata > Actinopteri > Salmoniformes > Salmonidae > Coregonus > Coregonus lavaretus. The sequence continues at coordinate 14,380,233 of NC_140017.1, forward strand.
CGACCGGGAGACCCATGGGGCGGCATGCAATTGGCCCAGCGTCGTCCAGGGTAGGGAATGGCCGGCAGGGATGTAGCTCAGTTGATAGAGCATGGCGTTTGCAACGCCAGGGTTGTGGGTTCGATTCCCACAGGGGGTATGAAAAAAATTAAAATAAATGTATGCACTAACTGTAAGTCGCTCTGGATAAGAGCGTCTGCTAAATGACTAAAATGTAAAAATGTAAATGTAAGCTCAGCTGGTGGGGTCATTGCCTAGCTGGTGCACCAGGTCAACACATTGACTGACCATATTACAGATGTAGGATCTTAATTTGATCACTCTTTTGTTCCTGAGAATTTTCCAGCAAAGCAGGAAATGCAGACTTGTAGTGTATTTTTTTTTTAAAGGCTTCTAAAGTTTGTAATTTCCACTCTGAAATGTCAGACTTGATTTGCCCTAACGAAAAATGTATCAACCCCTACAAAAATGTCCATTAATTATAATCCACATAATAATTCAGATTTCCTGTTGCTGCAGGGTTCTTTTCCTGCTGTAGCAAACTGGCTCAAATTAAGATCCTACATCTGTAGGTTGCACCATGGTTCAAACGAGATTTGGTTGGCTCATTTTTTCAACTGGTACTCCATGCAATTAAACAGGTGCATTTAGTTGTTTAACAGGTATTTCCGATTGACTTTTAGGTATCATGATACGTTCAAGCCCAAGTGTATTGTTCATTGGGTCAATGGTATGCACTTACTGTTACTGTAACATAAGGCAGATAGATGTATTGCACATATAGATTTAGGGCAGCACATGCAAAAAGGACACACGTTTATTCACTTTTGTCATTCTACCACATGGTTATAGATTTATTTGGACCTATTTCTAGATTGTTCCAGCCTAACATAATGTAACATTTATAAGTGAGAAAAAATGAATGATTAATTTCCTCTTTGGCCTCCTACACACTTATTGTAAAACAATACCCTCATTTTGTGTGTCTCAACATGGGAGGGGAGAGAACAATCATCTTACACACGTTGTTCTGCATACTTTTCATAATGTTGTGTTAATTTGTCGCGTAGTGCTATTTTATATCTTTCCTTCTCTCGTGCCATTATTCCATCCTGAATGAGTGGAGTCCTGCTGTCATCCTCTTTTCTGCTGACTTATCCTTCCCTGGAAAAGAAGTTGAATCGAAAAAGACGGCCTGTCTTTAACAGCTAGGGAAGCAGCCCTGAATAAAAGAAAGTGAACACAGTGGGGCTGGCTCTGAGAGGAAGTCTTGAGATACGGAGAGATACCGCAGCTCGTCCCCCACAGTGGAACGTTTATCCAGTGACCTAGAAGAAGTTCTCACAGGCAAGCGGCACAATGGATACTGCCAGATGAATTTGCTTGTAGCTACACAATGTGTCACACAATAATACTCATAGGCTATTCTTCCTTAAAAAGAACACCCTTAGTTTGTATGGTTTTCGAAATGGAGGACCATCATGTGAAAAGACTCCGCAAAGTCAAACTTGACATAGTCTCCTTCTTTGGCTACACAACTACACATGTTTCGCAGGTAATGACGTCCCCAGTGCGATGATTATGCAGGATTGGGTGTTATGTAGCCTACAGTGCATTGCCCACAGGTCTGAAATGGCCTGGCCTTGTCGCTGAAATAGACAGTTATCTCAATGAATGTGGATAAACAATGTTCCCTCTATGTGTCCTCTGTGGCCCCTCCGAAGAGCTTCGCCTCCCTCGCCCGCCTGGCCCTGTGTGCCAGACCATGAGGGATGGCACTGCACGGCCGTTATGGCAGAAGGATAGAAATGGCAGTATTAGGGCCATTACGGACGAGGCTAAGTGGAGTCACGCTGTCTGACTGGCCATAAACCAAGTCATTAATCCCAGTTGTCAGAACAATTAAATAAGAGGCCATATCGATGAGGGAAAATTTGGATTGGCTGTCCCTGTCTGACACAAGAAATACCCCCTGCTTTTTTTGCTTCGTCGTCAGCCTGAGGAGAAGTGGTAACTTTCTATGTTGTACATTTTTCAATCAAATGATGATACTGAGAAACTGTTGATGAGTTTGGACATTTTCCACATTTTCCACATTACAAACTTCAATAAGTGTTCACCGCCTTCCTATGGATGTTGCAAAAAGAGAGGTTTTGAAATACTTTACCAGTTAAAGTATTGTGAGTAATAGTCTTTTTCAATAACATCTCTGCATCTATACACGGATTAAGTGACATATTTAGCTTTCACTCAAAGGAACAACTGCTACTATTTAGCTATATGGACTTTGTGTCATTCTAAGTTGACCTCTTGCATATCTGTCCATACCAAGCTGCAGATGTCAATCTCAGATCCCATACAACAACTACTATTGGCTTCCTTTTGCCTTATCTTTCGCTTTAATATGTTGTCATTAGATCTCTATTCCCAGCAGTCAGATTGTAATCACCACTCAAAGCACTGGGTAAAATAAAGCAAAATATATCAATCTCGCCTCTAACAATAGCTACGTCTGCTGATGTGTGTGTATAACTGGAGTACTTTAAGAGGTATACAATTATAGCGTTTTAAGATGCATTTCACAGAGTGTGAAGTTTGATCTTATGTCGTCTAATCAGTGCAGACATGATTATAGGATGGATGACCTGACGTTAGATTCCCAGAGAAGAGGCGGAGCACTGCGATGCAGCTGTTAGGAAGGCTTGACTGCAGATGAGGTAGTGAATTAACTTATTAATATGCAAGGAAGGAAAGGAATGTGTCAGCACAAATAGGAATGGCTCCAGCTCATTGGTAGGAACGTGAATGGCTCTAGAGGCACAAAGCCCACACTGTCATGGAATTCGCTGTTGACAAATGTGTCGTTTGGGCCACAGCAGTGAGATCGGAGAATAACATTGACCACTACTATAAGGGCCATTGGGTTAACCCTTTCAGACCTACATAGTGTTCCATAATGAATGGGGAGTGAAAGGGTTAACCAACTCCACTCCACATGTATAGACACATGGGTTTATGTAAAGAGGGAAGGTGAGCGATCGGGATATCTGCAGCACTCTCTTTCATGCATCTTTTATACCTTGGGTCCCAAGTAACAGAGCTGCGTGCTCATGCTCAGCTTAGCTGTGCAAAGGAAGGTTAAGTAGCCTTGAGGCACTTTTAGTATCTGACTGGTTACCTGAGATTCACTGAAGATGTTTCATAAGAGTACATGGAGTGTAGCTCAACTATTACCTGCTTTCAGAGTAGTTCTTAAAAAACATGCTGATGATTTAATGGATGTTCCAGGGAAAGGAATTGTTGACGGATCCTTCAGTTGCTTCTCCGACATTAATATGGCACCCAGGAAGATTGCACCACTCTCCATGGAGGGATTTACTCAATAGTTAAATCCAAGATTATATACAGGATATTTTATATTTTATCCAACTTCATGGCTGCATTACATCACAATTATTTGTATTCAGCAACAATAGCTTATTTTGAAAGATGTTCCAGGAAGAAAGACAAGCCTAATATAAGTTCAACAGGGATTCACAGTCAGTCACACAGTGTATGTAAGTCAGCCTCTGTATTTATGGTTGTATAGGGGCCTCTGACAATCTTTTCTGTATTTTCAGTCAATCTTACAGAAATGTTTCCTGCAAGTTGTCTTTCTATTGAGAACATTTATTGAAAATGTACTCATTCAGGACCTCAATGCCAGATACTCTTCTGCATACTATGCATTAACCATTATGTTCTTCTAACTCTATGTTTGAACAAATCTTTAAATCAGACTTTTCATGACTGTTGTTTAGACATTTATATCAATAACCCCACAGGCATTAGATAAATCCATGTACTTCACACAGACATTATTCCACTTGCATATTGATGTTACATTTTAAATCAGATGCAAAATCTTGTTGAGTATTACAATTTTCTTAGATAAACACAAATGTTCCCGTAGGCTTATGCAGCGGATGCCATTTGATTATAATGTATCTATTCCTATGTGCTCTCATGTTGATATTATTCCCTTATCATTTGCCATTATTGATCCATAGCTCACAGGGGGCAAATTCATTCAAGCAGTTTGTGGTCCTTCCCATGAATAATTGTGTGAGTTCAGCAAAGTGTGAGGTTTAACTGTAATTGCAATAGTAACTGCTAACCTCTGTGTTGGAAAACCAAGGTGTGAATGTGAGAATTTCAGTCATGGCAGCTACTGTATATACTGGGGGTAGAAGAGGAGATGAACAGGTAGCTGATGTGTTGGTGGTGGAGAACAACACAATCAAAACAGCCATTCAACAAGCCCTATGCTGCTTTACTGTTAATGTAGCTGTCAAACTTCAGCATGAATATAATAAATATAATATGCAGCTACAGTATACTGTTTTCAACAACACATTGGCCCAGTATACAGAATACATATTTGTTATGGTTCTGCATTGGCCAACACACTGGGAATATACAGTAGGTAGAAATATACAGTGCATTCGGAAAGTATTCAGACCCCTTGACTTTTTCCACATTTTATTACGTTACAGCCTTATTCTAAAATGGATTAAATAAAACAGTTTGCTCATCAATCTGCACACAATACCCTATAATGACAAAGCGAAACAGGTTTTTAGAAAGTGTTCAAAATTGATTAAAAATAAAAAACTGAAATACCTTATTTACATAACTATTCAGACCCTTTGCTACGAGAGCTCAGGTGCATCCTGTTTCCATTGATCATCCTTGAGATGTTTCTACAACTTGATTGGAGTCCACCTGTGGTAAATTCAATTGATTGGACATGATTTGGAAAGGCTCACACCAGGTCGAAGGAATTGTCCGTAGAGCTCCGAGACTTGTGTCGAGGCACAGATCTGGGTAAGGGTACCAAAACATTTCTGCAGCATTTAAGGTCCCCAAGAACACAGTGGCATCCATCATTCTTAAATGGAAGAAGTTTGGAACCACCAAGACTCTTCCTAGAACTGGCCGCCCGGCCAAACTGAGCAATCGGGGCAGAAGAGCCTTGGTCAGGGAGGTGACCAAGAACCCAATGGTCTCTCTGACAGAGCTTCAGAGTTCCTCTGTGGAGATGGGAAAACCTTCCAGGAGGACAACCATCTCTGCAGCACTCCGCCAATCAGGCCTTTATGGTAGAGTGGGCAGACGGAAACAACTCCTCAGTAAAAGGCACATGACAGCCCGCTTGGAGTTTGCCAAAAGCCACCTAAAGGACTCTCAGACCATGTGGTCCTCTGTAGCTCAATTGGTAGAGCATGGCGCTTGTAACGCCAGGGTAGTGGGTTCGATCCCCGGGATCACCCATACGTAAACATTTATGCACGCATGACTATAAGTCGCTTTGGATAAAAGCGTCTGCTAAATGGCATATTATATTATATTATGAGAAACAAGATTCTCTGGTCTGATGAAAACAAGATTGAACTCTTTGGCCTGAATGCCAAGTGTCACGTCTGGAGGAAACCTGGCACCATCCCTACGGTGAAGCATGGTGGTGGCAGCATCATGCTGTGGGGATGTTTTTCAGCGGCAGGGACTGGGAGACTAGTCAGGATTGAGGGAAAGATGAACGGAGCAAAGTACAGAGAGATCCTTGATGAAAACCTGCTCCAGAGCGCTCAGGACCTCAGACTGGGGTGAAGGTTCACTTTCCAACAGGACAACGACTCTAAGCACACAGCCAAGACAACGCAGGAGTGGTTTCGGAACAAGTCTCTGAATGTCCTTGAGTGGCCCAGCCAGAGCCCGGACTTGAACCCGATCGAACATCTCTGGAGAGACCTGAAAATAGCTGTGCAGCGACGCTCCCGCGACGCTCCCCATCCAACCTGACAGAGCATGAGAGGATCTGCAGAGAAGAATGGGAGAAACTCCCCAAATACAGCTTGTAGCATCATACCCAAGAAGACTCACTGCTGTAATCGCTGCCAATGGTGCTTCAACAAAGTACTAAGTAAAGGGTCTGAAATACTTACGTAAATGTGATATTTCCGTTATTTTTTTTAAAAATACATTTGCAAAAATTTCTAAATAACTGTTTTTGCTTTGTAATTATGGGGTATTGTGTGTAGGGAAAAAAACAATTTAATCCATTTTAGATTTTAATTTGTTATTTTTTTATTTAACCTTTATTTAACTAGGCATGTCAGTTAAGAACAAATTCTTATTTACAATGACGGCCTACCCCGGCCAAACCCGGACGACGCTGGGCCAATTGTGCGGCGCCCTATGGGACTCCCAATCACGGCCGGATTGTGTAAGGGTGTAACGTAACAAAATGTGGAAAAAGTAAAGGGGTCAGATTGATGTTAAGTGATGTTGAAATCAGGGAACATGTTGGCACATATTGTGTGACCTCATCCCAGACAGATAAAATAATGTTCTGCTCTGCAATAATCACAGCCATTTCAGCACAAAAACCCTCCACCTGAGAATTGCCTTTTATGTGAAGAATAAAAAGAAAACAGCTATGTCCTTAAAGGACTGTTTGTTTACTCACTCTAACTACTTCGATAATAGTTTGGGTGCTATGCAGGCTTAGCAACAGGTCAAATCATGAAAAAGAAGCCCCAACTCAACTTCTTGTAGTGTTAACGACATACTAGAACCAGTGGTTATTGATTACTAAGCAGAGTTACGAATTGCAATTCGTAACATATTGAACGAATCGCAATTAAAACATATCATACGAATTCTAATTTGTAATATATCATATGAATGGATAATAACATCCACAAATGAATACATTCCACACGAAACGTAACGTATCATACTAAATGGAGTGTCTCAGATTTACGTACAGAATAATACGAAATGCACTGGAACCACGTTGGAAAATAAGAGGCCATATGTTGAGATGTTTGGCATATTTGCATAACAAATATGTTGATTTTTTTATTTAAAAAAATGATTTAAATGTTCTGCGAGCACAGAATCTGAAGTTCTTTGATATGTGTTGCAGTCTCGTTCAGTTACTCCCCCAAATCTACAGTGCCTTCAGAAAGTATTCACACCCCTTGATTTTTTCTACATTTTGTTGTGTTACACCCTGAATTTAAAATGGATTAAATTGAGATTTTGTGTCACAAATGTAAAAGTGGAATTATGTTTTTAGAAATGTTTTCAAATTAATTAAAAATGAAATCTGAAATTTCTTGAGTCAATAAGTATTCATCCCCTTTTTTATCGCAAGCCTAAATACACTATATATACAAAAGTATGTGGACACCCCTACAAATAAGTGGATTTGGCTATTTAAGCCACACCCATTGCTGACAGGTGTATGAAAAACACTCACTACAGAGTTCCAAACCGCCTCTGGAAGCAACGTCAGCACAATAATTGTTCGTCGGGAGCTTCATGAAATGGGTTTCCATGGCCGAGCAGCCGCATGCAAGCTTAAGATTACATGTGCGATGCCAAGCGTCGGCTTGAACTATGGAGCAGTGGAAACGTGTTCTCTGGAGTTATGAATCACGCTTCAACATCTGGCAGTCCGAGTGACTAATCTGGGTTTGGCGGATGCCAGGAGAACGCTACCTGCCCCAATGCATAGTGCCGACTGTATAGTTTGGTGGAGGAGGAATAATGGTCGGGGGCTGTTTTTCATGGTTCATGCTAGGCCCCTTAGTTTCAGTGCAGGGAAATCTTTACGCTACAGCATACAATTACATTTTAGACAATTCTGTGCTTCCAATTTTGTGGCAACAGTTTGGGGAAGGCCCTTTCCTGTTTCAGCATGACAATGCCCCCATGCACAAAGCGAGGTCCATACAGAAATGGTTTGTCGAGATCGGTGTGGAAGAACTTGACTGGCCTGCACAAAGCACTGACCTCAACCCCATCGAACACCTTTGGGATGAATTGGAATGCCGACTGTGAGCCAGGCGTAATCGCCCAACATCAGTGTCTGACCTCACTAATGCTCTTGTGGCTGAATGGAAACATGTCTCCGCAGCAATGTTCCAACATCTAGTGGAAAGCCTTCCCAGAAGAGTGGAGGATGTTATAGCAGCAACGGGGGGACCAACTCCATATTAATGCCCATGAAAACAAGTATTTAGTCAGCCACCAATTGTGCAAGTTCTCCCACTTAAAAAGATGAGAGAGGCCTGTAATTTTCATCATAGGTACACGTCAACTATGACAGACAAATTGAGAAAAAGATATCCAGAAAATCACATTGTAGGATTTTTTATGAATTTATTTGCAAATTATGGTGGAAAATAAGTATTTGGTCACCTACAAACAAGCAAGATTTCTGGCTCTCACAGACCTGTAACTTCTTCTTTAAGAGGCTCCTCTGTCCTCCACTCGTTACCTGTATTAATGGCACCTGTTTGAACTTGTTATCAGTATAAAAGACACCTGTCCACAACCTCAAACAGTCACACTCCAAACTCCACTATGGCCAAGACCAAAGAGCTGTCAAAGGACAGCGGAAACAAAATTGTAGACCTGCACCAGGCTGGGAAGACTGAATCTGCAATAGGTAAGCAGCTTGGTTTGAAGAAATCAACTGTGGGAGCAATTATTAGGAAATGGAAGACATACAAGACCACTGATAATCTCCCTCGATCTGGGGCTCCACGCAAGATCTCACCCCGTGGGGTGAAAATGATCCCAGAACCACACGGGGGTGCCTAGTGAATGACCTGCAGAGAGCTGGGACCAAAGTAACAAAGCCTACCATCAGTAACACACTACGCCGCCAGGGACTCAAATCCTGCAGTGCCAGACGTGTCCCCCTGCTTAAGCCAGTACATGTCCAGGCCCGTCTGAAGTTTGCTAGAGTGCATTTGGATGATCCAGAAGAGGATTGGGAGAATGTCATATGGTCAGATGAAACCAAAATAGAACTTTTTGGTAAAAACTCAACTTGTCGTGTTTGGAGGACAAAGAATGCTGAGTTGCATCCAAAGAACACCATACCTACTGTGAAGCATGGGGGTGGAGACATCATGCTTTGGGGCAGTTTTTCTGCAAAGGGACCAGGACGACTGATCCGTGTAAAGGAAAGAATGAATGGGGCCATGTATCGTGAGATTGAGTGAAAACCTCCTTCCATCAGCAAGGGCATTGAAGATGAAACGTGGCTGGGTCTTTCAGCATGACAATGATCCCAAACACACCGCCCGGGCAACGAAGGAGTGGCTTCGTAAGAAGCATTTCAAGGTCCTGGAGTGGCCTAGCCAGTCTCCAGATCTCAACCCCATAGAAAATCTTTGGAGGGAGTTGAAAGTCCGTGTTGCCCAGCGACAGCCCCAAAACATCACTGCTCTAGAGGAGATCTGCATGGAGGAATGGGCCAAAATACCAGCAACAGTGTGTGAAAACCTTGTGAAGACTTACAGAAAACGTTTGACCTGTGTCATTGCCAACAAAGGGTATATAACAAATTATTGAGAAACTTTTGTTATTGACCAAATAGTTATTTTCCACCATAATTTGCAAATAAATTCATTAAAAATCCTACAATGTGATTTTCTGGAAAAAAAATTCTCAATTTGTCTGTCATAGTTGACGTGTACCTATGATGAAAATTACAGGCCTCTCTCATCTTTTTAAGTGGGAGAACATGCACAATTGGTGGCTGACTAAATACTTTTTCCCCCCACTGTATGTTTGGGGCAAATCCAATACAGCACTTTACTGAGTACCACTCTCCCTTTTTTCAAGCATAGTGGTGGCTGCATCATGTTATGGGTATGCTTGTAATCGTTAAGGACTGGGTAGTTTTTCAGGATAAATAAGGAACGGAATGGAGCTAAGCACAGGCAAAATCCTACAGGAAAACCTTGTTAAGTCTGCTTTACTCCAGACACTGGGAGATGAATTCACCTTTCAGCAGGATAATAACCTAAAACACAAAGCCAAATCTATACTGGAGTTGCTTACCAATAATATAATATTATTTTTACAGTTTTTAAATCTATGGCAAGACCTGAAAATGGTTGTCTAGCAATGATCAACAACCAATTTGACAGAGCTTGAAGAATTTTTGAAAAGAATAATGGGCAAATGTTGGACAATCCAGGTGTGGAAAGCTCTTAGAGACTTACCCAGAAAGACTCACAGCTGTAATCGGTGCCAATTTGCTTCTACAAAGTATTGACTCAGGGGTGTGAATACTTATGTAAATGGTTATTTCTGTATTTCATTTTCAAGAAATTAGGTAAAATGTCTAAAAACATTTTTTCACTTTGTTATTATGGGGTATTGTGTGTAGATGGGTGAGAAAAAAATCAATATAATCAATTTTGAATTCAGGCTGTAATACAACAAAATGTGGAATAAGTCAAGGAGTAGGAATACTTTCTGAAGGCACTGTATAGTAAATTGTATCAATTGTCAATGTGAAAAACAATTATCCTCAGAGATATTCCAGTCTCCCTTTTACACTTTCATAGTCGACTGTTCATATTTCATGCTATGCAGCAGGTTCTAATAAGGGCTTGTTTTTCCAGCATTGAAGCCGAGCGCTAGAAAAACAATGCATGCAGACCTAAGACGGAAGCACTGTAGTTGCTCATCACAATCCATTGTTCAAAGTGTGTATAATTCCCTTTTCAAACAGTAGGCTTTTCAACAAATAAAAAAACAGCTTTGCTTATCGCGATTCTCGCCATATAGGCAGATGAATTACACATCGGAGAAACGGATCCCCTCCCCTTGTTATTTTGTTATTGTTTGAGTTACAATGTTTTTCGTCTCAAATTTGCCCTTGTTTATCTTAAGTGATAAATTGATGTGCGATAATAGCTCTTATGAGACTGCAGAGGGAGAGTGAAATACAGCCTGACGCTAATTGTTCTCATCTTAAGCAGCTGTAGCTTAACAATTCTCCAAAGTGCTTTGGAATGAGATGCATGGCAACGGAGAATGATGTAATTCCGTCGTGTCTCGTTTATTATTTGTGCGTTTTATCTGAGGATTATCACGTGTTATTATGAATAGACTCCTAACTCACTGCTGTGATTGTCAATCAATATAATCTTCAGTGGTCTCCGTAAACATTTCTTGTATCAGATTACATGGACAACAGAAAATGGTGGGGTATTGATGGTTATGATAGCCATTGTAAAGGATAAGGCAAACAGAGATTCCAGTATACAACTTGAACATATCTAATAATATGATAGTAATGTGAGTTCACAATGGAAAGGTACTGTATCATGACTTTAGAATGGTAAATCTACTGTAGGCCTACGCCACACCTGGACAATCACAAGCACCAGAAAGCAAACTGTGTGTATTTCTTAAAGTTACTATAGGTCTTATCTGTTCCCCAGTCAAGGAAGCAGTTCATTGTTTGAGATGACGCTAGGGTTAGAGAAGGACACTGATATTTTCCTACTTTTAGCCTGTCATTGAAATCGATTGTTCTGCTTTGCTAATTCCCTAAGGAGCCATTTGCGCTGCCTCTATGCTCTCGGCTCCAAACGGATCGCTGATTAACTGTTCTCTGTGCCCTGAGTTTGATCATTGTCAAAGAAATGTACAGCGGCTAATAGCCAAGGAGGTCCTGAGGTGAATATAGTATATTTGCTGTGTGGTTGTGAGACAGAGTGGGTAGGCCAATGAATGTCAATATATATGCATTGCTTGTGCACAATTCACATGCCATCAGGCGTGTGTGCGTATTCAATAACATTACGTAAAGTGCCTCGTGGGTAATTCTAAATTATAACATAAAACTGTCAGCCGGGCTCAGCGGCCTGTGCTTTTTTGCGCTTGGAGGGTTTTTTGAGGCATTTGATCTCCTGATGCTTGGTGGGAGACGAGCGCTCAGCCCTCTCTCTCACTAATGACCATGAAGGGTCCTCACACACAGGGATTAAGGAGTTTAGCCTGGTCAAGACAGGCAAACACCCTCCTACTCAGCATGGAGGAGATCACCCTGAGTGGGAGAAATAAAGGGTAAGGGGGAGAGGTGGGAGAGAGAGAGAAATATAGAGAGAGAAAGGAAGGAAGATAGAGAAAAGAGAGGAAGACTAGCTTCCCATGTCAGAGAGTCGGTCAGGCGAGGGTGTGCATTGTGCATGCGATATGCTTTTCTGTAGTTATTGATTATGTCAGTGGAGCACTTCCTGTGATGCAGAGGTGGTCTGTGGTGTGTGTGTGAGCGGCGAGCACAGCTCCTGTGGGGGGGTTTGTTTCCCTCTGTGAAATTTCAATTAGAAATAACTTTATTGCTCATAGCTCCCTTGAGACGGTAATCAATCTCTGTCTTCAATAAAGACAGGCCTGTTTGTCAACGAGAGCGCTTTACACCCTCTGGGTTTGGCGGATGCCCAGGTGATGGGTTTTCACCATTACCGTACCCAACGGTGGGCTGATACATCAAAATCCATAATCCCTTTATTTAATAATTTATTTTCGTCCTTCTAGGTCCAACATCGAGACAGAGTGAGAGAGAAATACAGAGTGAAAGCCTCAGTATTTACTTGATTTAAACCCTGAAGTACTCATCATTTTGGATTCATTCATTCTGCTTTTTGTAACAGTGAAAATGATTATGTGAGCATGGCTTTTGACTGGATTTTACATTTCAGGTTGACTGGTTCAATGTAGTTTGCTACAGTTGATCTAATCCACAGCTAAAAGGTCACTGGAAAACACATGCCATTTAAATTGTTTCTGTATGAAGGAACATTTGTACCCGTGAACTCTTAACATTTCGAGAACATGTTACTGTAGGTAACTATTATCATAACGGCCTCCATAATACATAATACATTAATTATGGAGCGTCTCCATTTAACTCAACATATACTGTACATAATTTATAAATCATAACATAATCAAAAGGCATTCTCTTTATGCAATTTAATAATCCAGTTCTACTTTTTTAAAGGGGCTTATTGTAGAACAGAACGGACTGTACTGGGGCTCAGCATTGACCTGTCTTTAAAATGGAGGACACACAAATCATCCTCTTCCGATCTTGTCAAGTCAGGCAACATGTTTACTTAAATCCCCTGTCCTCTGTCCTCCACTGGCACACCTCTGTTTTGTTTGTTGGTGTGCATGTGTGTGAGAGAGGGAGAGAGGAACAGAGAGATAGAGATAGAGATAGATAGAGAGAGAGAGAGAGAGAGAGAGAGAGAGAGAGAGAGAGAGAGAGAGAGAGAGAGAGAGAGAGAGAGAGAGAGAGAGAGAGAGAGAGAGAGAGAGAGAGCGAGAGCGAGAGCGGGGCGGGTTGTTTACAGGTTTGCCCAGGCGTTGTGGATATCAGAGGCTCAGTTCAGCCCTCTATGTCCTATGCAAAGACACACAGTGACACCCTGGTCCTCTCTGCACTGCCCTTTGACAAAAGTAGACAGTGCATAGGCCCCATGCATTGATCTCCTTCTCTCTCATTGACAGTATGGCATCACACAACAGCAGTCTATTTGTGGAGCTGTGTGCGCCCTAGGAGCATAAGTACAAGGGATTTAAAATGACTTGGGCTGAAAATCTGCTCAAGCATAGAGTTCTCTGAAATGACTAAGAATAGCATTCACTAGGATCAGTGTTAATGGATGAGCTTTCAGGCACGGTGACAGCGATACCAATTTTCTTCCGACTTTAACAGTCACCAAATCAAAATGATGAGCAATTGTAAACAGGGGAGGCTGGTTAATGACGATCCACTCCAGTAAGAAAATAAAGAGAAAGTAAAGGCTATTAAGCATGTCAGAATGTCTTTGCTCACATTTCCTCTCCTCTTAACACAGGGATAGGGTGGAATGTAAAACAGGCCCCAACACTCTCTGTGTGTGTGGGGGGGGGGACGACTCTGGGTGCTCTATTGATTGTTGGAAGGGGGTTATTTTTTATTAAACCGAGGGGAGGATTAGTAATGTCAGAGGGGTTGGGTGATGTGCTCCTGCTGTCAGTGTAGTGCCTCTCCTCTCCTCCCTCCCCCTCCCCCCTTTTATTCCACTCCCTCCTACACTCCCCCTCACTTTATCTCACCTGTCTTCTCTTTCCTCATCCCCACCTCCATTTTTCTCTTCTACTTTTCACCCCCCCCCCTTTCCCACTCCCACCCTCCACTTCCTCCTGTCGTTTCTCTATGGGGTAAGCCTGTAGATAAGCCCAGGGTAGCTGATAGGACCAGTGCGTGGGACCGTTGATTATAGAGTCCACAGAGGGATGGGTAGGGAGTATCAGCAGGAAGGACCCGAGCGCTGAGGTTAGCGGTCTACTGCAGTGCCTGAACCACTACTTCCTCTGCTGCCCAGAGAGAGAAAAATCCCCTGAGATTAACATCCCGCCTGCATAAGTACTGAAAAACTTGGTTCTGATTACTTTTTAAAAGGAAAAAACTCAAATAAACCATCTAAAATATCATTTCCACCCCCAGAAATTAGCTCAATAACGTATTTTTTTTTTTTTTTTTTTTTTCACCTTTATTTAACCAGGTAAGCCAGTTGAGAACAAGTTCTCATTTACAACTGCGACCTGGCCAAGATAAAGCAAAGCAGTGCGATAAAAACAACAACACAGAGTTACATATGGGGTAAAAAAACATAAAGTCAAAAAAATACAACAGAAAATATATATACAGCGTGTGCAAATGTAGCAAGTTATGGAGGTAAGGCAATAAATAGGCTATAGTGCAAAATAATTACAATTAGTATTAACACTGGAATGCTAGATGTGCAAGAGATTATGTGCAAATAGAGATACTGGGGTGCAAAAGAGCAAAATAAATTGTTATTGGTAAAATTATTATAGTATACAGGATGCAATTTAAGGTTGAGTGCTGCAACTATCTAAAGAAAAACAACAGTTACCTTCTTTCTGAATAAAACAGTTTATCTTGACAAAATTAACAGAGGAACATTTGACTGAACATGAATTAGAGCCCACTAATTCATGTTCATCATAAAAGGAGGGCATTGGAAATCTCTTTCTAGTTTCTGACAAAAACCTAGTTCTGACATAGTTTACAGCCTTTGTCAGAGCACTTTATATTTCTGGGTTTTTGGAAAAAGATTTCCAACGCCCTCCTGTAATTGAGCTCCTTGATGAGGGGGCCGTTGATGGAGAGCTGCATGCAGGCTGATTTGACCTGCAATAACAGAAAGAATAATAAGAGAAGGGAGAGGGACAAAGATAATCTACTTTCACATTTAAATGTTCTTACTCGTTTCATTGCAGATAAGTCCCTCTCACAATTAACGGAAGACACTGGTATAATTAGTGGGATTGCTGCCAGCTGGCTAAGGCAGGGGTAGAGCTGCCCCCACTCATCAAACTGCGAGGCCAGCTTTGTCATTGCCGTCAGCTGGTCCAACCCCTGAAATACATTAAAAACAAAAAGATGTACAACATTAAAGAAGAGCCAACAGAGTGGTAGTTCAACAGGAAAAAGGGTTGGGCAACACTGGCCTAAAATGTTCTCTTCAAAAGATTGTCACACTCATGCCATACCTTGAATGCTCCAACTAGCACGTTGCTTGTAAGAGGGCCACTCTTCCAGCACAGCAGCCTCTGGCGCTTGCAAGAACTGCCTGGAGAGGAGGGTCACTTTGGCTCCCATCCGGATTGCCGGTGGTGCGCACTTGGCCTTACTCCTCTCCTCCTCCTCTCCTTTTATCTACTCCTCTTTCTTCTCCTTCTCTCTGCTCTCTCTCCTTTTCTCCTTCAATCTCCCCTCCTGACTCTCCTTTCCCCTGTTCCACTCTGCTCTCCTCTCTCCTTTTCTCCTTCAATCTCCCCTCCTGACTCTCTCCTTTCCTCTGTTCCACTCTGCTCTCCTCTCCTTTTCTCCTTCAATCTCCCCTCCTGACTCTCTCCTTTCCTCTGTTCCACTCTGCTCTCCTCTCCTTTTCTCCTTCAATCTCCCCTCCTGACTCTCTCCTTTCCTCTGTTCCACTCTGCTCTCCTCTCTTCTTTTCTCCTTCAATCTCCCCTCTTGACTCTCTCCTTTCCTCTGTTCAACTCTGCTCTCCTCTCTCCTTTTCTCCTTCCATCTCCTCTCCAGTGCTCCTTTCTGTTTCTCATGCATCCCTACCTCACTCCTGGGATTCTGCCTCTTCTCTGTCTAGTAAAGTAAGCCATACACTTGTTATAAAAACGATAGCTTAAGCATTTAAATCGTTAGCTAACTAAATAAAGTTTAATTTAATTCAGGCTGATTTGACGTTAGCTAGCTAAGTTAACGTTACCTGTCACTCTTGTCCCTGCTCCCCCGTAATTTTAAAGAATTTGACAGTACATCCAACTGGCCTCACAACCACAGACCACGTGTAACCACGTCAGCCCACAACCAAAGAATGTGTTCAGAGCTGTAACTGACAAACAAAGAATATGTCAGGGGAACTTTAATTCTGGCTGCAATATGAGGCGTTCTAAATGGAATTAACCCTGCAGGAATATCAGACTCATAATTAAATGTCAGGTGCACTTATTCCTTCTCACCACCATGCTCATTAACCTTAGGCGTTCAATATGTCAGCCAAACTAACCTTTTCATACATCCGTCTTTTGGAAATGTTTACCCACACTCCACTGAATGAGCTCAACCAGCCCTGTCGTAATAATGTATGCACCAACATACATGGTGGACGGTGTTTTAACATGTTCTGGTGAGAGTCATTTATTGTAAATGCAGAGCCCTCTCACACGGATGACCTTATGAAAACAATATGGTCTATTACCTCCCGTGGACCTGAGCTTTAGTTATGCCTGCATGTATGTTGACACCCCTGTGTTATGGTTATGATCAAATGCAATTGTGATCCTTGTCCTTAGCTTATGCCGGCCCATACCATAACCCCACCGCCAGCATGGGTCACTCTGTTCACAACGTTGACATCAGTAAACCGCTCGCCCACACGACGCTATTTTCATATATTACACTGTACAGTTGAAACCTGGTATTCATCCTTGAAGAGCACACTTCTCCAGCGTACCAGTGGCCATTGAAGGTGAGCATTTGCCCACTGAAGTCGGTTACAACGCCGAACTGCAGTCAGGTCAAGACCCTGGTGAGGACGATGAGTACGCAGATGAGCTTCCCTGAGACGGTTTCTGACAGTTTGTGCAGAAATTCTTTGGTTGTGGGCTGATGTGGTTACACGTGGTCTGTGGTTGTGAGGCCAGTTGGATGTACTGCCAAATTCTTTAAAATTACGTTAGAGGCGGCTTATGGCAGAGAAATGAACATTCAATTTTCTGGCAACAGCTCTGGTGGACATTCCTGCAGTCAGCATGCCAATTGCACGCTCCCACAAAACTTGAGACATCTGTGGCATTGTGTTGTTTGACAAAACTGAACACTAGATACATCACAAGGCTTATTTTCACTGTATTTATACACAGCGGTTTCATTTAATGCTAATGAGTCCTAAACTGTCATCACACTGCTAGATCACATTTCCTATTGGGAGATGTAAGTGTTCTCAAAGCCACAGATTACAGACCAAGCAAATTTCACTGATGAAAATATAATTATAGCTTCCAACTGTCCAAAATTCCACATGGTTGATATCTACTGTAAATTGAGGGGAGATTTGAAAGCGCTGCGAACAGTTCTCCTAAGGTATGTGTCAAACTATTCCAATGTGCTCCTCTGAATTGCAAGTGATTGATAAAAGTATTGAAATTACCTTACTAACCCAAACATAGTTTGAGAGTTGTGGAACTTTTTACACAACCTTGTTATTGTACTTTCCTCTTGCTTGTCTTTGCAAGCAGGATGGAGCTTCACTGAACCATAAGGTATTCCCGTTAGCAACCGTATTGGATCTGACCAGCACCTGGGGCCGTATGTATCAAGCTTCTAGGAGTAGGAGTGCTGATTTAGGATCAGTTTTGCCTCTTAGATTATAATGAATAAGATTACACAAATAGGAGGCACCTGATCTTAGATCAGCACTCCTACTCTGAGACACTTGATATAGCCCTGGCTCTTAGCCATCCTGTCCAAGGATTGAATTAAAACTAGTCTGCACAGTGAAATGTACCATGATTATCATCATGATTTGCACTTTACTTACAGACATATTTTTTCCTCTCTTGTGGTCAACCTTTTGGGTATTTGCGTCAGATAACTGATGAGAATATGACCTCTCATTCCCATGGTGTCAGGCGTCAGTGTGCAGCGGTAGGACGGAGTCAGGTGCAGGACACAGAGCTAGTAGACAACGTACTTTACTCGTAAATATAAATGAACATAATCTCCACGCAGGGAGGACAAATCCGCTCACCAGTCAATGACACCAAACATAGAACAAACACGCACACAACACAGTGGGAGCCAGAGGGTTAAATAGGGAACAAATCATGGACATAATGGGAACCAGGTGTGTACAATAAAGACAAAACAAGTAGAACACAGAAACGTAGATCGGTGGCAGCTAGTACTCCGGTGACGACGAACGCCAAAGCCTGCCCGAGCAAGGAGGAGGGGCAGCCTCGGCTGAATCCGTGACAGTACCCCCACCCCCCCTTGACGCGCGGCTCAAGCTGTGCCCCGACACCGGCCTCGGGGACGGCCAGGAGGACGCGGAGCAGGGCGAGTCGGATGACGACGGTGGAAATCCCTCAACATGGAGGGATTGAGGATGTCCCTCCTAGGGACCCAGCACCGTTCCTCCGGACCGTACCCCTCCCACTCCATGAGATACTGCAGGCTCCCACCCGACGCCTTGAATCCAGGATGGAACGGACCGAGTACGTCGGTGCCCCCTCGATGTCCAGTGGGGGCGGAGGAACCTCCCGTACCTCAGACTCCTGGAGTGGACCAGCTACCACCGGCCTGAGGAGAGACACATGGAACGAGGGGTTAATACGGTAATCAGGAGGAAGCTGTAACCTATAACAAACCTTGTTCAATCTCCTCAGGACTTTAAATGGCCCCACAAACCGCCGACCCAGCTTCCGGCAGGGCAGGCGAAGGGGCAGGTTTTGGGTCAAGAGCCGTGGCGGTCGGTGCTCGCCTTCTGTTGCCGGATGGCCCGTTGCAGGTGTACATGGGCAGCATTCCAGGTCTCCTCTGAGCGCCGAAAGCATTCATCCACCGCAGGTGCCTCGATCTGGCTCTGATGCCATGGTGCCAGGACCGGCTGATAACCTAATACACACTGGAATGGAGTAAGGTTAGTGGAGGAGTGGCGGAGGGAGTTTTGGGCCATCTCTGCCTAGGGGATGAAAACCGACCACTCCCCCGGCCGGTCCTGGCAATAGGACCACAGAAACCTACCCACATCCTGGTTTACTCTTTCCACCTGCCCATTACTCTCGGGGTGAAACCCTGAGGTCAGGCTGACCGAGACCCCCAGACGTTCCATGAACACCCTCCAGACCCTTGAGGTGAACTGGGAACCCCGATCAGACACTATATCCTCAGGTACCCCGTAGTGCCGGAAGACGTGTGTAAATAGGGCCTCCGCAGTCTGTAGGGCCGTAGGGAGACCGGGCAAAGGAATGAGACGGCAGGACTTAGAAAACCGATCCCCATGACCAGGATCGTGGTGTTCCCTTGTGACGGGGGAAGGTCCGTAACGAAATCCACCGATCGCGGACATCTAACGGAACGTACATACGACCCTCTGGACACTGGGGGAGAGTGGGCTCCGTACGTAACGCCCGCTCGATGTCCTCGTCAACACACCACCGGTGCCACCAGACATGAAGCCGGAAGTATGGGAGTGGGCTCTATGGACCTCTCCTCTGTGTCATACAGCCGGGACAGAGCGTCTGCCTTAGCGTTCTGGGAACCTGGTCTGTAAGAAAGGGTGAACACAAAACGGGTGAAAAACATGGCCCACCTTGCCTGGCAAGGGTTCAGTCTCCTCATCGCCCGGATGTACTCCAGATTGCGGTGGTCAGTCAAAATGAAGAAAGGGTGTTTAGCCCCCTCAAGCCAATGCCTCCACGCTTTCAGAGCCTTAACAACAGCTAACAGCTCCCGGTCCCCCACATCATAGTTGCCCGAGCGCTGAGACAGTACAGCTCTTATCCCAGCCTCGGATGCGTCCACCTCTACTGTGAATGCCAAGGAGGGATCAGGATGAGCCAGCACAGGAGCCGAGGTAAACAGAGCCTTCAGGTGACCAAAAGCCCTGTCCGCCTCAGCTGACCACTGCAGTCGCACCGGTCCCCCCTTCAGCAAGGAGGTAATGGGAGCCGCTACCTGACCAATGCCCCGGATAAACCTCCGGTAGTAGTTGGCAAACCCTAAGAATCGCTGCACCTCCTTAACCGTGGTTGGAGTTGGCCAATTACGCACGGCGAAATGCGGTCAGTCTCCATCTCCACCCCTGACGCGGACAGGTGGTGCCCTAGGAAGGAGACAGACTGTTGAAAGAACAGACATTTCTCCGCCTTGACGTACAGGTCATGGTCCAACAGTCGACCAAGCACCTTGCGCACCAGGGACACATGCTCGGCTCGTGTAGCGGAGTATATGAGAATGTCATCTATATACACCACTACACCCTGTCCGTGCAGGTCCCTGAAAATCTCATCAACAAAGGATTGGAAGACTGATGGAGCATTCATCAACCCGTATGGCATGACGAGGTACTCATAGTGCCCAGATGTGGTACTAAATGCCGTCTTCCACTCATCCCCCTCCCGGATACGCACCAGGTTGTACGCGCTCCTGAGATCCAATTTGGTGAAGAAGCGCGCCCCGTGCAATGACTCCGTCACACTAGCAATGAGAGGTAGTGGATAACTGTACTTAACAGTGATCTGATTGAGACCACTATAGTCAATGGACGGGCGTAAACCTCCATCCTTCTTCTTCACAAAAAAGAAACTCGAGGAGGCAGGTGAAGTGGAAGGCCGAATGTATCCCTGTCCCAGAGATTCTGAGACATATGTTTCCATAGCAGCCATCTCTTCCTGTGACAGAGGATACACGTGACTCCGGGGAAGTGCAGCGCCTACCTGGAGATTTATCGCACAATCCCCCTGTCGATGGGGTGGTAATTGAGTCGCCTTCTTTTTACAGAAGGCGAGAGCCAAATCGGCATATTCGGGGGGAATGTGCATAGTGGAGACCTGGTTTGGACTTTCCACCGTAGTTGCTCCTATGGAAACACCTACACACCTCCCCGAGCACTGACGTGACCATCCCTCGAGAGCCCTCTGTTGCCATGAAATCGTGGGGTCATGAGAGGTTAACCAGGGAAGCCCCAACCCCACTGGAAACACAGGAGAATCAATCAGAAAGAGACTAATTCTCTCCTCATGACCCTCCTGCGTTTTCATCCAGAGTGGAGCTGTGACCTCCCTAATCAGGCCTGACCCTAAAGGGCGACTATCTAAGGCATGTACAGGGAAGGGCACATCAACAGGAACAATAGGAATCCCTAATCTACGGGAAAACATATGATCAATAAAGTTCCCAGCTGCGCCTGAGCTTACGAGCGCCTTTTGCTGGGAATGCGGGGAAAACTCAGGAAATTCGATGTCAATACACGTGCGCAACAGGGAGCTCTGGGTGAGTTGGGTGCCTACTCACCTGGGACGGTCCACCAGTTCTCTGCCTGCTGCCTCGACTCCCTGAGGACCCTCCCCAGCACCGACCAGCAGTGTGTCCTCTGCGGCCACAGTTGGTGCAGGAGACGGCCCTCCTTCCAGTCTCCCTGAGAGCAGCACCTCCGAGCTCCATCGGTGTAGGGTCGGAGGTGCTGGGGGTGGAATGGACGGATCCTGATCCAGACATCCGCGGGTGGCCAACAGGTTATCCAGCCTTATCGACAAATCCACCAGCTGGTCCAGGTTAAGGGTGGTGTCCCTGCAGGCCAGCTCCCGACGAACGTCCTCCCGTAGGCTGCATCGGTAGTGGTCAATCAGGGCCCTCTCATTCCATCCCGCGCTGGCTGCCAAGGTCCTGAAGTCCAGTGCGAAGTCCTGAGCGCTCCTCATCCCCTGTCTGAGGTGGAACAGACGTTCCCCCGCCGCTCTCCCCACCGGTGGATGATCGAATACCGCCCGGAAGCGGCGGGTGAAATCTTCATAGGGCACCGACGCCGCGTCTATTCCTCCCCACTCGGCGTTGGCCCACTCGAGCGCTCTCCCCGACAGACAGGAGATTAGGGCGGACACGCTCTTGTATCCCGAGGGAGCCGGGTGGATGGTCGCCAGGTAGAGCTCTCCATGGCACACGCGATCCATGGCTGTGCCGAGAGTCTGTATCATGGTCGCTTGCTGTTGGACGCGTTCCTCCACTGATCCGGAAGGAATGAATGTACCTGCTGACTCCATTTGTGGTGCGTGTTTCTGTCAGGCGTCAGTGTGCAGCGGTAGGACGGAGTCCTTGAAACTCTTGTTTTAGTTGCAAAACATTCCGTTTTGAAACTGTTTGGACTAATGTTTACACCCCTGCTCTTTCTCTTTGCTAATGATGCAAGTGTGTGTTCAGTCTTCGGTCTGTTGCGTATAGAATATCCAAGCCGATTAACTGATGATAGGCCCTTCTTTACTGAAATTGCGAGACATTGCAAGCCAAGAAATTGCAAGATACAGCATTTGCAAGATACAGCTTTTGATTGCTGGTAAAAAGGCCTAGTGCACAGTTCTGACTGCCTGGTGGCCGACCTGCCTATACTGTGCCCCTCCCCTCCCTCTCCGTCCCTCGCTAGCCTGCTATGAAAAATGAGTGTTTGTGTTCTCGGAAATACGGCAACTAATTAGTCTCCTCCGTTCCAAAAAGACTGAATCTTAGGAATCTTGATACTCAGAAATGGGAGGTGACACCGGGAGTCGAAGTACAAGGAGTCGAGGAATCAATTATGTAGACTCTCCACCACTACGTCATCATCGTTAACAGTTTGAAAAATGGCAGAGAAAGGCAAGTGACAGCAGTAAGTCCAGTATTTCAATACTTTGAGAAGTTAAATGAGAAGGAAATGCAAACTGCGAGGTGGAATTGAGGAACAGTAATGGTAGTACAGGTGCGATGCTTAACCATCTGAAAGGGATGCAGCGTGAGACCCAAACCATTGCTGCATTGTGGAATGTTATGAATTTTTATTATAGTTTTAACGGAAAAAAATGGCAATTTAAACATAAATATGTTTTATTTATTTGTCACATCCCTACTCTAAACGCTTTGCATGTATATCTGTTCAGTTATTCAAATGCAGCTGGTTAGGTGGAATATTCGCTCGTATATTATGTGGCACTTCACCTTGCCTTAATATTTTTTGGGGTCATAAATCAGCATTGCTTCTTCTAGTGGTCTACCACTGTGCTTTCAGCGTTATTTGCTGTTATTATTAATGCCCAAATACTACGGTATATTTACAGTCATTTAATTTCTCTGCCCTCCGCCTCTGTGGCGCCCTTGCATGCTCCCTGCGTGCTCCGGTCCCAATGTATGAGTGTGTTCTGGGGAAAATGGAAACGCCATGTTGGATGAGGAGGCTGTTCTGCTCATTTAGATAAGGGAGCAGCTTAAGCGGGACATGAAAAAGGTTATACAGCCGGACTAGTGTATCAAACTCCCCGGCTGCTTTAGGACACTCACCCATGGATTTAGTGGTATTTCTGGGAGACTTTTGTGGGAAACTGGGAGTAATCCTATTTGTAAACATCACAGGTGTATAGCTTGAACCGCAGTCAGCCGGAGCGAAAAAGTATTGGGAATGTGTGATGAACACACAGCCCTCAGGGTCTCTGTGATATCGCCTCACCTGGTCAGAGTGGAAACCAAATTGCTTTACGTTGCCTTCATTCAAACTGCACCCGGAAAAGATCAGGAAGATTTCAACACAAAATATAAGTGACTCTCTATCCCTAAACCTAAGTCAACTGCAAACATTCCATCTACCTTCTAAAGTGCACTGTTCTCACTTTCTAATAGGGTAGATACATTTTTTCCACCCATCATACTACATACATGTAACAAAACAACAATTATATCTGCTATATAAACGCCAGATGAAACAGAAAAGAGTCACTAGGATTTACTGTGGAGTGGTATCATACACCATAGAACTGGCCGTGTCATGAAACTAACAAAGACGAGATATCTGTATGCATCTCCTGTAGTGACAGAGGGAGCTACAGTTGTGTCAGAAATTATTGACACCCTTGATAAAGATGAGCAAAAATGTATGAAATAAATAATTAAAATATTGAGCTATATTGCATATTGCTCAGAGAAAGAGAGATTCTTTAACAAGTAATATTTTTTTCTCTCAAAAAGGTAGGGGTCAGAATTATCGACACCCCTGTTTTCAATAGCTTTCAATACCTCATCTGGGCGGGTAATGGCATTGGGCCTTTTTCTTAAATGTTTTATGAGATTGGAGAACATATTAGGAGGGATCTTAGACCAATCCTCCATATAGAACCTTTCCAGGTCCTTGATATCCTTCATCTGCGCTTATTTACTGCCCTCTTCAATTCAAACCACAGGTTTTCAATTCTGGAGAGTTGAGATGGCCATTACGAAATGTTGATTTTGTGGTCAATTAACCATTTCTTTGTGGATTTTGATATAAGCTTGGGGTTATTGTCTTGCTGGAAGATCCACTTGCAGCCAAGTTTCAGCCTCCTGGCAGAGGCAACCAGGTGTTTGGCTAAAATGTCTTGGTACTGGGTAACGTTCATGATGCCGTTGACCTTAACAAGTGCCCCAGCACCAGTGGAAACAAAATAGCCCCATTACATCAAAGATCCACCACCATACTTTACAGTAGGTATGAGGTACTTTTCTGCATATGTATCTTTCTTTCTCTCTCTCTCTCTCTCTCTCTCTCTCTCTCTCTCTCTCTCTCTCTCTCTCTCTCTCTCTCTCTCTCTCTCTCTCTCGCTCTCTCTCTCTCTCTCTCGCTCTCTCTCTCCCTCCCTCCATTCTCCACCCAGTCGGCTCATAAAGTGCATTCGGAAAGTATTCAGACCCCTTGAGCTCAGGTGCATCCTGTTTCCATTGATCGTCCTTGAGATGTTTCTACAACTTGATTGGAGTCCAGCTGTGGTAAATTCAATTGATTGGACATGATTTGGAAAGGCACACACCTGTCTATATAAGGTCCCACAGTTGACAGTGCATGTCAGAGCAAAAACCAAGCCATGAGGTCGAAGGAATTGTCCGTAGAGCTCCGAGACAGGATTGTGTCGAGGCACAGATCTGGGGAAGGGTACCAAAAAATGTCAAGGGGTATGAATACTTTCTCGAATGCACTGTATACCCTGGTGGAGTAGGCTACTCGTAATCCTCCTGATGTCTCATCTAAAAGCTACTCTCTCTCTCTCTCTCTCTCTCTCTCTCTCTCTCTCTCTCTCTCTCTCTCGCTCTCTCTCTCCCCCCCTCACTATCTCTCTCCCCCTCACTCTCTCTTACTTCCTTCTCTCTCTCACACAAATCTGGACTTTCTCTTTCTTTCCCTCAGTGGATCAGGTGTCTGGCTGAATATGTGAACCCTCTTTGTGCTCCCCTCTGTTTGGTTACAATGGTGCATCTCACATTGCTTCAAAACAGCATGGGGCATAGAAAGTCCCAGGTACTGTTTTCCCCTGAATCTTCCGTAATCAAATAAAGTCGTGAAGGTTGAATATTGAATCCAATTTAGAGGTTGGACATTTATATTACACTATCTTTTGCTCAGGTTGACCCCAACTTTCGCACCTCATCACATTCCCCCCGGCAATGCAAATTATTTTCATGACACATGCTCTTATTATGACCAAGTCATAATCATTACTCTCATTAATGATCAAATCAGGATTATAAAAATAAATAAATGATATATCAATGGATTTTCATTGCAATTGTGGGCCTGAATGCTTGGCCTCTCCTGAGGAACAGATCTAATAATTAAGAAACGTATCGGAGGCACTTACAGACTTAACCGAAGACGCTTTTGATGGAGCACCTATATTTTTACTTATTAATTTTACTTTATGAACAAAAATGTATTGTGCTGTGAAAATGACTGGAGATTAGAACTGATTAAAGAGGGAAATCAGTTAACATAAGCTTCATCCAGTTCAACATTCCTCCTAATTAAAACCAGTCATCTGGAGCGCAGCCTCATTTCTCCTAAGCTCTCATGGGTTTCTTTCAGCTTTTCCTCATGCCTTAAACTTGCATATCAATATGATATGTAAACTACTTTCATGGAGGACAGATGGAATTAATTATTTTTGGAAGTCTTCTGATGAGGCTACATAAAAGTTGCTTCATGCCAATTATTTACGACGGAAGACATGGTAATGGCATGTTTTTCTCCGGGAGAAAGAGAGGGAGGAATGAAAGTCTCTGTTGGTCACTTAGAAACCTGTTGTCATATTCATAGCGTTTCCATTTTAATGTAATGTTTAATGACCAAAAAAGTGGTTTATCTTTTAAAAAATTGCCTTCCTGATTGAATCTCTGTGTTTGAGTTAAGCTAGTAAAGAACAGGACAGAGTACTGATGTGCAAAGTGCAATCAGGATTTTTTTTTTTATAGCTGCTCTGGATTTAAGTGTAAAAAGCAATAACTCAATTTATCCCGAGCATCCCCTAGAGGACACATTTATAGTGTACAAACATGGCTGATTTAGTGTAGTTGTTATTCCTGGATTTTCAGACCATTAATTATTGGTTGAATATTATCATATAGACCTACTATATCTTGTGGAAGAAGAATCATTATGTATATCAAGGGATATAACAACCACATTCCACATGAGTCACACAGTAAGGCCTGAATTTGACATCTCCCTTTCCTGGTTGAAGTGCTGAGGAAGCCTACATGAATAATGCTTAAGTGAAAAGTATGGTGGAGAGGAGAGAAGGGTCTGAACCTGTGTACAGATATGGTGGTGACCAGAATGCATCTCTGTTTTTCCACTTAAGATACCCTCAGTCATTCCACTACATTCAGGAACACACAAGGGTGAAACCCTCGAGGCAGACACAAGGTGCTGGATGCTCTTATCACCAGCGGCTCCTAAGAGAAATGTACAGTGAAGGACTTAGGCTACGGGTGTGAAGTATCCATGCAGTAAAAGCGGGTTAGTACTGCAGTCACCATTCAGGTGTCAAGGCTCCGTGCTGATCCCTGTTGACGGATGTGTTGATGTTCCAAGGAGAGGTGACAATTACCTTGACAAAGGATGGTCAAGCGCAGAGTAATGCCCCACATTTCTCACAGTAGGCAATAGAGGGGGAAAATGTAGGCAAAAAGCCATTAGGGTGGAGGAGTGACTGTGTGTGTGTGTGGGGGGGGGGGGGGGGTTAATTTAGATACAACCAATAAATACACTAAAACCATGAATACGTTTCGCACTGCTAAAATACATTTTAGAAAATAGATACTTAAATTTTGCTCCTCCATGACTGGCAGAGTGACTATTAGTTGACAGGATGGCAATTTGAAAGATTGTCCAACCCTGCAGGGGACTTGTTGGCCCAGCATGTTTCGAGTTGATAGATGCCTCACAATGCCTCACTATTGGTTCTTCAAGGGGCCTACAGGACAGCTACTGCCTCAGGCTCTGCTGTGCTGTTCCCACACATAGCCACAGCATCAAGTTGAGTCTGCAGTAGGTCTAGAGCTAGGTTTTAATGGCATGTATTTTATTTGGGGTGGAGAGCAGTTGGTAATAGACCAAGGTTTTGGGTTCCTGACAAAGTAAGGCTTCATATTCATAGCTTATAAGGTTCTTAGAGGTAAATATTTTGTTCACAGAATGGCAACGCAGCAGTTTCCTACCTATGCCTAGGGCTGTGGTGGTCATGAAATTTTGTCAGCCGGTGATTGTCAAGCAAATAATTGCCGGTCTCACGGTAATTGACCGTAATTAATATAAACACATTTAGCATCTCCTGGCTTCCATGCATAGCCTACAAGCCACTAATGCAGACCTTTGGAACATCTACATTTTAATAATCCATAATTTATTTTAGACAGGTCTAAAGAAAAACTATTTGAAGAAAATGTAGTCTATTTCAGAACAACAGAATAGCGTACTCTGAGTTGTCCTTATATTAGGCCCTGATCTGGCAATGCCATATGGCTGTGGGCTACACTAGTTAATTTTGCAGACAAGATTGGCATTATTTTATAGTATGAAGAATTCAATTGAACAAAGCTGAATAAAATAGAAAGGATATTTTCTCCAAACGATTTGAAGGAGTGCGCACATGCGGCTATTCTGTGTTGAGTTTAATAAAGAAACAGGTACTCGTATATGCTTAATTTAGAGTTATTTATGTAACTTTACTTGTGTTAGAAATGTTGGGCTATATGTTTAGATTTTTAATACATTCTAAGGCTGCATGATGTGACTCTAATGATGATTTGAAAAAAGTTGCATGAAAGGCATGAGCTCTGCTTTGTTTTTTGCGCAGGCTGTACACACTTCATCAGTCTCTCATTCACAATTTGACAAGCACTTGATAATGCCTCAAATTTCTTGGCTGCATCCCCTTTGTGTGGCCGTAATGCCCCCTACAATAATCCATGCCTTTTGCAGACAGTGGCTGTTGTGCCCTTGGACTGAATATAATAATTATAATTCCCTTCTCCCGGCTGTGTGCAGAACACCTGTCACTCACATGGCTCTCCATCACATGATCGGGTCTTTCTCACAGGCTACAAGTGAAGACAGACACATCGGGGACGCAACTGCGCGTGTCCTTATCCAATTTTGAGGCGCATATTGAAGATATTTTAAGAACTGTCCACATTTACTTTTCGTCAGCAAACAAGATGAGTAGGCCTAACGAACAGCAAAAGCACTAGCCTATGTCAATCTACTATCCCCATAGTACAAAAGTTGACTTATTCTATTCTGTGCGAGAAGTAAATATTCCGTACATAGTCTGGGAGAGTTGTGGGATGCGATAGATCCCAAATGAATACAACCACTAGCATCAAAAAGCAATGAGCCTGACGCAACAGATCAGAATGTTTAGCTTAAAATGTTTTTTTCACATTATAAGCGCAGCAATGCGCACATGGCAGTAGGCTGGCTATAAGCACGAGTGTTCCATTAGCAGGAAAACACCATTCTCAAAAGTCACCGCAAATGCGATTATGCATGTAATTTTTATGGTGAAAATGATCTTCCCCAAACTTGAAACTCACACACTGCATATGTATGCCAGTTAGGCTCTACTCATTGTGAAGCAGATTAATGTGAAGTTATTTGGCCACTTTAGTTGTGATACAAACCTTATCAAAACATATAGGCCTATGGGCTAGGCTACATGTGCGACTATGATTATAAAAATTGCAAAAAAAGGCATGCGCTGTTTCTTCCCTTAAGCTGGGCATCATTCACAAGTGATAATATATAATTCACAAGTGATAGGCTAATATTGTCACCAATCAAACAATTATTTATTTAATCTTGTCTTTACATATACTAAATAATATATGTCTGAAATTTGTTTTGATTTAGAATGGACCATTATCATGCACCTGTCTCGAAACAGGGGCAGGGGGAAAAAATACATGTCATCAATGCACTTAAATAGCGAATGGAGGACGCTTTTCCCGTGGTTCGTTTTCATGCAAGCCAGGTAGGCTATACTCCTGTTGTAAAAATAAGCAATGTGCTTAATATTAGGAAAGTTGAGAACTATATATAGTAACCCTAGCCTATAGAAAGTTGATAGGATCTTCCTGTTTTTTTCACGCAATTGCATAGCCTATAGAAATGTTGCGCAACATGAGCTCATGAGCTCTCATTAAGTGTTTGATTAGATTTTTGAATGTATTTGCATTGATGTCAGAGTGATTAGAGGGACAATATAGTGCGGAGTACCAGGCAGTTAGCAAGTTTGGTAGGCTACTAATGACCATCAGCAGCATCAGAGCTTAGAGAAGCCTAATTACCGTGACTAAACGGTCACAAGGAATTTGACTGCCGTCATGACTCGTGACCGCCGGTGTGGCGGTAATACGGTCACCGTAACAGCCCTACCTATGCCCCATGTTGTTAGCTATGCTCACAGTAAGATATTACAATGTTGAGTGTTCATAAGACATGACCTTCAAAATGATCCATTTGAACCATGTTATCTAGCAAAGTCATTCCATTGTAATGTTTCAGCCTCCCAAAATATATTCTGCACTGTGTTTGTCATAGGAGACTGGTTGAAGTGTTTAATTGAGAGTGAGTAAATAGCTAAACTTGACATTAGCCCTGCTGTAACTAGTGGCCTGTGAAATGGACTGTATTTCACGGCATTTCCACTAAGCAACGTGAAGTAAATAACATTGGGCCTTTTTCACTGTATCATAAACATTGAAATTTTATAATTTCTCCCTGCCACTTAAATTCCTTTATGGCTCAACAACTTTGATCACGAAGAAGCCAGATCAGGTGTGGTGTTGCCACGAGCCAACAGGAAAGCTTTTTTGTGCTTGGCTTGGTGTTTCAAGCTTTCCAGTGATGGGACTAAATGCAACAGAAATCAAACTCTTGGGGATAGGTGCCTCCAATTAATAACACTAGGCTATGCTCAGTGCTGTGCATAACTAAAAGCTCATTAAGGAAGTAGACTGGGGACAGATGGAACTCCAGTTTGTCTGCTTTGGTTTATAATGAGGTTGTACTACAGGGGAGCTTAGCTGCAGATTTCTCCTGAACTTCAGGGTTTTGGGGGCGTAACTCAGCAGACTGGGAGGGGTTTTTGTTCCTGGTGGTGTTAAATTATTATGGGTTTTTAAATTCTTATCCATATTTTGTCTGTTTACCTGCATTTAGCAATGAACTGCAAGCTAATTAAACAGGATCCGCCTTGCGTTGAGAGCGGAGAGTGTGCACTTACAAATCCATTGTTGGGAGGAAAAAGACCTTATTGTCAGAGGGCAATATAAATTGCCGTAGTATGCTGTGTTTCCATAGCAACAAACACATTTCACTATTCATAGCGAAGAATAATGTCGTGGATGTGTTGTTAGTGTCAGGTCTTATCATATTTTCCTGAATGGCTTTTCATACAAGTTTCATAGATCCCCATAGCGAGCAGAATTCTGATGAATAGTTCCCAAAAGATGTTGCACCATAATAACAAGTATAACAGAAATGCTGAACTGTTTTACCCCAGCTTCCTGGCTGTACTAGTTTTCATGTTTTACCCCAGCTTCCTGGCTGTACTAGTTTTCATGTTTTACCAACCTGCTTCTCGTCAGTGTCCTTTGAACAGGAACACATTGTTACAATAAACATCTCATTGCCACACATGTGATTTTATTCATGTTAATGTGAGGGGTTCATTTATGAAGACATCTCTTTATGCATGTGCTAGATTCAATATTTTTTTAAAAACTTCATCACTCAGAAATAATCATTTAAAAATTGAATCAATATTTCGTCTTGATCGAAATGGGTGGCCTATCGTCTGCAAAGAATGCTGGTAAACTGACTTGGAAGGCTGAGAATGAGGATGAATCCATCTGTACTCCATTAAGACAAGAAATGAATACATTAAATTGATCTCTACAAACAGTCATCTTACCATATGTGAGAATCCCTAACTAAAGGATGAGGGTTGAAAATGTTTTGAAGATATTGAACTTGATTGACAGTAAACCTTACACTTGGCTTCACGCACTCTTCTACCAGGCATATCACAGATGTTCACATGGCCTAGCCTGGTCACCTGCTGTGTGTGCTTTAGCAAACTTCATGTCATACATGTTTGGCATAACAGCAAACCCGACAGGACTTGGCTAAAGCACAAACAGATGTGTGTGAACAGGCCACATATGTCCTGATCTCACACGTCTTTTCCCAGAGACTTTCTACTTCCTTTCCAATTGATGGCACCTTCGATACAAATGAATTGCATAGAACTGATCAAGTTCCACAAAACCCAGGGACTTAACACTTCAGTCACTTCATTTGTGTGTTTTAAATGGTCAGGAGGTTGACTGTTAGAGTGCTGCATGTCCTCGTAATGCAGCAGGGCAATTTTCCTGTCTGTCAGGGAGCCACCAGAAAACCAGCCAGCTCTGGGTAATTATCTGCTGTCTTTCTGCCCAGAATAGCAGAGAATCACGCTCTGGGAACGGCTGGTACTCTGTGGTAATGTTTCCACACACACACATGCGCACAGACACACACAGGTACACACACTCAGACATACACGCACACACAGGCACACACACATAAGTACACACACACACACATACCACTGATAATCTCTCCACGTCCACACTTCCACTCAGGCCCTCAGTGTTGACTGTTGCTGTCAGATTGACGTGCGGCACCCGTGAACAGGGCCGGTCATTCTGTGACTGTACAGAGTAGCAAAGAAACAGAGAACAGAGAACTCCAATAGAGAGGGGCAGTTTGGACTATAACACAACATGGGCTGGGATTTCTGCACAAATTGATTTCAATTGTAACTTTGTATATAATCTACTTTACTATAGCCGTGTGATGTTGAATCATTTCAACGCAGCTAAGATCTTACAATACTGTATCTAATCACATTGTATACATTACATTTACCATCTCAAACCATGAAATGAGTTTGAATAGAAATGTGCTGTTTGTTAGTGAAGGGAGGAGTGGCATGATGTTGTTTCTGTAGATTGGAAGGATATGGATGGGGAGTTTGCTGCTGAGGCGTGTTTAACATTCTCGCTGCATTTTGACTCCTGAGAGGTGCATTTCAATAGAATGGGTAATTTTACACCTGATGCAGTGAGTAGGCTAGTCTGTAGTCCGCTGAAATGAGCCAATGTCATCCCTTTCTTTCACATTAAATTCATGAAAGCAAGAATGACTTAGCTAGCCGTGACTGAAAGCATAGCTGATGTTAGCGGGAGGGAGGTTTTAATATAAATGCTTGCCAATTTGATTGCAGAACTCAATCAATCAGTCCAGTTTTATTATGTATATCACCTTCCGTCAAAGAACACTTTGCAAGTTGTATTGGATTTTTGGGAGAGGGTGGCAGCAAAGCATTCATGCTGGACCATGGTGCCGGAACTTGGGCGAGAAATGGAAAGCTATTCAATTGGAGTTAAAGCCATTTTAGTAACTTGTAGGTGGATAAGTGCAAACCTAAAAGTAGTTAATGCTCCACGCAAACCTACACACATACACACACACACACACACACAAAACAATGCACTTATTTCTTAACTGGATTCTGACATGAGAATTATGCGACAATTACAGTCCACAACTCAAATAATAAATACATCCCTGCTGAATATCATGCATTTAGCATATTTTGTGATACATTTGTCATTCAATCATATAACCGGCACAATACAATGGTACACAATTGTTGATCCAGGTCCACCCAGGGCAATCGAGCAGCTGTGCCCGCACATAAATCAATTTTCCAGCTATTAGGCTCCCACCCAGTCAGCATCATTGTGTTGTTGATCATGTGGACCTGATGCACCTCCACTAATTAAAACTAACCCACAATGCGAGACTCTACCCTCTGCACGCCCCTAAATGGCAGCTAATGACTTAGGGTTTTCACACTTGGACCCTTTCAGCCAATTTTTGTGAACTCAGTTCGGTTCGCTTAATTTTTTGTGCAGTGTAAACACTCCAAAGGAACTCAGACCCCTCAAAAGAGCCCCCGAAGCGAACCGAACTGAGACCATCTCGAGAGGTGGTCTGAGTTCGCTTCGCTTGAATTCCACGGCCCGGTTCCCTTTTTTAGGACAATGTGAACGAAAAGCTCCCCAGGTTCACTTGTCATTATTCCCGCACCACACACTAGACTACTGCAACAGCGTTTCCCCTGCCATAAACCCTCACATTGGTGCCACAAAAGAGAGAAGATGATGATGTGCAGGTTTGCGGAAAATAATGTGTGCAGTTGTTGGATATTGATTAGCGATTGTCAAGGACGCACAGAAATTCCAAAATGTGTGGAGTTTTTAGTTCAGATTATTTGTTTACAATATGTGATATATAGGCTAAGAGAGATTCATAAGCTGTTTATTGATTGTGGGGTTTGAATAGTGTGAGAAAATATATACAAAAGTATGTGGACATCCCTTCAAGTTAGTGGATTTGGCTATTCCAGCCACACCTGTTGCTGACAGGTGTATAAAATCGAGCACACAGCCATGCAATTTCCACAGACAAACATTGCCAGTAGAATGGCCTTACTAAAGAGCTCAGTGACTTTCAACATGCCACCTTTCCAACAAGTCAGTTTGTCAAATTTTTGCCCTGCTAGAGCTACCCCGGTCAACCGTAAGTGCTGTTATTGTGAAGTGGATACACCTAGGAGCAACAACAACTCAGCTGCAAAGTGGTAGGCCACACAAGCTCACAGAACAGGACTGCCGAGTGCTGAAGCGCGTAGCGCGTAAAAATAATCTGTCCTCGGTTGCAACACTCACTACCGAGTTCCAAACTGCCGCTGGAAGCAATGTCAGCACAAGAACTGTTCGTCGGGAGCTTCATAAAATGGGTTTCCATGGCCGAGCAGCCGCACACAAGCCTAAGATCACCATGCGCAATGCCAAGCGTCGGCTGGAGTGGTGTAAACTCGCAGCCATTGGACTCTGGAGCAGTGGAAACGCGTTCTCTGGAGTGATGAATCACGCTTCACCAGCTGGCAGTCCGACGGACGAATCTGGGTTTGGCGGATGCCAGGAGAACGCTACCTGCCCCAATGCATAGTGCCAACTGTAAGGTTTGGTGGAGGAGAAATAATGGTCTGGGGCTGTTTTCATGGTTCGGGCTAGGCCCCTTAGTTCCAGTGAATGGAAATCTTAACACTACAGCATACAATGACATTCTAGACGATTCTGTGCTTCCAATTTTGTGGCAACAGTTTGGGGAAGGCCCTTTCCTGTTTCAGCATGACAATGCCCCTGTGCACAAAGTAAGGTCCATACAGAAATGGATTGTCGAGATCGGTGTGGAAGAACTTGACTGGCCTGCACAGAGCCCCATCGAACACCTTTGGGATGAATTGGAACGCCGACTGCGAGCCAGGTCTAATCGCCCAACATCAGTGCCCGACCTCACTAATGCTCTTGTGGCTGAATGGAAGCAAGTCTCCGCAGCAATGTTCCAACATCTAGTGGAAAGCCTTCCCAGAAGAGTGAAGGCTATTATAGCAGCAAAGGGGGGACCAACTCCATATTAATGCCCATGATTTTGGAATGAGATGTTTGACGAGCAGGTGTCCACATACTTTTTGTCATGTACTGTATATTTGGTGAGAATCACAACATAGGGTACAAAATCTATTCTAGCTCTTAAAGGGGCAGTAGCCTACCTTGGGTGTACAGTTTTCAATTACAGCATTATTTATTCTGCAGTTATTCTATTGCTATTTATTCTGTTACCAATAACATTTACATGTTAATAGTATCTTCTGATTTTATGTCTCATATTTTAACTAAATGCAGTCTATTAGCTTCCAAAATGTAAGTATGTATATCTAGCTGTCCGATAACACATTCTGATTGAATGGCTTGTCTTGCACTTTGTAAAAACCCAGAGTACATGTTGGAAAAAGATATTGGTTCCTTTCTAAACATAGCAATGTGAATGCAAAGAGAACTCGGTCCACAAAATAGGTGAGGTGAACTGGAAAAATAGTTGAGGCCTCATTCAAAGGCAAGGGCAGTGTGAATACAAAGAGAACTGAGTTATTTTGCTTTTTTTTTACCCCAGAGTTCACTTTAAAGAGGACTGAGATTGGTTATTTTAAAGAGGACTATATGTGAAAACACCCTTAAACTCCTGGAAGCCACTGCCTGGTTTTGCACTGTGTTATTTTAATACATTTAGCTTATGAATAATTTATTCATTTATAATTGTATTGATTTGTACTGTACTATCTACTAGCACTGCAGTGTATACTTGCCTCTTTCTTTCTTTTCTACTCATGTTCCTTTTTTTTGCATCGCTTTATTGGATAGAGTTGCTTCCCATTGTGTAGTATCAGCTCCTCTTCCTTGAAAACATAATTTAGCCGCCGGCAATCTCATTAGCTTGACTGTATCAATGGGTGTCCGTGACCGTGTCCTCATGTGGCTGTTGTTTGGAGGCTGAGCGAGCTTGTTATTAAAGGGTCATCAAATTGAAAAGCCATAGTTTCATATGCTGTTTCCCCCAGTGCTTGAATTGGGACGTTGTACACTCGTACAAAGTACCGGCAACTCAAATGTTCCATTTTGAGTACCAGAACCTATATTGGCACTAAAATATAAAAGCTATGATTCCTCCATTTGGTACAAGCCACAGCATGACGTCTGGAAACATTTCACTGGGGAGACCCACAATAGTCTCCTAGAGGGATCAGAGCCTCAACAGGTTACTCTGTGATCTAAAGCGATCCGTCTTATCTGAAGGGGATGGGTAACGACAGCCATAGACTTTTATCAGTCTCACCCTCCACCGGTCTACTTTGGGAAGACAGCAAACCACATCAACTGGCCTATTGCCAAAGGCAACAAATAATTTTGTAACCAAAAGCACAGTGAAGAAGCGATGGCTACCATGGTGGCTAATATCCCGTAGTTTGGTGGCATTGTTCATTTTCGTATTTTCTGTCTTGTGAATGCAGGGCCTGCTATTGGTGGGAGGGATGGCTGGGTGCCAAAGCCTGTCAGGACCTTGGCAGAGTGCTAATATAAATTCTTCACACTTCGGGAATTTAGCTACGTTATCCTACATGTAATGGCCATTTGGTCACTTGACAGGCGTATGAAGGGGAAAGGAAAGGGGGATACCTAGTCAGTTGTACAACTGAATGCATTCAACTGAAATGTGTCTTCCGCATTTAACCTCTGAATCAGAGAGGTGCAGGGGGCTGCCTTAATCGACATCCACGTCATCGGTGCCCGGGGAACAGTGGGTTAACTGTCTTGCTCAGGGGCAGAACGACAGATTTTTACCTTGTCAGCTCGGGGATTCGATCCAGCAACCTTTCGGTTACTGGCCCAACGCTCCTATGAGAGGGTAGAAGTTCACTCCAGCGCTTGATTTCCATATGCACCCTATGAAAGTTCACGACAATTGCTTTGTGGCTAAAGGAATGATGTGGAAGCAGTTAAAATGCAAAAAATGATTTGTTTTTTTTAGAGTGGGTGGCACGCGCCTAACAGAAGCTATTAGACTTTTTGGGAACACTTTATGACATTTTCCATAAGCATTTATCTGTTGACCAACGAAGTCAAGTTTGTCCTATACTTTCACAGATATTTGTACTAGAGCAAGCAATGTCAAGTAGAATACTCATCTGTCATGACCACATACTTTTACCACAGCTGCTATTACTTTAAGCATTACCTCAGGGGTTGTCCCAGGTGTTGCTAAATTTGATTGCTCTTTTACTGCGTTCCCCATCACTTCAAAGCTATCTGTAGCGGGGGGCTTTTAAAAAGTACATTTGTTATCTTTCAGACAGAGGAAAAAGCAGTAGCCGAGCAGTTTATAAAGCAGTAATTATGTTCAATGTGCAAGTTGTATTAAACTCATACAGTATAAATGACTAACATGTTCTGAGCCATTTCATCCTCTGCCCTGAGCAGCCAAACAGGAAGAGAAAATGATCTAGCTGGATAGGTCCTATGTTAACAGTAAGGTGACCTCTGTAAATTGTGCAGTAGGTATCTTTCATCTACATTTACAATGAAACAAGCTTCAGTTCATTCATATGGTATCTACTGTATATATTTTGTAGAGAGGGAGGGGCGAGACAAGATTTGTAGCTTCTCAAAACTTCTGGTTTTCCCAGTAAATGATCAAATGGAGATGAAATGTGCCACAAGAGCTTCCTGCCTTGGAAATGTGCTTCACACAGCGTTGAGTGGATTACATGATATTGGAGATTAATTTTAAGTGTTAGCAACCCCCCATCTCTCTCTCTTTCTATCTATCTCTCTCTCTCTCTCTCTCTCTCTCTCTCTCTCTCTCTCTCTCTCTCTCTCTCGCCTGCCTGCCTGCCTGCCTGCCTGCCTGCCTGCCTGCCTGCCTGCCTGCCTGCCTGCCTGCCTGCCTGATCTTTAAGTTGCAGTATGTGCATCAAAGAGATGCAATCTGCTAATCCGCCAAGTGATTTGCCTTGAATGGCACGCGCTCTCTGTGGGCTACCGGCATTTCCTCCAGGTCGTCTCCTGGGGACACCCTGCCTCTGCATGCACCTCTGCCAAATGCTACGTGTGTGTGAGACTCTGCTGATCTTTGCTCAATCACTGCTTTTTATTTGTGTGCCTTGCGGAGTTATTGAAATATGTGTAGTGCGTGCGCGTGTATGCGTCAGTCCGTGTGTCTGCGTGTGTGTTTGTGGATCTGTCCATTATTATATGGCTACCTGCCTAAAGTCTAATGCTGTTATATTTCTGCTAGAGCGGGGATGACAGAGTTAAGTTATCCGTCTGTCAGTGAGTGTTTTGATGAATAATAGAAGAGTGTCTTAGTGCTGTGGTGAATGAGAAATGGGTTTGGGTCAGTGTTGTTGTGCTGAGGGTGAGGTGTGTTTCCTGTCAGCAGCTGTACTGACGGCCTTGTTTGTGCCAGTGCTATTCCGGCCCGAGTCTGAAGTTCTGTAAAGGTTGCTTTCAGTACAGACTCTCTGCTTTGAGACACATTTCTGCATATTCAGATATGTGTGTCTGTGGCTTAGGGTTATGTGTGTGTTGGGGGAAGAGGTGTGAAATTGAACAGATGTTCCCCTCCACCAGCTGACATCCATTCCCATCCTCCCATCACGTCATAATGCTTAGCTACTGCTGTGGTTTCATGGACCAGCAACTGCAGGCAGGAAGTTATGGGAGTCTGTTGGAGTCTTGTGGGGCTCGCTCCTGGTGTTCTGGACTTCATTTATTTGTGTAATTAAACCAGCAAAGCGTTGAGCGTTCCACAGAATCAAAGTTTATCTGCAGCAGAGGTAGGATTTCATTTAGATGAAAGAAATAAAAACACATTTGGATCTTGAGTGCCACGTTTTATTGAGAGTGCTACTGCATTTTTGTTTTCATTAATGTCAGTTTGGAAAATCATCAAAGGTGAAAAAAATAACTAAATAAAATGAACCTCTTTTTCATCTTGCTCTTTTCTCCCCAGCTCTTTTCCATCCCACCCAAATGCTTTTCTCACCAGCATGTCACCTGTGCTTTTGTTTATTATTCAGAACTTCCTGGGAAACTCTGCATTCAAAGGCGAGGGTTAGACACCTTTGTTTTGTCACTCACTGTCAAGCTGCTAAGTATAGTTTCTCCATTTGAATCCTCATGAATAGACACCAAAGTCATATTCTTCTAGCGCTTATTGCTTCTATTACTCATATGAAAGGGTGCCTGTGACCACCTGTCAACCTCTCAAGTGTCAATAGAGGAAGAGGAACACTCAAATCCCTAATGAGATTAGAATGGGCAGATGCCAGCCCCAGAAAGCTGGGCTGGATTGATATGGAAGAGCTA
This sequence comes from Coregonus lavaretus, assembly GCF_964263955.1. NCBI lineage: Eukaryota > Metazoa > Chordata > Actinopteri > Salmoniformes > Salmonidae > Coregonus > Coregonus lavaretus. The sequence continues at coordinate 14,419,564 of NC_140017.1, forward strand.
CATAGGCAAGCGCTTTGTTGCTCGTCCTCTGTGGTTGTCGATTTGATCATGACTAGAGCCCAGTCAATCGAGAAAACAGCCCAAAGAGTTGATGTACTATACTGTAAACAGAGAGCCACACCAGAACACCGCCGAACCACGCATTGATTATAATATTTAATCATGTTCTACAGGAAAGCCTTCCAGTGAACGTTCCATAGCCGCAGCAGTCTACGGGAGGGGAATTGATCTGCAAACATGTTTTCAATGTGCCTGTCTCTCTCATTGTGAGGCTGAGCAGCGCTCTGCACAGGGGTGCCTTGTCTGGCCTTACAATGCCCAGTGCACTGGAGCTAATTCAACATTTAACTGACCACTGTTTTCCCCTATCACTGGGAGGAGGCGTGTTGTTTCTCCATGCGTTTGGCGTGTGGCAGGCGGCAAAACCCAAAGCAGAGAATGCTAATGCTAATTGTGAGTCATCCGCAGTTCACCTTTGCACCAGCCCCGAGGACATGTGAGAGATTGGCCCTGAAAAAGCATCTCCCCTTGTCATCCCTGCGTAGAGTGATACCACTTGGGCCCCATTTCTCACTAGCCTCTTTTCACAGGCACACATTAAGTTGTTTTACCTGCAGCGTCGTTTTCTTCACGGCAGTGGAAGAGAAATGATACACAGGCTGCGACAAAATGAAATACATCTCTCACACCCCGTGACTGACAGCAAGAAACCCATTTAAATGCATTGGAAATATGCAGGGCGATTGTGGTCGCTCGAATCCATTGGTTTCTTTCTCCACGTAGGGGTTACCGCCTCGGATACACAAAGAGGGCCAGTGTTTTGAACAAACAGGAGCTGGTTGCCTTCTCTGTAAATGCTTTAATCTGTGCAAAAGTACAAAAGGGAAATACTGCTGTCTTCCTGCATTGTTTGCTTTAAAAGTGGCAGCAAACAGCAACCGCTAATGCGGTTGAAGTACAGTCTGGCTTGAAGGAGGATGGGGAAAAAAGTCTTAAAATTCAGAAAAAGCTTCTGAGTTATTCATGTTGTTGTCTGAGTGGGTGGAATTCTTCCATCTTAGCAGTGGCTTCCCCTTAAGTCAAATCTAATGGGGATTTTGGATGGCCCGTGGTGAGGGAAGACATAGATAGCGCTGCTGTGTTTTCAGAGTCCAAAGGGTACATCTATAAGATAATAACAATCTCGGGAGAGCAAGGGATTCACTTGAGAAGGATGAGTCAAGAAGACAAGAAGGCTTTATCAAGCCAACAGAGAACATTAAGCTTTATCGTGAGGCAGCTGAGGCTGTTAAAGAATGTAATATACATACATTAAGTAAATTAATTTCGAGACCAGTCTGGGCTATGAAAAATGTGTTAACAATCCTAATGATAGCAAGTGTTTGGACGGTAGCTTCTCAGTGATAATGAATAATAGATGTGCCCATCTTCGCCAGTCATGTATTCAGTCAGTCATCCAGCCTGTACTGTAGGTGATTGTACTTCTACTGTGTGATTGGCTGAGAGCACTTAACTTGATCAATCAACACTTTAGCCTAAACTCAGTGGCAGAAAATAACCTTTAGAAGGTTCCTACTCACCCAGACTCAGTAGCACCTAGCTACTTCGGAAAGTATTCAGACCCCTTGACGTTTTCCACATTTTGCTACGTTACAGCCTTATTCTCAAATTGAATAAATTGTTTTTTTTCCCTCATCAATCTACACACAATACCCCATAATGACAAAGCAATGTATAAATAAATAAATAAATAAATAAATAACTGAAATATCACATTTACGTAAGTATTCAGACCCTTTACTCAGTACTTTGTTGAAGCACCTTTGGCAGCGATTACAGCCTCGAGTCTTGGGTATTTACATTTTAGTCATTTAGCAGACGCTCTTATCCAGAGCGACTTACAGTTAGTGAGTGCATACATTTTTCATACTAAGCTTGTATGATGCTACAAGCTTGGCACACCTGTATTCTTCTCTTCAGATCCGCTCAGGCTCTGTCAGGTTGAATGGGGAGCGTCGCTGCACAGCTATTTTCAGGTCTCTCCAGAGATGTTCAATCGGGTTCAAGTCCGGGCTCTGGCTGGGCCACTCAAGGACATTCAGAGACTTGTCCCGAAACCACTCCTGCATTGTCTTGGCTTTGTGCTTAGGGTCATTGTCCTGTTGGAAGGTGAACCTTCGCCCCAGTCTGAGGTCCTGAGTGCTCTGGAGCAGGTTTTCATCAAGGATCTATCTGTACTTTGTTCCGTTCATCTTTCCCTCAATCCTGACTAGTCTCCCAGTCCCTGCCGCTGAAAAACATCCCCACAGCATGATATTGCCACTACCATGCTTCACCATAGGGATGGTGCCAGGTTTCCTCCAGACGTGACGTTTGTTTCTCATGGTCTGAGTACTTTAGGTGCCTTTTGGCAAACTCCCAGCTTGCTGTCATGTGCCTTTTACTGAGGAGTGGCTTCCGTCTGGCCACTCTACCATAAAGGCCTGATTGGTGGAATGCTGCAGAGATGGTTGTCTTTCTGAAAGGTTCTCCCATCTCCACAGAGAAACTCTGGAGCTCTGTCAAAGTGACCATCAGGTTCTTGGTCACCTCCCTGACCAAGGCCCTTCTCCCCCGATTGCTCAGTTTGGCCGGGCGGCCAGCTCTAGGAAGGGTCTTGGTGGTTCCAAACTTCTTCCATTTAAGATTGATGGAGGCCACTGTGTTCTTGGGGACCTTCAATGCTGCAGAATGTTTTTGGTACCCTTCCCCAGACCTGTACCTTGACACAATCCTGTCTCTGAGCTCTATGGACAATTCCTTCGACCTTATGGCTTGGTTTATGCTCTGACATGCACTGCCAACTGTGGGACCTTATATAGACAGGTGTGTGCCTTTCCAAATCATGTCCAATCAATTGAATTTACCACAGGTGGACTCCAATGAAGTTGTAAAAACATCTCAAGAATGATCAATGGAAACAGGATGCACCTGAGCTCAATTTCGAGTCTCATAGCAAAGGGTCTGAATACTTATGTAAATAAGTTTTTTTTCTTCTGTTTTTTTTATATATACATTTGCAAGAAAATCTAAAAACCTGTTTTCGCTTTGTCATTATGGGGTATTGTGTGTATATTGATAAGGAAATGTTTTTATTTAATCAATTTTAGAATAAGGCTGTAACGTAACAAAATGTGGAAAAAGGGAAGGGGTATGAATACTTTCCGAATGCACTGTATTACTGTTAGTGGCAATACAGTATATTGCCAGATTGAGACACGCAAACCAGAATAGACCAGAATAATTTGCTATATTGGTCTGTAATTACATTTGGAGTGTAATAATTTAATATTAGTCGTAGCTCATACATGTAGGATGAGAAGTAGGGGAATGAGCTTAAAGGTATCTGCTCTATAAACTGTGAATGTGGGAGTCTAAAGCCTTACCCAGAATGCAAAGAGAAGAACACTTACGTTTTTCTCAGACTTTAACATAAGCGGCTAAATCTAACACAATCACAGTTAGACATTTTGATTCCATTTGTTGGAAAAACACAAAATATGCAAGTATAGGGCAACCATCTAATTTTTATGTAAATAATACTCCCTCTGTCTGCGTCACAAGATAAGTGACAATACTATAGACCACACAGCTCTGGGAAGCTTCTGGAATGTGTCCTTGGGCACGCCTGGGGCCCTTTCATTCATCTGGGAGACCTACACCACTTAATTCCCCTCCTACATGCTGAATGACATCGATGTAAACATGTTTGCTTCTCCTCCCACATCTTGCAAGGCGAAGGGTTGCCTGTGGAACTCAGAGATGCTGAGATGAGCCTCAACGTGATAAAACCTGATGAGTTTTGTGTTTTTTTGCCATTTGATTTGTGGCCAAGGAATATGGCATGGAAATCCTTGGGAATAAAATCATGACACTGATGAACATTCATAATATATCCTCCAGTGTGAGTTTTTACCACATTATCGGGTAGAATAATAATTCCTTATCATTCTTTTTTTCATTATTTGAATAATCTAAAATAATTTGATTTGAGCTTTTTTAAAGCCACACCTATTTCCAGTATTTTCTTTCCTCACTAAAATATATTGTTTTGTAAACGTACATCCACTCATCGCTTGCTGAATGACCATTTTCCAAGCCATTCCCCATCCAACTCCTGCATGAGGGCGGCAGGTAGCCTAGTAGTTAGAGCGTTGGGCCAGTAACCGAAAGGTCGCTGGTTAGAATACCTGAGCCGACAAGGTGAAAAATCGGTTGATGTGCCCTTGAGCAAGGCATTGAACCCTAATTTGCTCTGGAGGTGCCATACTACTATGTCTGACCCTGTAAACACATTTCACTGCACCTATCCGGTGCATGTGACAATACAACATCTTTTTTTTTTTTGTATGTTGTTCAGGCTCTCCACCTGGCAAACGCTCTCCACGATGGCTTTATCAAACATGGCTACGCCGGTGGATGCTTCATTAGCCTGTGGCCTGAATGCTGAAGCCGTCCAGCTGCCATCACGACGCAGGCTACTAGGCTGGGTAATCAGCTCTGGACGCTCTGCCTCGCCTCAGAGGACCCAGCCACTCGCTGGCTGGCGCCTCATACACAACAGTCTTCCATTAATAATGCAGCACGGGAGAAGGGCTGACAGCAGCCTTTGCAGCCTCTCAAACTAGTTCAAACGCAAGCGCCGGCAACACGGAGAATAGGTGCCGGTGTCAGACACCTCGGAGAAGGCACGCCAGGATAATTGCGAGGCTCTACTTCTCTCTCCTGGTAGAAACATTTCTCTTTGTAATTACTTTGGAAACAAGTAAAGTTAAAGGTGTTGGGGGTCACGTAAAGGGAGAGCGAGGCCCCCCTGGAGGATTAGGTGTCGCGTTGATGATAAATCCAATTCCCAGCGTTCTCAGGGGAAGATTAGGCTGATCAGCCTAGTGCCTGAGATCCCTGCTCCTGACTTCAATATGTACCCTGTCAGGGTCTCCATTCAAAGCCCCGGCAACGAAACGTACATTTACATCAAAAGGAAACCTTCATCGATCTAGGCACAGCACCTAGAAAATAATGGTCGCTTCTCATATCTCTCAGATACTGATCGGCGAGTGGCACCTTTGGGCTGTCTTGATGTTGGAAATGGGGCTATATTTATTCATAGTTTTTCTTATCACCTAAAGTGAATAGGGGAACAAAGCAGAGGTACAGAGGTACAGAGGTACTAACCAGTGGCAGTTTAAGGATGAGAATCTAGGCTCATAGACACACCGTTTTGAGATGTAGTCAGCAGCAATGAAGAGATCCAATATTCCAGCCAGGACTGAACTGATCCCAGGACTGTTGACCGTAGCTGCCAGAGGAGGATACAGGGGCCTGGTTCCAAATGAGAGGTGATTTGTCATATTGTTATTCACCACCCCACCACACAACCTCCAGATTCTCAGCTGTATTCTGCACCTGGAACATGAATTATTATGGAACACTGGTTGTTACCTTTTTTAGAGATCCGTTCAACATGATATTTAAAATGACTGTACGTATAGACGACTGAAGTTGGGCATTTTCAAAAGGAGATCCAGACTTATTTTCAAAATAAAATCAAGGTTTTGACTATAAGGGGGTTAACCTAATATCGGAATTCTTAGACCCGGTATCTCCCATTAATGTTGGTAGAGAGATATGTCCGTTTTACTGTGTGGACAGTGTGCCAGCTGTTATTGTAGTATTTGATTTTGGTCAAACGTTGCTAATTGCCTTCTCACACTGAAATAGTAGAGAGAACAAAGTAGTTAGAAGTCACCGGTTCTAGGAGTTTCTAAAATAACAATATTTTACCCTGTGAAGTCCTTGTCTCTCTGCCACAGTTTCCCCTCCTGTTGACACATAAAGCACAGTACTGTCATGGTGATTAACGGCTCTCTTTGCCCTGGACTCGGCGGTAGAAGTGCTTTAAATTGCGCTCCCGAATCCATCATAGAGCTGTTTGAGAGTTCTCTGAACCCCAAGTTCACCTTCAAACTACTGTCCCTCACATCACCATCCCACACTGTCCCTCAGAGGATCAACACACCCCCACAGCTGCTCCTGTACACACTGACACCACCAACGCACACACACACACACATCGCACATTCGCATTGCACACACACACGTGCTCTCTCACACACACACACCATCAGAACAGTCACAGCTCCTACACACACAGTCCCTCAAATCGCCAACCCATGTCATGACTATTACACAGTCATTTCTCAATCCCACTCTCACGTCTCCCACACGCACACACACACACACACCAACTCTTTCATCACTGATTCACTTTTCACTTCTGAAATGCACCTTCACCTTCCCAACATACAATGTCTCGCAAATTACATAGGCTACACAAAGAACTGCCAGTTATGTGATTCACCAGACACCTGTGTTTCAGGATTTTTATATTGTATCTGTGCTGAGGTATATTTTTCTGTCTGCAACTCATGATTGAAAAAAGTGAAATTAAACAGAATCTTTGTGCTCAAACCTCAGGGGTATTCCAACCCAAAATAGCTAGCTAAAATGAAATATCACATTGTCTACGGGGAGGGAAAGCATGGATTGGTGCCATTGGTTGAATAATGGCCAGGTACGACTCCAACACCATCATTAAGTTTGCCGATGACACAACAGTGGTAGACCTGAACAACGACGAGACAGCCTATAGGGAGGAGGACAGAGACCTGGCCGTGTGGTGCCAGGACAACAACCTCTCCCTCAACGTGATCAAGACAAAGGAGATGATTGTGGACTACAGGGGAAAAGAAGAGGACCGAGCACGCCCCCATTCTCTGTAGTGGAGCAGGTTGAGAGATTCAAGTTCCTTGGTGTCCACATCACCAACAAACTAACATGGTCCAAGCACACCAAGACAGTCGTGTCCTCCACGACAAAACCTATTCCCCCTAAGGAGACTGAAAAGATTTGGCATGGGTCCTCGGATCCTCAAAAGGTTCTACAGCTCCACCATCGAGAGCCACTGCCTGGTATGGCAACTGCTCGGCCTCCGACCGCAAGGCACTACAGAGGGTAGTGCGTACGGTCCAGTACATCACTGGGGCCAAGCTTCCTGCCATCCAGGACCTCTATACCAGGCGGTGTCAGAGGAAGGCCCTAAAAATTGTCAAACACTCCAGCCACCCTAGTCATAGACTTTTCTCTCTGCTACCGCACGGCAAGTGGTACCGGAGCGCCAAGTCTAGGTCCAAGAGGCTTCTAAACAGCTTCTACCCCCCCCCCCCCCCCTTTTACGCTGCTGCTACTCTCTGTTTATTGTCTATGCATAGTCACTTTAATAACTCTACCTACATGTACATATTACCTCAATTACCTCGACTAACTGGTGCCCTCGCCCATTGACTCAGTACCGGTACCCCCTGTATATAGCCTCGCTATTGTTATTTTTACTGCTGCTCTTTAATTATTTGTTACTTTTATTTCCTTTAGGTATTCTTTCTTAAAACTGCGTTGTTGGTTAAGGGCTTGTAAGTAAGCCCTTATACAATTAGATTTTATTTGAGAATGTATTCTGTTACAGTACAATTCAAATAATTCGAATCAATGTATAGAAGCATCCTGTTGCAGCTTCGCATGCTTGAGATATCGGGAGTGCGAGACCTTCGGACTATAAGGTTCTATCTGACATTCTTTGTCAAAAATGAGTTAGTCACATATAATTGATCTTTAGATGGTTCTACATATATGTATGGTTAGATTTTTGAAAAATTATATCTGCATAAACTCATTTGACTTTGACGTTATAAGGTTCTATCAGCAATCCAATCAGAAGCCTGAACAAATACAGACGGACGAATCAGAACACGTCTTTGCCATCTCTAAGTATGGTCTAGGCTAGTCTAGCCACCAATAATGGGACACAAGCAAAAGACAACACTGTCAGAAATCTTAAAAGTAAATAATGTTGTCACATCGTTGTTCAGTGATGACAGTAATTTGTCTCATGATCATAATACATTTCTTAATGTATTTGATGAAGTGTTCTGACTCTATCTTGGTAAAATAGTGTTGTGTTATTATATCATTTATGTATTCAAATAGCTACAGTTTTCTTAAAACTGAACATGTCTAATTCAGAAGTCTAATTCAGAAGTGTCAGATACAACCTTATGGCTGAACCCAGATTGATTTACAAATGTCTCAGGGTTTTGATGCTATGTACTTTAGGTACCTTTAAGGTGAGGACCTTAATGGGTTATGAAAGAAGAATTCACTACAAAACACTTCTGGGATGTGAAAACTTTGATGCTTTGCGCAGATAGAACCTTATAGTCCCAAGTTCAGGAGTGTAATCTAGGCCTACTTTTAACATAATAACAGACAATGCTTCAACTCTTCAACCCAACATCTATAAACACTGTAATGTCTTGCAATTCTTCACATTCACAAACTGAATTTCTTGCTAACATGATTATTACCCAATCTCAAATTCAGAGAAATTCTTCTCTTGTGGGAGGTCATGTGTATGCTATCTATTATTAAGATACATTGGTTTTAAAAGTTGCACTTCTGTAAATAACCTTTCAGATATGGTTTAGACGCATGTCTGACACAATTCGTTATCTGGATGTAACAACAGTTACCCAAAGCAATTCAAACACCAGCGGCCTGTCTCAATTGATTACTATGTTGGTTCCAGACCTGGTTCACCTTGTTGTTGATGCATATGGTGTAGTGGTGTCTGCCAGAAACCTCCTGGGTTGTGTCTGTAATGTATGGTCCATGGCTACACCACTCCAGAGCCAGAGCTAGCGAGACAATGGTGGGCGAATCCTCAGTGTCTTCACCCTCCAAGTGCGTTTAGGTTTAAGGAGTGAACAAGGTTCTTATAAGAGGCGACAAAAGCATGTGGCCAGCACAAAGCGATTACCAGTTTCCCCGTCACTTTAAAGTGATATGCTGCATGTTCCACAGTCAATTCCCAGCTACCTGTGACAGCAAGAAATTGGCAACGCTGAGGCTCACAAAATGGGTTTTTCACTTGAAGTGAGCGAGTGCTTCAAAGCCAGCCATCAACTGAAATAAAAATCAGCAACTTCAGAGTAATTTAACTGGTTGCTCTCTCAGTAATCATCTGGGTGACTGGTAGGTTTGTCGTGAGGCAATCTGTTGTAGTGTGTTGGGTGGCAACTTGGGGAAAATCTGTCCTGAAAAACTCACTTCCTCCTTGTCTAACTTGCAGGAAGACAGATTTCCACCCAGACATTTTTTACTGCGAGCGTCGACACCTTTGTGATTAATTATTGGCCTGATGAAAATTACATTTATTCCATTGTGTGTATTATTTTGTGGCAGCCATGCATTTCACAGCATTATTAATATTCCTTGTGCTTTCCACTCTTTCATAGTGAGAGAAAGCGTGAATCCGAGCATGGAAAACCACTTTTTCTTGCAGTCACACATCAGGACCGTCTTGACATTATTTTTATTTTATTTTTTTATCTCATGGAACAGTTCCACACCACCCCTTCCGTTGCCCTCCTCAGACAGAAAACAATTAATGGAATATCTGTAAGCTCGTATATACCGTTGCTGAAATGGTGGGGGTATATAATGTACAGATGGATGGATCATTCAATACCAACAACGCTCATTATTCCTCCCAATCTATCCATCTTTCAGATATGGAGATGAGGCATTTTGAGGGATGCCAGATGTGTCCATTAAACGTAGACTGTAAAACACACAGTCTACACAGCCAGCCTTTAGTTTAGTACAAATCTTAGCTCTCGGTTTCTCCACTTTTTCATACAAGCCATCTTTCTTTGTTCATGTCACTTCGTCAAGGCTGCGATGAGTGACTTTAATCATATATACTCAAAGGAATGTCGTACTTTACAAATCATCACTTTAACTGACAGTGTTTAGTTTTTTACGTACCTGAGATATTGTTTCATGTTTTTCAGTTAAATATATAGCCTGTAACAAAACTTAAATGCTTTGAATATGGAAAGTGTATAATCATAGCACTTATAACTTAATCATAAAGTAACCTTAATAACTCAGGATGTAGAGCTCTGCATAAACCATGTAACCATTAGGCTAATGTACGCATGTTCAATTAATTCATGCACGCACGCACAATTATGGAGATATTGGGAGCGCTATAACATTTAGTGTATTAATATTCCTTTACTTATCAAGGTAGCTCTCTGCCTGGGACCTACAGTGGCTTGTGAAAATATTCACCCCCCTTGGCATTTTTCCTATTTTGTTGCCTTACAACCTGGAATTATTATTGATTTTTGGGGGGTTTGTATCATTTGATTTACACAACATGCCTACCACTTTGAAGATGCAAAATATTTTTTATTGTGAAACAAACAAGAAATAAGACAAAAAAACAGAAAACTTGAGCGTGCATAACTATTCACCCCACACCCAAAGTCAATACTTAGTAGAGTCACCTTTTGCAGAAATTACAGCTGCAAGTCTCTTGGGGTATGTCTCTATAAGCTTGGCACATCTAGCCACTGGGATTTTTGCCCATTCTTCAAGGCAAAACTGCTCCAGCTCCTTCAAGTAGGATGGGTTCCGATGGTGTACAGCAATCTTTAAGTCATACCACAGATTCTCAATTGGATTGAGGTCTGGGCTTTGACTAGGCCATTCCAATATATTTAAATGTTTCCCCTTAAACCACTCGAGTATTGCTTTAGCAGTATCCTTAGGGTCATTGTCCTGCTGGAAGGTGAACCTCAGTCCCAGTCTCAAATCTCTGGAAGACTGAAACAGGTTTCCCTCAAGAATTTCCCTGTATTTAGCGCCATCCATCATTCCTTCAATTCTGACCAGTTTCCCAGTCCCTGCCGATGGAAAAACATCCCCACAGCATGATGCTGCCACCACCGTGCTTCACTTAAGCAATGGCTTTTTTCCAGCCACTCTTCCAGCTCTGTGGAGTGTACAGCTTAAAGTGGTCCTATGGACAGATACTCCAATCTCCGCTGTGGAGCTTTGCAGCACCTTCAGGGTTATATTTGGTCTCTTTGTTGCCTCTCTGATTAATGCCCTCCTTGCCTGCTCTGTGAGTTTTGGTGGGCGGCCCTCTCTTGGCAGGTTTGTTGTGGTGCCATATTCTTTAAAAAAAATGTATAATGGATTTAATGGTGCTCCGTGGGATGTTCAAAGTTTCTGATATTTTTCTATAACCCAATCCTGATCTGTACTTCTCCACAACTTTGTCCCTGACCTGTTTGGAGAGCTCCTTGGTCTTCATGGTGCCGCTTGCTTGGTGGTGCCCCTTGCTTAGTGGTGTTGCAGACTCTGGGGCCTTTCAGAACAGGTGTATATATACATTTACATTTACGTTATTTAGCAGACGCTCTTATCCAGAGCGACTTACAGGAGCAATTAGGGTTAAGTGCCTTGCTTAAGGGCACAGACAGATTTTTCACCTAGTAGCGACCTTTCGGTTACTGGCACAACGCTCTTACCCACTAAGCTACCTGCCGCCCCCCCTATATACTGAGATCATGTGACAGATCATGTGACACTTAGATTGCACACAGGTGGACTTTATTTAACTAATTATGTGACTTCTGAAGGTAATTGGTTGCACCAGATCTTATTTAGGGGCTTCATAGCAACGGGGGTGAATACATATGCACGCACCACTTTTGTGTATGTCCATTACATGAAATCCAAATAAAAATCAATTTAAATTACAGGTTGTAATGCAACAAAATAGGAAAAACGCCAAGGGGGATGAATACTTTTGCAAGGCACTGTAAAGACCACTACATTAGCAGAACACAAATAAATGACACTGTTGTCGGGCAGAGCAGACTACTGTGTCTTGTTGCTATTGACTAGGTAACAAACAATCCAACCTTGTACTGCATGTTTTACTGCTGGTGTCATGACTGTGTACAGTAAGGATATTTATCACGAATGAAACTTAGCGGACCTTCAAACTTGAGAACTGCTGTGCACTTCTCTTGGGCTTTGACTGGCAGAGCTGAGAGTAGAGCGAAACCTTGGCTATTGTTCCAAGTCCAGACTGGGAGGAGCATTTTATTTGGATTACACTCGATGGGGGTATTTCCACTTGTGGACCAAGATGATGGACAGGATGAAACAACCACTTTATTTTATTTTATTTTTTACAGCTGACACAGACGGACCAAACAGCAACCCCAAGGTTGAAAGTAGTGGTCGCTTTAGATATTAAAGATGCACTATGCTGGAATCTCTCCGCCATTTCCTGGTTGCTAAAATTCTAATAGTTAGCCTAATTTCAGTTTATGTGACAAAACAACCAAGTATAGTGTAGAGAATCATTGTACCATCTAAACCGTTGTGAAATATATTTTCCATAACCAAAAATATTGTATTTCAGCTGTTTGAAGCTGGTGTACAAAACCGAAAGTACGAAAGTTAAGAACAGGAAGCATAGAAATAGCACACATAATACAGATCTACCGCTTCTTAGATTTGCTTTCAATGAGAATGACAGATCTATAACTAACATGTCTATGTGAATTTGGTCAGATCGCCCAAAAAGTTACATATTGCAGCTTTAAAACCTATTTTTATCTTGTATAAGCATATCAATCAATCTTGGAGTGTATTCAGAAAAACGTCACTCAGAATGTGGAGCGGATGGTCATTGTAGTTGTCAACCTCTCAACTTTCCAGACAAGTAATACTGTAAATAAGGAATTTCAACAGTACTACGATTCATACCAAGACTTGAGTGGTGTTCTTATACAAGATGACAGGTGCTTTGTCAAGTCTTGGTAATTAGAGGCATCTATGCCAGGGCAATCTAACCTTTAGCCTTCCCTCAAGGCCACACGCAGTAGAGAGAGCGCTATTGCAAAGGCCTCATAGGGTCCACTGAGAGACCTGTGCTAATAGAGCCACAGCATTACAGCTAGTGATATGTAGAGTGAATACAAATCATTCACAGTAGCATACTCCAGTACCCCTGCTGTCTAGAATCCGTACCTCCTCCTTTACTTTACATTATCTTCCTCACAGTACAGTATTAACATGTCCTCAATTGTTTTTCCCTATGGATCATACAGAGGGCATTGTACAGCAAATTATTTTCTAATGTATATAATTGATTATTTACTGTGAGGGAAGAGGTTGCTCATCTCAGGTTTATCCTCAGCTATGGAGATACAATGTGCAGAGAGAGCAGCTCAGGAGGTTTAATCGAAGCAGGATGCCCTTGCCATACATCCCCCTGACTAGGATTCTCAGTGGACTCATCTATCCCACAGTTGTTATATTCAAGCAATCTTTTCTCACCTTCACAACTGGTTTTGCAAGGCAGATAAACCAACAGTCACTGTACTGTAAGGATAAATCTCAAAATAATAATCTCTACGTTGACTGATTATTCAGACAGTGGTGTATGTGAACCAGGAGAGCAAGAAAAGGTGCATGATGGGAAAACTATTCCAATGTTTTGTGGCTATTTAGAGGCTTTGTAGTGGAAACATGCCCAAAAACAAAGGAGAGGGTCTCAATCTTTCCAGATGCATTTATGTGACAAGCACATAGCGTATTCCTCTGTGGGCTGTTCTGAGTGAATCATGTTGAGCAGAAATTGTCAAGTGTTCCGGGAAAAAGGAATTCAAAGGAGGCACCAAAAGGTGAAAGGAGCATCCTCGTAACCAGCAGCCCCCAATCTTTTTTTTATTTTCTTCTGTCCTCATTTCTCATTTTTCCTCATTGCACAACATGTGTGTTCTGTTGCCACTGTGGATTTATTTACTTGTATAGTTAGTTGTATTTGTAGCATCTAACATAGATGATTTTTCCCGCAGGTTTCACGCTATGGGCTAGATTCAGATCCAGAGGGCATTGGTGTTTTTTTCCCTAATGATATCAATTCCTTTTAAGTCTATAAATTAAAGGAGACTTTTTCTCACCCTCATAATCTTTTAAATGCTTCATTACACTCAGTGGATTTCATAAACAACCTTCAAAAACATCACACTTTCCTTTTGAATCAAACCAAATTATGTGACCCTCACAATAAACTCTGTCAACACAATTTTGCGAGACTAATAATGATTTGTGTTTGATATTGAACTCAAAACCCACTTTGCTCCATTTCGTCTTTTGCGTAGATTCAACAGTATGTCAGTAGTTCCTTGGGTCTATAAAATTACCACAATTTTCTTAATGGCAGACGTGTGAAATTAATTAGTAGGTTGATTGTTATGTACACCAACATGGCTAATTCATTATCTGGTTGTTTATGAACATTAGTCCTCTAAAGACAGACCATTTTTATCTGGCATCCATTGAGGGCCGTCTGCTCTGTACTGTACCTACCAAGAGCTTTTCTATTCCTCCTAGTTTTGAAACGAATGCACTGTTTCCTCTAAGCCATGTCCTTGGAGAATACTGCCACCTTCCCGGAAATACTCTTAACCTGCTACCGAGAATGTATCTGGGGCGAGGAAATGCTGTAAGGGGAAAGATATGACCTGGCTTTGATTTGCCTGCTGCCTTTTTCCTCGGTGTGCCATATGCAAACAGAAAGACTTGTAAAAGGAACAGCCCCCCTCACAAACCGAAGGAGAAGAGGAGTTAGCCCATGATCAGCCGACATAATTCTCCATCCTTTTAATCAAAGCAGTGTTACGGGGGGGGGGGGGGTTTGTCAGGTTTATCGATCGCTTGAGAGAGAGCAGCTGTGATTATGTAAGTGAGCTGGTTGTTTTCAGTGTTTTTTGCATCCTGCCTGTAGAGCAGCTGTGCCTCCCACCATTCCCTCACACCACCTCAGCATGGTTCAGTCCAGTCCGTTCTGCTGGGGGGAAGTATGAAGGGAGTACAGGGGGAGTAGCTGTCTGCCAGAGCCTGGCACGTCTCCCCTCTCATTAGTCTCCCACTCTGCTTCTGCTGCCTGTACTGTGAGCTGTGGGCTTCCCCTACGGTGAACCCTGCAGCATGGCCGTGGCCCAGCTCTGCTCAGAAGCACAGGCATCCGTCAAACCCACCAGACCCCTGTCATCCTGCCTGCCTCACCACCTGCCTGCTGCTCGCCAAAGCAGAGGTTGCTTAGAGACAGGGAGAGAGGGAGGCAGGAGCCTTATAGGGCAGCAGCTTGTTAGTTTGAACAGGAAAAAGGTTTGGCTGGCGCCCTGCATGCGGTGGCCAGGGAGCGTTGGGGCCTGCGGAGGGTTTGTGAAGCACGATGAGTAAACTGATGTGCTCCCACTGTAGTTCTGCTCACCTGACGGGGAGTCCAGGGTGTTTCTGATTGGAGGGCAGAGGGTTCGAATGGGTTCCTATTGGCTGATAAAGGCGTTGGAAAAAGCTTTAATTAAGAGACATGTACAGTATCTCAGATGTCATGAAGTGATGTCATGGCCATTGGGTACTATTAGGGTTTGCCTGTGGAGGGTGGAGTTTTTTTCTCAGAGTAGCAGTGTTGATCTAGGATCAGGTCCCCTCTGTCCATATAATCTTTTTCATGATTAGGCAAAACTTATCCTAGATCAGCATTCTTACTCTGAGACGCTTTACAAATATGGGCCCAGTTATTAAGGTCGTGACCCTCCTAGATTGCTGATAAGCCACCTCTCCTTCAATAGGAAAGGCCAGAGTAGTGACACTACTGCATTTGAGAACCCCTCAGGGTCATCGTGAAACAACTTCTGCTCCCCGACTAATTCATTTTTTGTTTTGAATATACCCGATATACTGTGTCAAGCGGCTGAGATTCAATTTGCATTTACGCCGTAGGTCTGCCAGGTTATATTATGCATTATATCCATTCTCATTGATTCAGACGTCCCATTACATTTATTCATTAAGCAGGCGCTCTAACACAGAGTCGTAGACGTCATACTTCTACACGGCATAATGCTCAGACAGCATGCAACAAGCCGAGGTAAACAAGAGGATACTGATGTACTTTTTAATCAGGAGGAAAACCATCACTGTTCACCTAGATATATTTGTGGTCCTCTGTAGCTCAGTTGGTAGAGCATGGTGCTTGCAACGCCAGGATTGTGGGTTTGATTCATGGGACCACCCATACGTAAAATGAATACACACATGACTGTAAGTCGCATTGGATAAAAACATTTGCTAAAAGGCATATATTATATATTATATGTTTATCAGAAGAGAGAGCAAAGAGGGGAGAACTGGAGAGATAGAAAAGAGCTTAAAGGGATACTTCGGGATTTTGCCTTGCAAAAGTATTCATCCCCCTTGCCGTTTTTGCTATTTTGTTGCATTACAACCTGTAATTTAAATTGATTTTTATTTGGATTTCATGTAATGGACATACACAAAATAGTCCAAATTGGTGAAGTGAAATGAAAAAAAAGACTTGTTTCAAAGAATTCTAAAAAATAAATAATGGAAAAGTGGTGCATGCATATGTATTCACCCCCTTTGCTATGAAACCCCTAAATAAGATCTGGTGCAACCAATTAGCTTCAGAAGTCACATAATTAGTTAGATTGCACACAGGTGGACTTTATTTAAGTGTCTCATGATCTGTCACATGATCTCAGTATATATACACCTGTTATGAAAGGCCCAGAGTCTGCAACACCACTAAGCAAGGGGCACCACCAAGCAAGCGGCACCATGAAGACCAAGGATCTCTCCAAACAGGTCAGGGACAAAGTTGTGGAGAACTACAGATCAGGGTTGGGTTATAGAAAAATATCTGAAACTTTGAACATCCCACGGAGCACCATTAAATCCATTATTAAAAAATGGAAAGAATATGGCACCACAACAAACCTGCCAATAGAGGGCCGCCCACCATAACTCACGGACCAGGCAAGGAGGGCATTAATCAGAGATGCAACAAAGAGACCAAAGATAACCCTGAAGGAGCTGCAAAGCTCCACAGCAGAAATTGGAGTATCTGTCCATAGGACCACTTTAAGCCGTACACTCCACAGAGCTGGGCTTTACGGAAGAGTGGCCAGAAAAAAGCCACTGCTTAAAGAAAAAAATAAGCAAACATTTGGTGTTCGCCAAAAGGCATGTGGGAGACGCCCCAAACATATGGAAGAAGGTACTCTGGTCAGATGAGACTAAAATTGAGCTTTTTGGCCATCAAGGAAAACGCTATGTCTGGGGCAAACCCAACACCTCTCATCACCCCGAGAACACCATCCCCACAGTGAAGCATGGTGGTGGCAGCATCATGCTGTGGGGATGTTTTTCATCGGCAGGGACGGGGAAACTGGTCAGAATTGAAAGAATGATGGATGGCGCTAAATACAGGGATATTCTTGAGGGAAATCTGTTTCAGTCTTCCATAGATTTGAGACTGGAACGGAGGTTCACCTTCCAGCAGGACAATGACCCTAAGCATACTGCTAAAGCAACACTCGAGTGGTTTAAGGGGAAACATTTAAATGTCTTGGAATGGCCTAGTCAAAGCCCAGACCTCAATCCAATTGAGAATATGTGGAATGACTTAAAGATTGCTGTTCACCAGCAGAACCCATCCAACTTGAAGGAGCTGGAGCAGTTTTGCCTTGAAGAATGGGCAAAAATCCCAGTGGCTAGATGTGCCAAGCTTATAGAGACATACCCCAAGAGACTTGCAGCTGCAATTCCTGCAAAAGGTGACTCTACAAAGTATTGACTTTGGGGGGGGTGAATAGTTATGCACGCTCAAGTTTTCTGTTTTTTTGTCTTATTTCTTGTTTGTTTCACAAGAAAAAATATTTTGCATCTTCAAAGTGGTAGGCATGTTGTGTAAATCAAATGATACAAACCCCCCAAAAATCCATTTTAATTCCAGGTTGTAAGGCAACAAAATAGGAAAAAGGCCAAGGGGGGTGAATACTTTCGCAAGCCACCGTAGTTTCACAGTCAGATGAACTCGTGGATACCATTTTTATGTCTGTGTGCAGTTCGAAGGAAGTTGCTAACTAGCTCAATGACTTCCAGTCATTGCGCTAACTCTAGTTAGCCTTGCCTCGCGAAACTACCTCTAACTTCCTTCATACTGGACACAGAGACATACAAATGGTATCTTAGAGTTCATCTGACTCTGGGGAAGAAGATAAAGGGCCTCGTTGCCAAAATCCTGAAGTATCCCTTTAAGTTCTCAGCTAGTCCTCAGAGATGCCTCGGATTAGGAGGAGTAATTTTCATTCCTATAATTAATCTTTCGCTTATCTTTGGTCACTACATATAGTGGTTCCCCTATGTCCAATAGACCTACATAGATTTTAATATTAATTTCATGTGGTTCTGGTGCATAATTGTTTTCAAATCGACCTGATTGGTAACTTGGTAAATTTCCTCTTTTGTCCTTCCAGGTGTTACGTGGACGATAAGGTGTCCAAAGTTGCTTGGCTCAACCGATCCAACATCATCTTCGCTGGGGAGGACAAGTGGTCGCTGGACCCGCGTGTGGACCTGGTGAACAAGGGCCAGCTGGAGTACAGCCTTCGCATCCAGAAAGTGGATGTGTACGACGAGGGCTCCTACACATGCTCCATCCAGACCAAACAGCAGTCCAAGACCTCTAATGTCCATCTCATTGTCCAAGGTAGGCACTAGCACAATTAACCAATCAATCAACCAATAAATCCATCAATCCACATGTTTTATTTATAATGCCCTTTTTACAGTAACAGTTTACAGTAACCTGGCCATTTTTATGTTCTGAACAAACAGAGTAGAACAGCTCAAACCAAGTTTATTCACCCACTGGGTCATACAGCTGCAAAGACAACATAAAAGTCACACAAGCACATCTTTAAACAGTTGAAGTCGGAAGTTTACATACACTTAGGTTGGAGTCATTAAAACTCATTTTTCAACCACTCCACAAATGTCTTCTTAACAAACTATAGTTTTGGCAAGTCGGTTAGGACATCTACTTTGTGGATGACACAAGTAATTTTTCCAACAATTGTTTACCGACAGATTATTTTACTTATAATTCACTGTATCACAATTCCGGTGGGTCAGAAGTTTACATACACTAAGTTAACCGTGCCTTAAACAGCCTGGATCTGGACAGCTGACAGAGAATTCTCTTTAGCTGTCAAGAACTCCTTATCAACTGTCCACACAGTATGGAAGACAGGAGATGTCTGTCTACTTGGCAGAATGTAGATCTGAGGCCCTCGCTGTGAGGTCTTGTTTCTTGCCGTTTCACCTGAAGCAATTTCCAGTAGTTCTTTATCTTGGTACACCTGTGCTGCACATCAAACCTGAAGCTGAAATTCAAGTTAACCCATTAACGTTGATTAGTTTGTGCAATAATGTGTTTGTTTGTGCAATAATAGTTTGTGCAATAATAGTTTGTGCAATAATTGTCTATATTTTGTCTAATAGCACCATTAAAGGCAGCACCACCCCCTTATTTGAAATTAATCTCAGACAAATAGTGATATGATTAGAGGTGGAATATGGAAGATAACCTAAGATAGCATTTTACCACACAAAAGCCACAGGAGAATGTCGTCTGTTCACATAACGATGAACTTAAGACCTGATCTATTAATAGCACTGAAAGGTCAATACATGAATTGATGCTTGTGCCATGTTCTAAGTGGATCTGTTCCAGCAAATTGTTCCCTGTTACCAGAATCCCATTGGGTTCAATTAGACAGCTTGATCATTGGTATTTCTCATATAGTCGTCCTGTCTTTCCATTTACCTGCACATATTTCATGACTGTGACATTTAGAGCTAAACATTGATTCTGTTTTTCGCCCTTTTTTTTACTTTTTTCTCAAGTAGTCCTCAGTCCTAATCTTCAATTGTTATGTGGATATGGGCTAACATTAGCCTGGTCCCAGATCTGTTTGTGCTGTCTTACCAACTCCTATGGTCATTGTTATAACAATGTGACAAAATGACAATATGAGTTGGCAAGACAGCCCAAATGGATAAGGGACCAGCTTACTTTTTCCTGTGTGAAGCATTGTATTAATTTCCTCTCCCCCCATGCTGAAACTATGGCGTCATATTGAAAGCATATCACGTCCCACTGTGTTAGTAATAGTAGATTTCTGATTGGCGAAAGGAGAAAGTCACACCGTTATCACATCATTAAATTATCCAACACACATTTACTGCTGAATCCAGAATTTTTGCACATAGCTTAGTGGGGGGAAATGTCTGACAGATGACGTGAAACTCTGTGTGTGGTCTTCCCTTAAACGACACATAAGAAACTCCAAAAGCAGAGTAAAAAAAGTTAAATGGCTAATAGTCACCCTCATCTTTAATGGTATGAAAATGTTTCCAACAGCAGCAGCCAATGCCACTACCTGCTAGTTAGCTGGCGGAGACCATGTTCATGTAACCGAAGCTGACACAATTTCTGCTAGCAGAGACACCAGTGTAATTGGAAAACAAATGAGTACATTTGCTGTGAATAATAAAGCTATGGACTTGCAGCATGGTTAAAGGCATCGGCGCTCAAAGGCAGGGTCATTGCACATGATACGAATCATAATATGGCGATTTTTCCAGCCCATTCACTTTTGATTTGAATGAAACCCGAGCTAGCCGTTGACGTCGAGCCATTGAAAATCTGTGTGACTATGATACTCCGACACCATTGGTTGACTTTGGTGTTTGCTGAGTATATGAGATAGTGACAGTGTGTATGCTGGTCGTGTGCCAAATGTTTGAGACCATTGAAATCTGTCAATAAAATGTATCCCATGATGGTCTCCTATTGCAGCAGGCAGCAGAAAGCTGGTTTTTGTGCAGCAAACGGCAACACTTTGTCAGCTGATTTTTATCAGGATTGATTTGGTTGCTTTTAAATTAATGTCAGCATTTTTCATTCTTTGTTAAAAAATCTAAATAATTTAAATAAGAGCGCCAAGCTGCAACACAGGGTTCTTAGACCAGCACACAGATCCACAATGCAGTGAATAGATACTGCTATAAACGCCTGCTTCAGGGTTCTCCAACTGGCGGCCCGCGGGCCAAGTGTTCTCAGGTAAAAAAAATCAAATATACTGTGTGTATATATATATATATATATATATATATATATATATATATATATATATATATATATATATATATATATATAGTACCAATCAAAAGTTTGGACACACCTACTCATTCAAAGGTTTTTCTTTATTTTTACTATTTTCTACATTGTAGAATAATAGTGAAGACATCGAAACTATGAAATAACAAATATGGAATCATGTAGTAACCAAAAAAGTGTTAAACAAATCAACATATATTTTATATTAGAGATTCTTCAAATAGCCACCCTTTGCCTTGATGACAGCTTTGCACACTCTTGGCCTTCTCTCAAACAGCTTCAACTGGAATGCTTTTCCAACAGTCTTGAAGGAGTTCCCACATATGCTGAGCACTTGTTGGCTGCTTTTCCTTCACTCTGCCATCTGACTCATCCCAAACCATCTCAATTGGGTTGAGATAGGGGGATTGTGGAGGCCAGGTCATTTGATGCAGCACTCCATCACCCTCCTTCTTGGTAAAATAGCTGTGGTAGCCATGCTGGTTAAGTGTGCCTTGAATTCTAAATAAATCACAGACAGTGTCACCAGCAAAGTACCCCCACACCATAACACCTCCTCCTCCGTGCTACTGTGGGAACTACACATGTGGAGATCATCCGTTCACCCACACCACGTCTCACAAAGACATGGCGGTTGGAACCAAAAATCTCCAATTTGGACTCCAGACCAAAGGACACATTTCCACCGGTCTGATGTCCACCGGTCTGATTTCCACCGGTCTGATTGCTTGTGTTTCTTGGCCCAAACAGGTCTCTTCTTCTTATTGGTGTCCTTTATTAGTGGTTTCTTTGCAGCAATTCGACCATGAAGGCCTGATCCACACAGTCCCCTCTGAACAGTTGATGTTGAGATGTGTCTGTTACTTGAACTCTGTGAAGCATTTATTTGAGATGCAATTTCTGAGGCTGATAACTCTAATGAACTTATGTCTTAACCTCTACGGGATCGGTGTCCCGTATACGGGACGCTTGAGCTAATGTGCGCTAATGTGATTAGCATGACTGTTGTAAGTAATAGCAGACTTTCCAGGATATAGACATATCTTTAATGGGCAGAAAGCTTAAATTATTGTTAATCTAACGGCACTGTACAATTTACAGTAGCTATTACAGTGAAAAAAGACCATGCTATTGTTTGTGGAGAGTGCAGAACAACAAATAACTTATCACGGCAATTGGTTTGATACATTCACCTCTGAAGATAAATAATTTACTTACATTCAGTAATCTTGCTCTGATTTGTCATCCTAAGGGTCCCAGAGATAAAATGTAGCATAGTTTTGTTTGATAAAATCAATTTTTATATTCGAATGTAGGAACTGGGTTTTACAGTTTGAACCCCTGCTGTCTCCACACCCACCCCGCCCGGCCATCTAGATGTGTGGAAGTTAGTGTATAAGCTAATGATCCATAATGTATGACATTCCTGGGAGTGTGTAAACTTAAATTTTGTATTACCATATCATTTTTGTATGTTCTCTATAGTTATGTACTTGAAAATTTATCACTTGACCAATTCGGCACATTTGGGCAGACTTGATACAAACTAGTCCAGTATTGCAATGCTTCACTGAATCAATCTGAAACTTTGCACACACATATTGTGGCCTTTCTCTTGCATTTCAAAGATGATACAAATAATAATAGAAAACACATGTTTTTTTGTTTGTATATCTTTTACCAGATCTAATGTGTTATATTCTCGTACATGAATTTCACATTTCCACAAACTTCAAAGTGTTTCCTTTCAAATGGTATCAGGAATATGCATATCCTTGCTTCAAGTCCTGAGCTACAAGCAGTTAGAATTGGGTATGTCATTTTAGGCGAAAATTGAAAAAAGGGTCCGATCCTTAAGAGGTTAAAGTCATTATGGATTGTCGTCTCACTTTGCTTATTTGAGCTGTTCTTGCCATAATATGGTATATTACCAAATAGGGCTATCTTCTGTATACCCCCCTACCTTGTCACAACACAACTGATTGGCTCAAACGCATTAAGAAGGGAAGAAATTCCACAAATTAACTTTTAAGAAGGCACACCTGTTAAAGAGAAATGCATTCCAGGTGACTACCTCATGAAGCTGGTTGAGAGAATGCCAAGAGTGTGCAAAGCTGTCATCAAGGCAAAGGGTGGCTATTTGAAGAATCTAAAATCTAAAATATATTTGGATTTGTTTAACCGTTTTTTGGTTACTACATGATTCCATATGTGTTATTTCATAGTTTTGATGTCTTCACTATTATTCTACAATGTAAAATATAGAAAAGATAAAGAAAAACCCTTGAATGAGTAGGTGTGTCCAAACTTTTGACTGGTAGTGTATATATTAATTTTCATAAAAGACTGTAAAAACACCAGGAAATCAGCTCCAAGTGATTTTAATTTTGGAAATCTGTTCCCAATTATTCCCACGCTTATGTGATCATATACAAATAATAATAAAAAATAATAATTGATTGGATTTATGTAGTGCTTTTCTACCAAATGAGGTATTCAAAGCACTTCATATAGTAGGGGGAAACTCACCTCATCCACCATCAATGTGTAGCACCCACCTCAGTGATGCACAGCGACCATTTTGTGCCAGAATGCTCACCACACATCAGCTATCAGGTGGAGAGGTGAGGAGTGATACAGTGCATTCGGAAAGTATTCAGACCCCTTGACTTTTTCCACATTTTGTGGAAAAAATTGATTAAATAGTATTTTTTCTGCATCAATCGACACACGAGTAGGTGTGTTCAAACTTTTGACTGGTACTGTAGGTCAGATCCAAGATTTGAACTAATTTGTGTTTGCATCACCGTATGAATTCCATTAGCAACCTCCATCTGGGTTGCCTCAGCTATATTTCAATGCATCAGATTGTCGCTATTTGGCTAAGGATTAGGACGAAGTCCACATACCACATTTTGAGTCAATCAAAGTGGCAGTTAATGAAAGGATTTGATTGACATTGATTTGGTCATAAAAACTGCTCTTGCGCTAACACCAATTCCATGTTCATAATGATAGATAAGTGTAGTTTCATCTCAATCATCATCATAAAGGATCTCCATAGTTATTCCTTTGTCTCTGATCAATACAGAGGTGATCCACAATGGCTTTGTCCACATTTATCCCAGTATCACAATGATGTGGTATTTAATGGCGTGAACCAAGACACTTACTAAGGAGATTGTGAAGGCAGTGTGTCACTCTAAGGAGCAGCGGAGAGGGAGGGGGGGAAGGGGGCGGGTGTAAGCAGTTCTACTTTAAAGTCTGTACAAGGAGGAGGAACTGACCTTTACCTATTATCATGGGACAATCGGAACCTTTCAGTGGTGCTTCAGGAATCCATCTCCCCCACCCACATTTCCTTGCTGAAAAGCTCCTTATTGCCAGGGCCATTGTCAGGCATATTGTGTTACTAGTCTGTGTTTCTGGGGGCGGCTTTAACGCTACAGCTGCCAGGGGGATCGGTGGCTGTTCCCGGCCGCCAACCCACCCCCCTGGAGAAGAATGGCTGTCTTCTTCATGCCCATTATTTTAGCGACTGTATGGGAGGAAGAGAATGCGACACACTACACAACTGCACATATTGTCTGTGGCCTTTGAAACCCATAACGAAACAGACTCCTTGATGTTTTAATGAAAGAAACAATTTAGTATTCCGTTTTCTCCTTGGCTGACTTGGCTGAAACCATGGGAAAAAAGGCATCTCCTTTAATCCTTTTTATGCTCGGCAGAAGAGGCGCCTCATGCATTTAAATAGGGCCATCCCGCGGACACACGTGACTTCAGACACATCAATAGGGCTTCAGGTGTAGCGCTGCCATGTTTCAGAGGATAAGTAGAGGTCCGTCCCATCATTCCTGGAGAGCCTCTCCTTTTTCCACGTTTCAATACTCTGTAATAAATATGGCTAACATCTTTACATGTTATGTATGGAAAATAGAATGCTGACCTGGCCACATGCTCTCTGTCT
This sequence comes from Coregonus lavaretus, assembly GCF_964263955.1. Lineage (NCBI taxonomy): Eukaryota > Metazoa > Chordata > Actinopteri > Salmoniformes > Salmonidae > Coregonus > Coregonus lavaretus. The sequence goes on from NC_140017.1 coordinate 14,444,556, forward strand.
CACCTGGCAACTGCTCTGAAAATATCCTCTCCCCAGCTATGCTTTAATAGGGTCTTGTAACCTATGTCAGGCTGTCTCGGCCCTACAACAGTCCTCAGGTCAACAGTACGCTCTTTTTGGGCACTCTGCCACTCAACACAGGTCGTTCACACTGTTAGGGCCTTGCTCCCACTCTTATCGCCAACTGTGAAAGAGCTGGCCAATGGTTCAGTCTCAGGACTGAAAAGACTTAGGCCCCAGAACAGTGAATAGCTTGTCCTGTCAATCATTCACTCCTACAACCCAATAGTAGCATTTTGTTGAAGGGATATGTGCTATTATTGGATTAGTTGACTGATCCTGACCATTGATTCTGCTCATTCAGATATACACCTCCCTTCAGCCCATCACATGCACTTAGAGATTCTTTTTGTATAATGAAAAGCGCTTTACAAATGTAACTTATTTTTATTATTATTATCACTACAGACGAGTAACTTTATTTGAAATGAACAAAATAATGATTATTCCCCTCCCCACTCAGACCACTCCAAGAGAGTCCTAGCTAAATTCTTGCATGAGAAATTGCTCATTGCTTAGAAGCTGTTTTTGTTTATTTCTGAACATTTTTAATTGAAAACAATCACAGTAGGCCTCCCGTGTGGCGCAGTGGTCTTAGGCACTGCATCGCAGTGTTGCGATGTCACTACAGCCTGGGGTTCGATCCGGCCGTGACCGGGAGTCCCATAGGGCGGCGCACAATTGGCCCAGCGTCGTCCGGGTTTGGGGAGGGTTTGGCTGGGGAGGCTTTACTTGGCTCATCGCGCTCTAGAGCTCTAGCGACTCCTTGTGGCGGCGCCGGGCGCCTGCAGGCTGACCTCGGTCGTCAGTTGTTTTAAAGTTGTGTCATCGCTGCAACTCCCCAACGGGCTCGGGAGAGGGGAAGGTCGAGTCATGCGTCCTCCGACACATTGGTGCAGGTGGCTTCCGGGTTAAGAAGCGCAGCTTGGCGGGTCACATGACTCGACCTTCCCCTCTCCCGAGTCCATTGGGGAGTTGCAGCGATGACAACTTTAAAACAATTTTAAAAAATCACAGTAAGGTACTTAATTGTTATGATTTGATTATGAGATAAAAATGGCTGCATTGGACCTTTAACATCCATTGCCGCCTATGTGCCAAGCATAATTGTCACTCCAAAATAGGGTAGCACCTGTCATTAGGGATGTTGTTTTGTTGACAGCACAAAATGTTGAATAGATCACATTGTTTTGAACTTAACATGACATTCACTTTTGCACTCATAATCACATGCACAAAATGGGGTTAAGTGACGATTACTAATGATCAGTTATGAAAGCTTTTAGATTTAACATGTTTATTGCATTAATGCTGAAGGTCAGAAATACAGTACCTATAGATGTAGGATATTAATTTGATCACTCTTTTTCCTGCACATCAGGAAATGCAAACTTGTACTGTATTTGAGTTTTAAAAAGGCTTCTAAAGTTTGTCATTTCCGCTTTGCCTAACGAAAATTGTATCAACCCCTAAGAAAATCCATTAATTATAATCCACATAATTATTCACATTTCCTGTTGCTGCAGGGTTATTTTCCTGCTGTAGCAAACTGACCCAAATTAAGATCCTACATCTGTAGAATATTAACGGAAAACATCCTTGTGACTAGCATCCAACGCATATCCAAATATAGTAAACTAGAGAGCTTAGACTCAGAAATGGCACATGGCATCTGTTATTAGTTTGTGTTTCATTGACATGTTAGGCACATCTCCGCATATTCTAATAAATGTGTTAGTTGACTGCACAAATTAAAATAGTTCTCCGTTCTCCAGCTGTCTAGAGGTCAGTTTTGTTTGGCCATAAAGCTGATACAGCCTTTCCACATTAAGTCCTCAAGACGTGTGTTCACTGTACATTCCCTTATTATAACCTGTAGGCTACAGTACACTTCTGTGGCTGCTCTGAACACTGAGTCTGACACACTGACACAATATGTCGAGTGCAAATCTACAAACTCCTTCTGGAATATACACTGAGTGTACAAAACATTAGGAACCTGCTCTTTCCATGACAGACTGACCAGGTGAATCCAGGTGAAAGCTATGATCCCTTATTGATGTCACTTGTTAAATCCACTTCAATCAGTGTAGATAAAGGGGAGGAGACAGGTTAAAGAAGGATTTTTAAGCCTTGAGACATGGATTGTGTATGTGTGCCATTCAGAGGGTGAATGGGCAAGACAAAATATTTAAGTGCCTTTAAACGGTGTATGGTAGTAGGTGGCAGGCACACCGGTTCGTGTCCACAACTGCAACGCTACTGGGTTTTTCACGCTCAGCAGTGTCCCGTGTATCAAGAATGATCCATCACCCAATGAACATCCAGCCAACTTCACACAACTGTGGGAAGCATTGGAGTCAACATGGGCCAGCATCCCTGTGGAACACTTTCGACACCTTGTAGAGTCCATGCCCCGATGAATAGAGGCTGTTCTGAGGGCAAAAGGGGGTGCAACTCAATATTAGAGAGAGAAAATGCATGTTAAAGGTTTTTCCAGGAGTTGTTGTTCTGCCAATATTGTAAACACTCAAGATAATATGTTGTTCTTTTAGGTCTTCTGAGAAATGTTACCGGGAATCCAGTAATAATTATGAGTCATTAGAGGCCTCTGTCTCTCTCTCTCTCTCTCTGTCTCTGTCTCTGTCTCTGTCTCTGTCTCTGTCTCTGTCTCTGTCTCTCTCTCTCTGTGTAGATATAGACCATCACCATTGTGCTTGGTTATGCTGCCATTAGGTGCAGTATGTTAGAAAATTGTCTACAATACCATACCTCAACAGATGATGTACAATTATTTAATGGAGAGGCTTTCGATATGTTGGTTAGTTATTAAGCGTGCTGGTACATAATGTGTCCGTGCTTGTTATTTCTCATTTGAGCTGAAGTGCACCACTTGGTAAGTATGTATGCCTAAGGCATTACAGAGAGGAGAAGGCTAGTCCATCCTTACTGAAGGCAGTCAACCAAAACAGCTTGGATGTGACTTAGTTAGTTCAGATAGATTTGACACTGGGAGGTTTTCAGATATAGTCAGATGTCTCCCTGGTCTCCCCACTACCACAGCTGTTCAGTACTAGTAGTCAGAGTATATGAAGCTCAAGGCAGGCTAATAGTCTGGATAGAAACATCAGTCACTCAGTCAATACCATTGGGTCTGGTTGATTCTGGTTCAACTTGCTTCTTGTTACATCAAGTTGAAATGGAAATAGAAGAGAACTGCATACTAACCAAGAACTGCATTGTTCTTGTTTGATAATCAAGTGTAACTTGGAGTCTGGTGGTCCAAGTAATCCTGCTTTAGCAGTGTTTATGCAGTCTTTCTTTACAGATTGCTGCCCTGGCTTTCTCATGTCTTATTCTGAGAATTGGAAAACATTAGTGTTGCTATTTTATTTCACCACCCGGTAAATTTTTTTATGTTTTTGCTGTTGCGTAAATATTGCAATGTACGTTTGTTGGCATTCCATTTTTAAAATGCTTACATCGTAACGCAACAGCAGTCCCTTACCTTGCTCAACACATGTAACCACAAACCAAACACAACAAGCAAAACAGTTTGATAGGCATGGGATATTCAATTAAACCTAAATCGAATGAAAGGAATGCTTACATTGGTAACATTGTAACATGGGTTCCTTACTGTAAGCACAAACCGTTTGATAGACTTGATATTCAATTGAACGAAACCTACAACAAAGGAAGGGACGGTAAAAGATTACTTTCAAAGTGGTACCAATAGAAAGGGTGTGGAAACTGAGGTCTCCCCTCATTGCATTGATCCCAAGCCTTCTAAGTCATTACCATTATAGTGTCAAGACAGTCTATCAATCAGACTCTAAATTGAATAAAGGACCTTGATCCCATTGCTTGTTTAATCCAAATGGCTGTAAAGTAAAGGGGTCCAAAGGGCTCGTCTCTGGAGAGGCAAGTTAATAGTCTTCCCCTCCCATCACAGCCTGCACTTTACCTAATCCAAAATTATTGTACAGAACGGAGAGCAATCAAGGAATATTGATGACCTGCTCTGATTGCTGGTTTGAGTGCCAGAATCCACGTTCTTAGTGCTTTTAGGTTTAGAAAAATTAAGCCAAAGGGGCAGGTGAGCATTGCTTCAATCAAGACATGCTAGCCGACACCTGCAAATCAAATCAAATCAAATTTTATTGGCCACATGCGCCGAATACAACAGGTGTAGACATTACAGTGAAATGCTTACTTACAGCCCTTAACCAACAATGCATTTATTTTTTAAATAAAAAAGTAAATTAAAACAACAACAAAAAAGTGTTGAGAAATAAAAAGCAGAAGTAAAATAAAATAACAGTAGGGAGGCTATATACACAGGGGGGTACCGGTGCAGAGTCAATGTGCGGGGGCACCGGCTAGTTGAGGTAGTTGAGGTAATATGTACATGTGGGTAGAGTTAAAGTGACTATGCATAAATAATTAACAGAGTAGCAGCAGCTTAAAAATATGAGGTGGGGGTGGGGGGGGGGCAGTGCAAATAGTCCGGGTAGCCATGATTAGCTGTTCAGGAGTCTTATGACTAGGGGGTAGAAGCTGTTGAGAAGTATTTTGGACCTAGACTTGGCACTCCAGTACCGCTTGCCGTGCGGTAGCAGAGAGAACAGTCTATGACTAGGGTGGCTGGAGTCTTTGACAATTTTGAGGGCCTTCCTCTGACACCGCCTGGTATAGAGATCCTGGATAGCAGGAAGCTTGGTCCCAGTGATGTACTGGGCCGTACGCACTACCGTCTGTAGTGCCTTGCGGTCGGAGGCCGAGCAGTTGCCATACCAGGCGTTGATGCAACCAATCAGGATGCTCTCGATAGTGCAGCTGTATAATTTTTTTAGGATCTGAGGACCCATGCCAAATCTTTTCAGTCTCCTGAGGGGGAATAGGCTTTGTCGTGCCCTCTTCACGACTGTCTTGGTGTGTTTGGTCAATGATAGTTCGTTGGTGATGTGGACACCAAGGAACTTGAAGCTCTCAACCTGTTCCACTACAGCCCCGTCGATGAGAATGGGGGCGTGCTCAGTCCTCTTTTTTCCCCCTGTAGTCGACAATCATCTCCTTTTGTCTTGATCACGTTGAGGGAGAGGTTGTTATCCTGGCACCACACGGCCAGGTCTCTGACCTCCTCCCTATAGGCTGTCTCATCATTGTCGGTGATCAGGCCTACCACTGTTGTGTCGTTGGCAAACTTAATGATGGTGTTGGAGTCGTGTCTGGCCATGCAGTCATGGGTGAACAGGGAGTACAGGAGGGGACTGAGCACGCACCCCTGAGGGGCCCCCGTGTTGAGGATCAGTGTGGCAGATGTGTTGTTACCTACCCTTACCACCTGGGGGCGGCCCGTCAGGAAGTCCAGGATCCAGTTGCAGAGGGAGGTGTTTAGTCCCAGGATCCTTAGCTTAGTGATGAGCTTTGAGGGCACTATGGTGTTGAATGCTGAGCTATAGTCAATGAATAGCATTCTCACGTAGGTGTTCCTCTTGTCCAGGTGGGAAAGGGCAGTGTGGAGTGCAATAGAGATTGCATCATCTGTGGATCTGTTGGGGCGGTATGCAAATTGGAGTGGGTCTAGGGTTTCTGGGATAATGGTGTTGATGTGAGCCATGACCAGCCTTTCAAAGCACTTCATGGCTACATACGTCAGTGCTACGGGTCGGTAGTCATTTAGGCAAGTTATCTTAGTGTCCTTGGGCACGGGGACTATTGTGGTCTGCTTGAAACATGTTGGTATTACAGACTCAGTCTGGAACATGTTGAAAATGTCAGTGCAGACACTTGCCAGTTGGTCAGCACATGCTCGGAGTACACGTCCTGGTAATCCGTCTGGCCCTGCGGCTTTGTGAATGTTGACCTGCTTAAAAGTCTTACTCACATTGGCTACGGAGAGCGTGATCACATAGTCATCCGGAACAGCTGGTGCTCTCGAAGCGAGCATAGAAGTGGTTTAGCTCGTCTGGAAGGCTTGTGTCACTGGGCAGCTCGCGGCTGTGCTTCCCTTTGTAGTCTGTAATAGTTTTCAAGCCCTGCCACATCCGACGAGCATCAGAGCCGGTGTATTACGATGCAATCTTAGTCCTGTATTGACTCTTTGCCTGTTTGATGGTTCGTCGGAGGGCATAGCGGGATTTCTTATAAGCGTCCTGGTTAGAGTCCGGCTCCTTGAAAGCGGCAGCTCTACCCTTTAGCTCAGTGCGGATGTTGCCTGTAATTCATGGCTTCTGGTTGGGGTGTGTACGTATGGTCACTGTGGGGACAACGTCATCGATGCACTTATTGATGAAGCCATTGACTGATGTGGTGTACTCCTCAATGCTATCTGAAGAATCCCGGAACATGTTCCAGTCTGTGCTAGCAAAACAGTCCTGTAGCTTAGCATCTGCGTCATCTGACCACCGTTTTATTAACCGAGTCACTGGTGCTTCCTGCTTTAGTTTTTGCTTATAAGCAGGAATCAGGAGGATAGAGTTATGGTCAGATTTGCCGAATGGAGATCGAGGGAGAGCTTTGTATGTGTCTCTGTGTGTGGAGTAAAGGTGGTCTAGAGTTTTTTTTCCTCTGGTTGCACATTTAACATGCTGGTAGAAATTAGGTAGAACGGATTTAAGTTTCCCTGCATTAAAGTCCCCGGCCACTAGGAGCGCTGCCTCTGGATGAGCGTTTTCCTGTTCACTTATGGCCTTATACAGCTCATTCAGTGCAATTTTAATGCCTGCATTGGTTTGTTGTGGTAAATAGACAGCTATGAAAAATATAGGTGAAAACTCTCTTGGTAAATAGTGTGGTCTACAGCTTATCATAATATACTCTACCTCAGGCGAGCAAAACCTCGAGACTTCCTTAGTATTTGATTTTGTGCACCAGCTGTTGTTTACAAATATACACAGACCGCCACCCCTTGTCTTACCGGAGTCAGCCGTTCTATCCTACCGATGTAGCGTATAGCCCGCTAGCTGTATGTTGTCCATGTCGTCGTTCAGCCACGACTCGGTGAAACATAAGATATTACAGTTTTTAATGTCCCGTTGGTAGGATAGCCGTAATCTTAGGTCATCTAATTTATTCTCAAATGATTGAACATTGGCTAATAGGATTGATGGAAGAGGCAGTTTACTCGCTCGCCGTCGGATCCTTACAAGGCACCCCGACCTACGTCCACGATATCTCCGTCTCTTTCTCATGCGAATGACGGGGATTTGGGCCTTGTCGGGTGTCTGTAGGATATCCTTTGTGTCCGTCTTTTTGGTTATAAGAGACGATGGCAGAAACATTATGTACAGAATAAATTACAAATAACGCGGAAAAACACACATAATAGTACAATTGGTTAGAGGGCTGTAAAACGGCAGCCATCTTCTCCGGCGCCATAGCAGTTCTTTTGACAATGTTTTAGGTGGAACTGTGTTAGAGCTCTAAAATCCACAAGAGGCTCCAGGCATTATAGCCTACCTATTGCGGACATTGCGTTCGCTGCACAGAGTTGCATTAGTAAGAGATCCCATGCGGCCGTGTTTACAAATTCAAACACTGGAATGTGTGATGTAATCTACACCTCAATTAGGCTGATAGAAATCCTCATTATTTAGTTTCATGTTTATTTATTTATTTGAGTGTCATTTCTATGTAGCTACTCTTTCTCGTTCTGAACTTCTAATGTGAGTGGGACGGGTGTGGCTTCGTGACAATGAAAACACAAGCATCCGCTCACCGATTTGACAGCTCTAACGCAGTTACACCTCCCAACATATCATGCGCGATCCACAGCGAAGGCGACTGTGTCATCAATTGACAAATTGCTATAACATATGATGTGGTTAGCTGATACTTAAAATACCTATCCAGGCGTTGTAAGATCTGTCAGGCGTCAGAAACTTCTAAGCAGTGGAACGACTATTGTCTAAATAAAAACAAAGATCTGCTATGCAGGTGTCAGATATCGCAGGTTAACACTGAACTGATTGAATCTAGAAGATGGTTTGTTATAGGCCTTTTAATTTACTCTGTTATTTCTGTTTTACCAACGGTGATGGGAATCTACAGAGTATCTTCTGAACACACTTTTTCTATAGTTTCCACTTGAGGGGGGTTGGATGGAGGATTGTTTGTTAGAGTGGCCATTTACGATCATTTGACAGATGTTCACATTGACCAATAAGATTACATAACGATTAGCTTATTTAGATATAGATTCAGTTGATATTCAGTCAATATTCTCAAGTACAGCTTCCAAAGGGTTATTGCCTCAATTGTACTTGTGTTTGTAAGGTGCCCTCCTGATGTTGACATATTTTCCATAGGTTATTAATTAAGACAATTGATCCTAATAGCTGTTTGCTAGTCTAGGGAAATAGCCGTAATTCTATGAAGTCCTTCTCCAGAAAGAACTTTAAGTCAAGGGGTGAACTAAAGCTCTGCTCTATAGAAAGTTCCATGAGGAATTGACTGGAGGACTGAGAGCTCAAGAGAGCAGGAAGAAGTTAAACCCAGGTTCATCTAAAAAGGAAAGGTCACCGCCAAGAGTCTCTCCTCCAGCCAGCTGTTGTCTCCTCCTCTCTTTGTTTTCTTATCATCTCGTTCTGTTTTATAAGGCACTAAATCATATGTGCTGAATACAAATTGAATCTGGGGTTTTTGGCACGCCGTCCTGAACGATTCGGATGATCGCCAAGGTAAGAGTACATATTGCCCTGAACTGGCAGTACATTTATTTGAGTTTACTTGAGATAAGAATTATAGCTTGAAGAACTCATAAAAAGCAACAATTTTTCACGAGTTAAAGTCCTGCTCATTGGGCGCATAAAAAACACAGCCAATGCATTTCTTTCTACTGGGGCTTTGGTTGGCTTGTTAGAGATACTGCCCCTACCTTTTCCCTTCCAATTGGGATCTCCTTTCAACACAAACACCAATTATTTGTTTGTATGATTTATGAGTCTCTGCCCTCGTGGAAACCTCTCTGCCCTCCACTGGAACATCTCTAAAGAAAAAAAGCTACATTTGAATTAATCAGGGATTTGTCCTCAAGAAGACCTTAATCTGGCCAGCAAGAACTGCCTCTGAATGTCTCTCCACATCAACAGAAAGCCCTGCTCCAAAGGGTCTTCAATGAGCATTAGTCTATTTGATATCCTCTCTTCCCTTTGAAAGTTCAGAGAGAGCTTTAGTTTAGATCATGGAGTGCTGCTGGCGACGATTATGTTGGTGGAGCAACATCTCCAGCATTCCTGCCAGAAGTGCACAATGAAAGGCGCTGAGGCACCCACTGCTTGGTGGCTCTGTGCACTGCAGTATCCTGTTAAAAGTGTGCCATCTCTTTCAGCTCCTTAGTGGCAGCCTGAGAGACGCCTTCCGCTGCAGAGAAAACACACCCCGAGGTCTCTGATTAAACATGTTGGCAACGCTTCTGTGTTTGTTATTATGAGGAAACTGGCAAAATCCAGAGTTTGTTCGTATTTAGTGAAATACACATTTGTCATAGTGGTAACTCACATAGACACCATGATGAATTCAAAGGGACTAGGATCAATGAGTCATAGGTTTATGAACATTGAAAGTAAGAAACAATAAGTGTATGCTTACAAAACAGACAAACTAACGATGAATCAGATCACAAGGCTCTACTTCCCTGCAACAATATTTTTCTAACGACAGAATCTGTTAAGAGGATTTTTAAATTAACATTTAAATTAATTGCATCTGTTCTTTTTCCTTTTCAATTCTGCCTTACTCAAGCAGACTCACAATGACCGTGTTCAAGAGAGTACTCGTGTTTGTATGTGTTATGTCCTCTGGGCTTGTCAAAGAGGAGTGTAGGCTCATGCATAAACACTTTTCTTCCCTATGACCTTAGCGGTCCCAATCCTGAAGAGACCCACTAAATTGATGGTTGCCTCTCCTTTAAATGGACAAAATTGCCTGGCTGTCATTCTCACTGTTTCAGTGGTAACAGATTGCCTCTTTTGGTCAAGGTTTGGGGAGGTGCCCAGCAGCCAGTCATGAGCTTGTTTGAGGTGATGTTATTACATTTCAGAGGTGTCACAACATTCAGGAGATTGTTTTGTCTCCTCTGAGAAGTTCCTTGTACAATGGCCTTGTTGCACACCGAGGAAAGTAATTGGCTGCTAGTCCTAAAAGCAGAACTCAATGCTGCGAGCGCTTTCCCGTGATTATGCTTTAATGATTCAAATTATGGAAATGTAATTGCCTCGACAACACTTAGGCCTGTGACATCAGCGGTCCAAATGTCATGTCTGAACGTGGCAGGATGGCGTGGGTGGAGAGACAGAAGGAGCGATCCGCAGAGGTCAGTTGGTATGGTAGTAGAGTCATTCAAAGAGCTCTGGTGTTACTGGTGTACAATGAAGTATAAACAGCTCTGTTTTAACCGGATGTAATTTTATAACACACTACGATTTTGTTTTGATTTGACTATGGAGAACATCAAAGTGTGGTGCTCTACTTGATAGCAGGCTAACCCAAAGACTTCTGTTTCGACTGATCGGATAAGAAAGGGACTTTCAGAAAAGAACAGGTCATAGGAAAAATAACCAAAACTAAAGAACAGATAGAAGTATATAATTTTGTAGGAAGGCCAACGTTCCTGGCATGATATGACTGCATTCTTTGTGTTATAAAAATTTGACATGAATAGCAAGTATACTGAACAAAAATATAAATGCAAGATGCAACAATTTCAAGGATTTTACAGAGTTACAGTTCATTTGAGGAAATCAGTCAATTGAAATAAATTCATTAGGCCCTAATCTATGGATTTCACATGACTGGGAAAACAGATATGCATCTGTTGGTTACAGATACCTTAAAAGAAATGGGCCTCACAATGGACCTCAGGATCTTGTCACGGTATTTCTGTGCATTCAAATTGTCATCAATAAAATGCTATTGTGTTTGTTGTCCATAGCTTATGCCTGCCCATACCATAACCCCACCGCCACCATGGGGCACTCTGTTCACAACGTTAACATCAGCAAACCGCTCACCCACACGACGCCATACACGTGATCTGCGGTTGTGAGGCCGGTTGGACGTACTGCCAAATTCTCTAAAACAACGTTGGAGGCGGCTTATGGTAGAGAAATTAACATTAAATTATTTGGCAACAGCTCTGGTGGACATTCCTGTAGTCAGCATGCCAATTGCACTCTCCCTCAAAACTTGCAATATCTGTGGCATTGTGTTGTGTAACGAAACTGCACATTTTAGAGTGGCCTTTTATTGTCCCAATCATGCTGTTTAATCAGCTTCTTGATATGCCACACCTGTCAGGTGGATTGATTATCTTGGCAAAGGAGAAATGCTCACTAACAGCGATGTAAATACACTGGTGCACAAATAAGCTTTTTTGTGCGTATAGAACATTTCTGGGATGCTTTATTTCAGCTCATGAAACATGGGACCAACACTTTACATGTTGCGTTTATGTTTTTGTTCAGTGTAGTTTGAGACATTACACAATGCAGGTATGAGACATTTTGCCTGGGAATACCTGTTGTACTCCTCTCTCTTTCAACTGGATGGCTCATTTCATGCATGGTACCTTGAAATGGTTGTACATGTGTGCATGTGCCAGGCAGAGTGCGATGGTGAGAATCTTAATCGGCTACCAAGCGTATTCTGTTCCATTTTCTGTGTTTGTCTCTCTCTCTCTGCGACCATATTCAGCTAAAGATGAGTCATAGCTAGATTAAAAGGCTGTGGCTTGACAGTAAACACATTGATCAGGACAGCTATGACACTGGAGGTGCAGCTGGGTTTCTTTATGCCTCTCTGAGGTGAACCATTCTGGGACTTTGATCATCGCTACCTCCCTAGGTGGTTTGGCTCATCAGGAATCCAGGAAAAGCCTGAAGCTGACTGTCAGGTTATATTATCACATGGATACAACAAGCTTCTTCTAATTATGATGTAGTTTCTCATGCTTCCAAGGCTTTGAAGTTGTATTATCAAAGTTGAAACGAAGGTCAATGTATTTGCGCAATACATTTTCTATCCGTTTTTCACTTTTTTTTAGGATCACTAGGTCTTTGGGGTATAATAAGCTGACTCAAAATATTATGTTGACGAGGTTGGAGAGAAAAAATATCGAAAATAATTTGAAGAAATGTGAAAATGCTCAAATAAAGAATTAAGGAAAAAAATGTTAAAAGGAGATAAATAGCCTACTTTCTTCTCTCAGCCCATAGATGAAATCATTGATGTGTTACTTGAAAGGCAAAATAAATGTTTTGGCAGAAGCTAAAGTTACAGTTGATCCCACCATCTAACGTCGGAACGGCAAATTATTTTTCTAGGCTACGTGTGTAAAATCAACCTCACACAGTCCCTTGAACATCGCTGTAGAATATTGGGCAGCCAGGGAAAGAGTTTTTCAAAGAACTGCCCTTTCAAATATTGTTCCTTGAAGGTTGACCCATGACTAAGATTGCAATCCTTGCTGGGAGCTATAGCCACTATGTTGAAATGGTTTACACTCTTTATTCATTTGACTCATGAACCGCCTCAACTATTTATGTTTAGAACGTGACAGGGTTATCTGTCTGGGAGCTGTTGTTTCCTCTCAAACACATTGTTATCTGTGCGACTGGCCTGGTGTGGATTAATGCTCGGGTCCTCATTCAGCCAATCAGAGCATTGATATTTCCGTCCCGCTTCTTTGCGGAAAAGCTATTGGATTCCCTGTCACTTCAATCTTTCCCATATCGAGAAACACATCTTCACTTTCTGTGGCCATTTGACTCACGCAATAACTCTGAATGGCTTCATTTAATGTTGTTTGGCAATAAAATATCTATGTTGTCAGATGTCATTAAAGTGACAGGCTGTAGTGGCCAAAGAGAGGGAATCTAGAGGAGTGTATACAGCATCAGCTAAGGGATGTTACATGGTCACTATCAGTATAAAAACAGACCTTTTGGGGGGAGGAAAAATCCAGAGAAGCACTGATGTATTGATTATTCCTCTGTCATATTTGACAACATATAGAACATGTTGTCAATGTTGTCAAATATCACACAGCATGGCAACTACCAGTTTGAGTCACCTTGACTGCAACACGTCTTATTTTAGATGACATGTTAGAATGTTATAGAACATATTTATTATACCTGAGAGTGGTATTTGGACATATGCAGTATATGTGCATTTGTAAGCATTGAGCTACTTGTTCAACTTCTACAATAATATGGATTTATGCTTCTGTATTACTCTATGTATTTTGCCCCATTCATCATTGACAAGTCATTGATCATTAGTTTCTAGCAAAGATATGCGTCTACAACACCTCGCCTCCATCCACCCACAGTTTTGAAATTCACAATGATGTCTGTACACTCAGATTGATTACAGTTGAATTGCTGACCAATTTGAAAATGGAGTGCACCTCACTTTCTTAATTTGTCAGAGCAGTTTTATCTGAGTAAACATTCCCTGTTTTATTTGTTTAGGTACAGAGTAAATCAGAATTGAGAGGTAGAAGGCCGATTAAACATTACATTCAGATGACAAACGTTCAGCTTTCTTTGAACATCAGTCAAAGTCATACACCTAGCGTTTCAGTTCATTTAATATTTTGGTTGGTAATGGATTGGGTTGAGGTACAGAAACTATTTTCCCTTTGAAGTTGCTTCTCAACTTTCCTTTTCACTTGTTGAATTAACATGGCAATACTTTTGCATTCAAACTTTTGCATTCAACTATACTGAAAAATGGACATGTAGCCTATGCCACAGCGACAAACGTGTTGTAAAGACTTATGTTCATGCCGCAGCCGTTTGCATAATGCCTCTCCTGTTGTTGATAATTGCTCATGTTGACATTTGACATTTTGCTTCACATAATGAAGTAGTATTTGCGTATTTCATAAACCATATACTTCATTCACTGTAATACTACATTGTGGTTCCAATTCTTGCCTTTGAAAATACATTACACAGTTCTTAGGAAGACTCAAACCCTACCATAGAAAATGCTTCTACTAATAGAATCATTCATATCTGCCACTTTCTCTTACAGTTCCGGCAAACATTTACAAAGTTTCGGAAGACATCACTGTGAACGAAGGCAGCAATGTGACATTGAGTTGTCTTGCCAATGGGAGGCCAGATCCATCAATCACCTGGCGACTGCTCAATCCATCAGGTAAGAGCCAATAAGCACCCAGCAGCATTTCACTCTTATCAAAGGGCAGCATTTCATCATTGTTGCTTATCACGACATCTGTGGTCTCAGACATGCAGGGGAGCGATGGAGTTGGGAGAGGGTTCCTGTGTTTAAAATGAAACGTGAAGAACACCTATTAATGACTGAGACACACCTGCTGCTTCTCACACTCCTCCTTCATTCAAACTGGATGATCTACCAATGCAATTTCTTTCAAGTGAAAGCCCTCTAACGGATTGCAATAATGAAAGCAATATGTTGTTGTGTTTGCTCTAAATGGAACCATTACAACCAATTATCACAGGAATTTTATTTTCCCAATACTCCATTTTGAAATGTTTGCTGTCAAACTGCCACTCAAACCTTTGTGGGAGTCCCTCTTAAAAGGGCAGTCCAGGATTGGTGCATCAATTTTTTAACTTTTAGTGTAATGATGTATAGCCATTGATTCTTTAACAATAAAACGTATAAATGCCTAATGAGCTGTTGGACCCTTTTAGAATCCAAAATATAAGCTTATTTTACTCCATTGTTTGTAAACAATGTATTTTTTAGCAAACACTGTATAGCTTCAAAACATGGTTAAAACTATAATTTTGATCTCATCAATGGTCAGTCCTTGCATCAATAGCTCTGTCTATGATTTTGAGAGTGGTTACATTTTTCCAGCCCCATCCCTCAGCTGTTTACCACAACAAGTGGCGGGGTCATGCTTTGTTGTTTTTTGAATCCCGGATTGCCCCTTTAACGTGAGGCTTTGAAATACTCATTGAACGTTAACATCTAACAACTTGAATAATACATGACAAAGAGCAGTGCATTTTCATCCGACTGCATTTGTATTCCACCATAAAGGTGTTTATTTGATAGGTAATAGAATACTGCCTGGATTGATTAGCGTTCTACTTTGTTCAACAAGGTTGGCTGAGGTGGGATATTCAGAGGTTCCTCACTCATTTTTAGCTCTCGTATTGTTGCCTGATCATTTGTTACCAAGCAGATACTTATTTATAATTGGAATGTTTACTTCTAATGAAAAGCAGATGCAATGGAAGGGTAGATGGAGAAATGAAAAAGACGCAGGAGGCCCCGCTTTTCCATCAGAGTCAAGATTGGTATTATTCTTTCAGACTTGTCAGATTGTCAGAGGAGTGCCTCTTCATTATTCTAGCAGACTATTACAGAGAGCACAAATGAAACGGAACATGACTTAAAATTATGGATTGGATGAAAGAACCGTCATTTTCTATTTCAGCTCTCCCTGCATGGTCTGGGATCGCCACTATTCGGTTTCCAGAGTTCCAGACAGAAACCATGACATTAGTCTGTTATCTCCCTCCCAAAGTCTTTCACCTATTTTCCTTCCTGAAAAGATGCAGGCTTAGCAATAGTATGTGGTATTTATTCAGATATTTGAGAGATTTCCACGTTTGACACACATTGGGATTAGAAGTAAGACAGTGCCAGCTATTGTATTTTATGCCAATAGTTGTATTCATTGAGGACATGGGATGTTGTTGTCCCTCATATTGACTGGGAAGCAGAACATTGCTGGGCTCTGTCTGTGGCGATGCGATCAATAGAGCAAGGAGCACAGCGTCCGTTCGTTCGGGGCCTGTGCTCTGCCTCAGTTTGTCTCCTCCACACCAATGTTTATTTCTGAAGTGTATTTGTAAAGGTCACAGGCAGGGATGGAGGGCACCACACTGAGAATGCTGCGAAAAAAGTGGAACTCTTGGTCAAGCTAGGAATTTTTGACTGCACGCTTCCCGGACCACCAAAATAAAAGTCAGACAAGTATGAAATATACATGCCCTTTGGCGCTCCTCATATTACACGCTTTGGGCTATGGGAAGCCACTCACACACATCGGTGGTACATGGCTTTTTGAGGGAAAAAGAGACGGGGGGGCTATGTTTAAGAACGCAAATAAGAGATCTCATTAAATGTGTGATCACTCACATCATTAGATAATTCAAGAGCTGAGCACAGTTAATGAATGTTAAATTATGCATTTGAAGTTCCCACCCCTGATATAATGCCTTTTGGCACTAATTTAATGCTGCAGGGGTATAGCCAGGATCAACCTCTGTTCTACTGATGAGAACTCACACACCTGGACAAGCAGGGATGATGGCTTGCCCCTCCCAACATCCAGAATTATTCTTGCACATGCAGTTGAGCCAAATCGGCATACATCTTGTGGTGTACTTTGCTGAGGGAAAATGTACTTGATACGATTGGGATGTGTTGTTGTCTCACCTAGCTATCTTAAGATGAATGCACGAATTGTAAGTTGCTCTTGATAAGAGTGTCTGCTAATTGATTAAAATGTAAAATGTACTGCACATGAGTAAACATCTGGTCAAGCCACTTAACCATATGCTCAGACAGGGGTGGTAAAATCAGATTAGATGAACATTTCTTCTAAAACAACATCCTAGCTGTTAAATACTTAACAGTGTTCCCCCCATACTACTCTGAAACCAGCCATGCTCCAGGATGGACTGGCCATAGGGCAATTCTGGAAAATACCCAGTTTAGCCCAGTGGGCCTGTCTAATTATTTAATTAATTATTAATATATATTTTTTACAAAATTCTATTTATTTGGATAATCATGGGGGACTCAATGGAAAAAAAAGGGCCAGTGTGGGGGCCTCGAGGGAAAAAAAGGTCTGTGTGGGGGCCTCGAGGGAAAAAATGGGCCGGTGTGTTAGAGATGACTGGGCCTATTTCTGGTCCCAGTCTGTCCCTGCCATTCTCTATACTATGAGTGACTTGGACTAGGTCTCAATAATTCACCACTCATCCCTGTCCACCTCAGCTCAGTATGCTACACACTCTAGAGTCCCCACCTCTGTCAGCCCTGAGATTGAAGTAGAGCACTTCCCAGAACTAGGCTCACAATCCCAAGGTCCCTGACTTGCATGTTCATGGAGGGCTCACTGCTCCCCACTGCACCTCTGTGCAGGAAACAGGCAGTGCCTTGCTTACATTCTCCAGGCTGTCCCTGAGAAGGCTGTGACCTGTGAGATGTGACAGGCCCTTGTCGGGGAGGCTCAGGTTCAGCCCTGGCAGCGGGTGTGACACATGTAGAGGGCTGCTCGTGGGAGGGGATTAAGTGCTCCCCTCAGGGATCACAGAGACAGAGAGAGAGCTCCGCATCTGGCACTGCAGCTGATCCCAGACCTGTCCACTGTCACTGGAGGTTTAACCCCTCCACACACACACCACACACACACACACACACACACACACACACCATTAGCACCACCCAGCCACACTGAGTAAGAAGAGGCACACTTATTGTTGTGTGACTCTCAACAATCATCCCTCACAGCTCCCCTCCAGTCCTTTGTGACCACACCGTGGTACATCATGGGATGTGCTAAGGGTGATGTAACCTGAGTGTCCTTGGTCAACACAAAGAGCGTGTCCCAATGCAACGCTATTTGACCAATCCATAAAGACTCAGGAAATTAGAAGCCATGCTGGAATAATGTGCAGTCTAGATTTGTATATCTGATGCGCTGATAAGCGTGATACGGCAAGCCTGCACGAATGGGAATTATATCTGTAAAATGGTTTTGAGCTTTATCTAAGTGGTCTTTCGCTGAGGTTAAAATGTTTCCCTAAAGACCTCCGTATATGTAAGCATGTGGTTGTTTTCATTGTGGTTGGCCCTCTAACTGCTGATGTGACCAAAAGAATGATGAAGATGGGTGGTGATTTAGCTCAGTCATTTATTCATTATCTTCCCACTAAGAGTCTTAAAGAACAGGCTGGGCTAATTATGTATTGACCCCTCATCATCTAAATCAGACACTGGCCTGACAAAAAGATTGGCTCCATGTGTTTGGGACAGATAAAGCCAAGCTTTTTCCATTTGAAAACACTTAGAAAGAAGTGTAGACAAAATAAAATATATGTTGCAGAGCCATTTGTGTCATTCTCCCAAAGTTCTCCCTTAAATCAACTGCTTAACATAAATTAGTATTCACAAAATAAATGTAACATTTCGCACAGTGTTAAATGATGCTCATGAATAATGCATAGTCATGCAAATTAGCATTTAGTTGCCAACTGCAGTTGTGCCGCTACGTGATGCTGAGTCCCTCCTCACTCTGTATAGTGTCTCAAATCTGCCTTCTAGTTCCCTTATGAAAGGTCTTTCCAAAACACTGGCTCGCCAACAGACGCACACACACACGCAAACACACTTGAACTACCCTGTTCAAGGAAACATGTAATCAGAAATATAAGGGCTCTTTTGTCTAGGCGGACATTCCGTACTGCAGTACGAGGCTCAAACGTGAGTGGAATTTCTGTGATTCCATGCTAATGTGACCAGGATTAGAGTTGACCTACCCAGTCCCATCTGATTCATTCTGAGATGAGTTATATGCTGCTGCTGGCTCTCAGCTCCCTCCTGGCACAGGGGACTCTGTGTCTGTGTCTGGGGGAGTGGTGGGGAGGTAGTAGTGGGTTGGGAGCACAGGAGGTTGGTGGCACCGTAACTGGGAAGGACGGGCTCATAGTAATGGCTGGAACGGAATCAATGGAATGGCATCAAACACATGGATGTGCTTGATACCATTCCATTGGCTCCATTTCAGCCATTATTATGTGCTGTCCTCCCCTCAGCAGTCCCTTGTGGTTGGAAGCCCTCTCCTTCACTGTTTTGGTCAGCCTTCACCATAATGTAGTTGCTTTCCCAAGAATTTAAGGCAATTCAATTGTTGAGACAAACCCAAAGTAATGCGGCTCAACGCAAATAACCTTTCACCACACATTTATGAATGTGAGGCTCACGGACCACTGCACTGTTATGCTGCTCCCAAATCCTGGTGCTAGATAGCCCTAGGGTCGTACGCCTTTTATTCAGAACTAGAATTTGTTGTAAAATAATTATATGCATTGTCTTTCAGTGTTGCTGGCGCACAGGCAACACAATAAATTAAAGCATGGCACCAGCAAAATTGAGCTTTTCATCAAAGTTGAATTTTAAGTGCCATTTTCATAGTGACGCTTTTAAGTTCCGTTTTCATAATAAACACTGTTCATTATAAATGGGTGAAGTGGAAATAGTTTATTTAATTGTCATAGCGTATCATGCGTTTGCAGCTTAGCAAGATAGATAGATGTAGGGCCTATCTAAAATACATCCAGGCTCAAAGCAAGTTGGAGAAGTGTGCTGCTGAATGCCATGTCTTGGACCTTAAAATTTCACCTGTAGTCACAATAAACTGAAGTGAAGGGGGGTGTTTAGCAATGCTAGGCAGAGCTAGTCGCTCAGCAGGATGGTCTTGGACAGTTCTCCTAGGGGTCTCTGTCTGCATCAAGTGAAGATCATTGGCTTTGTTTTTAACTGAATGAGCCCAGGACTTTAAGGGGAGAATGGTAGAGAACACCTATTCATGTCTTACACTTGTATACCGTCAGAACAGGATACAGGCATAGACACACTCTCACACACTCCTACACACACACACACACACACACCTCAGTCTTCCATTTTCTACAGTTCACACACAGCCTCTCTCTCTCTCTCTCTCTCTCATTCTCTCTCTCTCTCTCTCTCTCTCTCTCATTCTCTCTCTCTCTCTCTCATCTCTCTTTTTTTCCAGCAACTCAAACAGATTTATTGCTCTGACAATCTATGTGAAATTTGAAATGTGCACTCCATTCTCTCCCACCTCATTGGGTTTCTCACTCACTCACTGGATTAGCATCATGCCATCATGTGATTTTTTTATGTGCACGTTCCAAATCAATCACTTTTCCATTCCCATGGGGCCCATGGAAAGCAGTGACTGATGCCTGCTGAATCCACACAGAGCTAGAACAGCTATAGAAACAGGTTCTTTCCTGGTGAAGGTTAGCCTATTTTTCATCATTACTTTCTTTCTGAGAGTTAATACTTGAAGTCCATGTAAAGAGATAACAGTGTTTTTCATAAGGCTGCTCAAGCCTCCTGGGGGACATTTTTTATTTAATAGAGTAATTAATTAAACTATAAATCGGGTCATATTCATAACACAGTTGTCCCTGGACCCTGCTGAGATATTGACTTAATATTTCCAGTTCACTGAATAAGTTACATTATTTTTATAATTTTGGTCACACTTTATTTGGATAGTCCAGATTTTCCATCTGTAGATGGAAACCTGCTTGCTAAGGTTACGGTTAGCTTTAGGGTAAGGGTTAAGGTTAGAGTTAGGTTAAGCGTAGAGTTAGAGCTTGGGTAAGGGTTAGTAGATAGTAGAAATATTACTGATAGTCTGTAGAGCAACTACAGATGGACTATCCAAATAAAGTGTTACCTAGATAGCTACTGTAAGTAAGCTGCAGTACTGTAGATTGTAGCCAAGTCATCTTCTTCTTTCTCTACCCCCTCAAGAAATATCTATTCAGGTGAAGTCCAACTGCCTTAATGATAAACGATCAAGCAGCCGCAATACATTTCCATGGCAACTGATTTCAATCCTACTTTTCCAATCATGGCATCCTTTGTCCATGATGAGTGTGTTTGATATGGCTGCAGTGGCCATGCTAGGAGGACGCTTTGATCTGAATGCTCTTTTCATAAGCATTGAACTACACCAGACAATAGCCATAGAGATCCTATTAAATTACTATTAAATTATTAGTATTCTAATTCTATGGGCGTAGCACAGAAAGAGCTTGATACATTGGGCACGCAGCTGTGAATGCTGTTGCTATGCAGTTCGAGACTTGAAATTGAGGTTGTTAGGTGTGTTTACTGAGACCACATTTCGGATTTAGCCAGAAACAAATCTATGAGAATAACTTGAGTGTCTCTTACAGGAAAGGAACAGTCTTCCATATACACGTCCCAGGGTTGTTACTTAATTTCACAGGGTAGAAGACCTTGCTCCCTGAGTGTCAGCTCAGTTGAGGCGTGCCCATTGTTTTATTTAGTCGGGTTCGGTGGCATTTTGAGGTTTAGCTGTTTTTGTATTTTTTTTATTCAGAAACTGTCTCTGTCTTCAACACATTTACAGGGCTTGGAAAAAACATGTAAGTTATAAGGTAAACATGTCTCAGGAGTCTTTATGCATTCACTGCAGGCTATTGTCCCTGACAATCAATATCCATTTAGAAATGCCAAGAGAAATGTTGATACAGTACACTATTGTATTGTTTGTGAACAGCTTTAGTCGATGTTACCCCATGGTACCTTCGTCAATGCTATCCCATGGCACTGTATGGAGCAATTGTACCGGGTATCTAATCAACCCAAGACAGCACTGCAGAGTCAGCATCTTATCCGCATGCTTGGCATTCTCCTCATCCTGATAACTCCTAGATCTGACTGGGAAATATGTCCATATTCTGAGTAGATGGGCTAAATGAGAGAAGCTCAGGAGACATACGTGACTAATTAAGGGAACTGCTGTTTCAGGTCCGTCCATTTGATGCTGCATTCGAACATTTGGTCTGTCATTAATTTGCTAATCAGGCTTATTGGAAGTCATGCCGGCGTCAGAGCCGCTATGAACATCAGTGTTCTGCTTTTCCTGGAAGCTATCCTGTTTTCCCTGTCCTCCATTCACCCTCTCTCTCTCTGTGTCTCCCCACAGCGGATTCTCTAGATGGGGAGGAGTACCTGGATATATCAGGGATCATGAGGAACCAGGCGGGCCGCTACGAATGCAAAGCCAGCAATGACGTGGCCACACCGGACGTCAAATACGTCAATGTTGTCGTCAACTGTAAGTCACTTTTTGGAGGGTGACTCCAGTTTCTATTGGCCTTATGTTTTGTATAATGCCCAGTTGTTTTTACTACATTGAGATCCATGATGTGTCTTTCATTAATGGATGAAAACAATAGAACCAGATTAACTGTTGTGATTAAATCCTTAGATCCTCCCGCCATCAAGAATGCCAAGAGCTCTGAAACCCAGGTGGGCCGAATGGGGGTTCTTCAGTGTGATGCGGCCGCAGTGCCCAAACCAGAGTTTGAGTGGTACAGAGATGACAAGAGGTAAGCATTTTGTTTGAATCCCAGATTGCCCCTTTAATACATGTCCTTTGGTCATAATGGGGGAAGAGCCTACCCTATCATCAGAGGAGGCTGGTGGGAGGAGCTATAGGAGGCCGGGCACATTTTGATGGCTAGAATGGAATTAATGGAATGGTATCAAACATATGGAAATGAATTCTGTTCCATTCATTCCATTCCAGCCATTACAACGAGCCCGTCCTCCTATAACCTTTCTGACTCCAATCATTCCACGTCCCTTTTGATTAGCTGAGGTGATTTGTGAAACGCTTTATCTAGAAACAATTGATCCTTGATTGCGACATGGTTTTGGAAACCTTAACACTCAACTTAATTATCATCCCATTTTTTTTTTTTTTTACAAATGCAAAAGATACACTTACTGCACTGGTGTACAGGTGCAAGGATGTCCATTTAAAAAAATGCAATAAATCATTTTGACATAACCCTCCAAAATGTCATTCATTCATAAAACTTTGTAATTTCCATATGTACTAGGACGCTAAGTGTTTGTTTCTTGGCTTCAGGAATGTGACTGAAAAAGTGCCCCAGCTCTTGAAAAATAACAAATTAAACTGATTGAAAGTATAAGGGGAATATCGGCAGTGGTGTAAAGTACTTCAGTAAAAATACTTTAAAGTACTACTTAAGTACTTTTTTGGGGTATCTGTACTTTCCTGTTTGTATTTTTAACAACTTTTACTTTTACTTCACTACATTCCTAAAGAACATGATGTACATTTTACTCCATACATTTTCCCTAACAGCCAAAAGTACTCGTTACATTTTGAATGCTTAGCAGGACAGAAAATGGTCCAATTCGCACACTTATCAAGAGAACATCCCTGGCCATCCTTACTGCCTCTGATTTGGCGGACTCACTAAACACAAATGCTTTGTTTTTAAATTATGTCTGAGTGTTGGATTTGACCCTGGCTATCCGTAAATAAAAGAAAAAAGAAAATTGTGCCGTCTTGTTTGCTTAATATAAGGAATTTTAAATTATTAGTACTTTTACTTTTGATACTAAAGTAAATTTTAGCAACTACATTTACTTTTGATACTAAAGTATATTTAAAGACTTTTACTCAAGTAGTATTTTACTGGGTGACTTTCACTTTTACTTCAGTCATTTTCTATTAAGGTATCTTTACTTTTACTCAAGTATGAGAATTGAGGACTTTTTCCACAACTGGATATCGGCAAACAAATGCCATGGTCAAGCCTACGACAGCGCCAGTGCAATGAGTGGAGCTTACTCAGGTGTTCAAAAGCTCATATCAGACCGAGAGCCTAATGCTTCTTAGGTAGTTCTTTATGAGTTTTAGTTTAGAAAACGATCTCTCCACAGAAGCGACAATTACAGGGATGGTAAAAACAGCTTGATTGCTGTGGCTACATCAGGGAAACTGGACAGAAGGGAATGGTGCTTCAAATACAGCAGTTCTGCAACATCTTTAATTGAGCCTCTCATTCTCCTTAATTCCCGGCCTGAACACGTCATGGAAAGAGATTAACTGTATAGGAAGCTCTGGGACAGGTCGTCTGGACACTGTACAGCCAATCAATTGGAAGATGCAGGGCTTGAGGGCTTTGAACAAAAAAAGTGATTTTCGTTCATACTGGTGAATCGTCGTTTGAGTTGTGTGGTTGCAATATCAACCTACCGAGTTCAACAACAAATAGTGGCTGAATTTATCCTCAAACCGGCTACTTTCTTCCTCATTATTATTTGATGTGTAATTTTAATAAAAAGTTTATAAACAGCACCTAAATCGCACCTAAATCGCATCTATAGATAGTACACTGCATAATGAAACAATCCCTAGTAAGCTAGTGTTTTGAGGGTGGACATGATGTATTATTTGACATTAATAGACTGGTTTTACGCACAACAACTTTCTATCCAAGCTGGGAGAGGACGGCTCAGTTCATACAGGTTCAGGTAGCCGATACAGGACAGCTGTATATTCTAAAAAATCTATTGGTAGCTGATTTAGTATACTGTTGAATCAACAACAACAAAAATGACAATCTGCAATGTTTGAATTTCCAACTTTAATTACTGAAGAAGTAAATACATTATTGCCACCAGCCAGCAGTCTAAAAATGACAGCATTGTGACACCGTGTATAGCTCGTGAAATGTTAGCCTTAACCTGAGAAAATTATGACCAAATAGGCCTAAATATAATGATTTATCCATTAGCTAAAGCAAAGCTATGCCCTGGCACCATAGAAAGCCTATAATCGATTTGATAGGCATGCAGCCACATAGACATGTTGCAATTTCAGCACAATGGACAGCGATCTGTAGTCTACTTTGTGAGTGGCTGTCTGGCTGACACATTTGATTATTATAACGGCAACCTTGCGGGGGGCCCAGAGAAACTGCGTTACGCCAGTGACTTACTGTTAGCTGTTTTATCACAGATTTCCACAGAGGTTTTTTGTGTAACAAAGCTTCGAGACAAAAAATGTTTTGTGTTCCCTCCTGGGTTTCCATTAGCTCCAGAAGTGTCGTAGTTCAGGTAAATATGCAATGCAAAACACCTCCGTGTAAGTGTATCGTTTGTATTTGTAAAATTGTTTTGGGATGATAAATTGAGTGTTCAAGGTTTCCAAAACCGCATCACAAGGATTATTAAGTGTCAGGGCTCTTAACATATTTCTGCCGTGCGCATTACTGTACATGAGTGGGAAACGTTTTGATTATAAGGGAGAGTATACCTTCTTGTCAAATTGTTTTGGCTAGTAAATAATGATGTACAGTGCATTCGGAAAGTATTCAGACCCCTTGACTTTTTCCACATTTTGTTACGTTACAACCTTATTCTAAAATGGATTAAATTAATGATTTTCCTCATAAATCTACACCCAATACCCCATAATGACAAAGCAAAAACAGGTTTTTAGAAATGTGTGTACATTTATAAAACATAAAAAACAGAAATAGCTTATTTACATAAGTATTCAGACCCTAAGCATTGTTGTTCACTAGTTTACTCCAATTAGGGAAGGGTTGGTGGGGTTGGAAAGTAATAAAGGGACATTTATATATGTATGTATGTACGTATGTGTGTGTATGTATGTGTGTATATATATATATATTGGAGTAAACTAGTGAACAACATATATATAGATATATATTTGCGAGAAAGAAAAAAAACATATGGGGGATTGGAAGTGATGCAGACAATTACATTGATGGAAGTTACAATCTATCTGCAATATTAAAGCTGATCTACCCCCTAAAAAAATAAAAAATAAAAAATAATTTTAAAAAGTATTCACTTTGCTGTGAGACTTAAAATTGAGCTCAGGTGCATCCTGTTTCCATTGATCATCCTTGAGATGTTTCTACAACTTGATTGGAGTCCACCTGTGATAAATTCAATTGATTGGTATGAAAATGTATGCACTCACTAACTGTAAGTCGCTCTGGATAAGAGCGTCTGCTAAATGACTAAAATGTAAAAATGTAAATTGGACATGATTTGGAAAGGCACACAACTGTCTATATAAGGTCCCACAGTTGACAGTGCATGTCGTAGAAAAAACCAACCCATGAGGTCGAAGGAATTGTCCGTAGAGCTCCGAGACAGAATTGTGTCGAGGCACAGATCTGGGGAAGGGTACCAAAAAATGTCTGCAACATTGAAGGTCCCCAAGAACACAGTGGCCTCCATCATTCATAAATGGAAGAAGTTTGGAACCACTAAGACTCTTCCTAGAGCTGGACGCCTGGCCAAACTAATCAATCGGGGGTGAAGGGCCTTGGTCAGGGAGGTGACCAAGAACCCGATGGTCACTCTGACAGAGCTCCATCTATGGAGATGGGAGAACCTTCCAGAAGGACAACCATCTCTGCAGCACTCCAGCAATCAGGCCTTTATGGTAGAGTTGCCAGACGGAAGCCACTCCTCAGTGAAAGGCACATGACAGCCCGCTAGGAGTTTGCCAAAAGGAACCTAAAGACTCTCAGACCATGAGAAACAATATATATATATATATATATATACAGTGAGGGAAAAAAGTATTTGATCCCCTGCTGATTTTGTACGTTTGCCCACTGACAAAGACATGATCAGTCTATAATTTTAATGGTAGGTTTATTTGAACAGTGAGAGACAGAATAACAGCAAAACAATCCAGAAAAACGCATGTAAAAAATGTTATAAATTGATTTGCATTTTAATGAGGGAAATAAGTATTTGACCCCTCTGCAAAACATGACTTAGTACTTGGTGGCAAAACCCTTGTTGGCAATCACAGAGGTCAGACGTTTCTTGTAGTTGGCCACCAGGTTTGCACACATCTCAGGAAGGATTTTGTTCCACTCCTCTTTGCAGATCTTCTCCAAGTCATTAAGGTTTCGAGGCTGACGTTTGGCAACTCGAACCTTCAGCTCCCTCCACAGATTTTTTTATGGGATTAAGGTCTGGAGACTGGCTAGGCCACTCCAGGACCTTAATGTGCTTCTTCTTGAGCCACTCCTTTGTTGCCTTGGCCGTGTGTTTTGGGTCATTGTCATGCTGGAATACCCATCCACGACCCATTTGACCCCCTCTCAATCAGAAAGATTCCTGGCTCCCAGGTGTCTTTTATACAGGTAACGAGCTGAGATTAGAAGCACACTGAGCTTGAGAGGATCTGCAGAGAAGAATGGGAGAAACTCCCCAAATACAGGTGTGCCAAGCTTGTAGCGTCATACCCAAGAAGAATCGAGGATGTAATCGCTGCCAAAGGTGCAACAAAGTACTGAATAAAGGGTCTGAATACTTATGTAAATGTCCTATTTCATTTTAATTTATGTTTTTGCAAACATTTCTAAAAACCTGTTTTTGCTTTGTCATTATGGGGTATTGTGTGTAGATTGATGAGGGGGAAAAACTATTTCATCCATTTTAGAATAAGGCTGTAACGTAACAAAACGTGGAAAAAGTCAAGGGGTCTGAATACTTTCCGAAATGCACTCTATATTCACTAATGAATAAGCTGGCATACAGGATCAAACCACAATCCAAAAATCCAAATAACCAAGCCTTCCAAACGTTCCAGAAGCAATAGTCCACAGAGGAAAAATGTATTGAAAATCAATACAATATCCCTTAAACAAGTCTTTGTGAATGTTCTCACTTGTATGGAGTTGAGAAAACTAGTCTTTTAAACACAAAAAGATTATTGTTCACAAACATTTCTGATCACAACATCACAGTCAAGATGGCTTCCTTCTGACACACCCACTCAAACCAGGAAGTGACTATGGGTGTGGCCAGGGAGTGACCGGGCGGAGCCCACAGCCTATACACATCTCAAGGAACCATGGAACCTTGAGGGTTGCAATCTTACTGTAGTTGTTTTGTTCCCCTGAATTCCTGGCTTGGTTATTTCTTGAGATGAATCCACATCACAGGCCATCTGTTTTTGTGGTCCAGCTATATGCCACAATCCCAAATGAATGGAAAAGATAAGCACCATATCATTTCCAGATTTGCTGTGCTTATCTTTTCGTTTGGGGTTGAGTAATATAGCTGGATCTACACAGCCAATGGCATGGGATGTGGACTCGTCTCGACATTAGACTACCTTTGAGGTCAGAAAACATCTGCCAAACCTTGAATTCAAACTCTAATATCCCTTTAAGTTCCCTTCCTTACCTCTGTGTGTTATTACTTTATCTCCTTCAACGACTTGCTTGATGTAATACAATACCATAATATCAAATCATGCTCAGCCAGTTGATTTTATGTCTTTAACGATTCACTTAATGTACCTTATCAAGCATATTTTCTTCCACATTGCAAGAGGCTTGTTTCCCAACTTGTTTTCTGTAATTCCCTTTAACCTTACCAGCACTGACCTTGTCATGACTGCCCACAACTGCTGTTACGTTTGAACTACTTTACCACTGAGATCTCCACACCATCTCCCAGTGGCATCTGATGTGTAGGAATCCTCTAGTGCTTATTGATACAGCAGCAATTAGCATTTCCCAAGCCTGACCCACTCCTCCGAATCCTCTACAGGGGATTCTGAGGCTCATTACTGTTGCTGCTGCTTGGTCCTTTGATCTGGAACCTCCTGCTCCTCTATTAGTCTCTCTAGTTTATGATTTCATCCCGCGTCTTGGCACCTCCCCTGAACTATGCTGCATGAAAGTCTTCGGGGAAGAGGAGGGTGGTACAGTATAGCCTGGTTAACCCAGACTGAACACTGCACTCACTCATTGTGAACTGAAACAATGGTGAGTGTAGAGTTCAGTCGGGTTTAACCGGGTTTTTGTTTCTCCCCATCAACATGAGTTGCTGTCACAACCACTTGACAACATTTTCCATTTTCCCTGCCACCTACAAAGCTCGACATGTCTTGTTGATTTTCTTTATCAACAGCCTCTAGACATCCTACTTCTGTCACTCACCGTTTCCTGTAATAGCCTACTTTAGATGCACCCACATGCAAACTGGAGAGGCGGCGAATGAGATGTCTGCCTGATTATTTGAAACATTCCCGTTCAAACCAGTCACCCTCTCTGTACCTTTTGCCCCCTTTCAATACTGGAATCAAATCTGTCCTTCTGTTAAAGAATGGCTGTGGCTTCTTAAAGAGAAAATGTCATTTAAAAGACATGTGCTGCCAGCTACCAGTGGAAGATGATGGTGCAATGAACTAGGTATTATTTGGATCCCTTCACTGGATGCTTCAGACTTTACACAGTTGCTTATGTCCTGACCATAGCAGGAAATGTTGTATTCCCTGCTGCTCAACCTGGACTCAGGGGAAGACGTAACATCGTAAATATGTCTCCCACTAGTATGATATGTTACAATTTCCAATTTGTTGTGACTAATGTTAGCTAGGTGGCTAACGTTAGCTAGGTGGCTAACATTAGCTAGGCTAGGGGTTAGGCTTAAGGTTTAAAGTTAGGGTTAAGGTTAGGAGTTATGTTAAAGGGTTAGGGGAAGGGTTAGTTAACATGCTAAGTAGTTGAAAAGTAGCTAAAAGGTAGTTGCAAAGTTGCTAATTCGCTAAAATGCTAAAGTTGTCCGTGATGAGATTTCTTCACGCAACCTTTGGGTTGCTAGACGTTTGCGTTATATGCCAACCCATCCACCCCGAACAACCACCCACCCTCCCTCCTTTAATTTTTGCCTTAAGTAACTTTCTGTCTTATGTAACCATACCAAACGTAACATATCATACTAATTTGTTACGACTATGTTATGTCTAGTCTATGAGACCAAGCTGTGTTGCTAGAACCAAACACAATCATCTAACAGCATGCAAGTGCTCTGAAATCCCATAGTGCTTTTAGTATCTAGGGAGTCACCTGGCCCAAGTTTGATATTTCGGTCTAATATAATTTTCCATGACATGAGCCACATGTCTTCATTGGCCTTATCATCACTAGTGGTGTGAACGGTCCCACTAAATGTTTTGTAGTCCCTCCATACTCCACCCAAGGTGTCCCACTAGGAGGATCTCAGCACTTTCTCAAGTTTCTACTTCCCCGCCACCAGATTATGCTGCCTCATGATGTGCACTCACTTTCCTTTTTATGCAAATGTTTTATACTACCGTGTGTCAGCACAAAACCAAACCCACTGCCCCCTTAAGTCAGTCTCAGCTATCCTAGCACATTAGAATGTTAAAGGTGGGATCAGTTTGAAGCCCTTCATACATTACCTTAAGTGTGTATTTACAATCTATTATACACTGAGTATACCAAACATTAGGAACACCTTCCTAATATTGAGTTGCACCCTCCCCCTTTTACCCTCAGAACAGCCTCAATTCGTCAGGGCATGGACTCTACAAGGTGTCAAAAGCGTTCCATAGGGATGCTGGCCCATGTTGACTCCAATGCTTCCCACAGTTGTGTCAAGTTGTCTGGATGTCCTTTGGGACTATTGTTGATACACACGGGAAACTGTTGAGCGTGAAAAACCCAGCAGCGTTGCAGTTCTTGACACAAACCAGTGCGCCTGGCACCTACTACCATACCTCGTTGAAGGGCACTTAAATATTTTGTCTGGCCCATTCACCCTTTGAAAGTCACGCATACACAATCCATGTCTCAATTGTCTCAAGGCTTAAAAATCCTTCTTTAACCTGTCTCCTCCCCTTCATCTACACTGATTGAAGTGGATTTAACAAGTGACATCAATAAGGGATCATAGCTTTCACCTGGATTCACCTGGTCAGTCTATGTCATGGAAAGAGCAGGTTCTTAATGTTGTGTGAACTCAGTGTAAATAGACTCTATGATAAGGCAAACCAATGTTATCATAATTCAGTATTTCTATGTAAATGTATGAGAGGAACTGTGTGAATATTGATTGTCGCATTGATTTATTCTTTGAAACGAGCTGACAACATTTTACGTTTTAGTCATTTAGCAGATGCTCTTATCCAGAGCGACTTACAGTTAGTGAGTGCATACATTTTTTCATAAAAGAAATTCATACTAGTACTGTATGTATTCTAAAGACAGACAAATCAGATGTCCTGAGTTTTATGCATATTGTGTTATAATGCCTAACATGATGTGCCATCTTGTCCAGGCTATCCAACGCCCAGGGAATCAGCATCCAGATCGTAGGGACCACAACTGTCCTGATGATCTCCAACGTTACAGAGGAGGACTATGGCAACTACACATGTGTTGCAACCAACAGACTTGGGATCCAAAATGCTAGTCTCTTCCTCTATAGTAAGTGACTATGGAATAATATGCAGTCCCCCAAAATCTCTTAATTAAATGTCTCTGAAATTAGACACATTAGACAATGTTACAAATTCTAGGCCCATTCCATTTAGATGTGGGACTAGAAAATGATGTATTACATGGTCTGACCACCAGATGTCACTCACTGCACACAAATTAATTCCTGTAGCATCATAGCAACAGTACCGATACTCAGACAGGGATCTGTCAGGCATAACAATTTACACATTTACATATTATTACATCACATAGAAGTGACATATATTGAATGAAACCTCAACAAAACTAATATGTTAGTCTTTAACCTCTCTTTCTCTGTCTTTCTCTCTTCCCCTCCCTCCCTCTCTCTCCAGGACCTGGGACGGGTCGAGACATCAACGGCTCCGCCTGCCTATCCCAGTCACTGTGGCTCCTCCTGGCCTCCATCACCTGCCTTCTCTTCAAGTGTTAATAACACCACCATCCTTCCATTGTTATTACCTACCAAGTTATTACATTGAGACTGTTTGTTTGCATAATGTAACAAAAATCCTGACGTGCTTTGATGCACCAAACTAGATAATAAGAAGATAGAATGGGCTTATTAATAAGTTTTTAGTAACAAAAAATATGAAATGGAGAAAATGGAACAAACACTGCTTTTTCTAAGAAACAGTTATTGCCATTTTAACATGCTGAAGTCTTGCTTTTCCGCTGTCATTACTCTTGTTTCGGTTGGGGGAATTGGGTGTGGTTCATTGTATTTTGTCCCCATGAATGCGTAAGTCTAATTTCCCAAATGGCAGGGATTTGAGGTCAAGTACAACAATCGTGGATATCTGCAAGAAGCACTGAGACGTTCAAGTTACTGTTCCTTTCCTAATGGCATTTTACTGTTTTGTTAGACTAAAAGGTCATTGTAACCAGTGCATTATCAGAAAAAAAATACGCCAATATCTGTCCAAAAATCTAAATTTAAAACAATAGATTTGAAACTGTTTATAATTCACATTATGTCAAAGCCAACACACTCCAGTCAACATTACAGAAAAACAGTAGAACATGCTTGCTATGCTTAATTTCAATAGTAAAGTGATAATAACCGGGTGCAAATAGCCTCAGTTACATTAGATACATGGCTAGTTTCCTCTAAATTAACTGCCTCATTTTTGGACTCATCAATAACTGTGGACTAGCATGAGGTATGCTTTGGTGAACTACTCTTTGCAAACCCTCATACAAACGCTTGAAATGTGTATTCATCTACTTTCAGGACCTTCTTCAAACAAAACATAGGTAATATTGATGCGTTACTGTATATAATAAAACAACTATTTCTCTATATGATAAAAATAACTTGTTCCACCACTGTAACAAGAAAAATAGTAATTATTGTTGCAGTATGTGTTGCTTGTATGATTACAAACCAACTATACTGTTCAGTTTCTCTATGGCAAACTGTATTTAGCTTCAGAAATGGCCTGCCATAGTAGCTTTTATTTTGTCAACTTTCTCCATTTAATTTTGAGCTACCACAGTTATACTGCTGGAATTTGGATATAAATGTATGACATGAATGATATGCTTTTCTTTTCTGTTTTACAAGTATGTGTGTTTTCATAATGAGATATGGAAATTCATAATTTATGGGGTTATTTTAAATAATTTCCGTTAATGGTGTAAATACTTGAATCCAATGTCCTTATATATAAAGACACATTTAATATGTCCATGTTTCTAAATAGGTCAGTAATTTGTTGATAATTAACTTGTAGTATTCCATGGCAGCAGCCCTTTGCACCATGCAAGGAAAGAACACTAGAGAACAATGTTTTTAAAAGGGTACTCCTGAGTGGCGCAGTGGTCTAAGGCAGTGCTAACTGTGCCACTAGAGATCCTGGTTCGAATCCAGGCTCTGTCGCAGCCGGCCGCGACCGGGAGACTCATGGGCGGCGCACAATTGGCCCAGCGTCGTCCAGGGTAGGGGAGGGAATGGCCGGCAGGGATGTAGCTCAGTTGATAGAGCATGGCGTTTGCAACGCCAGGGTTGTGGGTTCGATTCCCACAGGGGGCCAGTATAAAAAAAAATATATGTATTCACTAACTGTAAGTCGCTCTGGATAAGAGCGTCTGCTAAATGACTAAAATGTAAATGTAAATGTAAAAGGGTTTAATAAGGTCAAGTTTGTGCATTTATTGTAGATGTATTTGGTTGCTTCCATGAAAAGCTCATGGAGCCTAAATGTATTGATGAACATCATTTCATCCTGAAGTACAACCGAGGCCAACAAAACAGATGATGATGACATTGTCTACCGCTATTTGTCAAGTCAGTGTGTTCACAAAACAAACCTGTAATGCTCTCTGAAATGTCATCATTAAAAACCTCCACTGTATTCATACTGCTTTGGAACCATGACAGTTGTGCAGTTGTCCATCCAAGCAGTGAGTTCTTGGTAAAAAAACAGACTTGCTGTATGTTAGCCTTAGTGCTATACTGAGAATCTATCTCTGTGTCATCTCTGTATTTTCAATTACTCATAGAACAATGAATGCTAGGCCTACTGTACATCCTGCCTCTGGACGATAGTTTATTAACAAAATAATCTGATTAAGAAATGAATAATCTGTCTGTTCACTCAAATAAAGGGGTATGTATTATAATTTGATGGGAAGTGTTTTTACATGTCTGAATGGGAAGGCATGTGGACTAGAGTGCAGGACTGTACTTGTCTGCCTGTCAAAGCTAAAGCACTGGGGAAAGCAGTGGGCCGGTCTTGCAGTGATTGACAGTCTCCTCAACCAGTGAGCCATCAGACGTTTAGCTGATGTCTTTCCCAAGAGGAGGGGTCTCAACTGACTGCACTGTACCCAGCCTATGCATACAGCCCCTGATCCCTTATGACTGAGACCTGGGGAACTGAAGGGGACTGATATGTCTACCTAGATTCTTACTAATAATGAACATTGCATCTCATCGCTGTATAAAATTGGCTTGTGTGTGCACACCCTGTTGAGTTACTTTGGCTTGTTTGAAGCCATTGAAAGAGATACATGTGGCATGAATTACCAGTCATTTACATTGGCCACATGTTTATCCATCCCACCAAGCTATGGTTACATGTGTAACCCACCATCTTATGATTTATCTCACCTGTATATAAAATGTTTTTAGAATATATTTAAGTTGAGTCTATCCCAAAGTTCACTTTGTTGATAATACTCGACTGTAGGACACAGAGGAATGTCACATTTGTACTTCCCTTTGTCACAAGAATGGAATTCCTAGACAATTATACAATCATTACACAGCAATGTCCCGTTTTTTATTTCCTTTGATTTATGGTAAAGTTATTGCGATTTATTTCAAAAAATGGTATGTAAAGGTAAACAAGAAAGAATTTCGACAACAAAATCAATTTGTTTGAATTCAGTGTTCTGTATTTGAATGTGGATTGAGATGTCAATGAGTAATCTTTTTGGAGAACGCTTGAAACACAGTATCTCCCTGGTACAATTGTGTTTATCACCATGTAACATGCAAATAAAATAATATACATATTGTAATTCTCATTGGGAGATTTGTGTCCTATACTGTATATTTCTGGAGTGCTTGAAAAACGATACATCTGTTTTGGAAAAGGAGAGGGGTTTCTATGCCACTTTCTAGCCAGTTAACTCTGGACATTGGAAATGACACTGACAAAGCTATCTGAACAGTGAGATCCCTGTAAGGAGAACTCTTGCCAGTAGATACAGTCATTTGAGTTGTCTGATGGAAATGATAGCCTTTATAGAAGGAAAGGGCCACTGATATGGACACTGATGAACTCCTGAACTGGATAGTCTATTCATTTTCTATGAGCCTTGTAGCGTTTTTATCTAACCTTTAAATCAGGAGGCCCCATTGAGATAAAGAATGACATTAAATGGGAATTGACCCTAACCCTGGAAAGCACATGCACCAGTCCATCCTTCATGAGAAATATATCTGGTGATTATGAAACACTAGCTGATCCTCCAACACAGACCTGACCAACTGGAAGTGTTTGTGCCAAATACTGGGAGTATGGAAGATTGGGTGTATCTATAACCTATTTAGTAAAAAAAAAAAAAAAAAACTGAGCTAACCACCAGTATGTTTTTACTATCAAGTCAATTGGGCTTGATTCAATCCGTAGTGCTGAAAATCTGTGTTGTAGATCGATTGACATTTAAAGGCAATGTTCCTGCGTTAGCGGAGACTGCATTCACTGTAAACCCTCCATATGTCAGCTCAATCGGAAATGACCTTTCAATTTCAAGTGCACTATAGCGCTGAACGTCAGCGATATGGATTGAATCGAGACCCAAAAGTATAGCATTTGTTACTAATAAGTTAATAGCTGGGTATTGTTTCATACCAGGGACTCTATTCAATATGTAGTGTTGAAGAGCTGCCACAAAGCGTGATAGTAATGCCAATGTTCCCGAGTTAGCGGACTGCTTTCATGGTAAACACTGCATTGGTCGACTCAATCGTAAATTACCTATACATTTCAAAATGTAACTGCGCTATAGTGCTGAACTTCAGCAGTACGGATTGAATCGAGCCCCAAGCCCTAAGCTGCAGGTACTACCACGCTCCACTAGATGTCTCTAGATCTCATGAAAAATAATACTATTATACTCTAATTCAGGGTTTATGTGAAAGTGGCTTATCATTAGCCTTCATTACCAAATATTTTGTTTGGCAGGTGAAATATATTCCACAACTTATGATGGTAATTGGCACATTGCTTTATTTTGAAAACAGACATTGAAACCATTATTTGATTTTTTTCACAATTTAACTCCTTAGATTCAAACTGGACATTGCACTCACTGGAACATAGGAAACGTTTTTTAGTTTTGTTTGTTTGATTTTCTTTTTAACATCAGTGCAAGAGTAATTCCAATTCATATCAAACGGTCATAACAACACCAAGGACATCAAATAGAAGCCACATTTTTTTTGTATTGTGACTGTGAAAAGGTCCTCTTAGCGGAAGAGTTCCCATGCAACTTGTTAGATGGTTCATGCTAATCATGTAATTTGGAAGGGGGATTTTAGTTGTGGGGCCAACAATATTTATGTCATAGTATTTATCGTTTTCCGTAAAGTCGTGAAAATCACCTCAGACTTGTTAGTTGTGTAAGTGCGGAATGGGGAAGGACTGATTACTCAAAGAATCTAAACCAAGCTTGATCAACTCAAGCAGAATATGAAAATGTCCTGTCCTGCTTTGTAGGATTTTGAAACTCAGTTCAAAACTTGGATACATCCAACCATCGATTCAATCATGTAAGATACAGAGCATACCCAAATCATACCACTTATAGCTTGAACCAAAAAACACATGTTGGAAACTCCCCCAACATAAGAAAATCATTGCCACACAAAAAATGACAAACAAATAAAAATGGACTATCTTCACATTCAGAAGGAAAAGAGTCACCCTTTAAATTCATTTGTAATCATAGTAATTTTTTTCTCTATGTTAAACTTTCTCTTGGTCCTCCTTGGACTCCTGGTCTGCCTCTGGGGCCTCAGCTGGTTGGGATTCTTCAGCAGCATCTGAAAGAAGGAATGGGGAGGAAGGGAAGGAAGGAGGGAAGGAAGGAAGGAAGGAAGGAAGGAAGGAAGGAAGGAAGGAAGGAAGGAAGGAAGGAAGGAAGGAAGGAAGGAAGGAAGGAAGGAGAGAGAGAGAGAGAGAGAGAGAGAGAGAGAGAGAGAGAGAATGTTAGCATTTTGCGTGTGAAAATATTCAATTTTTCAGTAACAAAATGTGTATTGATCAGGCCTACATGTTTAAGTAATGTAAGCGGTGAGGTGGAGACCTGTTTATTCTCAGTGGACTGTGTGAAATACAATAATAAAAAGGCTACAGAGACCCATTATAAAGAGCTCTGTATATGCCTGTGGCTGTCACAATGTTATATTTCACTTATTACTTAACATGCTTACAAAAAGGCATATGGCTTCTTTTGGGCAGAGACTTGCTGTTCCTTCCTCTCAGAACCTGCTAGGTGGGATTCCCAAGTCCAAAACTAAATCTACTCTGTTTTCAGAACAGCTGGCCCACATTTACACCAATATCTATGATTTACTATTGAGTACTATTTTATTGCAATTGTACTATTAAGTCAGATTTTTAACCCTGTGAGACCTAAGCATAGATCTAAATAATATAATTTTTTATCCTTCAGAAATACTTGTAATAGGCCTCTGATTATGAAAATAATCTGTTTTTTGGGATTTCAAGTTTGTAGAAAACAATTCAACGTTGGGCTTCAATGGTAGCAAAAATGTGTGGTAAGAAAACTGAAATTATTAAAATCACATCAAAATGGATCAAAAACATTTACATGTGATGGAAAATATTGTCTAATGGTATATACATTTGAAATGAAGTCATATTATGTCTGAAATAGGCACATTGATCGAATTCAAACTCTTGTATTTAACTATCAAAAACAGGATAAACTATTTTGTGGGTTTTCTATGTATGGATAACATATTTGGCTGTCGTTTCTGGGTTATTTTGGAGAGATAACCTATCTTACTTCTTTACCATAAAATGAATGGTCATCAATGGCAGTATTCTTTTAATATATATTCATTTTTGTTCTTTTGATGTGTAGAAGGGACATCAAAGTTACTCTTGAAGTATTTGGATGTCCATATTATTTGCAGATTTTGGAAGGGAAACAATGTTTTACTTGAATATATGAATGTCTCAGTTTGGCAACCCTTCAAGCCTAATGTTGCATTTTTGCAGCGCGTACAAAATTACCTCCAGCTCTAGCTCAGAATGTTTTTTTCTCTATATATTTTTTTCTACATAATCACTACATCTTAGAGAAGACAGGAAAACATATTTAAAGTCATGTACTTGCATAGATGGCTACAACATGCTTGTGTAGGGGACCAGTGTGGTCTCAGACGAGTGGACAGTTTTCTAATGTTTCAGAGGCTACTGATGCCACAATAACCATACCAACACACAACAAATACTACTAAGAGATACAGTACATCTGGGTCTCAGGAGATGCACTGTGTAGTGTTTGGCATAATTGTTTTGTTTAGGAAACATATTTTTGCAACATTGGGTCTCACAGGGTTAAGAGTTATTTTCCCTATGAGTTGTTAGTATGACATTTAGATGTTGTTTCCAATCAAAGCTATTCTCCTCATTTCATGGAGGTAATGATGTCATCCTGACTGCATTGACTTTAATCATCATCTTCTCTGGTAATCCACTGGGAATCAGAGATGGAGCTAGACTTGAGTGCATGTCACTCATGATACATGACTCACACAGCACTTAGTATTCTACGGGCAATCAATGGGCAGGTTTCAGGTAAGGGAGTGGTAACCATGCATCACTGTGAAAATATAGACATTTCAACCCATCCTAGAAGATGAGCTCATTTATTATTTATTCAGATTTCTCTCTCTGGGGATCAATAAAGTTGATTCAGTCATTCATTAACTTATCATGAAAGTCTCCATCAATAATATTTCTGCGCAAGGTCTTGCAACAACACCGTCTTGTGTTTCATTGTGTTTCTGAATATACCAGACAGATAATCTAAACACCTCCACTGCTACATATTGAATACAAAAATATTTAGAGTTTTTGTCAATATTGTTGAGCAGCCTCCTTTCCTTTTTTTGCTGAAGCAAAAATTACATTGGTCCAATATCCTTTACATTGGTTCAATATCCTTTACATTGGTCCAATATCCTTTAAATTGGTCCTATATCCTTTACATTGGTCCAATATCCTTTACATTGGTCCAATATCCTTTAAATTGGTCCAATATCCTTTACATTGGTCCAATATCCTTTACATTGATTCTATATCCTTTAAATTGGTCCAATATCCTTTACATTGGTCCAATATCCTTTACATTGGTCCAATATCCTTTAAATTGGTCCAATATCCTTTAAATTGGTCCAATATCCTTTACATTGGTCCAATATCCTTTAAATTGGTCCAATATCCTTTACATTGGTCCTATATCCTTTAAATTGGTCCAATATCCTTTACATTGGTCCAATATCCTTTACATTGGTCCTATATCCTTTAAATTGGTCCAATATCCTTTACATTGGTCTTTATGACCTACATTTGTCTAGTGCTTCAAATGATGGTTAGCCATTCCAAGTCATGCTTGTCTTCACGGTCTGCTGGTTTCCGTCTTAATTGACCAGTTTAAGTAATTTATAATTCACCAGTTTAAGAAATTTATCATTCACCAGTTGAAGTCATTTATCATTCGGTAAGTCTAAAAACCATGGCCAGGTATCCCAGTAAGTGTAACTATGATAACCTGCAGAGAGTGCAGCCTCTATGACCTAGTTTCTCCCAGTCCTGTCTAAGCTCGTGTCCCAAATGGCACCATGTACCCTATAAAGTGCACTACTTTGACCAGGGCCCATAGGGCTCTAGTCAAAAGCAGTGCACTACGTAGGGAATAGGGTGCCATTTAGGACTCAGCCATTGATCCTCCTGTAGAGGATTCTGCACATATTCCATTAGGTAGGCAACATCATACAGTCTGGGAGTTCCTGGACTGGAACAAGATAACCTACTGAGCATTTGCCCCTTTCTCTCATAGTTTTTAGTCTAAGGTAATATAACCAATCAAAGATAATGTAAAGAAATTATGAGTAACATCTTGACATGATGTCATTTTGTAAATTTGGCTCACAGCCAATTGTATTATTAATAATAAATGTATTATTCAAGCTATTGTGTAGACTATTTGTTTTGTGTTGTATTTGTTGCCTATTTCTAAGCTCATCTACATGGATGGGCATCTCAGAGGCTGGGTGATAATAAGGCCTACCTTTTTTGTCTTGTGTTTGGTGAGGCTCCTCCTTATCAGCCGTCTCACTGACAGTAGCAGCAGGCACGTCGGCTTGTTTGGACTCCTCCTGGGCAGCACCACCCTCCACACTCTTTTCAACACAATCAGTGGAGGGGTTTTGGGCAGAAACCGGAGCTTCACTGCTGTCCACCTCTTTGGGCTTCTCCTTGGTGTTGCTGGGCTCTGCCTTGGCCTCCTCTTTGGGAGGCTCTGAAGGCGCTGCCGCTGCAGTGGGAGAGGCTGCTGCTGCCACGGGCGAGGTGGCGACAGGGGCAGGAGAGTTTGCTGGCTTTTCTGAGGTGGGGCTTTTGGCTTGGCTCGTCTCCTCCTCTTTAATCTCAGTGGGGGCTTTTTCCTCGGCAGCCTGCTCAGTCGCAGGGGGGACATCTTCCTTCTTCTCCTCCTCTCCGTCTGCTGCCTCCTTCGCCTCCTCCTCTGGGACAGCTGGACTGGCCTCCTCATCCTCCTCTCCATCTTTCATTTTTTTCCGGAGTATGTGTCCACGGAAGCTGGCCTGGATTTTGGTGGCCGCCTTGTGGGCTTTGTCCTCTGGTTTCTTCTCATCCTGCTTGATTTCCTGGTCAGCCTCTTCATTCTTCTCAACCTTGGGAAAGAGACAGGATGCCAAGAAGTGATGAGCATATTAGAGGACAACAAATCACCACTATTGACATTTTGTGTCTGTCCTAAAATGAAGCAATGTTATTGTTATCTAACTAACAAGAACCAAACAGGTACCCTTCCGGTGACCTACTAAACTCTTAGAAAGCTGCTGCATCCCATCCTTATGGCTAAATGCGAAAAGTCTCCAATGAAGTGGTATCAGAGGCACATACTCAATGGGCCTGCCAAATAGTGAGTGACAGTAACTATTGTGTAGCCCTGTTATATCAACATCCAACCAATAGCTTCTCTTATCGTGGCAGATGAACAGATAGCATTCCACTGTGGTGAACGGCATTGGATGTTATTCACATACAATCCCAATGGTTCTGAATAAGAACACTTCCAAAAGGCATCTCCAATAATACATCCCATCAACATACCCACCACCCACAATAGATACTAGGTTATGTGTAGAATTAAGGTAGAATAAAGGTGGATAGTTCAAGGCAGAAGAAGGTACAGTCCGAGCAGGAGGTGAGAGTGGGATGTGGATCTGAGCAGGGTTGTTCAGGTTTGGGGTGTAAGACGTTGGTGGCCATGACTGGAGCAGAGTTTAGGAAAAGATTAGGAATAGGTGTTGGAGCATGTATAGAGCGCCAAGATGTTACCTTTTATACAGTATCTGGATCCATAGTTGGATTCCTAGTTTGGTCCATCAAATAGAGGGCTGTGTTGTGATTCTTATAAATCTAATGAAAAAGAAATGAAGTGAAATAAGGAAAAATAAACAATGATGTTGAAATTGACAAAGCAAAAAATGATCAATACATTCAAAATGAATAAATAAATAAACAGATTGTATTGATTTGAATTATGCATTTATCTCATACAGACAAATTATGTTAATCTGAAAATAATAGAGTGAACCAATGTAACACAAACATAACAGGCAGTGTGGCCTAAACCAAATCAAAGAGACTGTGATTCTAAATCCATGATGTAGCTAAGAGTGTCACATGCTTTGGCTTTCATGATGTTACCCAATGTGATGTTTTCACGAGGGGTTCTTGCTTCTTGTTACGAATACGTAATTATTTTTGTCTCGTTGCATAATAAACCAAAGAGTGCTGCATGTGGATCAGTTATGTCTTGATGATTAATCTAATGTTCCAATTAGTATTTGTTTTGCTATGTTTTTAGATACTGTAATCGGTTACTATCATTATGTTGAACACCACTTTAAATATCATAGTCATAATAACATACATTATGTTATTATTACTATGTTATTAAAAAAGGCGTACATCGTTGTTTAATTACTAGATTCCTGGAAGCTTCTTTGTGGATCCATCTTTGGTTGCTACCTCGTCAAGATGCACAGCCATCCTCCCGCAAACGATCAAAGGTTACCTTGACAACCAGAGTGCTACATGTAACTCATCACTCAGTGCCCTGTCTGCTGTTTTAGGCCAGTGGTTCCCAACCAGGGGTACTAGGACCCGTGGGGGTACTTGAGAAGACTCATGAGACCATAGGCTTACTGGTAAAATGCACATTAGGGGTACTTCAGGTGTATTCCGGGCAGAGCTAAATTCAGTTGGTGGTACAGTAACCGAAAATGGATTAATCTACTGGTTTAGGCTATGAAAGACTATATGTCACCATGAACGAAATTGTACCTGACCCCTTGGGAAAGCAGCCAATAGGAAACCATAAATCAGGTTGCTAATCAGGGTAGCAGGGAGGGGCTGGCGGTTCCATCGGTCAGGGCGTTTGTTCAGGGTCACTGTGTGTGTGTGTGTGTGCCCGTGTGCACGCGTGCGTGTGTGTGGCACGTTTAGGAGAAGAAAGATGTCTTAACCACCTGCTACCAATAAATATATAATGTTTTTAAAGGCTTGAAAATGTATGATTTTGGAATAATTGAGTGAACTGAAGTGCTTATATAGCTAATGGAGTAGTGAGATGTGATAGACTGTTAGAGTAGGATTTGAATTTAGTGTGTCTGGCACACCCTCACAGCCGTAATGGTACGTTTAATATGAATGATCTCATAGGTGCTCACAATTGCCAAATTTTGGTCTAAGCACTTACTCAAATAGAATGACTTACT
Organism: Coregonus lavaretus; assembly: GCF_964263955.1. NCBI lineage: Eukaryota > Metazoa > Chordata > Actinopteri > Salmoniformes > Salmonidae > Coregonus > Coregonus lavaretus. Next base: position 14,487,162 of record NC_140017.1, read on the forward strand.
GGAGTTGTGAGTCACCATAAGAATGACTTATGGAGATTGAGAAGGACAGCAGGTAGCCTAGCGGTTAAGAGTGTTGGGACAGTAACCAAAAGGTTGCTGGTTTGAATCCCTGACTAGGTGAACAATCTGCTGATGTGCCTTTAAGCAAGGCGCTTGACCCTAATTGCTTCTGGATAAGAGCATCTCCTAAAAATAACAATCTACCAAAAATGACGGTTCAATTCCCACAGGGGACCAGTATGAAAAATGTATGCAATCACCACTGTAAGTCGCTCTGGATAAGAGCATCTACTAAACTGTAATTGTAAACTGTTTTGGGAATATGAGAGATGACATCATTATGATATTAAGGGAAGATTCTGTATTTCTTTGTACATTTGGGGATTTTAGGCAGATTTCTGTTTGTTCAGTCGGGTAAATGTATTGAGACCAACTATACTTTTTTTAATAAGAGCATAGAATTATATTGATTTTACAACAATTTTACCACAGTCAATTGTAGCCTATTTACAGTTTATTGTCCGTTCAACCCACAAAACAGTAGTCTACCTGCCATGTTAGAAGGCGGCTTCCCAGACACATGATTCAGACATGTAATATGAATGGTAGAATGCCCAAGTGAATATATTTGCATGTTTATGTCTGTTGTTAACCAATGTACCTACAGCAATATAGAACATAATTTTGAGACACAGAAAAATTATATAATCTGACATAAGGAACTGTCTTACAACCAGAGGTCTGCTTTTTTTGTTGTAAGTTCTATATAGACAGTTCCAATGGTGTTTTCCAACAAGCCTATATCCCTTTTAAACCTTAATCATTGAAGATCTATAAATAATTGAATAATCAATTGATGTTAAAAAGCATTCATATGTCAATTGAAACCCAGACTCCTGAGACAGCTCCAACTGTATTTAAACAACAATCTGATTCCTTTATGTCACTCAGTGCATTATCTTTCCATTCATAAAATGAGCATATCTCAAAACTCTCTCCCTAGAACACTAGTTGCATTTGCCCTTTTAGATAGTTGATTGCCTGTAGATGAAACATCACCAATAAAAGTCCAGCTACGGTATCTGAAAGACAAATGTATACATCTCGGGCCCCAGCCACTGTCCTTGGGTCGGCAACCCTGTGTGAACCACACCCCACAGTGGGTTTATGGATGGATCTTTCAACGGTAGCCAGCCACCATCCCCCACGTCAGACCACTGTCTCAGTTTGGAAACCATTAGGGACTTTGCCACAAGAGGGGAATGAGACTGCTGCTTGCACAAATGCACACAGCCGGTATGTATCCTCTTTCTATTCTTATTCACTCAAGCAGACGCTCCCTGGCTCCTCTACATCGATGCTGATGCAAGGACAGAAATATGTAGATATGCAAATGAGGTAGGCTTATATTGCCTTTATCTCAGTAAACCAACACTAATTATCTGTATGTGTGTTTCAATTAAATCAGTGTGTGTATTAAAAAGATAGCTTGGCTCTCACAGTGTAACCTACACACGACCACTGAAACCAGACAGGGAGACGGTAAAAAAAAAGTCTGCCAATAAATATATTGTGTCTGTCGCAATATGTAGAGTAAATGTATATCCTTGAATACATCCCAGCATGATATATGTCTGTTTTTCTAGTAGATGGGAATGAGAAAGACTAGAGAGCAAGCAGGCAGGCAGGGTTGCAGTCTGCAGCTGAATCTCCCCCATTCTCCCTGAACTGCTACTACCCACTCGCACAGCACCACACCCTTTCATCCAGCTGTCTCCTCTCCTCTCCCTCCTCCTGCAGGAGAGGGGGGGGGGTTCAGGTGGAGGAGAATACATTCACCTATCCGCACAGCCCCATGCCTCTCCGACACACGCCTTATTCCCAGGACGGTGAATTGATGAGCAGTGTTGTACATGTTTTCGATGGCCCCAAGAAGGATGTTTGCAACCAAATAATATCCAGCCATAATAGACACCCTTATTTAATTAAATTAGTCTGCTTTCTCTCCCTTGAACAAAGGCTCCACAATCACGGCTGGTCTGACAGCGAGGGCTGGTGGCTCCGTTGAAAAAGCCGGTTGCTGCTACTGATGCTGCTACATGGGTGTGTAGCTCTCTGTGCTTTTAACAGCATGCTGAGAGCAATCTCTCTTGTTGCACCATTTATATGCTTTCTGTTCATCCGTCTAAATCCCAGAGACTTCATTCATTCATTATCCAGTCCTCATAATCAGAAAGCAGAGAAAGGGCTGGTTGCTGCATGGGAGACGATTTTCCCTGTGGTAAGTGTAGTGTATGATTCAGATAGCAGCATTGTGTGGAGATAGGGTTTAATGCAGTATTAAAGCTGTGTGAGAGAGAGAGAAAGAGGGATGCCTCACCCACTTCATTGCAATGTGCAGCCTGGCTGAGCTAAAATGACTCATACATGCTGACATTTAAGCAGCAATCAGGTGTTGATGGAATCCAGTGCTTTATGAAGCCGATAAAATTCCGATACTCTTGATAGCTTCTGCAGATAGATAGCTCTGTGCTAATTAAAAAGACCTTCTGATAGCTACTTACATCAAGGTATTATCTCCTACTGTACACCTCCAAGACCAACCCGTAGATTCACAACACCTTCCTTTTCTGAGAAAGCAGCTCTCTTGTATGTATTAATCTGCTTTTTCACAACTATGCACCCATAAACATGTGTAGACCTAATTGACACTATACACTTTTAACCCCAGAGCCGTGCTAATCCCTTTAAGGTCCTCATTTATTCCTATTGTAGTCCCTGGAGACACCGTGCCAGAGGAGTTGAGTCTTAGTCAGTGGATCCTTACCCCACCCTTTTTCCTCAGCAAACATGCTTCTCTATCCTCTTATTTCTTAGAGATAAAACCGAAATATGATTTTTTTTTGCGGCTATTAGTGCATCAATTAAGAGCAGCCTTAAGGTAATAAGACAGTATTGTGCTCAATGGAGGTGGTATCCCCAGTCTTCATGATTACAGTACAAAGCAGGTAAGGCAATCACAGAAGGCAGCAAACAGGTGCATCAAGTGTCTATCAATACATCTTTCAGTGTTTAAAGTAGTGGATCGATAATAGTATAAAAGACCTCAGCATCATGTTACAGGCTCATCTTACTGCTATTACAGGGTGAGGTCTGGAAGCATTGTGGCTACTACACTCATTCAAACATAATTACATTAACAAGGCGTGTCCGTTTTCCATCCGAGACATCACTGAAGTCCCAGTGAGCCAAGAAGACAAGAAAATGAGACAAGCATATCCTCAGATCAGTTACTGAAGTAATTAGTCCAAAAGTTGAACAATTTACACATTTTGAAAATGACAGATATGAATGAGAGAATCTGTAAAGAAAGCAGTTACCGGTTTTGTTCTTCTTATGCAGCACAGCATACTTGTAGTATCCTTTCTCTTTTCCCTTCTTTCTTTCCTTTTTGCCTTACACTTCTCTCTCACTCCCTCGCTCTCGCGCTCTCGCACACGCTCACTGGCTGTATCAACAGCTGAGTCGCCTAATGCTTTTACTCATCACAATTTGCACACACACTCACTGTCTGCCTGGTCGCGCCTCTCTCTGACTTGCTGGCTAACAATGACTACAAGACCACCCTTTAAAACCCCTCCTTCTCTTCACCCCCTCCTTCTCTCTCTGTGATGAACCTATCCCCCTCTTCTCCCTCCCCCTCTCTCCTCCACAGGCGACCGGCATGCAGCCTTGCACCGGCGAGAGCTACAACCCCACCCTACACACGGCTCCTTCCTTGTATGAATGATTGAATACATCCAATCTGTCAACAGAAAATTCCCATTCTTCAGCCTTTTCTCTATTTTTTTAATTCCCTCCTTACACTGTTGAATAGCTTTTATATTAAAGAGGGTATTTTCCTGCTTAAATCCCACTCAGTCACTGCTGTTGGTAAATATCAATAAATACGCCAAGCTCCAGTCTAATTTACCTATGCCAATTCCCTGTTCTGGCAGAGACACCGGCATGTTGCTGCCAATGAGGATGTGTGAAACAGAGTGATAATGCTTACACACGTCAATTTCTCTTCAGTGCTCTGTTCACATGGAAACACTCCCAGCTCTCACAGTGCCGTGGCCGTGGAGGAGAGGAGGAAGGCCGGGTGTGGCAGCAGCCAAGCTCCATTCCCTCCTCTCTGACCAAATTTGCGCAGAATCTGCTGTGATGACCAGGCACAATGCACACTGTGGTGAGAGCCCCCACCCCCTCTTTTGACCAGAGAGGGGGAGAGAGAGGAGGTGAGCAGATTCCAGACACACGAAGACAGGATCCAGGGGGTTCTGCTCTGTCCTCACATGTGCCACATCCCCTCCTCACAGGGAAATCATTACAATATTCAACTGAGACGTCCATCCACCACTGTGGCCTGCATGCCAGCCACTCAAATCTATTATTATTATTTGGACTGTATCAATCAATCAAATGTATTTATAAAGCCCTTTTAAAATCAGCAGATGTCACAAAGTGCTTATACAGAAACCCAGCCTAAAACCCCAAACAGCAATCAATGCAGCTGTAGAAGCACGGTGGCTTGGAAAAACTCCCTAGAAAGGCAGGAACCTAGGAAGGAACCTAGAAAGGAACCAGGCTCTGAGGGGTGGCGATTGTGCCAGGTGGAGATTGTAAGAGTACATGGCCATTAAGGCCAGACTGTTCATCAAGATGTTCAAACTGTAATACAGTTACACTCAATAGCATAAACCAGTGGTCCTTCTAGATCAGGGTTCTTCAATTCCGGTCCTGGAGGGCCGAAACACCTCTGTTTTTCATCCTCTCCTTCTAATCAGGGGCTAATTCAGACCTGGGACACCAGGTGAGTGCAATTAACTACCAGGTAGAAATAAAAAACAGAAGTGTTTCGGCCCTCCAGGACCGGAATTGAAGAACCCTGTTCTAGATTTATATCAGGGTTCTTCAATTCCGGTCCTGGAGGGCCGAAACACCTCTGTTTTTCATCCTCTCCTTCTAATCAGGGGCTAATTCAGACCTGGGACACCAGGTGAGTGCAATTAACTACCAGGTAGAAATAAAAAACAGAAGTGTTTCGGCCCTCCAGGACCGGAATTGAAGAACCCTGATTTATATCAATCATTGAATCCAACACAAATGTGTTGCCATGGTAGAAATAACAATTATTTCACCGTATTGTAAATCATTTAGGATGAAACAACAAAATCAATTGGACTGAGGAATGAATCTGACAAGTTATTTATTTTATTATAAAAATATAATATTCTCATAACTAATTTATTGGACTGCTCTTGGTTATTATACTGAACAAAAATATAAATGCAACAATTTCAAAGATTTTACTGAGTTACAGTTCATATAAGGAAATCAGTCAATTGAAGTAAATTCATTAGGCCCTAATCTATTTACTTCACATGATTGGGCAGGGGCGCAGCCATGCGTGGCCTTGGGATGGCATAGGCCCACCCACTGGGGAGCCAGGTCCAGCCAATCAGAATGAGTTTTTCCCCACAAAAGGGCTTTATTACAGACAGAAATACTCCCCAAAACTGCACATTTTAAAGTGGCCTTTTATTGTCCCCAGCACAAGGTGCACCTGTGTAATGATTATGCTGTTTATTCAGCTTCTTGAAATGCCACACCTGTCAACTTTCAGCTCATGAAGCATGGGACCAACACTTTACATGTTGCGTTTATATTTTTGTTCAGTGTAGTTCACATCAGCAACATGGATGGGGATTTCAAGTCACATAAGGTTTAAAGACCAACATTATTGAAAATGTGCTGTAGTTCAACTTACATGGTAAATGAACAAACCATTTTACCAATGGACAAGAACATTTACGTATTTTATTAAGCATAATTCTAAATTAATTTACACATACATGCATTCAATAACATTCACTACACTGTACATCCAAATTCCAACATGTAAATCAAATCCAGTAAATTAATTCAACCTCATTGGTCCACTCCTGAATGTAGTTATACCAACGGGTTCAGATGTAACACTAACTCTGAAAGATATGTTTAAAATAATATTAATTTGACTCAATGAAGCAGATGTAGCCACAGGTAAAGACTGTCTAGAATTCTAGCAATAGATTCCATAAAGATCGATAGTTCAACAAAAACTTGCATAACAGCTGTACAAAAACAATGATTCTAAATTACAAAAGTTATAAGGCAGACAATAACTTAGTAATATACGCATCTCCTTCATAATAAGAAAATCGATCCAGAAATGTTTAGAGTATAGTGCTAAACGTACGTGTGTGTGTCCGTGTGTCAGGCACCGGATCCATGTCTATCCTACCAGTAGAATCAGCTGTGGACAAGCCATGAGAGAAGGGAGGAGTGTGTGAGTGTGTGTGGGTGTGTGTGTGTGTGTGGATAATGACGTGTGAGACTGCCCCTTCCACAGAACCAAGTCCAGGAATCTTGGCATTTTTAACAAACAGTGTAAGCGAGAATTCCGGCCAACCCCTCCCATTGGCAAGGCACGGAGGGGGCCGCTGTCCTTATAGAGCAACGCCACCAGGGGTGTCTAGCACTGAGACTCGGCCATGGTCTCTCCCTGAGCCGGAGGCCTCGGTTTGTGGGTGTAGTAATCCTCATCGTCGGAATCCTAGGGACAGGAATTGGGGTAACATCAATATTTTATAGACATCTCATATTGTCAGACGTAGACTACATGTAAAATTTAGAGTATGAAATTGATCGGGCGAGACATGTGCCCCTAAGTAATTCATGAGCAAAAAAGTGCCATACCAGCAAATATAGGTCGCAGCATGTCATGTTTTTCTCCTTGTGGTGGATCTGCTTGAAGCCAGGCTCCTCTCTGTCACAAAGATGGTAGAGTTCAAATTGGTTAAATCAAATTGCATTAGTAATTTGCTATATTGGCTCAAGGCCATTTCTCAATTCATCTTTCCTCAACACCTCTCTCCTTGCATCCTCTCTGCTCAGCTCCTTCTCAATCGTATTGAAGGAGAAGGTCCACTGCCCCTCCCCTTGGACTCTCTTCTCCAACGCATTTTGAGAAGGAGGCGAGGAGAGAGGACGCAAGGAATCAAGGAAAGATTTATTGAGAAAAAGCCATAATGTCCATTCAGCAAGTAAGGGATGGGGGCTCCCTTCACCAGAAACCATCACTTCTTTAAAGCCATATGTCCATATGTCTAGGAGGCCCTGAAGAACTGGTGCGCTGATTGAGGAGTAAATGCACTCACCCGTGTGTGACCTCAATGGGGGAGTGGTAGCCCTGGACCTGGCTCTTGTCCTTCGGAGGGCAGCACATGCGAGCCAGCAGAGCCAGCGTGATAATTGTGGAAGGAAGCAGGATGAAGGCTAAAAGCACCGCCACGTCCGAAAAGCGAACCGCGGGCACTGTGGAGAGGGTTCCTCATAATTACATACACACTCAATATCAGCACAAACAGGAGACGGTAAAGATTCCATGATCTCTTTAGGTACGAGATCTGCCTCGTACCTAGCACAGCCGTGCTAAAAAAGTAATTTAACACGCCCTCTCGTGTACAATTGCTTTAATAAACCTGTCAAATGAATCTGCACCCTGTGCTCAAAAGCTTTTAAAAGAGGGATTGTTTTAGCTTTGTGAAAAATATGACTCAATCTGTAGAGCACATGTACCTAAATCTACTGTATAAGTCTTTGAAAAGGCACCAATAAATATGCGCCCGACTATACCAGTATTGAACAGGAGGTAGTAGGTTTTACTGCCCAATGAGAAGTAAATCTCCCCAATTCCCACACAGTCATGTTCTACACGTCATCATTCCTAAGGTCAATAGGGTGAACCCACAATCACCTTTACTAACACATCCTAAACTCCTGCCTCTCAATTAAGGGCAAAATCCTGACTTTTTCTTACTGGAAAATGTGCTCAAATGTCCCATTAACATCAATGCATGGCCCTAAATATCAATTTCTCTGAGGAATTGCCTCACCTTTGGGCATCACAGTGAGGACGGTCTGTGAGGTAGGGGATCCGTGGACGTCGGGTGGGTTCCTGACGGAGCAGGTGTAGGTGCCGTTGTCGCTGAGGGAGGCGTTGAGGAGCTGGATGGAGGCCTCGCCCCGGGCCGGGCTGCCCAGCCACTTCACACGCCCGTTAAACTGGCCATCTTGCGGATGGAACGCCAGAGAGGAGAAGTGGAAGAACTGAGGAACAAAGAGAAGAGGAGAGATTGTGACGGCTCTGGGCATAGGGTTAGGACAGTGTTACTCAGACCTTGGCAACTACAGAGCCACTTTACAAGACACAGACAACAGAAATACTGCATCAATCACACTAACCATTACCGTGTTTCGAAAAGTAAGGGGGGGGATGGGGGGATAGAAGACTGGGACTGGTTTCGAATAGGGGTTTGAATAAAGTTGAAGCTAAAATAGGGTTGTACTCATCAGACCGTAATACACAGACAAATAGACAATAAGAAGTGTCAAAGAGCCACATTGAAGAAAACAAACTACACATAGGGAATAAACGGCATAGGAAAATATACACAAAGACGAACACACGGCAGGCCTGTTAACAATCAATGGTGCTTAACAGTTATATTGTTTTATAGCTCTGTATGGGCTGGGCTCTCCTGGAGGCACTTCAGTTCAGACAGCCATTGAGCTGAGAGGGCTGATACTGACAGCGCAGTAAATCTTATCACTGCACCCAGTCAACCCAGACAAATGCTTAGGCCTACCTCAGACAGGTTACACCTAGCCAAATGGAGATTATACACAGCCAAGTTCCTATGAAACATTCAGAGCCAGACCCAGATTAAAGCTTGTCCTGGACTAAAACTCACTTTCAATGGAGATTTTCCATTGACGATGATTTTCAATTCTGGAATAATCTGGGTCCGGGAAACCGGCTCTCAGGGTGCAATGTTAGGGTGTGGTTAAAAGCTTTGTGGTTACCGTAACGGTACTGACTCACCAAATAAAAACCTGATGGATCATGGGCAATTATATTTAAATTAATATTGTATTGATTTGCTCATGTCTTATACAAGCAAATAGTCCGGGTAGCCATGATTAGCTGTTCAGGAGTCTTATGGCTTGGGGGTAGAAGCTGTTGAGAAGTCTTTTGGACCTAGACTTGGCACTCCGGTACCGCTTGCCGTGCGGTAGCAGAGAGAACAGTCTATGACTAGGGTGGCTGGAGTCTTTGACAATTATGAGGGCCTTCCTCTGACACCGCCTGGTTTAGAGGTCCTGGATGGCAGGAAGCTTGGCCCCAGTGAGGTACTGGGCCGTACGCACTACCCTCTGTAGTGCCTTGCGGTCGGAGGCCGAACAGTTGCCATACCAGGCGGTGATGCAACCAGTCAGGATGCTCTCGATGGTGCAGCTGTAGAATTTTTTGAGGATCTGAGGACCCATGCCAAATCTTTTCAGTCTCCTGAGGGGGAATAGGCTTTGTCGTGCCCTCTTCACGACTGTCTTGGTGTGTTTGGACCATGATAGTTTGTTGGTGATGTGGACACCAAGGAACTTGAAGCTCTCAACCTGTTCTACTACAGCCCCGTCGATGAGAATGGAGGCGTGTTCGGCCCTCCTTTTTTTCCTGTAGTCCACAATCATCTCCTTTGTCTTGGTCACGTTGAGGGAGAGGTTGTTATCCTGGCACCACACGGCCAGTTCTCTGACCTCCTCCCTATAGGCTGTCTCATCGTTGTCGGTGATCAGGCCTACCACTGTTGTGTCGTTGGCAAACTTAATGATGGTGTTGGAGTTGTGCTTGGCCATGCAGTCATGGGTGAACAGGGAGTACAGGAGGGGACTGAGCACGCATCCCTGAGGGGCCCCGTGTTGAGGATCAGTGTGGCAGATGTGTTGTTACCTACCCTTACCACCTGGGTGCGACCCGTCAGGAAGTCCATGATCCAGTTGCAGAGGGAGGTGTTTAGTCCCAGGATCCTTAGCTTAGTGATGAGCTTTGAGGGCACTATGGTGTTGAATGCTGAGCTGTAGTCAATGAATAGCATTCTCACGTAGGTGTTCCTCTTGTCCAGGTGGGAAAAGGCTGTGTGGACTGCAATAGAGATTGCATCATCTGTGGATCTGTTGGGGCGGTATGCAAATTGGAGTGGGTCTAGCGTTTCTGGGATAATGGTGTTGATGTGAGCCATGACCAGCCTTTCAAAGCACTTCATGGCTACAGACGTCAGTGCTACGGGTCGGTAGTCATTTAGGCAGGTTATCTTAGTGTCCTTGGGCACTGGGACTATGGTGGTCTGCTTGAAACATGTTGGTATTACAGACTCAGTCAGGGACATGTTGAAAATGTCAGTGAAGATACTTGCCAGTTGGTCAGCACATGCTTGGAGTACATGTCCTGGTAATCCGTCTGGCCCTGCGGCCTTGTGAATGTTGACCTGCTTAAAAGTCTTACTTACATCGGCTACGGAGAGCGTGATCACATAGTCATCCGGAACAGCTGGTGCTCTCATGCATGCTTCAGTGTTGCTTGCCTTGAAGCGAGCGTAGAAGTGGTTTAGCTCATCTGGAAGTCTTGTGTCACTGGGCAGCTCGCGGCTGTGCTTCCCTTTGTAGTCTGTAATAGTTTTCAAGCCCTGCCACATCCGACGAGCGTCAGAGCCGGTGTAGTATGATTCAATCTTAGTCCTGTATTGACTCTTTGCCTGTTTGATGGTTCGTCGGAGGGCATAGCGGGATTTCTTATAAGCGTCCGGGTTAGAGTCCCGCTCCTTGAAAGCGGCAGCTCTACCCTTTAGCTCAGTGCGGATGTTTCCTGTAATCCATGGCTTCTGGTTGGGGTATGTACGTACGGTCACTGTGGGGACGACATCATCAATGCACTTATTGATGAAGCCAGTGACTGATGTGGTGTACTCACAAGCCATCCAAGTCCTCCATCGCTATACGTTACTACTGATATATGATTGAGTCATTAGCCATTTAGAGCTGTCTTTCAGTCCTGAAAATGAATTCTCATCAAGATATTGATAATTATGCAGGGAGACTGAAGCACACCACCAATTCATAGTTCTCAAGCCTTGACTGGTAAATTATATTTATGATTTAGTTTTCAAATGCTTATTCACTGTTCCTTTTGATATATGATTGTGGCAATAAGTGGCCGAATCCACTAATGAAATTGGATGGAAACAAATATGCCATGAGAGACAAATTCACTCTCTAGCTCTGTTGTGTTGGCTAGCTCTGTTGTGTTGGCTAGCTCTGTTGGGCTATGCAGCGAAAAGTTCTGCACGTTTCACTATGTGTCTATAGTTGCACAGAACAAACTTGTTCAAGTAAATGAAGGAATGAAACCAAGGATCTTGTTGGTTTCCACTATACTCTGGTATTGACCAACCCCAGCTATTCTTATACAGTCAAGCAGACACACCCCTAGGATAAAGAATTTGTGTTAGTGACGTAACAGCCCACTCTATCTGCTAACACTGACACAGCTGCAGGCCTGACTACTACATCTTAATGACTAAACCAACAGCTCCTAAGGGAGCCACAGCACATTAGCCATAACTTAGCGCTGAGAGCTCCTATAAGATATGATATCCCAACAACTACATAGCGTATACATTATCGGCCACTTCAAATGGAATTAAAAACTTACGTGGTCAGCCGCTCAGAGTATCGACAAGGAAATTGGATCTAGGGGAGCTTTGGGGTCGGAGACCTGACTCGTAACTTCCAGCTCGAGGCATACATTTAACATACATTTACCACATCACCAAGATGTGGAAGAGTGATCCTGATTCCTGCCCCTAACTGCCTATTTTTTTTGGTCATATTCCCAGGGGTTAAGGGTACCATATAAATATCTATTTACTAGAACGGGCATTACAATTCAAGTCAACGTATCGGGATGGGTGGGCCGGCGGCAGCCATATTGAGTGTACCCATGCCAGGACATAAAAGCACAAGAATTCTTCATTCAATGTGTGCTTTATTAACAATCAACTTAATATACTGATTCATTTTCTATGGTGGGTACTTACTGCCTGCGGAGGGCCTCCGGTCTGGGGCCTGTAGGACCAGTCCACTGACATACGGCTAGTAGCTCGGCTGTTGGAGGTGAAGGTGCAAGTCAGGGTGACGGCATCGCCCCTCACAGAATGGACCTCTGCAGGGGAGCTCACTGTTATGGCTGACACATGGCACAGCACTGTGGGGGAGACAACAGAGCAGGGGGGTGTTCAGATGAGGAAGATAGATTCAGGAGGAGGAAGGGCAGACAATTGTACTGAATATTTTAGTGAAATCCAGTTGGGAACAAAATACAATGTGGAAGTCAAAATATCAATAATTTGGGAGCAAGGTAGTTCACATAAACAAAATACAAATAAACAAAATAAAGCTAAAGTTCTTATTTTACAATTGTGTATAATCACAATGTCAAAGGTCAAAGGTACCCCCAAAGGCCCACATTGTTGACCCAGTATTAACCCAGTACCCAGATGGCAACATCAAACCTTTACACTGCCTGACATTAATTGGAATGAACACAATCTAATGCATTTTCCATGGGAAAGACTACTAGATGACTCAATAATAGTTGTAGCAGTAACAGTGTCCTTGTTCTCTCTCTCTCTCTCTCTCTCTCTCTCTTGCTCTCCTTGTTACATTGTTATCTTTTAATTGACATTGAGAGTCTGGCATTGACAGCATACAGACATAACAACCAAAAGCATTCCAAGCAATGAATTAAAATCTCAACCATTTAATAGCTGAGGTATTAAATCTACTTTCTCAGGTAGCCCCTATGCAATGCACATCTGCCTAGAATATGCCTAGAAAACAAATACTGCATACCCATTGTATAATGTGTAGAAATTGAGGAGGAGCTGATTTTCTAATGATTTCCATAACAAATTGTGTATGTGTACAAGTGGCACATGTAAAATGATCCTTTACCACTTCCTGGATTGGCAGGCAAACAGCAACAGCTGTTGATCTTTCCATCAACTATCAGCAAACATGGCATTAACGACACAGCCTACAGTAGTAGTCATATTCCTCGTGATGAGCATTGTGCAATGTTAAAAAAAAGACTAAACATTTACATTATGTGTGTTATATTTCAAAACAGGCCCACCCCCACAGATTCAATACTGTATTTTCCATGTGAACTCCAACCCACACAGAGAAATGCAATCGTATCATTTAACATCCGGCATACTGTAGGTCTGCATGTGGTTCAGAGATTCAGATTTCAACAGTACATATTACAATTCTTCTACCTTGGAGCAAGTAGAGATGTTTTCAAGCTTTCCCACACCGTTTCCAAAGAGACAAGTGAAGGACACATATTCAAAGGAACGTAAAAAATAAACTAAAAAAACTCTCTCTCTCTAAGGACACAGAGACAGTCTGAGTACTGTGATCTACAAATATTTGAGTGATCTAAAATAAAATAAAATTACAGAGCAGAATCAGAGGGTTAATAGGGTATGCAGACATCCAGCGCTATTTCAATAGACCTTGGAGTAAAGTGGACCAAGAATGAACAAGCTAATCAAAAAAATATATATATTTCAAGTTGAAGAGCCTTTGGAGCAGCAGATGCTTGATAGCGGTTGACATTCTAATTGTTGATGGGAAAGTTGGCAACCCATTGAGCCCATAGCATGTATCCCCATATGTCTCAAACATACAGGAAATGACTCCTCCTACTGTCCAACCAGTAGTTATATAAATCTGATCAACGTCAGTAGACCTCACCCAAGAGTAATATTATCAGTTATAGATAATGGCTGCTTGGCATTGGACGCAGGCTACTTTACACTCAATAACAAAACGTGAGTGAAATTGAAAACAAGGAAAAAAGCAATTCAAAGCCATGGGTCTCATGAATTTCACATGACAGGCTACTGCATTCCTGTTGTAAGGAACCTAGGCCTCAGGCACAATTTGGTTTGTTGTGAACATGCAGTATAATTATTTGGTAGTGGCTATTCACAAATGGATACATAACGTTAGTACCCAAATGAAAATGTTGTAGGTTGTATAAATACATAGTAATATATTATGTTAAATGTGAAGGTAAACATGTAGCTTATTATAATAAATCATAATAATTCTAACAATAATTCATAAGGAATTAGTCTGTAGGATAAAAAGAAAAAAAAGTAGCCCTACACAATTATACAGGATACAAATTCAGGATTCTATAAAAACACCCACAATCCGAATGTGTGTTTCATATGTGTCGCAAATTCGTTGGTCTGTGACATTGAAAACGAGCTCGATAAATGAGAAGAGTTGTACTCACCAAAACAAACCATTAAATACAGCAGCACGACAATGTCCAAACGTATACTCCTATGTTGTTGCCGAACCATTTTAATAGAATGAGGTAGGGGTTTAGAAAAAGTTAGAATAAATTGACAAGTCTAGTCAAATTTTGCGTTTCAGATACTCGTCGTCCATTTTTTTGTGTGACTCACTCTCTCCGCTGTGCACTACCTGGAAAAACAGGTGTTTCAGGAAGTATTGCTGACGCTGCGCACCCTGGCCAAAGAGGGAAGAGGAAGCGAGACACCCCACTCGCAGTTTTTCCACTCGTTTTTTTCTGGTTCAGTGAAAGTCAATGAACTAAGTAGACTAGGCATTGCTGTCTATGGGAGTAGACTGAAACGTACCTTTTTTTCCAATGGTAAACGGCCTGAGTGAACTATCTTCATTTATTAACCATCGTTGGCCTGGCATATCAGATTCCTAGTGCGTTTTTTACATTCAATAAAAGAGCAATGAGTTTATGTAGCACTGACAAGAATGACGCTGAGGAGCTTGAGCAGGCAAAAATAATAGTCTCGTCATCTTTTGCACTTACCTGAGTGGGCCTTGATGATTTTTACATTGGCAATGTGCTTTTCGTCATGTCTTTGTAGTAGCAACATCAACCAATTGGAAAGCATTGGAGTTTGAATATGACAGTGAAATGAAATGTTTTCACTCCCAAACCTCTTTCAATGCCACTCATCACCTTATGTGACCTTGTGTGTCTAATCCTCCTCTCTTATCAGCCAAACATCCTTCTCTGTAAACTTCTGACTACCCTGTGGGAGCGGCCAGCTATTCCTAGAGAACAATACCCCTGTCCCAGAGTCCCCGTCTTTAACTTTCTCATTATCCTTAATGGGTGATATATTTATTTATTTGTCTAGTACTACCACAGTTTACCCCTGTGTAGTTAAAGAGCCCTTTAAAGTTATTCCTGTCTTCATTTAATTCTGATACCATTTCGTCTGTAGTGAACCACTATCCATCCCTGGGGCATGCACTTCCTACACCGACAAGAGAATTACATCCCATAATCAGATTTCTACGTGGACAGAGTTTCAGGGATGTCCTTTTATTTGCAAACGTGAAGGATTCTGGGTATTACCTGAGTGTGTTTCCAACAGTGCTGCTTTGTGTTTGTGTAATGTGTATGCTTAGAGAGACCTCTGTTTAGTACAATAGTGTGCATTTCAGTTCTACCTTCCCAGTGAGAATGAATGGACCCTTACTTATCACTGTCTCCATGGGGGCACGATCAACAGAGGGCTGATTCTTCAGATGTGGGAAACTAATAAAAGGGGTTTAGCTACAACATCCAACGGCCAGACTGTGCATCTGATTATCCAGGTGTATGTAGATGTGCAGTGCTGTGATGAAAAGTACCATGGGACAAAGTCTACCAATAGGGTGATGTTTTTACGAAATACTGAGGTTTACCTCCTCATCACTGTCTGTGCCTGGTACAACCCATCATTGGGTGTGGAATGATTATGAGATTATGACTGTTTGTTTGTTTGTCTGTCCAGCTTTCTGTTCAAGGAAAAGGCTTAGGCCTACCAACATTCCTTTCGTTAATTCTAACCAAACTGTGTTATACTAGTCATGTCTTGTGTAGTTCAGTAGGTGTGAAGGATTAAAGGACTCAGGACACAGACAGGTCTTAATCCCAAATCTAGGTTTACATTCTTATACACTTCAACACAAATATTGACCAAAATCCCATTAAGTTTAACAAATACCATAAAATTTAACTTATCTTGTATTTGTGTAATTACATAGTAACTAGTAACTGATATGACAGCCAAAAGCTTATCTAGTTGCTATCTTTATCTGAGTAATAAAATGTTTGACATACCAAAGTAGCTACTCAGTTACTATAAGACATAAAGACAACTAAACTGTTACCCAAACAATGTATTGGTTGAGATAACCAATATATTGGTTAAGATGCCAATGTATTGGTTGAGATAATAATAATCATTGTAACAGAAAATTGCAGCAATCATACCATGACATTGAATAGTTTTTTGACCCAAGATCAAATCAAATCAATTTTTATTTGTCACATGCACCGAACACAACAGGTGTAGACCTTACCGTGAAATGCTTACTTACAAGCCCTTAACCAACAATACAGTTCCACCGGTGTGTCGTCAGCAAACTTAATGATGGTGTTGGAGTCATGCTTGGCCACGCAGTCGTGGGTGAACAGGGAGTACAGGAGGGGACTAAGCATGCACCCCTGAGGGGCTCCCGTGTTGAGGATCAGCGTGGCAGATGTGTTGTTGCCTACCCTTACCACCTGGGGGCGGCCCGTCAGGAAGTCCAGGATCCAGTTGCAGAGGGAGGTGTTTAGTCCCAGGGTCCTTAGCTTAGTGATGAGCTTTGTGGGCACTATGCTGATGAACGCTGAGCTGTAGTCAAAGAACAGCATTCTCACATAGGTGTTCCTTTTGTCCAGGTGGGAAAGGGCAATGTGGAGTGCGATTGAGATTGCGTCATCTGTGGATCTGTTGGGGCGGTATGTGAATTGGAGTGGGTCTAGGGTTTCCAGGATGATGGTGTTGATGACCAGCCTTTCAAAGCACTTCATGGCTACCGACGTGAGTGCTATGGGGCGGTAGTCATTTAGGCAGGTTACCTTCACTTTCTTGGGCACAGGGACTATGGTGGTCTGCATGAAACATGTAGGCATTACAGACTCGGTCAGGGAGAGGTTGAAAATGTCAGTGAAGACACTTGCAAGTTGGTCTGCGCATGCTCTGATTACATGTCCTGGTAATCCGTCTGGCCCCGCGGCCTTGTGAATGTTGACCTGTTTAAAGGTATTGCTCACATCGGCTACGGAGAGCGTGATCACACAGTCGTACAGAACAGCTGGTGCTCTCATGCATGCTTCAGTGTTGCTTGCCTCGAAGCGAGCATAAAAGGCATTTAGCCTGTCTGGTAGGTTTGCTTCACTGGGCAGCTCGCGGCTGGGTTTCCCTTTGTAGTCCGTAATTGTTTGCAAGCCCTGCAAGATCCGACGAGCGTCAGAGCCGGTGTAGTAGGATTCAATCTTAGTCCTATATTGACGCTTTGCCTGTTTGATGGTTCGTCTGAGGGCATAGCAGGATTTCTTATAAGCGTCCGGATGAGTATCCCGCTCCTTGAAAGCGGCATCTCTTGCTTCTGGTTTGGATATGTACGTACGGTCACTATGGGGATGATGTCGTCGATGCACTTATTGATGAAGCTGGTGACTGAGGTGGTATACTCCTCAATGCCATTGGATGAATCCCGGAACATATTCCAGTCTGTGCTAGCAAAACAGTCCTGTAGCATAGCATCCACGTCATCTGACCACTTACGTATTGAGTGAGTCACTGGTGCTTCCTGCTTTAGTTTTTGCTTGTAAGCAGGAATCAGGAGGATAGAATGATGGTCAGATTTGCCAAATGGAGGGCGAGGGAGAGCTTTGTACGCATCTCTGTGTGTGGAGTAAAGGTGGTCTAGAGTTTTTCTTCCCTCTGGTTGCACATGTGACATGCTGATAGAAATGAGGTAAAACAGATTTAAGTTTGCCTGCATTAAAGTCCCCGGCCACTAGGAGCGCCGCTCTGGATGAGCATATTCTTGTTTGCTTATGGCCTTATACAGCTCGTTGAGTGCAGTCTTAGAACCAGCGTCGGTTTGTGGTGGTAAATAGACGGCTACGAAAAATATAGATGAAAACTCTCTCGGTAGATAGTGTGGTCTACAGTTTATCATGAGGTACTCTACATCAGGCGAGCAATACCTCGAGACTTCCTTAGTATTAGACATCGCGCACCAGCTGTTATTGACAAATAGAAACACACCCCCACCCCTCATCTTACCGGACGGACAGTGGGGAAAAAAAGTATTTAGTCAGCCACCAATTGTGCAAGTTCTCCCACTTAAAAAGATGAGAGAGGCCTGTAATTTACATCATAGGTACACGTCAACTATGACAGACAAATTGAGAAAATAAATCCAGAAAATCACATTGTAGGATTTTTTATGAATTTATTTGCAAATTATGGTGGAAAATAAGTATTTGGTCACCTACAAACAAGCAAGATTTCTGGCTCTCACAGACCTGTAACTTCTTCTTTAAGAGGCTCCTC
Organism: Coregonus lavaretus; assembly: GCF_964263955.1. Classification (NCBI taxonomy): domain Eukaryota; kingdom Metazoa; phylum Chordata; class Actinopteri; order Salmoniformes; family Salmonidae; genus Coregonus; species Coregonus lavaretus. The sequence goes on from NC_140017.1 coordinate 14,505,593, forward strand.
TGTCCTCCACTCGTTACCTGTATTAATGGCACCTGTTTGAACTTGTTATCAGTATAAAAGACACCTGTCCACAACCTCAAACAGTCACACTCCAAACTCCACTATGGCCAAGACCAAAGAGCTGTCAAAGGACACCAGAAACAAAATTGTAGACCTGCACCAGGCTGGGAAGACTGAATCTGCAATAGGTAAGCAGCTTGGTTTGAAGAAATCAACTGTGGGAGCAATTATTAGGAAATGGAAGACATACAAGACCACTGATAATCTCCCTCGATCTGGGGCTCCACGCAAGATCTCACCCTGTGGGGTCAAAATGATCACAAGAACGGTGAGCAAAAATCCCAGAACCACACGGGGGGACCTAGTGAATGACCTGCAGAGAGCTGGGACCAAAGTAACAAAGCCTACCATCAGTAACACACTACGCCGCCAGGGACTCAAATCCTGCAGTGCCAGACGTGTCCCCCTGCTTAAGCCAGTACATGTCCATGCCCGTCTGAAGTTTGCTCGAGTGCATTTGGATGATCCAGAAGAGGATTGGGAGAATGTCATATGGTCAGATGAAACCAAAATAGAACTTTTTGGTAAAAACTCAACTCGTCGTGTTTGGAGGACAAAGAATGCTGAGTTGCATCCAAAGAACACCATACCTACTGTGAAGCATGGGGGTGGAAACATCATGCTTTGGGGCTGTTTTTCTGCAAAGGGACCAGGACGACTGATCCGTGTAAAGGAAAGAATGAATGGGGCCATGTATCGTGAGATTTTGAGTGAAAACCTCCTTCCATCAGCAAGGGCATTGAAGATGAAACGTGGCTGGGTCTTTCAGCATGACAATGATCCCAAACACACTGCCCGGGCAACGAAGGAGTGGCTTCGTAAGAAGCATTTCAAGGTCCTGGAGTGGCCTAGCCAGTCTCCAGATCTCAACCCCATAGAAAATCTTTGGAGGGAGTTGAAAGTCCGTGTTGCCCAGCGACAGCCCCAAAACATCACTGCTCTAGAGGAGATCTGCATGGAGGAATGGGCCAAAATACCAGCAACAGTGTGTGAAAACCTTGTGAAGACTTACAGAAAACGTTTGAGCTGTGTCATTGCCAACAAAGGGTATATAACAAAGTATTGAGAAACTTTTGTTATTGACCAAATACTTATTTTCCACCATAATATGCAAATAAATTCAAAAAAAAATCCTACAATTTGATTTTCTGGAGAAAAAAAATCTCATTTTGTCTGTCATAGTTGACGTGTACCTATGATCTTTTTAAGTGGGAGAACTTGCACAATTGGTGGCTGACTAAATACTTTTTTCCCCCACTGTAGCTGTTCTGTCCTACCGATGCACGGAAAACCCAGCCAACTGTATCCGTGTCGTCGTTCAGCCACGACTCGGTGAAACATAAGATATTACAGTTTTTAATGTCCCGTTGGTAGGATAAGCTTGAACGGAGCTCATCCAGTTTATTCTCCAGTGATTGCACGTTGGCCAATAGAACGGATGATAGAGGCGGGTTACCCACTCGGCGACGAATTCTCACAAGGCACCCTGATCTGCTCTCCCTGTATTTCCTTATTTTCTTCATGCGAATGGCAGGGATTTGGGCCTTGTCCGGGAGCAACATTATATCCTTCGCGTCAGACTCATAAAATAAAAAATATTCATCCAGTTCGTGGTGAGTAATCGCTGTTATGATATCCAGAATCTCTTTCCGGTCATAAGAGACGATAGCATCAACATTACATACAAAATATGTTACAAACAACGCGAAAAAACACACAAATTAGCACAATTGGTTAGGAGCCCGTAAAACGGCAGCCATCCCCTCCGGCGCCATTCTTCCATCACTTTTTTCTCCAATACTTTTTGAGGAGAAAACCTGTTTATTCCCAACCTACAGAGATGATTAAGTGATGAAATTAGGAGTGAACCTAGCTTTGAGTGGATAATCACCTGGAGATACTGGAGAGAGCTCAGATTACACCAGTGTTGCCTTTCATTCAACAGAGCTGCCATTCTTAACTACAGAATGCAACAACAGATCCAATTATCTTGGATCATTAGACTCCCTTCTAGAGTATTAGCCCCCAAGTCCCTCCCTCCCTCCTCTCCCTGCTCTGTCAGTCAGTAACCAAAGCAGCACCAGAGGAGATAGACTTTGATCAATGCACACACACACTCTCCGACATTCACATGCAAGCACTCTCATCCAACAAACAAGCACACACAAACGCAACTTGCAGACGCATGGACAAGCATACTTCATGATTACAGCTCAAACAATGCATTGCACTTGGGCAACATTTACAGCTAAAGGCACATCCATCGCATATAAACATCAGTTGATAGACCACTAGAGACAACAAATGATTGATTACGATGCATAATAGATTAGATAATAAATGCTATTTGTCTAGCTGCTATGTATGTGATGTCAGCAATCATCAGTTTAACAGATATAGTTGCTGAGGTTCAAAGTTCAGCAGAGATGCATCATCGAGCTTCAAGACCAGCGATAATTCAGTAAAATTAATTTTATTATAAAACCTCTATAAATCAAACAGTAACATTAACTTGGATTTTTTTAAACGACATAATAAAATATTTATTGCATGTCTAAAATTCAGAGACATAAAAAACACATTTTTCAGTTTTACAAAACAACACAAAATCTGTAAAAAAAGTGGCACTGTAAAATGTTAGTAGGATGCATCCTCCATTAATAAAAAAAAAGTCTCAAGGACATTTTTGGAATCAAAGGGTTTTCAGATCTGACTGCATGCAAATCTTTTCAACTCCTACGCACCCCGGCGAGCACTGAGGACATTTCATCTTAGTTATAAGACTGTAATATAAGACCATTTGAAGATTCTCTGTTGACGATTGGACCATGGGTATTTGCCACTCAGTTTCACTGGCTGTGAAGGCAGTACAGTAAAAAGTAAAAAGTTACTCTCCTTGCTCTAATACTCTTTTCACACTACTAAGCCAAACCGAACCGAACCAAGCCCAGCTCTACTGGGCTGGCCTGGTTGCGCATCTATAGTTGCGGGAACTGGCTGAAAAGGAGAATATGAAAATAAAATATCAGTACAGTATGGTTCAAGTCAGCCCTATAGTGTGAATCATACATAAGATTCTTATTGGCCAGATCAATGAACATCCACGGCATCTACCTAATCCACCAATCGACAGACACACGTAATCACCATCAGGCTGTCTCGGGCAGTGTCAGGTTGTCAGTCTGTAGACATTGAGGTCTCTCTGCCTCATTAGGGAGTGCAGCACTAACAGCTTGACTTAACAGTGGTTACTGTAACTGTAGGATCCATTGACAGAGCGGAAAAAACTGAAGGACCATCCTAGCGTACAGTACGGATATTTTCAACAACAGAGACAGGTGCCTTGGCTCTTTGGATACTTGTTGTTATTTAGTATAAATGTAACACTATTCAAATCAGTCCAACATTCTAGATATAATTCATTCTCTTTGGTAAAGTGCATAGTGAGATCTCAGTTTTTTCTTTCTACAGCTCCTCTCAACTCATTCAGGTAGCAGTGTTCTGTCCCTCTCCCTCTCCCTATGTCCTGCATTGGGCCGTACTAGGTGCTTCCTATTGCACCTCTCAAACTTCACCATCATCTTCATCCAATAGGATTCTCTGATGTATTCTTGTTCTAGACTCTTCAAAATACTGTAAAGGCATTCCCCTCATGTTCTCTTCTCCTTATCCCTGCTGTTCTGTCGTCCCGGCTGCCATGCTCAGTGGGAGCGCCGGATTAAGAAATCACAGGTCACCTGTATTCACCTGGTCAGTCTGTCATGGAAAGGGCATGTTTTGTACACTCAGTGCCTTCGGAAAGTACTCAGACCTCTTGACTTTTTCCACATTTTGTTACATTACAGCCGTTTCTAAAATGGATGAAATAAAATAAAATGTCAGCAAACCCCATAATAACAAAGCAAAAACAGGTTTTTAGACATTTTTGCTAATTTATTAAAAATAAAAAACAGAAATACCTTATTTACATAAACATTCAGACCCTTTGCTATGAGACTCGAAATTGAGCTCAGGTGCTTCCTGTTTCCATTGATCATCCTTGAAATATTTCTACAACTTGATTGGAGTCCACCTGTGGTAAATTCAATTGATTGGGCATGATTTGGAAAGGCACACACCTGTCTATATAAGGTCCCACAGTTGACAGTGCATGTCAGAGCAAAAACCAAGCCATTAGGTCGAAGAGATTGTCCGTAGAGCTCCGAGACAGGATCATGTCGAGGCACAGATCTAGGGAAGGGTACCAAAACATTTCTGCAGCATTGAAGGTCCCCAAGACCACAGTGGCCTCCATCATTCTTAAATGGAAGAAGTTTGGAACCACCAAGACTCTTCATAGAGCTGGCCGCACTGCCAAACTCAGCAATCGGGGGAGAAGGTCCTTGGTCAGGGAGGTGACCAAGAACCCGATGGTCACTCTGACAGAGCTCTCTGTAAAGATGGGAGAACTTTCCAGAAGGACAACCATCTCAGCAGCACTCAGGCCTTTATGGTAGAGTGGCCAGACGGAAGCCACTACACAGTAAAAGGCACATGACAGCCAACTTGGAGTTTGCCAAAATAGATGGCATCATGAGGAAGGAAAATTATGTGGATATATTGAAGTAACATCTCAAGACATCAGTTAGGAAGATAAAGCTTGGTCGCAAATGGGTCTTCTAAATGGACAATGACCCCAAGCATACTTCCAAAGTTGTGGCAAAATGGCTTAAGGACAACAAAGTCAAGGTATTGGAGTGGCCATTACAAAGCCCTGACCTCAATCCTATAGAAAATGTGTGGGCAGAACTGAAAAAGCGTGTGCGAGCAAGGAGGCCTACAAACCTGACTCAGTTACACCAGCTCTGTCAGGAGGAATGGGCCAAAATTCACCCAACTTATTGTGGGAAGCTTGTGGAAGGCTACCCGAAACATTTGACCCAAGTTAAACAATTTAAAGGCAATGCTACCAAATTCTAATTGAGTGTATGTAAACTTCTGACCCATTGGGAATGTGATTAAATAAATAAAAGCTGAAATAAATCATTCTCTCTACTATTATTCGGACATTTTACATTCTTAAAACAAAGTGGTGATCCTAACTGACCTAAGACAGGGAATTCTTACTAGGATTAAATGTCAGGAATTGTGAAAAACTGAGATTAAATGTATTTGGCTAAGGTGTATGTAAACTTCCGACTTCAACTGTACACATACACAGACAAAGCCGCAGAGGTCCGAGGTCAAAATCGGGAAAGGTTGAGAATGAATGTCCCTGTTAGATGAGGGGCAGCCACCTCTTCAATGAATAGGAAAATAACAACTCTTCAAGCGAAGCCATCTTGGAACACCATGTTTGATCGGGATCAATCATTGGCCTGGATTTTGTTGTTGTAAAAAAAAAATCCTTCCATCGCCAAATAGTAGAGTTGGCTTTTGTTGGTGAGGCATATGTGGTTACACATTATGTTGTTTAAATTGAAACCTAAATTAGCACCCAATGCAGAGGGATCTGAAAATATAGAACCCTACTGATATACTGTGTATGCCATAGACACCAAGTCAAAAAGAATCTGATGTGTTCAACTGACCATAGTTGCACTGTCTAAAACAGACAACAGATACATGGGGTTTCAACTGTCTAAAACAGACAACAGATACATGGGGTTTCAACTGTCTAAAACAGACAACAGATACATGGGGTTTCAACTGTCTAAAGGTGAAAAAACTGCAACACAGTGACAGTCATAGTGAAATAGTTATTTGAAATGTTTAATAATTTGAACATAATGATTTAACATTGTTGATATAATCAACTGTATGTTGATTATAATACTTGAGAAATGTCGGCTTTATGCAAGTGCCTTAGGTCTTGCAGTGAATATTGACAGCATTTTGAGTATTTCTGCAGTAGTTGAACATTTTCACTGATAAAAAACACAACTTCTGTTTACAAATAATACAAAATCACTTCTGAACAAAACCAAATAATATCATTGATCAGCAGTAAACTAAGACAGAAATGTAAAGACATCTTGTTGAACCAGATGAGAGAGAGACCGCTGGTACCTATACAACCATGGACATTGGCTTCCTAAGTGCTATGCGGTTGGAAATTGATTGGGTAGATGTTAGAGTTTGAAACTGGTTAGTAGTAAATCACAACAGAACATTATTTTCCATAACTATCTTATAAAACATCTATACTTAAACAGGAGAAATGTGTTCGGAAGCCCATTTGATATACAGGAGAAGATTAATGCAGGCATACTGTCTTTCCAGAAAGGAGCATGGTGGTAAGATACAGGATCCAGTAGATGGATAATCTACAGTAGTAGTCTAAGGCACTTTTAGCATTTAAGTTTGCTCTTTGTAAAAACATTTGCCCAACGATAGGTCCAGGTTTTGGTTCCAAAGCTAGGTTCAGAGGAGAGTGTCCACGCAGACAGAGCGTTTGGCTGAGCCCAGTCCCAGAGGTGAGCACCACAGAGCCCAGCCACCACAGATCCCACTCTCTCGCGCTCCTTCTCTCTCTCTCTGTTTTACCACACGGTAGGGTCCTTTCTCTCTCTGCGAGGCAGTTCCTCCACCCCCTCCTCCTCCTCCTGTCTCTTATAGCGACATCGCCTTATTGACATGATGATGACGAGGAAGATGACCATCAGCATGATGGCGCCCCCGATGGCTGCAGCCAGAATGACAATCTCAGAGAAGGAGGCTGTAAAGAAAAGAGGGGGAAATTAAATAGACAAAGAGGAAACTGTCACTTTATCTATTCAAACATGACTAGATGGCTGGTTCCCAGGGGGAGATACATGATAATGACTTTATGGGATGTGTTAGGATTAGTACCTCTTGTTACTGTGAGAAAGGAGCTGCTGGATGGAATAAATGACAAATGGGCCAGATTGGTTTTGTAAAGATTGATGGGAGGTTTTCACAGCCTGAGGCCAAAGATTGGACAGCAGACACGTCTACAGTATATTTTAACCCAGCACCCTTGTACGCTTCACAGTAGACAGAAACTACCTGTGGTGACCACGTTTAGTTTCACCTCCCCCGCGTTGCCGTGGACGTCTGGAGGGTTCTTCACCTGGCAGCTGAATGTCCCGTTGTAGGTGAACTTGACCTCATGCACCACGATGGAGGCGTCCCGCCCCATGATGTCACCCGCCCATGTCGCCCGCTTATGGAAACGCCCGTCTGGGGGAGGGTAAGGCCTCTCATGGTAGTAGAACACCTGGCATAGATGGGCACAATGCTTAATGAGATCACATTGCATCTCATTAGAGGGTAGCTAATTGCATCTCATTTACTTAATTGTCGCCTCTAATTGACTTTCTCCAACAATAGCATTTCCAAAACAATGTAATTTTTCTAAACGGTTCAGCCAGATTCCAAAATGACGCTGACAATGAAGTTGATGGTTGACTCAGAGGTCCTTGACAAACAACAGAATGCAGATTAGAAACACACACACACACACACACTGTCTCTGAACTTCATCTCGAGGATGCCCAGAGGGTTCTACAATCAGTCAGGGTGACTCACTGACTCCTCATGGCCATGTCCGAGGGGGCGGAAGCTCCATGAGACCGTGATCATTGCTGGGGTGATGGGCGAGCTGGTCTGGAAGGTACATTTCAGCCGCACATCTGTGCCGTTCACCGCCTCCACCTCCCCCGACGTGTACACCCTCATCCCACTGACCGGTAACACGCCTGAAGCCACAGGAACACAGCACAGCACAGTAGTTATGCAAAAGAAACACTGCTAAACATACATACATACAACATCAATAGTGTATGTTATGGATGTTTGTGTACCAACAGACCCTCACACCCAAACATTACAGAGAAAACGCTGGGAATTAAAGAGAGAAGAAAATTGGCTGCATTTTCCCGGCTCCAGATAACGGATTGAGTGACACCCAAAGAATGGAGTCTGCAGTGTGGTCTACACACACACACACAGTCCCAGGAAGAGACATTCTTAATCGCTCAACAGTTCCTGTTTCACTACAAAACAACATTACATCAATGCTCGGCTGATCGTGTCTGTTTTCCTCTGATTTTACATTTGTTTTCAATCGCTTTAGTGCAATTTTCACAAGTATGTGATACATTTTCACGACTCTTAGTACAAAACTAAAAACAGATCATCAAAAAGGCAGTTGTTTCAAAACTATGAGCACATTTTCAATTGACTAAGTACAACACACAAAATCAATCATACAGTCACTTTTTCACAAAACGTAATCAGTATTTTATCTAGAAATACATGTTTCACATTGCAATACATGTTCATATACATTACTTTTGATATGATTGTCATCTCATTTGTTAAAATACATTTTACTATTACTTAATCAAATCAAATGTTATTTGTCACTTGCTTCGTGGACAACAGGTGTAGACTAACAGTGAAATGCTTACTTACGGGTCCTTTTCCATCAATACAGAGTTAAAGATAAAAAATAAATAAAAATAATAATGAAATAGTGACACGAGGAATAAATACACAGTGAATAACTAATAAAAATAACAAGTAAAATAACATGGCTATATATTTTAGGGAGTAGAAAATAACATGGCTATATACAGGGAGTACCAGTACCGAGTCGATGTGCAGGGGTACGAGGTAATTCTCGCCGCCAATTGTGCGCCGCCCATGAGTCTCCCGGTCGCGGCCAGCTGTGGCGCAGTGGTCTAAGGCACTGCATCGCAGTGCTAACTGTGCCACTAGAGATCCTGGTTCGAATCCAGGCTCTGTCGCAGCTGGCCGCGACCGGGAGACTCATGGGCGGCGCACAATTGGTCCAGGGTAGGGGAGGGAATGGCCGGCAGGGATGTAGCTCAGTTGATAGAGCATGGCGTTTGCAACGCCAGGGTTGTGGGTTCGATTCCCACGGGGGGGCAGTATAAAAAGATATGTATTCACTAACTGTAAGTCGCTCTGGATAAGAGCGTCTGCTAAATGACTAAAATGTAATTGAGGTAGCTATTTACTGTACATATAGGTAGGGGTAAAGTGACTAGGCAACAGGATAGATAATAGACAGTAGCAGCAGTGTATGTGGTGAGTGTGAAAATGTGTGAGTGTGTGTGTGGCGTCAGTATGCATGTGTGTGCAAGAGAGTTAGTGCAAAAAAGACTCAATGCAGGTAGTCCAAGTAGCCATTTGATTAGTTGTTCAGGGTCTTGTTGGTTCCAGACCGCTTGCTGTGAAGTAGAAGAGAGAACAGTCTATGGCTTTGGTTGGTGGAGTCTTTGACAATTGGGCCTTCCTCTGACACCGCCTGGTATAGAGGTCCTGGATGGTAGGAAGCTTGGCCCCAGTGAACTACTGGGCTGTACGCTCTACCCTCTGTAGTGCCTTGCGGTCGGATGGCAAGCAGTTGCCATACCAAGCGGTGATGCAGCCAGTCAAGATGCTCTCGATGGTGCAGCTGTAGAACTTTTTGAGATGCTGAGGGCCCAATCCAAATGTTTTCGGCCTCCTGAGGGGTAAGAGGCGTTGTCGTGCCCTCTTCACGACTGTGTTGGTGTGTTTGGACCATGATAGATTCTTAGTGATGTGGACACAGAGGAACTGGAAGCTCTCAAACCCGCTCTACTACATCCCAGTCAATGTGAATGGGGGCATGCTCGGCCCTCTGTTTCCTGTAGTCCACGATCTGCTTCTACATCTGCTTGCTGTTTGGGGTTTTAGTCTGGGTTTCTGTATAGCACTTTGTGACATCTGCTGATGTAAAAAGGGCTTTATGAATAAAATGTGATTGATTGATTGATCAGCTCCTTTGTCTTACTGATGTTGAGGGAGATGTTAATAATGATCCTTTTACTGCAGTGGGCTAAATCAGGGTCAAACAGAGTATTTCTTGGTAGTATTAAATAAATCTACTTTGAAACAAAAGTATACACCTCACACACATGGTTATGGGCTTAGAAAAAAGACACCTGTACCATGTAAGATATACTGTAGAGTTGAAATGTATTCCATTTTGAGTTTGCATCCCAGTATTACACTTTATACACATCACAGAAGACTGAATTATAACAAAACTGTTTGACATAGAAACACCGGATTTTATGTGTAAAAACAATACAATGTCTATTAATTATGAAATTATGAAAAATATTAATAACATTCCACCCATGTGGCCACTACGTCATTTGACTGCAGGAAAGGGCTACATTGAGATTTTGTGTCACTGATCTACACACAATACCCCATAATGTCAAAGTGGAATTTTGTTTGTAGAAAGTTGTGGAAATTAATTCAAAATGAAAAGCTGAAACTTCTTGAGTAAATAATGATTCAACCCCTTTGTTCCGGCAAGCCTAAATAAGGTGAATAAGACTGCTCTTTGCCTTTGTAGGGCAGTTCAGGTGGCTGTCCTGCCCTTGCCCTTAGTTTGCCTCCTGTCTCTCCTATCGCCATGGGTACGCTTTCCTGAAAACAATGGCACTGTGCTTAAACCTGTTCTGCCTTAAATATTAGTTGTTGACCTTTTGATTAGTTGTCCTTAAAAACTAGAATGTTCCAATGTGGTTAGCCAAAAAGACTACAAGATAGTCTATACATTCATTATTCAGGGTTACTATCAAACAGATATGTCACATTTCTGTTTCGTCCATCATTTGTTTCCTGCTTGTAGCATGGCGCGTTTAAAGGAATATTTTTCTCTAACTATAAGTGACATGATTTCATGAGAAGTGTTTCTGCAGTGAGGGTGTGTAATGCAAGTCAAGGTGTCTTTGGATGAATGTTAATAAGATACATAACCAGCATTGTTAAAATAACAATTTAATTAAATCTGACCATCCCAGTTCACACCCTAAAAGAAGATATTGTGGAGTCGCAATTCAACAGCTCAGACACGAGACGTATGTGGCAGGGTCTACAGACAATCACGGACTACAAAAGGAAAACCAGCCACGTCTCGCTTCCAGACAAGCTAAACACCTTCTTCGCCCGCTTTGAGGATAACACAGTGCCACTGACGAGGCCCACTACCAAGGACTGTGGCCTCTCCTTCTCCGTGGCCAACGTGATTAAGACGTTTAAGCATGTTAACCCCCGCAAGGCTGCCGGCCCAGACGGCATCCCTAGCCGCGTCCTCAGAGCATGTGCAGACCAGCTGGCTGGTGTGTTTATGGACATATTCAATCTCTCCCTTTTCCCAGTCTGCTGTTCCCACATGCTTCAAGATGGCCACCATTGTTCCTGTACCCAAGAAAGCAAAGGTAACTGAACTAAATGACTATCGCCCTGTAGCACTCACCTCTGTCATCATGAAGTGCTTTGAGAGACTAGTCAAGGATCATATCACCTCTACCTTACCTGTCAACCTAGACCCACTTCAATTTGATTACCGCCCCAATAGATCCACAGACAATGCAATCGCCATCACACTGCACACTACCCTGTCCCATCTGGACAAGAGGAATGCCTATGTAAGAATGCTGTTCATTGACTATAGCTCAGCATTCAACACCATAGTACCCTACAAGCTCATCATTAAGCTCAAGGCCCTGGGTCTGAACCCCGCCCTGTGCAACTGGGTCCTGGACTTCCTGACGGGCCGCCCCCAGGTGGTGAAGGTAGGAAACAACATCTCCACTTCGCTGATCCTCAACACTGGGGCCCCACAAGGGTGCGTGCTCAGTGGCGCAGTGGTCTAAGGCACTGCATCGCAGTGCTAACTGTGCCACTAGAGATCCTGGTTCGAATCCAGGCTCTGTCGCAGCCGGCCGCGACCGGGAGACTCATGGGGCGGCGCACAATTGGTCCAGGGTAGGGGAGGGAATGGCCGGCAGGCGATGTAGCTCAGTTGATAGAGCATGGCGTTTGGAACGCCAGGGTTGTGGGTTCGTTTCCCACGGGGGGCCAGTATAATTTTTTTTTAAAAATATATATGTATTCACTAACTGTAAGTCGCTCTGGATAAGAGCGTCTGCTAAATGACTAAAATCTAAATCTCAGCCCCCTCCTGTACTCCCTGTTCACCCATGACTGCGTGGCTAAGCACGCCTCCAACTCAATCATCAAGTTTGCAGACGACACAACAGTAGTAGGCTTGATTACCAACAATGACGAGACCGCCTACTGGGAGGAGGTGAGGGCTCTGGGAGTGTGGTGCCAGGAAAATAACCTCTCACTCAACGTCAACAAAACAAAGGAGATGGTCGTGGACTTCAGGAAACAGCAGAGGGTGCACCCCCCTATCCAAATCGATGGGACCGCAGTGGAGAAGGTGGAAAGCTTCAAGTTCCTTGGCATACACATCACCGACAAACTGAAATGGTGCACCCACGCAGACAGTGTGGTGAAGAAGGTGCAACAGAGCCTCTTCAACCTCAGGAGGCTGAATAAATTCTGCTTGGCACTGAAAACCCTCACAAACTTTTACAGATGCACAATTGAGAGCATCCTGTCGAACTGTATCACCACCTGGTACAGCAACTGCACCGCCCGCAACCGCAGGGCTCTCCAGAGGGTGGTGCGGTCTGCCGAACGCATTATCGGGGGCAAACTACCCGCCCTCCAAGACACATACAGCACCCGATGTCACAGGAAGGCCAAAAAGATCATCAAGGACATCAACCACCCAAGCCACTGCCTGTTCACCCCGCTATCATCCAGAAGGCAAGGTCAGTACAGGTGCATTAAAGCTGGGACCGAGAGAATGAAAAACAGTTTCTATCTCAAGGCCATCAGACTGTTAAATAGCCATCACTAGCACATTAGAGGCTGCTGCTGCCTATTGAAATCACTGGCCACTTTAAGAAATGGAAAATAGTCACTTTAATAATGTTTACATATCTTGCACTACTCATCTCATATGTACAGTGAGGGAAAAAAGTATTTGATCCCCTGCTGATTTTGTACGTTTGCCCACTGACAAAGACATGATCAGTCTATAATTTTAATGGTAGGTTTATTTGAACAGTGAGAGACAGAATAACAATAACAAAATCCAGAAAAATGCATGTCAAAAATGTTATAAATTGTTTTGCATTTTAATGAGGGAAATAAGTATTTGACCCCTCTGCAAAACATGACTTAGTACTTGGTGGCAAAACCCTTGTTGGCAATCACAGAGTTCAGACGTTTCTTGTAGTTGACCACCAGGTTTGCACACATCTCAGGAGGGATTATGTTCCACTCCTCTTTGCAGATCTTCTCCAAGTCATTAAGGTTTCGAGGCTGACGTTTGGCAACTCAAAACTTCAGCTCCCTCCACAGATTTTCTATGGGATTAAGGTCTGGAGACTGGCTAGGCCACTCCAGGACCTTAATGTGCTTCTTCTTGAGCCACTCCTTTGTTGCCTTGGCCGTGTGTTTTGGGTCATTGTCATGCTGGAATACCCATCCACGACCCATTTTCAATGCCCTGGCTGAGGGAAGGAGGTTCTCATCCAAGATTTGACGGTACATTGCCCTGTCCATCGTCCCTTTGATGCGGTGAAGTTGTCCTGTCCCCTTAGCAGAAAAACACCCCCAAAGCATAATGTTTCCACCTCCATGTTTGACAGTGGGGATGGTGTTCTTGGGGTCATAGGCAGCATTCCTCCTCCTCCAAACATGGCGAGTTGAGTTGATGCCAAAGAGCTCGATTTTTTGGTCATCTGATCACAACACTTTCACCCAGTTCTCCTCTGAATCATTCAGATGTTCATTGGCAAACTTCAGACGGGCCTGGACATGCGCTGGCTTGAGCAGGGGGACCTTGCGTGCGCTGCAGGATTTTAATCCATGACGGTGTAGTGTGTTACCAACTGTTTTCTTGGTGACTATGGTCCCAGCTGCCTTGAGATCATTGACAAGATCCTCCCGTGTAGTTCTGGGCTGATTCCTCACCGTTCTCATGATCATTGCAACTCCACGAGGTGAGATCTTGCATGGAGCCCCAGGCAGAGGGAGATTGACAGTTATTTTGTGTTTCTTCCATTTGCGAATAATCGCACCAACTGTTGTTACCTTCTCACCAAGCTGCTTGGCGATGGTCTTGTAGCCCATTCCAGCCTTGTGTAGGTCTACAATCTTGTCCCTGACATCCTTGGAGAGCTCTTTGGTCTTGGCCATGGTGAAGAGTTTGGAATCTGATTGACTGATTGCTTCTGTGGACAGGTGTCCTTTAAGAGTGTGCTCCTAATCTCAGCTTGTTACCTGTATAAAAGACACCTGGGAGCCAGAAATCTTTCTGATTGAGAGGGGGTCAAATACTTATTTCCCTCATTAAAATGCAAATCAATTTATAACATTTTTGACATGCGTTTTTCTAGATTTTTTTGTTGTTATTCTGTCTCTCACTGTTCAAATAAACCTACCATTAAAATTATAGACTGATCATTTCTTTGTCAGTGGGCAAACGTACAAAATCAGCAGGGGATCAAATACTTTTTTCCCTCACTGTATATACTGCATTCTATTCTATAATATTCTACTGTATCTTAGTCCATGCCGCTCTGTCATTGCTTGTCCATATATGTATATTTTCTTAAATTCCATTCCTTACTAGTTTTGTGTGTATTGGGTATATGTTGTGAAATTGTTAGATATTACTTGTTAGATATTACTGCACTGTCGGAGCTAGAAGCACAAGCATTTTGCTACACCCGCTATAACATCTGCTAAACACGTGTATGTGACAAATAACATTTGATTTGATCTGATTTAATCTTCAGTTATAGTCCATGAAGCAGTATTAGGATTATGTGCACAGCTATAACTGTATGTAGCAAAGGTAGGTAACAAATGGCATTACAGTAAACATGTATCCAAAATGAAGTTCTTGATGGGGGGGGTTTCACACTGCTTTACTAAAATTGCCTTGGAAAACGCTATTTATATGCCATTTACGCAGTGAATGAGTCCACACATTTGTGTATGTGACCCAGTGTGAATCGAACCCACAACTCTGGTGAACTGAGCCACATAAGACATAAGCATGCCACCCTCCTTCAGGCCATGGGTAAGGCATCCAATGACATCAATCCAGACCTATATCGGGCTTGGATATATCAGGCTTGGATGCCAAAAGTGGCATGGCGAATTTACATTTTTTGGGGGGGTTGGGGGCCCCCTGGAGGTCAGGACATTTACTGCAATGTAGATGAGAACCAATGGTAAAATGCTCAAGACAGGCTTGATGAAAACTAGTACCATCCAAATGTTATGTTTTTTTCCCATTAATTGTATTTGTTTAATTTTATTACAGTATACTTAAACTCAGCAACAAAAAAACGTCCCTTTTTCAGGACCCTGTCTTTCAAAGATAATTCGTAAAAATCCAAATAACTTCACAGATCTTCATTGTAAAGGGTTTAAACGTTTCCCATGCTTTTTCAATGAACCATAAACAATTGTTACTAATGGGTTTCTTTGAGACTGTGGTCCCAGCTCTCTTCAGGTCATTGACCAGGTCCTGCCGTGTAGTTCTGGGCTGATCCCTCACCTTCCTCGTGATCATTGATGCCCCACGAGGTGAGAACTTGCATGGAGCCCCAGACCGAGGGTGATTGACCGTCATCTTGAACTTCTTCCATTTTCTAATAATTGCGCCAACAGTTGTTGCCTTCTCACCAAGCTGCTTGCCTATTGTCCTGTAGCCCATCCCAGCCTTGTGCAGGTCTACAATTTTATCCCTGATGTCCTTACACAGCACTCTGGTCTTGGCCATTGTGGAGTCTGTTTGATTGAGTGTGTGGACAGCTGTCTTTTATACAGGTAACGAGTTCAAACAGGTGCAGTTAATACAGGTAATGAGTGGAGAACAGGAGGGCTTCTTAAAGAAAAACGAACAAGTCTGTGAGAGCCGGAATTCTTATGTCATGCAATAAAATGCAAATTAATTACTTAAAAATCATACAATGTGATTTTCTGGATTTTCGTCTCTCACAGTTGAAGTGTACCTATGATAAAAAATTACAGACCTCTACATGCTTTGTAAGTAGGAAAACCTGCAAAATCGGCAGTGTATCAAATACTTGTTCTCCCCACTGTTTATCAGTCCATTTATATTTTAGATAAATTGTTATGTGGTGAAAGATGTCTACAAACAAAATGTATGCACAATAAAAGGTTTTTAATAAAATACTTGCTGCGTTACAAGTGTTACCAGTTTGGAGTTTTATACTAAGAGTTTTGAAAATTCACACAGCACCAAAGCGAATTACAAAAAACTGTACTAAACGATCTTGTCCCCAGTTAAATCAGAAGCCCTGCTTATTCTGTTCAGGTGTCGTCCGAGTTAAGATTGCCCTGTTTGCTTTGCGTTCTGTCTGTCTGTGTGTGTGTGTGTGTGTGTGTGTGTGTGTGTGTGTGTGTGTGTGTGTGTGTGTGTGTGTGTGCGTGTGTGTGTGTTCTGCACACTTACAATAGTCTCCAGACAACGCTACACTCTTAGAAAAAAGGGTTCCAAAAGGGTGCAACAATTTCAAAGATTTTACTTAGTTGACATCAGCAAACCATTCGCCCACACGATGCCATACACATGGTCTGCGGTTGTGAGGCCGGTTGGATGTACTGCCAAACTCTCTAAAACAACTTTGAAGGCGGCTTATGGTAGAGAAATTAACATTCAATTATCTGGCAACAGCTCTGGTAGACATTCCTGCAGTCAGCATGCGAATTGCAAGCTCCCTCAAAACTTGAGACATCCGTGGCATTGTGTTGTATGGCCTTGTATTGTCCCTAGCACAAGGTGCACCTGTAATGTAATGATAATGCTGTTTAATCAGCTTCTTGATATGCCACACCTGTCAGGTGGATGGATCCTCTTGGCAAAGGAGAAATGCTCACTAACAGGGATGTGAATACATTTGTGCACAAAATGTGTGCATAAAATGTGTGTAAGGGAAAGGGGGATATCTAGTCAGTTGTACAACTGAATGCGTCTTCCGCATTTAACCCAAACCCTCTGATTCAGAGAGGTGCGTAGGGCTGCCTTAATGGACATCCATGTCTTCGGCGCCCAGGGAACAGTGGGCTAACTGCCTTGCTCAGGGGCAGAACGACAGATTTTTACTTTGTCAGCTCGGGGATTCGATCCAGCAACCTTTCGGTTACTGGCCCAACGCTCCGACCCGCCAGGCTTACAGGTAGTCCCTTCCTATTTCAGTTTGTTTCCTTCTGTTTGGTGCCTAATGAATATGACCCAGGGTCTTTAAGGTCTATAAGGTCCTTTATGCACTTGAACCAGCTACATGTGATCTTCCCTTCAACTGGATAACTACTGTATATGGCACGCAACCAAATACAGTCATAATACTAATCGCTCCGATCTCTCCTCACAATGCACGCATCCCTCCTGTGCTGAGAGGGTTTTTGATATGGCTATAAGCCTATGGGCCCATATAGACTGGATGCTTGTTTATCTAATGAGTTCACTCATGTAGCTGGGAAAATAGCTGCTGGGCTCGGCTCCCCAGGAACCTGTCTCTTCCTTATCAGCAGCACAGAGGGCTTCCTGTAGGCCACATTACCAGTAACCAGCCCCACTGTACATTAGACAGAGAGGGCCCTCTCTCCTCACCAACATCAGAGGAGAGCACCCAGTTCTCCCTGGCCCTAATGTGTTTTAAATTGGGGGTTGGTATCGGCAGACTGATAGGGCCTGCCTCGGGAAACTCAAAATTCTCAGGGATGAGAAAAATGCCTCTATTTAGGAGATCCGAGCTGGCTAGCTAGGCCTATATCTGTCCCAGTAAATGATCGTGGCTAGCAGAAGGAGGACGAGAAGGAGGCTCAGACCTAGGCCAATCACTCTGTCTGTCCACAGCAGACCGACTCCACACTGGCTTTTGCTGTGAGGGGAATGGGGCTACCGCACATAGGCAGGCATCACCCTCCTTCCCCAACACATTTATCTTCCACCAGGAAACTGGAGGATGGTGGGAGTAGGAGAGCGGAAGGGGAGGGGAGGGGGACGTAGACTAAATTGGTTCTCACACAGTACTTATTTACAGTTGGTTCATCCAAACTCAAGTACGTTAGGTAATCATCTAAAAGACCACACTATGACATGCACACCTTTTGAATTTGTGTTGCATTTCTTTATCATATTTCCATTCATTTATTAGAAGCATAAATATCACTTATTTCTGTGGCACTAAATAATTGACACTGATTTCATTCGGAGATGATGCCTTCTGCTGCTGCAGTAGCTTTCTGATGCCAGTGTTACTGATTAACAATTACTTCTCATAAGGGTTTCTGAATCTAATGTGGGTTTTAATAGAGATAAAAAAAGCTTGTAAAGTGTGTACCAATTACTTTAATAGCATGTCCTATATGTTATGCCTTTCACATTTAGAGCATAAATGCTATTTAATGAGGAATTAGTGGCAGTTACAATTACAAAATGGCACATTACTCAAGTGAAAGCAATTGTTGACATTATAGCACATTTGGTTCCTTGGAAGTTGTGGGAACATATGTTTTTGTTTTGCCATTGGTTCTGGGAATGAAGCTATACGTTTCCTGACTGGTAAAACTGAATGTTTATTACACATTCTGAGAACAGAAGTGAAAATTTCACCTGTTCTGGGAACATTCATGTTTAGGTTGAAGGGAGGTTCTGACAACATTTTACTATGGTTCCCTGAAAGTTTTACTGGGAGGTTTTAATAAATTATAGGTTAGTTGAAGGTAATTAAACCCTTTTCTGAGAACACACTGCTAGCTTAGTTTGTGTTAACTGTTTTTAACTCCAAGTACAGATAGGACACAAGGAAATTAATTTGCTTAAGCATTAATCATGCAAACACTTTTATTTTTTATTGTGTCACGGCATCAGTGAGCTTCAAACCTATGATCTTCTGTTCTGTATCTATGAAAACAGTCCACTGCGCCACCAGGATGGAGCTAGCATGCCATGAATTTCGTTTTACTTATACAAAGTTGTTAATTTTGGTCTATTCAAACAGACCCTTTTTCAAAAGAAACAAGCACTCATTAACCCTTTGACACCTACCAACAAACGGGTGTGATCATTCTACAGTGGTCCCTGCAGCGTACGCTCAAACCGGTGTGATTAGAACACTTATTTAGAATGTCCAGTTTCGACTGACGCAACAGTCAGTGTTTGAGCTGGCCACACTGTTTTTCACAGAAACATTTTGCACAAACACAGTCCTTACAAAGTTATGTCCTGAATGTGGCCAGTTTATTTTTGGATGCGATGTTCAGACATTCACAGAAGTAGCGATAGCATAACACAATCATCGAAACCGGAAAATGTAGGCTACATTAGTCCTATGTCACGACTCCCTCCGAAGCTGCCTCTTCTCCTTGTTCGGGCAGGCTTCAGCGTTGGCCCTGGAGTGGGCCAACGTGGTCTGGAGTGAAGGTGGAGACACGTTGGACAGCTATGGAGAGTTTGCTCGCCTCTTCCGTGCAGTCTTTGATCATCTCCCCGAAGGAAGAGAGGCGGGCGAGTGTCTGTTCCATCTAGCTTTGCCCTGGAGTTTAGAACCTTAGCGGCTGGGTCCGGGTGGAACGAGTGGTCCCCCATTGACCATTTCCGATGCAGCCTGCGTGAGGACGTCCGAAGGGAGCTAGCCTGCCGGGATACCACTCTGACCTTCGACCAACTGGTGGACATGGCCATCCGGTTGGACAACCTGCTGGCTTCGAGAGGACGTCCTGGAAGGGGCCTGCCTGTTTCACCCCCCCTCACTTCGGCTCACGTGCCGATGGAGCTGGGTGGTGCAGCGTTCTGGGAGAACGGTGGACGATAGATCCAGTGTCACTCTTGTGGCAGAAGAGGACATTCTGCTGCATGATGTCATCAGAGTTCTTCTGGTTCTGGAGGCGGCAGGCAGGGCACTCTCGCGTCACCCTAGGTAGCACAAACCCACACTCGTTCAGAGCCCTCTGCTGCGCATTTAACCATCCACGTCAACTTCCCTGATTACACGGTAGTTCCCCAGTGTAAGGCGCTGGTAGATTCAGGCGCAGCTGGGAACTTTATGGACAGGTCTTTAGCTCTTAGTCTACGTATTACATTGGTTCCCCTGTCTATTCCATTGCCCGTCAAAGCACTTGACAATCGACCATTAGGGTCAGGTTTTGTTAGGGAGGTTACCGCACCAGTCACTATGATTACGCAGGAGACCCATAATGAGCAAACCACGTTTCATGTTATGGAGTCCCTTGAATTCCCAGTTGTGTTGGGCCTTCCCTGGCTAGCACTACACGACCCCACCTTTTCATGGCCGCAGAGGGCTCTCACTGGGTGGTCGCGAGAGTGTCAGGGTAGGTGTCTAGCTGTTTCCATTGGTGCGACCACGGTGGAAAGTCCAGACAATACCTCTACCGTGCGCATTCCCCCCGAATACCTCGATTTGGCGCACGCCTTTTCCAAAACGCAGGTGACCAAATTACCACCCCATCGCTTGGGGGATTGCGCGATAAACCTCCGGTTAGATGCTGTGCCGCCCAGGAGTCATGTATATCCCCTGTCGCAGGCTGAAACAGAGGCTATGGAAACATACGTCTCTGAGTCCCTGCGTCAGGGGTTCATACGTCCCTCCACTTCACCCGCCTCCTCAAGTTTCTTTTTCGTGAAGAAGACAGACGGGTGTCTGCGCCCTTGCATTGATTACCATGCACTTAATACAATTAAAATTCGCTATAGTCATCCTCTACCCCTCATTTCCTCTGTGATCGAATCAATGCATGGGGCGCACTTCTTCACTAAATTAGATCTCAGGAGTGTGCACAACCTGGTGCGTGGCGGGAAGGGGACGAATGGAAGACAGCATTTAGCACCACCACGGGGCATTATGAATACCTGGTGATGCCGTACGGGTTGATGAATGCTCCGTCAGTCTTCCAGTCCTTTGTGAACGAGGTGTTTCGGGACATGCTTGGTCGCGGTGTGGTTGTCTACATCGATGACATCCTGGTGTATTCCGCTACGCGCGCCGAGCATGTGTCCCTGGTTCGCAGATTGCTTGGGCGACTGTTGGAGCATGACCTGTATGCCAAGGCAGAAACATTTCTGTTCTTCCAATAATCCGTCTCCTTCCTAGGATACCACATTACCACCTCAGGTGTTGAGATGGAGGGAGACCGCATTTCAGCCGTGCGTAATTGGCCGATTCAAACCACGGTTAAGGAGGTGCAGCGCTTCATTGGCTTTGCCAATTACTATCGGAGGTTTATCCGGGGCTTTGGCAAGGTCGCAGCCCCATCACCTCTCTGTTGAAGGGTGGGCCGTCCTGGCTCCGCTGGCCTGCTGAGGCTGACAGGGCTTTCAGCACCCTGAGGGCTCTGTTCACCTCAGCCCCGGTACTGGTCCATCCCGATCCCTCATTGCCGTTTGTAGTGGAGGTGGACGCGTCCGAGGTAGGGGTAGGCGCTGTCCTATCCCAACGCTTGGGAAAGCCACCCAAGCTCTGCCCCTGTGCCTTCTTCTCTAAGTAGCTCAGCCCAGCGGAGCAGAACTGTAACGTTGGTGATCGGGAGCTGTTGGCTGTTGTCAGAGCCCTGACAGCGTGGAGGCACTGGCTCGAGGGGGCGAAACACCCTTTCCTCGTCTGGAATAACCACCGTAACCTGGAGTACATCCGGGCAGCGAGGAGGCTGAACCCTCGCCACGGCCTTGTTCTTCACCTGGTTTGATTTCACGCTGTCCTATATACCAGGCACTAAGAACGTGAAGGCAGACGCACTGTCACGGCTGTACGACACAGAGGAGAGGCCCATTGATAACACCCCCATACTCCTGGCCTCCTGCATTGTGGCGCCGGTGGTGTGGGCAGTGGACACGGGCACGATGTTACGCACCGAGCCATCTCCACCTCAGTGCCCAGCTGGGCTTCGGTATATGTGCCGTCTAGTGTCCGTGATTGTCTTATCTATTGGGCACACATGTCCCCCTCCTCTGGTCACCCAGGCATCGTCCGTACAGTGCGCTGCCTTACCGGGAAGTACTGGTGGCCTACCTTGGCTAAGGACGTGAGGGTGTATGTCTCCTCCTGCTCGGTGTGCGCCCAGAGTAAGGCACCTAGGCACCTTCCAGCGGGTAAGTTACATCCCTTACCAGTTCCACAACGGCCATGGTCCCACTTATCGATCGATTTTCTAACTGATCTTCCCCTCTCTCAGGGTAACACCACCATCCTTGTCACGATCGTCTAAGGAAGGAGTGGACCAAAGCGCAGCGTTTGTAGCGAACATGTTGACTTTATTAAATAAAGCAACCACGAAAACAACAAAACCAAATGACGATACGTGAAGTCCAAAAGTGACAATGACTGAACAGGAACAAAAACCCACAAACACAAGGTGAAAACAGACAGTATAAATATGGCTCCCAATCAGAGACAACGAGCCAACAGCTGACACTCGTTACCTCTGATTGGGAGTCACTCAACCAAACAAAGAAATACAACACATAGAACCACCCAACCAAACAAAACACCACGAAACGAACACACCCTGGCTCAACACACAAAGTCCCGGAGCCAGAGCGTGACAGTACCCCCCCCTAAAGGCGCGGACTGCGACCGCGCCTCAATAAGGCTAAACAAGGGAGGGCTGGGTGGGCATACCTCCTCGGCGGTGGTTCTGGCTCCGGCCCTGATCCCCACCTCCTCTTCAACCCCCCAAAGTACCCCTGGTCCTGTCTAGCCCCGCTGGTCGGAGCCGGACTGACGACACGCGCCCCTGGCTTGGTGCGTGTAGGAGGAATGAGCTGGACCAGGCTGACGACTCGCATCCCTGGTTTGGTGCGAGTAGCAGGAACGGGCTGGACCAGCCTGACGACGCGCACCACTGACCTGGTGCGGGGAGCAGGACTGAGCCGGACCGGGCTGACGACGCGCACCACTGACCTGGTGCGGGGAGCTTGGATGGGCCGGACTGGGCTGGCGACGCGCACCACAGACTTGGTGCGGAGAGCAGAAACGGGCCGGACAGGGCTGGCGACGCGCACCACAGACTTGGCGCGGAGAGCAGGAACGGGCAGAGCCGGGCTGACGAGACGCACCACAGACTTGACGCGGGGAGCAGGAATGGGCCGGACCGGGCTGGCGATGCGTACCCCCGACCTGGTGCGGGGAGCAGGAACGGGCAAAGCCGGGCTGACGAGACGCACCACAGACTTGATGCGGGGAGCAGGAATGGGCCGGACTGGGCTGGCGACGCGCACCGCAGGTTCGATGCGGGGAGCAGGAATAGACCGGACCGTACTGGGGACACACACCACTGGTTCTACACCGGGCTCTGGAACGGGCCGGACCGGACTGGCAACACACGCCAGTACCTCTCGCCGTGCCTCCACACCTTCCATCCCCTCTTCTACCAGTGGCCCCCGTAACCCGGCGGCCTTCTCCGGCAACCCACTGGACCGCTCTATCGCGGCCTCCTGCTGGTCCGCCGTCGTGAGCCCCCCCCCTAAAAATTTTCGGGGCGTCTCTCCTACCCGTGGACCACTTCTCCATATCCCTCGCCAGCTTCTCGCCCTTCTGCCATAACGTCAAGCCCTTGTCTTCCTCCCTCGGCTTGACCCAGTCCAGGAGGCGAAGGAGATCTGTGAGGGATCTCCCTGGCGATGGCTCCTGGACACGCTGCTTGGTCCCATCTTGGTGGGTTTTTCTGTCACGGCCGTCTAAGGAAGGAGTGGACCAAAGCGCAGCGTTTGTAGCGAACATGTTGACTTTATTAAATAAAGCAACCACGAAAACAACAAAACCAAATGACGATACGTGAAGTCCAAAAGTGACAATGACTGAACAGGAACAAAAACCCACAAACACAAGGTGAAAACAGACAGTATAAATATGGCTCCCAATCAGAGACAACGAGCCAACAGCTGACACTCGTTACCTCTGATTGGGAGTCACTCAACCAAACAAAGAAATACAACACAAAGAACCACCCAACCAAACAAAACACCACGAAACGAACACACCCTGGCTCAACACACAAAGTCCTGGAGCCAGAGCGTGACAATCCTGGTCGTTGTGGACCGCTTTTCCAAAGCCTGCCGCCTCCTTCCTCTGCCCGGTCTCCCCACGGCCCTGCAAACTGCGGAAGCCCTTTCTACTCACGTCTTCTGGCACTACGGGGCGCCAGAGGACATAGTGTCTGACCGGGGTCCCCAGTTTACGTATAGGGTCTGGAAGGCGTTCATGGAACATCTGGCGGTCTCGGTCAGCCTGACCTCTGGGTTTCACCCAGAATCTAATGGGCAGGTGGAACAGGTGAATCAGGATGTGGGTAGGTTTCTGTGGTCCTACTGCCAGGACCGGCCGGGGGAGTGGTCAGTGTTCTTGCCATGGGCCGAATATGCCCAGAACTCTCTCCACCCCTCCTCCACTAACATGTCACCATTTCAATGTGTTTTAGGCTATCAGCTGGTCCTGGCACCGTGGCATTAGAGCCAGACCGAAGCTCCTGCGGTGGACGTCTGGTTTCGGCCCGCAGAGGAGACGTGGAACACCGCCCACATCCACCTCCAGCACGCCGTGCGTCGCCAAAAGTCCAACGCTGACCGCCACCGCAGTGAGGCCCCGGTCTTTGTACCGGGTGATCGGGTTTGGCTCTCGGCCCGGAACCTTCCCCTCCGACTGCCCTGCCAGAAGCTGGGCCCGCGGTTTGTGGGGCCATTCAAAGTCCTGAGGAGAGTGTACGAGGTTACGTATAGGTTGCTCCACAGGAAGATTGAGGTGGAGTGCGCCCACAGGACTGCAAAACCCACCACCGGCCCAGGTGACAGGCCCAGGCCGATAGTGGTCAAGTTCCTGAGGTTCAAGGACAAGGTAGCTGTTCTGGAAAGAGCCAAGAACTTGAGAGGAACGTATATCTTCCTCAACAAGGAATATCCTGAAGCTGTGCGCCAGAAGAGGAAAGAACTTATCTCAGCCATGAAAGCTGCCAGAGCGCGTGGGGACATTGCTTACATCCGCTATGACAAGCTCATTGTCCACCCTCCCTCCCAGAAGCCTGGAAGGGATGAGAGAGCCAAACCTATGGGTTCGTAGCTTCAACCCCGCAGCACACACACACACACACACACACACACACCAATTGATTAATGGACTGCTGAATGTATATTGTTTTATCTTGCTTTGTTTGCTCTTTTCAGTATTATGTCTATCTCTGATAAGCTACCCAGGAAAGGGCTGAAATAGCCCATATTAATATATGTAGCCGTAGAAATAAGGTTCATGAAATAAATAACATTCATATATTAGCCATTTCTGAGACTCGCTTGATTTGATGATACTGCAGTAACAATACAATAATAAAACATCTATAGAAGAGACAGAAATGCTTATGGGGGAGGTGTTGCTGTATATATTCAGAGCCATATCCCTGCAATGCTTAGAGAAGATCCTATGTCAAGTGTTATTGAAGTGTTGTGGTTGCAGGTTCACTTGCCACATCTAAAGCCTTTTCTTTTGGGGTGTTGCTATAGGCCACCAAGTGCGAACAGTCAGTATCTAAATAATATGTGTGAAATGCTTGATAGTGTATGTGACGTGAACAGAGAGGTTTACTTTCTTGGGGACCTGAATATTGACTGGTTTTCTTCAAGCTCTCCGCTCAAGAGGACGTTTTCTTACTGTAACCAGTGCCTGTAATCTGGTTCAGGTTATTAATCAACCTACCAGGGTGTTTACAAACACCACAGGAACAAGATCATCCACAAGTATCGATCACATTTTTACTAATACCGTAGAACTTTGTTCTAAAGCTGTATCCGTACCCATTGGATGCAGTGATCACAATATAGTGGTTATATCCAGGAAAGCCAAAGTTCCAACAGCTGGGCCTAAAATAGTGTATAAGAGATCATACAAAATATTTTGCTGTGACTTTTATGTGGATGATGTTAAAAATATTTGTTGGTCTGATGTGGTTTAATAAGGAGCATCCAGATGCCGCACTTGATGCATTTATGAAATTGCTTCTTCCAATTATTGATAAATATCCACCTGTTAAGAAATTGACTGTTAGAACAGTTAAGGCTCCATGGAATGATGAGGAATTGAACATTTTACATTTTACATTTTAGTCATTTAGCAGACGCTCTTATCCAGAGCGACTTACATGAGCAATTAGGGTTAAGTGCCTTGCTTAAGGGCACATCAACAGATTTTTCACCTAGTCGGCTCAGGGATTAGAACCAACGACCTTTTGGTTACTGGCACAACGCTCTTACCCACTAAGCTACCTGTCCTTGAGCTGTTCTTGTCTATTAATGTTCTGTATCATGTCATGTTTCTGTCACGCCCTGGCTCGGGGGACTCTTAAATGTTGAGCCAGGGTGTGGAGTTTCTGTTACATTTTCTATGCTTTTGTTCTAGATCGTTTATATCTATGTTGGCCAGGGTGGTTCCCAATCAGAGACAGCTGTAGCTCGTTGTCTCTGATTGGGGACCATACTTAGGCAGCCTTTTGGCATGTTAGTTTTGTGGGATCTTGTTCCGTTTAGGTTTTGTGTATAACCTAGGACTTCACGTATCGTTTGGTTTATTGTTTTGGTTCGTGTGTGTACTAATAAAGAATGTACGCTTATCACGCTGCGCCTTGGTCCGCTTCATCTGTCGACGATCGTGACAGTTTCATGTTTTGTCTGGACCCCAGGAAGAGTAGCTGCTGCTTTTGCAACAGCTAATGGGGATCCTAATAAAATACCAAATACCAAAAAAATAGGCTACTTAATGAGGAGGCCAAACACATCAATTCAAACTGTTGTTAGAAAATAAAACTTGAAATTGACAAGTTGAAACATAGCCTATAGGTAATTAGCATGCAGCGCGTGTTAACTGTCCTGTTGCGTAACAATCACATTTTGGAACAGTGAGTGCATTCTGACATCACGTGCATAAAACAACTCACACTGGGGCGACCGTTAGAGATATTTGGAACTCACATGTGAAAAGGTTAAGATCAGGTGTGGCCAATTAGTGGGAGCGGCAAACACACCTGAATATACTTAACAAGATAGAGGATAGAGTTTTGTTGACGCTGAGAACAGAAAGTATATGTTTTTAAATAACATTCTTAGAATGTTCATTGAACATTACTCATGTTTTCTTGTGGTTTTTATGGAATGTTTTCTTAATGTTCTGAAAACATGACTTTAAATAGAACCATGAGAAAACCTGCAGAAAACATTATGCTGAAGTACTGAAATTCTCACAGAAGAACATTGTTTTTTAACGTTCTCAGAAGAATTTGAGAACATTACTTTAAATAGAACCATGAGGAAACCTGTAAGAAACGTTAGGCTGAAGTACTGAAATTCCCACTTAAGAAACATATGGTTCTCAGAACATTATGCCCTAGCTGGGTATCCTGCACCATTCCCAGAACCTTGTGGGATGTTCTGAGAACCATATGTTTCTTAGAGCCTGGTGAGAGCATGGTTGTCCTATAATTTTATTTTGTATACAACCTTCCCAGAAGGTTCTGGGAATGGTGCAGGATACCCAGCTAGTGCATAATGTTCTGAGAACCATATGTTTCTTAGGTGGGAAATTCAGTACTTCAGCCTAACGTTTCTTTCTGGGAATGTTGCAGGATAGTTGCTTGGCTTTGGAACATTCTCAGCACATTTAAGGAACTTGACAAAAAAAACGTATTTTCTTGGTATTTCATTACTTTAACAGAACATTTCCTAAAAGTTCAAACATGATTACATTTAATTTCAATTTTGGTAATGTTCTAGGAACGTTCTCCAACTGGTTTGACATTGGGAATGTTCT
The DNA here is from genome assembly GCF_964263955.1 of Coregonus lavaretus. NCBI lineage: Eukaryota > Metazoa > Chordata > Actinopteri > Salmoniformes > Salmonidae > Coregonus > Coregonus lavaretus. The sequence continues at coordinate 14,533,366 of NC_140017.1, forward strand.
CAAATAGTTCAGAGGACATTAAGAAACAACCTTCTTCTGTGGGAATTTCAGTACTTCAGCCTAACGTTTCCTACAGGTTTCCAGATGATTCTATTTAAAATAATGTTCTCAAATTGTTCCGAGAACGTTATGAAACAACGCTGAGAATTTCAGCATAACGTTTCCTACAGTTTTTCTCATGGTTCTATTTACATTTACGTCATTTAGCAGACGCTCTTATCCAGAGCGACTTACATTATTTTTATTTTTTTTCATACCCCCTGTGGGAAACGAACCCACAACCCTGCCGTTGCAAACGCCATGCTCTATCAACTGAGCTACATCCCTGCCGGCCATTCCCTCCCCTACCCTGGACGACGCTGGGCCAATTGCGCGCCGCCCCATGGGTCTCCCGGTCACGGCCGGCTACGACAGAGCCTGGATTCGAACCAGGATCTCTAGTGACACAGCTAGCACTGCGATGCAGTGCCTTAGACCACTGCGCCACTCAGTCATTTAAAAAAAAACTTTCCATAAAAACCACTATAAAACTTTAGTAACGTTCAGAGAATGTTCTAAGAATGTTATTTTAAATATATATATACATTCCATGCTCAGCATCAACAAAACTCTCTCAATCCTCTATCTTTTTAAGTGTGTTCAGGTGTGTTGACCGCGCCTACTAATTAGCCACACCTGATCTTAATGAGTAATTCCATGGATAGAGAACATAGGGTCGAATCTCACTGATGCCGTGCCGCAATAAAAAATACATGTGTTCGCATGATTAATGCCTAAGCAAATTAATTTCCATGTATCCTATCTGTGCTAGGAGATCAAAACAGTTAACCCAAACTAAGTCTTATTAAAACATGTTCTGAGAACGTTATTTAATTACTTTCAAATAACCTATAAGTTGCGTTCTCAGAACATTAATAAAACCTCCCAGGAAAACTTTTAGGAAACCATAGTAAAACTTTGTTAGAATCTCCCTGCAACCTAAAAATGAGTGTTCCCAGAACAGGCAAAATGTTCACTTCCATTCTCAGAATGTTTACAACAACAAAAAAATCTGTATTACCCAATATGGTGTAATTGCAGACCACAATTAGGGGCATTCTTGACGTGGTCATTCCTCGATAACAAGAAACGGCCATTGGTACCTGCCATTGGTCAGTTCCGGTGTTATGAGACTGATGGTTTCTCGACACAGATGATTTGTTTACATAGCAGGTTAAGATAATTAACGTGGCAAGTTAGGTGAATTAGTGTGGCAGGTTAGGAGAATAGTTAGGGTTAGGCTTAGCTACAATGCTACAGTTGTCAACAACTGTTGTCCCCGACACGAAATAAATGGCCATGGACCAATGGCAAGCATCATTGGATTTAACTTGATATCAAGAAGGGGTCTGTAATTAAACCCTTCTCATTTTACTGATCAGGAAACGTTTGGCTTCGTTCCCAGAACCAATGGGAAACCAAAAACATACGTTTCCACAACTTCCAAGGAACTAAATGTGCTAGCTGGGACACTGTAGGGGAAATCATTGGGAACAGCCAGAGAGATTGGAGATTATGATGTTAAGGGGATGTTTATTTGTTTGTCCGTCTTTCTGTCCGTTGGGCTCGTTTGCTTGTTTATGATTCGAATCGGGACATTGATTTCTAGCGTCTACTGACCACACCCATTGTCCAGTGAAAAAGTAGGAATACCCATGCTAAAGAAGTATGAATAATCCACATTCTGTGAGTCATTGTCATCCTTGTGTAGATATAATTTATTACAGCAGTGACGCACTTTGGGATTACATATTACTTTCTCAGGGCATTTAGCAATATGAATTAACATGTTCCTTCAATTGCTCTAACTCGGTTGCTTGAATCTGTCAGTATTAACTTTTCCCTGCATATCGTTTAACCCGAGGTCAGTTTATATTATCAATTAGTCTCTCTCTCTCTCTCTCTCTCTCTCTCTCTCTCTCTCTCTCTCTCTCTCTCTCTCTCTCTCTCTCTCTCTCGCTCTCTCTCTCTCTCTCTCTCTCTCTCTCTCTCTCTCTCTCTCTCACTCTCTCTCTCTCTCTCTCTCTCTCTCTCTCTCTCTCTCTCTCTCCCACTCTCTCTCTCTCTCTCTATCTCTCTATCTCTCCCTCTCTCTCTCTCTCTCTCTCTCTCTCTCTCTCTCTCTCTCTCTCTACAGCTGTGCTGGACCTGTTTTGGTTGAGGGGGTCATCAAATAAAATATTTTGTTGTGAAGATTGTCTGCTGTTGGAATTAGTCTATAAGGTCTCTGTGAATACCTGCATACAGTAGCAATTAAATTGGTGTTATGGCTGTATATGTGTTTATAATCATCAAATAACTTCAATCAATCAATCTGCTGCATTATAGTCATTGATTGATTAATGTTATCAACACAGTACAGAGTCCCTTCCTTACCAATAGTTCACTATTTGATTAAATGTACTGTAGGTGCAAATCTAACGAGTTGTTGTTACTTAATGTGAATACAAGGAATGGTTGCCTCTTTCATCAACGGTGAGATTTACATTGGATCTGGAAGAACAATGTAAGGCAACTCAACCAATCGGCACGGCTCTTCCCTCGGACTCGGGAAATTGTGTTCATTACATTATTTCCTAGATCATGTCTGTGTTGGTTTTTCTTCCCCTTTTATGACCAGACTCCTAGTCCACTGGAGGAAACCTGACTCTCTTACAGGTTTGGAGGAAGAAACACTAGGGCCGGGTTTCTCTTCGCTCCTTTGTGGGCAGAGATTTCACAAGCACAGGTTACGTTTACAAGAGCTCTTTCATAGTGGGAGGGAGGAGCTGAGTTCAGGTAACAACCTGTGTTCACAGGCCAGGCTACATACTCTCGCTACATACTCTCACTATCACTCTCACTCTCTCTCTGTCTCTCACACACACACACACACAGTAGCGGTGTATGGGTAAAATCACCGGGGAAGCCAATCCAGAAAGAATAAGCCATATTACAACCTATGTGTTGTCATAATTGAGTTGTTTGCTCTATAACCTGTTAGTTCATATGCCGTGACACTGTGCTATGTAGGCCTAAGGCCGAGACAATAAGAAGAAACAGTGGCAGAATAAATTCAATCACACATTTGTTTCATTACAAAACCGGAGAGCAACATCTGTCCGTTGTAGTCCACAAAACATATTGCATGTAACAAACAGTTACATGACCTACAGCTGCCTCCACTATTCCAGCACCATTTCAACTTCAACATTTCAAAATCATCTCACCTATGCTTAGTCTAATACAGTGATAAACTAAAAGATACCAAAAACGATTTAGTCCAATCAACTGAAGCTAAATATGATGTGGCTATCCATGGTATTGATTTATTTTCTGTGTGTGTGTGTGTGTATGTGTGTGTGTGTGTGTGTGTGTGTGTGTGTATGTGAGTGTGTGTGTGTGTGTGTGTGTGTGTGTGTGTGTGTGTGTGTGTGTGTGTGTGTGTGTGTGTGTGTGTGTGTGTGTGTGTGTGTGTGTGTGTGTGTCGTGCAAGTAGAAAAAACATGTTGAATCACCCTACTTGTAGAAAAACACTATTTCCTATTGCCTAAACAGTCTATGACTCTGTCATACAGTACACACTTTTAGTTTTTGTTGTCCTAGGCTACCTGGCTAAAATACTTGCTTGCTAGCCTAACTTCCTTCCTTTCATACACCAGGCCAGCTAGTTAACACTAGCCTACTACATCTAGCTACATGTTGAACTTCCATCCTCTCAGGCCAGGGGCACAATGTATGAATTTATGTTTGGATCAGAATCGCCGTTATAATAAATGTACTTAATTCTCCAGTACAGAGAATTAAGCAAAACCACAAGTCCAAATTCCTATCTCCGTCCATGGCTAATTTAGGAAAGGGATGATTTTAGCTAGCTAGCTAGCCACCGGAAGACAACTACACAACGAGATGCAACAATTATTTATTTTTTCTGTCAATAATGTGATTGGTCTGAAGCCAAATCCAAACAAGAAAAATAATTTAGTAAAAAAATTTTCTTGGTCAATTTTTGGGGATAGAATGGCTTCCCTTGGCAGCCATGAATACATGCCACTGCACACACACCACACACAAACTATTGCTCTCTCCCTCTCTCCCTCTCGTTCTTTCTACACCCCCTTCTCTCTCTCTCTCTCTCTCTCTCTCTCTCTCTCTCTCTCTCTCTCTCTTACTTCCATCCCTCTCTCCCCCTTTTTTCTGAATTCAGGGGTGAAATGTCAGACTACAATTAATCTTGTAGTATTGGCCAGGAGAAGTATGTTTACGATAAGAAAGGATAAAAGTTTAATCCATCAAACCTCGTCTCCCACCTCGGCCTCAACGCTGACTCAAGCAGTTCTCCACAGATTGTTGTTTTGGAGTAAAGTGCATTTTTTGAAAGTATTTTAAGTGGGCCTAGGTCCAACCCAACAAACTCACTACCGCCCACACCCATAACACTCAGAAGAAAAGTTTTCGGGGTGTGGATAACTTTGGAGCAGATATTATATGTAATTTTGCCCCAGGGACTCCATAAAACATATTGGTGACACTTTACTTCACCCAGTGTCATAACACGTTATGACATGGTCATAACCATGTCATAATATGTCATAACAGCTGACATAATTTGTGATAACATAGTCATGACCAATATATTTACACCTGTTGTGACATATATTGCATTATTTTTTCCCTGCCAAGAAAAAGTTTGTTTCTTAAATGCTTTGTTGTTGCTGTAATGAATTCTTTACAGTCCTGTTTTTTTAATCATACACTGCATGATACTGTCATGAAGCATTATGACCATCCTGTCTTGTTTTACTTGGACTAAGAAAACACTTCATGACACTGTTCAGAAGCATTATGACAATCCTAATCATATAAGCCAGATAGGCCTATCACGTACATACCCTTATGTCAGTCATCAGTCAAAAAGAGGGTGTCTTGTCCTGCTCCTGAAATCCGAGTTCCAGGCAGCAGAGCATTGAGGTAGATGCATGTCTGACATCAATGCGTGCGCAATTATAATGATAATTTCATATGGACAATTTCAGAAAATGTTATATAACATAAACATACTGTTGATACGTAGGCTATTGTGTAATGGAATGTGTTGCCTTGTGTGGTAGGTTTTGTGGGTTTTGACACTCTTATGTAGGTGTCATAACCAGCCATAAAATAACGCAATATATGTCACAACAGGTCTAATATAATATATATATATCTAAATATATGTCATGACAGTGTTATGACCATATTATAACAGGTTATGACAGGTTATGACAAGTTATGTCAGCTGTTATGACATATTATGACATGGTTATGACCATGTCACAACGTGTTATGATGCTGGGTGTCAAGTACAGTGTTACCAACATGGTACATTATTTAGCTGTTTCCTGATTAATTAATAAACAACATCAGATGAGTCAGATGAGCAATCTGAAATTACTGGAACTGGTTTATTTTTCCTGAGGAAACCCACTAGATTTAACTGGAAGTCCTTTTGTTTACATTATTGACAAATAGTTTTGAGAACAACAGAACTGTTCCCACAACAACTTTATCTTGCACAGGGACGTGGATATGAAATCAAATAATTGTTTCAGCTTAGGGCCAAACCCATTCTCATAAAAAAATCATCAGGAGTTTTAAGAGTGGCTTTGCATTGAAAGCCACGGAAAGCAGTTTCACCCTTTGACTTCATGAGGTTAGCTTATAGGGTGGAACTTGAGATAGACCAAGTGACTATCAACTGTGCCCCTGGGCTGCCCATTCACTTCATGCATAGAAAAGTGTGTTGACTGTTTAGCATGTCAAAAACCTTTCCTTAGTGATATTGACCCTGTACTAATAACAGTGGTGCAAAAGAAGTGGCCCTTCTCTATTATGGCAAATTAGATGTGATCAACTATGCCAAAATGGCCAACCAAATATCTGGAGGTTACGTAACCAGCACAGGCAATTCATTGTTGCTCTGAAGTCATGTGTGTGTGTGTGTGTGTGTGTGTGTGTGTGTGTGTGTGTGTGTGTGTCAAGATGGTACACGTGAATGTCAAGGCAAGCCGACACATGCATGATTGTGTGTCTGTAAGCTCTCACGCTCCGCAATAGGCTGGTTGACAGGAAAGAAAAGAAAGGAAACCCAGTCATGGCGAGAAATAACATTTATCACCAATGGCAGAATATCACGTAAATGGTTAAGAGAGTATTGTGACAGCTTCCTGTTGATGTTTTAGCTAAACAGGGAAACAGGGATGTTTACAATATCTAAACAACTTCTCTCTCTGGCCTGGAGTAGTCCTAAACAGCCTAGAGTGAATTAACGAGCTCCTCTTTATAGGTCTAAAATAAGATTTTTCCTCAACAGTTGTGCATAGTGCTGCTACTGTCAGGGCGTGTAGTATGGTGTAGTGTAGGAATCAAATGCAGGACGCAGACTGAATGTTCCAAAAGCTGTATTTCTAGCCCAACACAGGCAACAGGACAACTAAGCCCGACAGCAAAACCACGCACGAAGGCGAAAGGCAAAAGGCAAATGCGCACTAACAGGTGCGACAAAATGAAACGGTGCACACACAAGTGCAACTAAGCTCCAGCACAGTGGAGAAATACGCTCAACCGAGCAACACACAACACTGACGGAAACAATCATACACAACACTAGACAAACACAACGAGAAACTTATAGGACACTAATTACGTAAAACAGAAACAGGTGTGGAAACAAACAGACAAAAGCAAACGAACATGAAACATCTATCGGTGGCAGCTAGAATTCCGGAGACGACGAACGCCGAAGCCTGCCCGAACAAGGGAGAGAGGCAGCCTCGGCCGAAACCGTGACAGCTACCGCCTAGGTTACTATAATGCAGACGACAGGCATGAGATTGATTCTGAATATAAATGCAAGATATTTGAACAATTGTAAATGATTCCCATGGGGGGAGGGGTGTCATGTCTGTGATCAAGAAAATGTATGTGAACATTTGAAAGAGTGAGAGTTTATACAATTGAGTGAGCGATTGTTTGTTGTTCAATATTGCCAGTAAATTGCTCAATATTGTCTATCTTTATTTGCACAATTAGTCAGGCACTCTGTTAATATGAATGAATTAATGCTCGCCACATGATGTCTATGTAAACCTAAGCAGCTTGCTGCTTTGCACCTATGCATATAATCCATTTATAGCATACAGTTGGACACTTCCAGAGATTATGTCAAGGTTAAATAGGCCTACAGTTCTCCAGAGGAATATCAGTGATGCCCACCAGTGCATGAAACTAAAAACCTGTGAATTAACTGCAATTAGTCCAGCATGCTCAGTTGTATACATGTTAACTAAATAGCCTAAAGTTTGACCTATTTTCATTGTCATCTGTTTATTACATATCCACTGAGGGTCTTTGTGTATCTGCCAAGATAGTAGCTCATTTGAGCCACTAGTGACATCCTTTGGCTTGTTCACGGGAAACAGGTGGAACTTCCTACCGGGCAGTCAAAATCTCGGAGCCATTTGCTAGCACGCAAGCACGGATACACATGATCAAAAGCAAGAAACGAATTGTTGCATGAAGCCTCAAGACAATGCGTCTTTGCCTCAATACCGACAAATACGGTAAAGTCATTAAGGGGATAGTCAAATTGCATTTTATAATCACGTCGGATTGCTCAGACGACCAACCCTATGCCAGCGCATGTTGCCAAGTTCCCACTTCACTTTGACAAACCGGTATGCGTAAATGTTTTCAACACTTTACTGTTCTCATGCATAGCACAGCTACTCCCACATCTCACGACACCCTCGTAATGATGTGTAGAGTGAGGGATGTAACAAAATAATTACTGATCCAACATAACCTAATCATATGATCTAAACTGCTATAACCAGAGATTAATAATACCCACAATTACTATTCTCTTGGACTAGTTTCCATTGTATGGATTCATTCAAAGTTAGTAGAGAAGGACTAAAATTCAAAATAATTTCTCAGCACACTCACCTGAAGTTGCTAGTCCGGACAAGAGGACGAGGAGATTAAACCGCGTTACGCACATTGGAAAAGGTGTCCGGAGTCGACCCAATTGCCCAGACCCTTGTGGAGTCCCCACCAACCCCCTGAATAACATCTAAATGGACTGGACACTTCGATTCTATAAACTCGGTGAACTCTTCTGGACCTGTAGTTTAGACTGTCTGTAAACCCCAATCCAAACCGCACTGACAAGCGGTCTCAGCCGATGTGGGACACGTCTCAACCTGCCACTGCCTTCATCGTTTCGACGCCCTCCCACCCGTGACCTTTCCCAGGCAGTTATAACATTTACTCCATTTTTATGAAGTTGAAGGTGACTAATCTTCTTGTCCATCCTGTTGAGACACTAAACTTTTCGGATTCCACCCACTGTGCACACACTGGTTGAATCAACCTTAACGTTGTTTGAACCAAAGTGAAATAGTCGTTGAATTGACGTCTGTGCCCAGTGGTCATTTTTACTGTCATTCCATTCCAAGACTGCATTTCTGGTGCTATTTCTGGATTTTGTCTGAGTGCACTGTTGAGTAAATCCTATAGCAGGTCTCCTCTTCTCTCCTCTCATCAATGATAGGCTACTTGCTAATGCATTATTGAGACCAGACCATAGTAAAAAAAAGGTTTTTGTTCCATGTACAGTGCATTAGGAAAGTATTCAGACCCCTTGACCTTTTCCACATTTTGTTACCGTACAGCCTTATTCTAAAATATATTAAATTGCCCCTCCCTCATCAATCTACACACAATACCCCATAATGACAAAGTAAAAACAGGTTTTTAGAATTTTTTGCAAATGTATTTAAAAACACAAAAAAAAAACTGAAATATCACATTTACATAATTATTCAGACCCTTTACTCAGTACTTTGTTGAAGCACCTTTGGCAGCGATTACAGCCTCAAGTCTTCTTGGGTATGACGCTACAAGCATGGCACACCTGTATTTGGGGAGTTTCTCCCATTCTTCTCTGCAGATCCTCTCAAGCTTTGTCAGGTTGGTTGGGGAGCATCGCTGCACAGCTATTTTCAGGTCTCTCCAGAGATGTTCGATGGGGTTCAAGTCCGGGCTCTGCCTGGGCCACTCAAGAACATACAGAGACTTGTCCCAAAGCCACTCCTGCGTTGTCTTGGCTGTGGGCCGATGTCCTGTTGGAAGGTGAACATTTGCCCCAGTCTGAGGTCCTGAGTGCTCTGGAGCAGGTTTTCATCAAGGATCTCTCTGTACTTTGCTCCATTCATCTTTCCCTCAATCCTGACTAGTCTCCCAGTCCCTGCCGCTGAAAAACATCCCCACAGCATGATGCTGCCACCACCATGCTTCACCGTAGGGATGTTGCCAGGTTTCCTCCACACGTGACGCTTGGCATTCAGGCCAAAGAGTTCAATTTTGGTTTCATCAGACCAGAGAATCTTGTTTCTCATGGTCTGAGAGTCCTTTAGGTGCCTTTTGGCAAACTCCAAGTTGGCTGTCATGTGCCTTTTACTGAGGAGTGGCTTCCGTCTGGCCACTCTACCATAAAGGCCTGATTGCTGGAGTGCTGCTGAGATGGTTGTCCTTCTGGAAGGTTCTCCCATCTCCACAGAGAAACGTTGGAGCTCTGTCAGAGTGACCATCAGGTTCGTAGTCACCTCCCTGACCAATGCCCTTCTCCCCCAATTGCTCAGTTTGGCTGGGTGGCCAGCTCAGCTCTTGGTGGTTCCAAACTTCTTCCATTTAGGAATGATGGAGGCCACTGTGTTCTTGGGGACCTTCAATGCTGCAGAAATGTTTTGGTACCCTTCCCCAGATCTGTGCCTCAACACAATCCTGTCTCTGAGCTCTACGGACAGTTCCTTCGACCTCATGGCTTGGTTTTTGCTCTGATATGCACTTTCAACTTTGGGACCTTATATAGACAGGTGTGTGCCTTTCCAATCAATTGAATTTACCACAGGTGGACTCCAAACAAGTTGTAGAAACATCTCAAGGATGATCAATGAAAACAGGATGCACCTGAGCTCAATTTCAAGTCTCATAGCAAAGGGGTATTTTATTATATATATATTTTTTAAATGTGCAAACATTTCTAAAAACCTGTTTTCGCTTTGTCATTATGGGGTATTTTGTGTAGATTGATGAGATTGTTTAAAAAAGATCAATTTTAGAATAAGGGTGTAACGTAACAAAATGTGGAAAAACTCAAGGGGTCTGAATACTTTCCGAATGCACTGTAGGCCCACTATCATGCCTACTTAGAACCTACCTTCTCCATATCCTCATCATACCTCCCTGTCCCTTCAACTGACATTCGTTGCAAATGTTTGGAATAGAATGCTGACCTTTGAAATATTAATGAATAGGCCATATGTTTGATGTTTTGATGGCCACCTAGTACAGTTTACATTTTTACTAGCTATGCAGCTAAAATAAGTATTTTATTACCAATTCACCAACCAAGTAACCAGCCTTTGTGCCAATACAATTCTGTATAGGCTATAGGTCATGCATGGCATTTCTTTATTTCTTTCACAAATCAAAGCTAGCGTAACGGAATTGTCAAATAACAAATAATTAGGAATGTAGCCTACAATGTTTATGAACATCACATGAAAATTAGTATTCATTGTCATATTTATTACTGTATATGACATTTTTCAACCTTTTCACTTACAGTACTGAGTACATTTGAAACCCCACCTCTTTAAGGAATACCTGGGATAGGAAAAGTAATCCTTCTACCCCCCCCCTTACCCCCCCCCCCCCCCCCCCCCCCCCCAAAAAAAAAAAACTTTGTAAAGTGGTTATCCCACTGGCTATAAGGTGAATGCACCAATTTGTAAGTCGCTCTGGATAAGAGCGTCTGCTAAATGACGTAAATGTAAATGTACTCATCATTACAGTAGTTCACTGACTGAATCCAGCAGGGGGCACAACTGTCCTATGGTGTGGCTTGTGTCACCATCCAAAGATTCTCAATATTAAGTTGGCCTACCCCTGTTGCCAGTTTCTTCTTTATAGTACATACTGTATTTTTCATTATATATGTATACATATATAAATATATTTTGTCTAAATATTGGCTATTACTACACAACATAAAAAAACACCTTCAAAGACACAATATAGTAAATGTGATTTGAAGTTGGATCACACATTCAAAATAATGAATATGCTGTTCAATTATTATACTTTTTAAAAATCATTTAGTTAACTACTAAATTACAATATTTCTATATTCAGTGTAAACCTATGGAAAGATGTGTGTAACAACAGAACAATCAAAACCTAATCTTGACAAAATGTCTTCCTGTTAGAGCGAGAGCGAGAGAGAGAGCGAGAGAGAGAGCGAGAGAGAGAGAGAGAGAGGCAAAGAGAGAGCTGGATTTGAGAGAACGGTTGATTTTTCTAAATACAACATTTTCAGCCTATATTCACATAAGAAGTACTCCAGCAATTAAGTTCAGACAGAAGAAAGTAATAAAAATACACTTGACTTACCTTGAGAGACAGAGAAGACATGAACAGAGTTAACATGAATGGTGTGCTCATCTTCATGCTCGCCATCATTGCTGTGGAGGGACACAAATCAGGTTGAGATGGTTTCTATGTTTGTCTTTGTTCAAATCAGTTGTCCTATATATACATTTATTACAATGTAGAGATTGGTTGTATGAAAAAAATAAAATGGTTTAGTTATATATTGAAAGTATTTACAGTTTTTCTCAATAGTGTACAAGCAATTCTGGGATCTGTGTTGAAATGTATCTATAGCAGAACAGCAATGATCAAATACTCAAATATCTTTACAGAACTTCTGTTTATTGACTTAGTACCTGACTTGCATATCTTAGATCACTTTTTGCAAAACTTTAAATAAAAATGTCATCAGTGAATACAAAATTCACTGTTAAGTGTTTTGTTAAAGAATATTAACACATTGTTTTCATCGGAAGATAAATGTTTCCGGCAATCAGTAACTACTACCGCACGAAAGTCTCCCATCAGTGTCAGATCATGTACAATATATGGAAAGATCTTGGCAATGGGGACTGTGTACTTGTTATGATTTTTCACAATATTGCAGACATGCAGAGATGCAGATGATGAAGTTGGGTTACTTTTACGTAACTTTGGGTTACCCCTAAGTCATCATCTCTAACATTGTGTCCTTTCATTATAGAGCTTTGCTTTGATGTGGATTTAGGCCTATACATTCATATCAGGTGTGTTCCTCCATTGTATTCACCTTGCCTTATTTCTATTGTGGATTGTGTTTCGGTGCACCAATGAAAAGTCTACAAAACTATAAGCAAACCAACCTTTGTATTGAATACATGGAATTGGATTGTGATGATACCGATGAATGAATCCTGCACACAATGTGCTTTAAAAATTAAAAATTAAAAAACATAATCAGGAATAATATTTTATGTCTGAAATTGTTTGGAGAAATGTGTAAAAGGATAATAATTGCCCATAATTCTGCACTTTTAGATAGTTGTACTTAAATTTTGATCATCATAATTTAGTGACCGCAAAGGAAATGTGATCTTTAAAAGACAGACTAACTTTCTGTTTTGTCTGCTTGGACTCAAGAGATACAGTGAGGGAAAAAAGTATTTGATCCCCTGCTGATTTTGTACGTTTGCCCACTGACAAAGAAATGATCAGTCTATAATTTTAATGGTAGGTTTATTTGAACAGTGAGAGACAGAATAACAACAAAAAAATCCAGAAAAACGCATGTCAAAAATGTTATAAATTGATTTGCATTTTAATGGGGGAAATAATTATTTGACCCCCTCTCAATCAGAAAGATTTCTGGCTCCCGGTGTCTTTTATACAGGTAACGAGCTGAGATTAGGAGCACACTCTTAAAGGGAGTGCTCCTAATCTCAGCTTGTTACCTGTATAAAAGACACCTGTCCACAGAAGCAATCAATCAATCAGATTCCAAACTCTCCACCATGGCCAAGGCCAAAGAGCTCTCCAAGGATGTCAGGGACAAGATTGTAGACCTACAGAAGGCTGGAATGGGCTACAAGACCATCGCCAAGCAGCTTGGTGAGAAGGTGACAACAGTTGGTGCGATTATTCGCAAATGGAAGAAACACAAAAGATCTGTCAATCTCCCTCGGCCTGGGGCTCCATGCAAGATCTCACCTCTTGGAGTTGCATTGATCATGAGAACGGTGAGGAATCAGCCCAGAACTACATGGGAGGATCTTGTCAATGATCTCAAGGCAGCTGGGGCCATAGTCACCAAGAAAACAATTGGTAACACACTACGCTGTGAAGGACTGAAATCCTGCAGCGCCCGCAAGGTTTCCCTGCTCAAGAAAGCACATATACAGGCCCGTCTGAAGTTTGCCAATGAACACCTGAATGATTCAGAGGAGAACTGGGTGAAAGTGTTGTGGTTAGATGAGACCAAAATCGAGCTCTTTGGCATCAACTCAACTTGCCGTGTTTGGGGGAGGAGGAATGCTGCCTATGACCCCAAGAACACCATCCCCACCGTCAAACATGGAGGTGGAAACATTATGCTTTGGGGGTGTTTTTCTGCTAAGGGGACAGGACAACTTCACCACATCAAAGGGACGATGGGCGGGGCCATGTACCGTCAAATCTTGAGTGAGAACCTCCTTCCCTCAGCCAGGGCATTGAAAATGGGTCGTGGATGGGTATTCCAGCATGACAATGTCCCAAAACACACGGCCAAGGCAACAAAGGAGTGGCTCAAGAAGAAGCACATTAAGGTCCTGGAGTGGCCTAGCCACTCTCCAGACCTTAATCCCATAGAATATCTATGGAGGGAGCTGAAGGTTCGAGTTGCCAAACGTCAGGCTCGAAACCTTAATGACTTGGAGAAGATCTGCAAAGAGGAGTGGGACAAAATCCCTCCTGAGATGTGTGCAAACCTGGTGGCCAACTACAAGAAACGTCTGACCTCTGTGATTGCCAACAAGGGTTTTGCCACCAAGTACTAAGTCATGTTTTGCAGAGGGGTCAAATACTTATTTCCCTCATTAAAATGCAAATCAATTTATAACATTTTTGACATGCGTTTTTCTGGATTTTTTTGTTGTTATTCTGTCTCTCACTGTTCAAATAAACCTACCATTAAAATTATAGACTGATCATGTCTTTGTCAGTGGGCAAACGTACAAAATCAGCAGGGGATCAAATACTTTTTTCCCTCACTGTAAGTATAGTTGCTTTATTCATTTTGCAGGCAGTCGTGTTCTTTTGTTGAATGTATTTGTAATTTTGACGGTATAATATGGTTTTGATAAATGTACTGTATATGTTTTGAGAAGGCAACTACATTTTGAAAACCCATTTACTGTTTTGCAAAAGGCCATAGAGTTCTGTGTGCTGTGGACTCTGTTTTGAAAATCGACAACATTGTTACAAAAAAATGCTTGTACGCGATTGAGAAAAACTGTAAGTTTGAATGTCTTGTTTGGTGTCAATTCAATGATTCAATGTTAGTTTAAAAAGTTAGCTGTTCAGTAAATAATTGTTCCTATGTATTAAATAAATAAGTATAATGAGTCTTGTATGTAGAAAATGTCAATTGTTTTTCTTTTCAGGGTCTGTATCCTTCTGGAGAAAAACTGTTACTATGACATGTCCTGAGGGTGGATTAAGGAATAAGGATGGCTCCTCAATTACATTATATCATGCTGTGGGTGATGAAAATAAAACAATCATAAAGGACTATGTGGAAAACGATAATAGACATTATTACTGTGATACAAACTTAAGTCCTCAATATGGAAGTTATCACATTTACATCAAAGGAAAAGGTAAGAAATGCCTTCTTTTACCTTCTTCCCTTCATACACCCTTCCCGTGTTTTAACAGAATTTAATTACTTACCCTATCTGTATTGTTTTTGGTATTGCAGTGTGTGAGAACTGCTTTGAGCTGGATGCGACTCTGGTTGTCAGGGTCATGGTTGGGGACCTGCTGGTGACAGGAGGGGTCATCCTCATTGTCTATCTCTGGGCTCAGAAGAAGTCTGGACCTGCTGCACCCCAAAAACGTAATGCTATTACCATCTGATTATCCATCAGCCACCAGTGGCACTTGGTGATAAGGAACGCTCTCGACTATTTAATTTGACCATGCCCATGACTGTTCAACAGCAAAGTATTCAGAGATCATAAAAATGTACATTCCCTGTGACATAGTAAACACAGAGTATTGATCATTTGTTATAAACGTTCAGTACAGTGAATCGTTTATTAATTAATTAATTAATAGTAATTTATATTTGGTTTTCCCCTTAGCGACTTCCCACTCAGCAGGCCTTGGCCCACCAGTGGTGCCGAGTCCTGACTATGAGGTAGGCCGTCTACCTCCTTGTCTATCTCTCCAGCTCTACATCTCTCCATCCGTATCTGCTACCTATCCTTCATTCCACATCTCCTGGTTAGCTAATGTCTGTCAGTATTTTAGGGAGATGATCTAGGCTAGCTATTCACTCTACTTCTGGTGAAGATGCATAAAAAAGTGTGGTTTTGCAATGGAAACTGATCTGTGAATCTGACTTAAACTGGTCTGTGAATCTAACTTAAACTGATCTGTGTATCTGACTTAATTAACAACAACAAATAGCTTCACCTAAAGCCTTTATTTTCCCCCTGACAGTCCCTTAGCGCGGCAACCCGCAGCAGAGATATCTACGCTACCCACAGGACTGGATAGACTGTCCTCTCACCAGACCACACCTGTTCTCTAGGACCACTCTGATGCCCCAGACCAGCAGACCTCAGCTCACCCTGCCATCAAAGAGGAGGGGAGAAGGCTCTGTAGTGCTTAGCTTAGACTTAAAGAGCTTCTTATTTTTGCTTGATGTGTAAAAAGTGTGATATTATGATTTAGTTAAAACTGTAGTTTAGAATTACTGTAACTAGTGATAATAGTGATCAATGTAGTGTTGCTCTGGAAAATAGAGATATAAAGATAGGAAGATCTTTGTAAATACTTTAAGATGTTTGCTGTACTGAAAACAACTTGTACATAGCTGTGATCAACTGTTGTCCTTTGGGTGGTGGACCATTCTTGATACACGGGAAACTGTTGAGCGTGAAAAACCCAGCAGCGTTGCAGTTCTTGACACATTCAAACCGGTGCGCCTGGCACATACCCCGTTCAAAGGCACTTAAATATTTTGTCTTGCCCATTCACCCTCTGAATGGCACACACACAATCCATGTCTCAATCCATGTCAAGGCTTAAAAATCCTTCTTTAACCTGTCTCCCTTCATCTACACTGATTGGTGGATTTAACAAGTGACGTCAATAAGGGATCATAGCTTTCACCTGGATTCACCTGGTCAGTCTATGTCATGGAAAGAGCAGGTGTTCTTAATGTTTTGTACACCTAGAGTATTAGCACATATACAGTTCTATTTTGCATTGATCCTATCTACTTCATTGTGACACAAAGGAAATGTTTGTTTTATTAAGTGTAGTGTCATTCGACTAAAGAGTCTATGTAGTTTGCGGTTCTTTATCTTCAGTCGGCTCTCATGATCTGAGCCGCAGATGCCTGCACCCCTTACGCCTACAGTAAATGATGGTGGATGATTGGCCAGGTCTCTCTGTTGCTAATCATGAGGTTCTCATCGGAAACATTTCACATATGAGTGTAGGCAGACTTTACTTACCCTCATCAGTGGAAAGAAAATGTTTTTTTCTGCCTTACACAAACTTTGTATTGCAAGAATGTAGTGGAAACAATGTCTATTTGATGTATTTTTTTCTCTTTTGACAAGAATAAAGACCTTACGACATTCAAGTGTAGGTGTCTATAGTTGTTTCCCACAGTTTTGCATCAATGAGTGACTAGATAGATCAATCCAGCCCTGCACTTACACAGCTGATTCAGCTAATTATGGTCCAGAGTGAAGACCATGAACATGGTGTGTGCACACCTGGAACACTGGAGTGAATGGTATCTGTTAGATCTGATCAACAGTCGTTACTTTGGGGAATTTGAGTGTTGTTAAATGTGTATGTTTTCAAGTTTGGTTGATTTGTTTGTGTGTGTGTGAGTGTGTACGTTTATGTGTGTGTGTGTGGGAGTGATGTGAGCTTGGATGTGTGGGGGTTGGTTGTGTATGCTGTGAGCTCTGTGTTGTTTCAGCGCTTCCGTTTGATCACCTCTCTAAGCTCCGTTAGGAAACCGCACTTTGTAGACTAGCAGCAGTTAACCCCCATAACCACACTCGAAAAGCATTGCACGTACAGTGGGGAGAACAAGTATTTGATACACTGCCGATTTTGCAGGTTTTCCTACTTACAAAGCATGTAGAGGTCTGTAATTTTTATCATAGGTACACTTCAACTGTGAGAGACGAAAATCCAGAAAATCACATTGTATGATTTTTAAGTAATTAATTTGCATTTTATTGCATGACATAAGTATTTGATCACCTACCAACCAGTAAGAATTCCGGCTCTCACAGACCTGTTAGTTTTTCTTTAAGAAGCCCTCCTGTTCTCCACTCATTACCTGTGTTAACTGCACCTGTTTGAACTCGTTACCTGTATAAAAGACACCTGTCCACACACTCAATCAAACAGACTCCAACCTCTCCACAATGGCCAAGACCAGAGAGCTGTGTAAGGACATCAGGGATAAAATTGTAGACCTGCACAAGGCTGGGATGGGCTACAGGACAATAGGCAAGCAGCTTGGTGAGAAGGCAACAACTGTTGGCGCAATTATTAGAAAATGGAAGAAGTTCAAGATGACGGTCAATCACCCTCGGTCTGGGGCTCCATGCAAGATCTCACCTCGTGGGGCATCAATGATCATGAGGAAGGTGAGGGATCAGCCCAGAACTACACGGCAGGACCTGGTCAATGACCTGAAGAGAGCTGGGACCACAGTCTCAAAGAAAACCATTAGTAACACACTACGCCGTCATGGATTAAAATCCTGCTGCGCACGCAAAGTCCCCCTGCTCAAGCCAGCGCATGTCCAGGCCCGTCTGAAGTTTGCCAATGACCATCTGGATGATCCAGAGGAGGAATGGGAGAAGGTCATGTGGTCTGATGAGACAAAAATATAGCTTTTTGGTCTAAACTCCACTCGCCGTGTTTGGAGGAAGAAGAAGGATGAGTACAACCCCAAGAACACCATCCCAACCGTGAAGCATGGAGGTGGAAACATCATTCTTTGGGGATGCTTTTCTGCAAAGGGGACAGGACGATTGCACCGTATTGAGGGGAGGATGGATGGGGCCATGTATCGCGAGATCTTGGCCAACAACCTCCTTCCCTCAGTAAGAGCATTGAAGATGGGTCGTGGCTGGGTCTTCCAGCATGACAACGACCCAAAACACACAGCCAGGGCAACTAAGGAGTGGCTCCGTAAGAAGCATCTCAAGGTCCTGGAGTGGCCTAGCCAGTCTCCAGACCTGAACCCAATAGAAAATCTTTGGAGGGAGCTGAAAGTCCGTATTGCCCAGCCACAGCCCCGAAACCTGAAGGATCTGGAGAAGGTCTGTATGGAGGAGTGGGCCAAAATCCCTGCTGCAGTGTGTGCAAACCTGGTCAAGACCTACAGGAAACATATGATCTCTGTAATTGCAAACAAAGGTTTCTGTACCAAATATTAAGTTCTGATTTTCTGATGTATCAAATACTTATGTCATGCAATAAAATGCAAATTATTTACTTAAAAATCATACAATGTGATTTTCTGGATTTTTGTTTTAGATTCCGTCTGTGTACCTATGATAAAAATTACAGATCTCTACATGCTTTGTAAGTAGGAAAACCTGCAAAATCGGCAGTGTATCAAATACTTATTCTCCCCACTGTATCATGTTCTCTGTTCCATTAGAATATCTGACACATTCAGTCTTCCTGTAGAGCAAACCCTCCACTAAAGTTGCTCTCTGTGTGGTAGTAAACAAGTGGAAAGTCAGAACAAAATGACTGACACTTGGTGATCTCATAAAAAGTAGGAGGAAACCAGAAATAACAAGTCACAATCAGTGAACATATAAAAGTAAAATGATTTATTGTTACAATGGCAGTCGTTATTTTGTGACCAACTTTCCATTTCATTTGCATTTCATTATTTATATATGTTATTTGTATTTTAGTCACCAGGTTAGTCTCATTGAGATTAAAAACCTATTTTTCAAGATAGACCTGGCCATAATAGAAGCACACAGAGTTTCAGACATAATTACAACATAAAACACAAAGCACTACAATTTAAAAACAGGCAATAATTAATTGGGGAGGTGTGTTGCATCTAGGGGTCAAAACATTGACCCCCCCCCACACACTTTATTCTCCACCATAGATTTGACCCTAACTTTAAACTAATTCAAGGACACAAGCTCCTGCAATTTCATGTCCTTTTGTAGCTCGTTCCAATTGGAAGGGCCAGAGAACTGGAATGCTTTTTTACCCAGCTCTGTACGGGCACAGTCAACAAGACAGAGTCCTGTGAGGGTAGCCGATAGCTGTCATTTGTCTGCTAGACAGTGTTTTACAGGTAAAGGGGAGCGGTCTCAGTATGGCCTTATAAATGAAGACGTACCAATGACCATGTTTCCAAAGAGCTAAGGAAGGCCAGCCCACTCTCATAAAGAGGGTACAGTGATGAGTGAGAGCTTTGGAGTGAGTAACAAACCTCAGCTCCCCATTGTACCCCTAAATTCGTCAAACAACATTATCTGTACACATGTTGAAAAAAAGTATCTGCTAGGACTATAAAAGCAAATCACAAATTATGTTACTACATGGACTGACAATACAGCCTAAATTAATACACAAATAAATACATGGAAAATGCATGTATGTCCATATACAGTAATATTAACCTTATGAGTCATCATGCCAAATAAATGGTACCAGAAGGAAATCTTAGTTCATGCAAAGCAGTAGAGCAAACTCAACAAAGCAACTGAGCAAACAGTCAATGACTGTACATCAAATGGACAATTGAGGGACTTGTCATGATTTAAAAAACATAGGTGCTGGGCTAATAAAGAATACTAGTGAAGAACAAGAAGGCCTGCACACTGTTAAAGCTCCCAATTCACCGCTTTAATGACCACGTTTCGATCAGAAACGGATCTTCGACCGGAGCGTAAAGAGTGGGCGGAGCTTCTTGTTATTTACATTTTAGTTCTCTCTTTATCTCCTTTCCGGCAGAGTGCTGTATTCAGATTTGTCCATGCGCCTTTTATTCAGAGGCTGTGAGAAAGAAAGAAAGAAAGAAAGAAAGAAAGAAAGAAAGAAAGAAAGAAAGAAAGAAAGAAAGAAAGAAAGAAAGAAAGAAAGAAAGAAAGAAAGAAAGAAAGAAAGAAAGAAAGACAGACACAAATGGATCAATCCATCCCTATAACTTAATGAGTTTGACATGTTATTTAGTTCATGTCAGGATTGTGGCTTAAAGAAGCCAGGAAACACCTACCTGATAGTGGCCAATGGGGTCTAGGTTTGCACTCGCCTCATTTTGGATGAGCCCCATTTTGCTAGATGCTAGGGGTGAAAGAGAGAAATGAAATTGCATTACATTATTGATTATGGTCCTCGTGTGTTATTTTTGTATGTTTACTGTAAAACATTTTATTTTTAAGAATAGCTAAATGAGAAGTGTTCACTTCATAAACATAAAAATAAAGAAAAGTGGGTAGAGGCTCGTCAGGTATCATTAAAATTTCAATTTCACATACACCCATGTTTTTTCTCCTTTGTGTGGTCACTCACTTTTCTTGCCGGTGGTCAGTGTTGCTTTGGGCTGTGAGGCAATGCAATAGACAGCTACTCCAATAAGGACAGTGGCCACCAATTCTCCCATAACCATCGCTACAGCCGCAGCTACATCCAGTTCGATGCAGTTATCACAGGCTGGGAACACACATACACACACACACACAAGCACGCCACCCACACACACAATACACGCATCCCACGCACACGCGCACACACACAGTACGTAAATTATAATGAAATGGGTGTTATAATGGCATAAACACAAAACAAACATTGACTTCTTATATTCTTGTGCCATTTAATTATACATTGAGGGAAATGGTAGTACTGTACTTACTCCGGAATTTCACAAAGATGTTGTGCATTTCTCCTTTAATGTTGCATACATACTCCCCTGTGTTTTCGTCCTTGTATTCCAATTCTTTAGACGTTTCATTATTAGAAAACACACCATTAGCACATTTTAGTGTGATCTTGTCAGAGGATTCGACCACGTCTATTTTCAGCTGAGCTAAAGAAATAGAAACACCAGCATTAGATAAGATAGACTGATATGCCCTTTCATTATATTAATGTTTCTCTCCATCTACATTTCCATCATGCTCTGTTTCTGTTATTCAAGCAAAGGCATATAGGCAGACATACAGTCAATGTCTATAATTATTGGCACCCTTGATAAAGATAAAGAAAAAAGACTGTATGAAATAAATAATACAAATAGTGTGAGGTATTGTATGCTCAAACGAATTATAATATTTTATACGAATACAATTGCACAGAGAAATCATTTTTAAAACATCTAAAAAAGATAGGGGTCAAAATGTAAATACTTTAGCAACCTCCCCTTGCGAGGATAATTACACAGCCTTTTTCTAAATTGTTTTATGAGATTGGAGAAAACGTTGGGCGATCAGAGACCTGGCAGTGTGGTGCCAGGACAACAACCTCTCCCTCAACGTCAGCAAGAAAAAAGGAGCTGATTCTGAACTACCGGAAACGGAGGGCCGAGCATGCCCCCATCCACATAGACGGGGCTATAGTGGAGCAGGTCAAGAGCTTCAAGTTCCTCAGTGTCCACATCACTAAGGAATTATCGTGGTCCACACACACCAACACAGTCGTGAAGAGGGCACGACAATGCCTCTTCCCCCTCTGAAAAGATTCGACATGGGCCCTCAGATCCTCAAAAGGTTTTACAGCTGCACCATTGAGAGCATCTTGGCTGGCTGCATCACCGCTTGGTATGGCAACTGCTTGCATCCGACCGCAAGGCACTACAGAGGGTAGTGCGTACGGCCCAGTACATCACTGGGGCCGAGCTCCCTGCCATCCAGGAACTCTATACCAGGCGTTGTCAGAGGAAGGTCCTAAAAATTGTCGAAGACTCCAGCCACCCAAGTAAATGACTGTTCTCTCTGCCACCGCACGGCAAGCGGTACAGATGCACCAAGTCTGGAACCAACAGGACCCTGAACAGCTTTTAACCTCAAGCCATAAGACCGCTAAATAAACTGAACAAAAATATAAACGCAACATTTAAAGTGTTGGTCCCATGTTTCATGAGCTGAAATAAAATATCCCAGAAATGTTCCATACGCACAAGCTTATCTATCAAAAATTTTGTGCACATCCCTGTTAGTGAGCATTTCTCCTTTGCCAAGATAATCCATCCACCTGACAGGTGTGGCATATCAAGAAGCTGATTCAACAGCATGATCATAACACAGGTGCACCTTGTGCTGGGGACAATAAAAGGCCACTCCAAAATGTGCAGATTTGTCACACAACACAATGCCACAGATGTCTTAAATTTTGAGTGGGGGGAGCAATTGGCATGCTGACTGAAGGAATGTCTACCAGAGCTGTTGCCAGAGAATTGAATGTTCATTTCTCTACCATAAGCCACCTCCAACACGTTTTAGAGAATTTGGCAGTACGTCGAACGGGCCTCACAACCGCAGATCACGTGAATGGGGTCATGTGGGCGAGTGGTTTGCTGATGTCAGCGTTGTGAACAGAGTGCCCCATGGTGGTGGTGGGGTTATGGTATGGGCAGGCAGAAGCTACGGACAATGAACACAATTCCATTTTATCAATGACAATTGGAATGCACAGAGATACCATGATGAGATCCTGAGGCCCATTGTCTTGGCATTCATCTGCCGCCATCACCTCATGTTTCAGCATGATAATGCATGGCCCCATGTTGCAAGGATCTGTACACAATTCCTGGAAGCTGAAAATGTCCCAGTTCTTCCATGGCCTGCATATTCACCAGACATATCACCCATTGAACATGTCTGGGATGCTCTGGATCGACGTGTACGACAGCGTGTTCCAGTTCCCGCCAATATCCAGCAACTTCGCACAGCCATTGAAGAGGAGCGGGACAACATTCTACAGGCCACAATCAACAGCCTGATCAACTCTATGTGAAGGAGATGTGTCGCACTGCATGAGACAAATGGTGGTCACACCAGATACTGACTGGTTTTCTGATCCACACCCCTGTGACCAACAGATTCATTTCTGAATTCCCAGTCATGTGACATCCATAGATTATTTCAGTTGACTGATTTCCTTATATGAACTGTAACTCAGTAAAATCTTTGAAATTGTTGCATGTTGCGTTTATAATTTTGTTCAGTATAGTTAGTTAAATATTGTAGTTAACCAATAGCTACCCGGACTATCTGCATTGAACCTTTTTGCACTAAGTCTTTTCATTCATGACATGCGCTGCTGTTAGTGATTATTATTTATCCTGTTGCCTAGTCACTTTATCCCTACCTATATGTACATATCTACCTCAATTACCTCATACCCCTGTACATTGACTTGGTACTGGTACTCCGTATATAAAGCCAAGTTATCGTTACTCGTTGTGTATTTATTCCTTGTTATTATTTTTCTTTCTTTCTCTCTGCATTGTTGGGAACGGAATGTAAGTAAGCATTTCACTGTTAGTCTACACCTGTTGTTTTGGAAGCATGTGACAAATACCATTTTATTTTATTTGATGTTAGACTATTCCTCCATACAGAATCTTTCCAGATCCTTCGTCTGCTCTTACGGACTGCCCTCTTCAATTCAAATCACACGTTTTTAAATGGGGTTCAAGTCCGGAGACTGATTTTGTGGTCAATTAACCATTTCTTTGAGGATTTTGATTAGTGCTTGGTTTTATTGTCTTGCTGGAAGATCTGCTTGCGGCCAAGTGTCAGCATCCTGGCAGAGGCAACAAGGTTTTTGGCTACAATGTCCTCGTACTTGGTCAACATTCATGATGCCGTTGATCTTAACAAGGGCCCCAGGACCAGTGGAAGCAAAATAGCCCCATAACATCAGAGATCCACCAACATATTTTACCGTAGGTATGAGATACTATCTGCATATGCTTTTGTTTTTCAACACCAAACTCAACACTGGTGTGCCAAAGAGGTCTATTTTCATGTAATCTGACCATAGCACTGGTTCCAATCCAAGTGCCAACACCATGTATCAAACTCCAGGTGGTCCTATGGTCAGGTGAAAAAATGTTTTTGTATTATTTATTTTATACAGTCTTTTTTGCTCATCTCTATCAATGGTGCCAATAATTATGGTGGGTTTTAGTCAGTTCAGTTAGATAGTTTTGAATACTAAATTAAATTAGGAGAGTTGGGAGAAAACCTGATATATGCCCAGATAATGCCCTAGAATTCATAGTTAGATCAAATCAGGAACTGAACTAATCTGGCCACTTACCTTTCTCTGAATCTATAGGTACTGTAAAAAGAATGGGGGAAAGCATCAGTTAGGCATTTGTGACCTTGACGTCAGTGATCTTGTACTTTTTAATGTCATCCAGCTGATTAATCTAGTCAGGAATAATCAAGAAGTGATCAGAAAAAACTGGTGTGTTGAATAATTTCTGACATACATTTTTTTATGCAGTCTGTCAATCCATTTTTTTCATAGAATCCCAAAACATACCAGTCATGGTCCAAATCACCAACAGATGAGCCAAGAGTATGGTCCCCTTCATTCTGCTTACTCTTCTCTTGATTCTCCTGGGGAAATTACAGCTGGTGTATCATTTCATACACTGCCATTGTAGGCGGTGTAACCTAAAGAGCCCCTACGTCCATCCCCAAAAATAGGAAAGAAACCATTTTCTGTCCCTAGTCAGCCATTTTAATTTTACTCAAACTTCTATTTTGTATCATAATAGAAAAATAAATACGTCTTTATTTACTTAATTGAGGCATGAAATATTACAAGAAATAACACCTTTACACAAATATATTGATTTATTGTTGTTTTGTGTCTCATGTGTAATTTTACACATCCTTGGCCTCTAACAAACAATAAATATTGTAAATAAATATTTCTCATGCCAGTGATGCCAACTCTTTAAGCGTCTCTATCAACTCTTTAGAATAGGAGTTCAAAATAAAAGCATACCTTAATATTGAATCCGTTCCCCTGTATGTTTCCAAAAAGTCTTCAAAATGTCACCTTCTCTATGGGTCTGTCTGTCTCTATGTCTATGAGGAGGAAGTGAGTATGATTGGTTTATCTTCCGTTACACAAGGGGCTGTATCTGTCTCTATCTGGTACCTCTGTAACTTCTCTGAAATTAGACTGGGTTGGGTTATGGGTGAGGCCACAGCTCGACATAACTTCAACATGCTGCTTTAGCAAGTACTTTCACTTTTGAAACAACAATGTCCCAATGTTTAATACCATATTTTTTATAAGGGTAAGAATAATTACATATGGGCCTACAGTAAATTGCTAAACATAATTTAAGAGAGTCTACTGGTTTTAGTATGGAGTATGCTTTTACGACGTAGTAAAACATGATTATGATCATAATCACATTTCTTTAAGAAAGTTATGTCCCAATGATTCTGTTGAAAACCTAAAATCCCTAGTGCTCTGCAGAATGTAGAGGAGCCATGTGAGAAAGACAAAGAGATGATCCCACAAAGCAGTTTCCTGCTTGGCAATGGTAGACCACAACACCCTGCAACCTACAACTGGCACCTGGAACGCAGTCACACTCTCACACTCTCACCCAGGCACTAAGACACAATGCCTCAAACACTACCACCCCTATGTCGACAAAAACAACAATGCACTTACCACAGGTAAGACAGAAAACACTTTTCATGGAAGAATTGCAGTATACAAAATGTTGGGGGTCATAACATCGTTTTTCTGGTAAAAATCTACATACAATCACATCTACCCAGTCAGCAGTGTCAGAACCATAAAATATAGGACCGCATCACTTCCTTCTCATCAGTGTCAAATTAACACAATCTGAGATATAATTATCATATGTAAAGGTCATTACAATTTCCATCAGGCTAAGGCTGCATTTCCTCCCACTGGCTCAGCACACTGAAATGGGCCAACACTAGCCTGGGCTCTACTACAGCAGGACCAGTGAACAAGGCCAGCCCTGCACTGTCCCAACTGACCCCCAGCCCTGACCTGCAAAGCCCAATGTCCTCTGGTGACAGCATTAATATGACAAGAAGACAGACCATTATGTGTAAATCAAGGCCCTAAAAATTGTAAAAGACTCCAGCCACCCTAATGATAGACTGTTCTCTCTGCTACCGCACGGCAAGCGGTACCGGAGCGCCAAGTCTAGGTCCAAAAGGCTTCCTAACAGCTTCTACCCCAAGCCATATGACTCCTGAACAGCTAATCATGGCTACCCGGACTATTTGCATTGTTTATTATCTATGCATAGTCACTTTAACTTTACCTACGTGTACATATTACCTCAATTACCTCGACTAACCGGTGCCCCCGCACATTGACTGTACCGGTACCCCCTGTATATAGCCTCCCTACTGTTATTTTATTTTACTGCTGCTCTTTAATAATTTTTACTTTTGAGTCATTTATTTTTTACTTAACACTTTTTTTCTTAAAACTGCATTGTTGGTTAAGGGCTTGTAAGTAAGCATTTCACTGTAAGGTCTACACCTGTTGTATTCGGCGCCTGTGGCAAATACAATTTGATTTGATTTGATTTGATCCTTCAGTCTCCATCTTAACTATGGTACTTGACAGGGTAAGATTAGTGCCCCTGCTGGTTGAATAAAAACAAAAGCAGAATTTACCATCCATAGTCATATCCATAGTCATATTAATCTTTATTAGATGTATTTTATACACATACACATATGAATACAAATATACATATACACATGTTATATACTTTTAGAGGAATATCTATTGTTTATGTATATATCCATAGAAATATATCAGTTCACATACATTGTTTTGGTCATTCTTATGATATACAAAGAACATTAAGCATTCCGTAATCCAACAGGAGTTCATGGTTATGGTATGTGATCAACAGACTGTAGTATATGGAGATGTGGTAGGTGTCAGTAAACCATCTAAAGCACTGGTACAGTATACTTCCCACACTGAGTATCGGTTTAGGTTTTTAGAGCCATCTAAATGTATTAACTTGATTCTACAACTGCGCCCTTTGATAATTCAGTCCATGGCAGTCAGAGTTATTAGCCTGGTCCCAGATCTGTTTGTGACATATTGTCACACCAAACAGACAGACAGCACAAACAGATATAGAACCAGGCTACAGATTTATACCTGTCAGCTTGAAATATACTAACCAATCAACATAGGACTTGATATTCTGAGTTTCTGATTTTCACTGAATCAAGTTGGAATGTGATTACCTGCTGTAATAGGTTCATCTAGACAACATCAGAGTGAGATAGCTACCTACAGTATCTTCCTGATAGGTTCCCCTTAGTCTGCGCCTGTAATCATCTCAACATCTCTATTGGTCCTTTTTGAAGACGGGATCGGCTGATTGGCTGACTGGCAGTCGTTCACAGGTTCCTATTGGCCGGTTGCACTGTGGTTTGACCACCCAGTGGTGGGACTGTGGCGTAGTAGTCAGAGCCAGATCTCATCACTGCTCTTGCTGTTCACCTTATAGATGTAGCCCACCATGGGGTACCGGGCAAAGCCTGGAGGGGGTGTCAACAACAACCTTTAGAACAATGTAAGGACTTACACTACCAGTCAAAAGTTTGGACACTCCTACTCATTTCAGGGTTTTTTCTTTATTTGTACTATTTTCTACATTGTAGAATAATAGTGAAAACATCAAAACTATGAGATAACACATATGGAACCAAAAAGTGTTAAAGAAATCAAAATATATTTTATATTTGAGATTCTTCAAAGTAGCCACCCTTTGCCTTGATGACAGCTTTGCACACTTTTGGCATTCTCTCAACCAGCTTCACGAGGTAGTCACCTGGAATGCATTTCAATTAACAGGTGTGCCTTGTTAAAAGTTTATTTGTGGAATTTCTTTCCTTCTTAATGCGTTTGAGCCAATCAGTTGTGTTGTGACAAGATAGGGGGGTATACAGAAGATAGCCCTATTTGGTAAAAGACCAAGTTCATACTATGGCAAGAACAGCTCAAATAAGCAAAGAGAAATGACAGTCCATCATTACTTTAAGACATGAAGGTCAGTCAATACGGAACATTTAAAAAACTTTCTTCAAGTGTAGTCGCAAAAACCATCAAGCGTTATGATGAAACTGGCTCTCATGAAGATAAGTTCATTATAGTTACCAGCCTCAGAAATTGCAGCCCAAATAAATGCTTCACAGAGTTCAAGTAACAGACACATCTCAACATCAACTGTTCAGAGCAGACTGTGTGAATCAGGCCTTCATGGTCAAATTGCTGCAAAGAAACCACTACTAAAGGACACCAATAATAAGAAGAGACCTGCTTGGGCCAAGAAACACGAGCAATGGACATTAGACCGGTGGAAATTTGTCCTTTGGTCTGGAGTCCAAATTGGAGATTTTTGGTTCCAACTGCTGTATCTTTGTGAGACGCGGTGTGGGTGAACGGATGATCTCCGCATGTGTATTTCCCACCATAAAGCATGGAGAAGGAGGTGTTATGGTGTGGGGTGTTATGGTGTGTGGTGACACTGTCTGTGATTTATTTAGAATTCAAGGCACACTTAACCAGCATGGCTACCACAGAATTCTGCAGCGATACGCCATCCCAACTGGTTAGGGCTTAGTGGGACTATCATTTATTTTTCAACAGGACAATGTCCCAACACACCTCCAGGCTGTGTAATGGCTATTTTATCAAGAAGGAGAGTGATTGAGTGCTGCATCAGATGACCTGGCCTCCACAATCCCCCGACCTCAACCCAATTGGGATGGTTTGGGATGAGTCGGACCGCAGAGTGAAGGAAAAGTAGCCAACAAGTGCTCAGCATATGTGGGAAGTCCTTCAACACTGTTGGAAATGCATTCCATGTGAAGCTGGTTGAGAGAATGCCAAGAGTGTGCAAAGCTGTCATCAAGGCAAAGGGTGGCTATTTGAAGAATCTCAAATATAAAATATATTTTGATTTGTTTAACACTTTTTTTGGTTACTACATGATTCCATTTGTGTTATTTCATAGTTTTGATGTCTTCACTATTATTCTACAATGTAGAAAATAGTAAAAATAAAGAACAACCCTTGAATGAGTAGGTGTGTCCAAACTTTTGACTGGTACTGTATGTGGTGCACAGTATATACACACAAACGAGAATTATAGGCTCACACACATCCAATAATATATAAACACATTCACACCCTTCGTAACAGCCTGAGAATATGTTACACATTACATTAGTGTGGAAAGTGTAGACTGGGCCAACTCATTTCCATTCGACAGGCAAGCTAACCTTAAACCTCTGAACCCTGTCTTACCCCTAGCAGCGTAGGCAGCAGAAAGATCCTCCTCTTCCTCTCTCATCTTCTCCCCAAGGTGGTGTTTGGCGGCCTCTCGTGCTATAGAGAGACAGCATGGGGATGTAGAGTAGAGTAACAGATGGGACGGAGACATGGAGAAGACCACAGGGACAGGTGCCAGTGCCCAGGGCACCAAAATGGCCACTGTTTCCTGCACCTGTTCTGTAATTGCTTTGCACCATTGATGAGATTTCTGCCTCGGTTCTAATGAGGTATCTGTCTCTCAACAGTAGTGTCTTACCTTTACGCAGGGTGCTGAGGTCGTTGAGTTGCATGTTGGACGGTAGAGACATGTTCTCTCTGGGTAGGTTTATCTTGTCTACCTTCACACTAGGTGATTCGATACTGAAACAAGAATCATGGGGTGTATTCATTAGTGCACACCGTAGCAAACCATAGCGAAATGCTTTGCAACGAAAATGACAGTCTCTTATTGGATAAGTTCAGGTATACCCATCCCCATTCTGGCCTGTTTGCTTCCGTTTGTTTCCTAGTTAATACACCCATGTAAAGTACATTATTATACAGACACTTGCCTTATGTACTGTACTGTAAATATATAAAGAGGAGCATGAATACAATACATAGGTATTACATTTGTCATTTTAGCAGACACTCTTTTCCAGAGCGACTTACAGTAGCAGTGAGTGCATACATTTTCATACTTTTCCCCCTTGTTTTCGTATTCAAAGAAAGACACATTTAGACACATAACTATGCTGACAACTGACACAAACAGACAGACTAACCAAATAATGTACGTTACCATTTTTGCGCCATTATAATCTCGACTGGCTCATCTGAAAAAGAACAGGCACAGACATTCTTCAGAGACTTAAAGCACCTCATTCATTGTATCATCAAAATACAACAGTTCCTCCCACCCTCCTTGCTCCCATGTCTCACCGATGACGGCCTTGCCCTTGTTCTTGTGCAGTAGGCAGAGCACCAGAAGGCTGAGGAAGAGGAGGGTAATGAAGCCCACAGCGCCCCCTGTCAGGATGCCCAGCACCGGCACCTCCACCCTGGACTGGAGGAACTCTGGAAAATACAGAAACAGGGGGCCTATGATCTGGACTGCAGTGAAAAATAGGCTTTTTACACTACTAAGTCTAACCGAGCTGGGCCAAACCAAGCTATGCTCAGCTGGCCTGGTTACGCATCCACCCTTCGCTGAAAAGAAAATATGCAAGACAGTTTGGTTCGTGCCGTCATGATAGTGAGAAAAGGGTAAAAGTGATATTGACATGTCAGACCTGCCAGAGCTAGGTTGCTCTGAGCTGCACCGACACTGTTGCTGGCGTTTACGGAGACGTTCCCTGGTAGGCTGCTCAGGGCGACCCGCAGCGTGTGATTGGTCAGCCAGGGGTAGCTCCGCAAGTCCAGGATGAGGAAGTCTGAAGTGTTTGCCACCAGCTGACCGGACTGGTCCACCCAGGTGATGTGGGCAGGGGGGTTGGACCGTACCAAGGCAAAGAGGACCAGGGAGAGGCCAGGGTCTGAGGTTTCAGTGTAGTGAGCGTTCACACGCAGAATCTCTGGCTGGACTGGGATAGAAAAGGTAGGGGAACAGAACAAATACAGGGAAACTGAGCATCACATCAGTTCAATATACTACTGGGTTTAAATAACCTACTGTAGTGGGGTCATATTGGATATTGATATTAGCACTGTGGCCAATGACAATATCTGAGTAAGCAGAAGGACTGGGGTTAATACTGTATTTGGTTATGTGACCTTAATTCAAGAAGTAAGTGAAACCTTAACAGCCACAACAGATAATCATATAAACACATTCCCACACCACAAAACATCAGTAGATCATTCAACAAGCCTACTCACACTGCACATTGAGGGTGACGGTGGCGTTGTAGCTCTCTCCACTGTGAGGGCTGGAGGCGGCACACACCAGCTCTCTATCCCACTTCCTGGCTCTCAGAGAGAAGGTGCTGTTGTGCTTGGAGTCTGGCTTCAGCAGCCCAGACTCCTCCTGTGATGTCGTCACCACCAGGCGCCCAGGTGTCCGTTTGTCCGACGGCTGTCTCTGTCGCTCCCCGTTGAGGTACCATGTCAGCAGGGGCGGTGCATGAGGATTCCAACCCTCTGATTGGCAGTTGAACTTGTGGGTGACATTCTCTTTCAGTGTTAGTGCAGCTCGATGCCGTCCATCAATTTTGGGTGCATGTTCGATGGCACCTGGATAGAGAAGTTGATATATAAAAAATATGTGCACTTGAAACTCAGTGTCTATTTCAATGTACCTTTCATCGGTTTCTCATGAGAATCTTCATCAACATAACGTAACTCATAAAGAACTGTGTAGTATACTCTGTGAGGTGGTATATTTTCCATCTCTTAGTTTTTGTGATCCAGTCTTGTTACTGACCTGTCCATGCCCAGGCCAAGGTGTGTAGCAGCAGGACAGTGGTGCCTGGCCCCTGCCTCAGACACACACACTCCATGCTCGTCCACAGGACCACCAACACACACCTGCTATCTGCCATTACGTGCGCATGCACGCACACGCACACACACACACACACACACACACACACAGGGATAGAGAGACTGGCAGTAAGTGACTGAATAGAGCTATTTCACAGACAAGAGAATGCCAAGGAGGTGCACAAACAAACAGACATCCAGACAGAAACACGACAGTGAAATAGGACAGTGTGTCAGCTATGGAGAGAGAGAGAGAACATGGACATATAAGAATTGCATTAGCCCTAGAAAGACAAGAAAACACTGACAGAAGGAAAGAGACTGGGACGAAGACAGTAAAAACACACAGGGATAAAGAGTATAGATCACTAAGAGAGACAAAGAGAATGTGGTGAACACAAGTTGAGACAGATAAACAACTAGTGTTAACAGACAATGTCAACAGAGGAGCAGTAGCTTCCTGGGCAATCCATGAAAAGACACAGGAACAGCCAATTAGAAAGGATACAACAGTCGATGAAAGACACAAATAGCCAAACTGCGACGGGGATATAGACACACAATGATGAGCGGTAGAGAAAGAGTTGATTATGCTCTTCACAAATAGACCCTGGCTCTAGAGTATTCAATAATTTGCTGGCGGTCTAACTTTGATTTGTAAGGAGCTGCAGTGTAATGCGCTGATTTGGACACCATCTGAGTAGATCTCTATCAGTAGATGAAAAACACAGGCCTGTTTAAAGGAGAAATCAGTGATTTCACACCACATATATGCAAATCAATTTGTGAAAAAGCACCAGAAATTACAAACGCCTGATGCTATTAATCACGGATTATCATAGTCACATGATCAATGTGTCAGCGCCTTCCACTAAAGCAGACATGTAAGCATGACATCAATACATAAAGCTGACAGCATGGGAATAGTATTCCCCAAATAAACAATGATGCAGTCAGTCTAGTAAAGAGAAGACTGGAAGCTTATCATAACAAGCACAGGCATGTTGGATTGAAGGGAGTAATGGACAAGAGGAGTGAGACCTCCAGGGCTACTCTGCGCAACACACTAAATCTGCTGTGCAGGGATGCATGCCCAAATACATACACAGCAATGCACACAGCACTGTCTTTCAAACACAGATACACCAACACACACACGTAACAGTCCTAATCTGTCTTCCCCCATTCTTTATTTTCTCTTTATCTCTCCCTCTTTCTCACACACACACACGTTAGTGTGTTACCTTGGCACAGTCTGCAGATGGTGGTGGGATGATTCAGCCTGTCGGTCCTCCATGCATGCTGGGTAGGGTAGCAGAGGAGACGGGAGGCAGCCCCCCCTGGCTCACTGAACTACACACACGATCCTCTGACTGCAGCGAGCAGCATTTAGTGGCTGACGCAGGCAGTCATGCTGTCGCCACACAGACAACGAGAAGGGGAGCGAGGAAAGAGGAGAGAGAGGAAAGAGGGAGAGAGAGGAAAGAGGGAGAGAGAGGAAAACAGGACAAGCTACGCAATGCATCTGTCATTTAATGAGCCAGTAACCATGTATTCCAAGGTGTGAGAGAGAGAAAAATGAAGGGATGGATGGAAGGAGTGATGAGGGGGAAAGGTGTCAGTCTACTAAGGCACAGGGACTAGATGTTATCCACTTATCCATTAATCTTGTCAATCTTCCAATCGCAGCCCCTCCCCTATTACATACTATAGGGCTCCTTAGATCTGTGCTCAGCTACCGTTGCCTGAAAAGCCACTGCAGTGCAGCTCTACAGACAGACCAAAGAAGCTGATCACAGAGCACTGCAGCCCTGAGGTAGAGGGATGTAGATCAATAGCTTACCCAATGATCCCCATTCATCCCTACAGTGATTCCTGCGTCAGGGGCAAAGAGGTCCTTTCCTTACCTCTCACAAATACAACTTGTGGAGTTATTCTTCTTACCCATGAGGATTTCAGGTTTGTGCCCCATCTATCACATAGACTGTCAAATCTGGAGTATATGGCAGGGTTGATCATTTTTTAATTCAGTCAATTGTGGAAGTAAACTGAAAGTCAAATTCTAGTGGGAATTTCAGTTTACTTCCTGAATTTGAATGGAACGCAACCCTGCTATAATGCATAAAGATGTTTATACATGTTTGACCATCATTAAGTCTGCTCCTCAACTACAAGCAGCTGCATTATAATAACTTGTATCATTTGTATTGAGTCAGAAAATCAGTATGACATTCAGACTGACAAAAAACAAGCATAAATACACAGGTGGTATACAGATTCCTTAAATGTATTGAACATCACCCAAACACATTGTCTTTTTAAATTATTTATTTATATATATTTATTTAATTCATTTCAGTTGGTATTCTATTTAATCATCGTTGTTGCACTTTAGTATTTTTGTACTCCCAAAAACAAAATAAACGTTAGAAAAAGAGAACATAGGATACAGGTGCCGAGCAGAGAGCTGGTTTACAGACGATGAGAGGGATGCCAGACAGAAGGACGAGGACAACGATGAGGTGGTCACTCATCAGCAACACACTCACAGTCCCTCGCTGGACCATGGTGCACTGGGAGTCCTACGGACAAGGGAGGGATAAGGGGGCAGATCATTCTCCCACCCCCTCCGCTCACTATCTGAACTGTACATACTGCGTTGCGTTCAAACTCAAGCAACCGCTCTGTTTCTGGTCAGTTCCTGATTTCTGAAGCGATGGAGGACTGAATTCGGTATTGGGGCTGGAGTAGGTCTCACTCGCTGATCATGTGACGAAGGTAGGGAACGAGATGGAGATGGAAAAGGGGGGCAGCACATGTGCAGAGTAGTAGTCTCCTCCTTGGATGTGGCCGTAGCGCGGCCAGAGTCGGGTGGAGAGGCAATGTCCATTGTGTGTCGGCCAATAAGGGGGCGACGAGGTCAGAGACGGAGGGTACCACTGCAGATTGGGAAGCGAGAGGAGAAGGGGTCTGTCCATCTCCACCTCTAAATGTCTTACGATGATGATGGTGATGATATGTCAGCTATATTAGTTCCCCTCCGTTTCAATGACTGCATTCCCAGCACCGAACCACCCCATAACCCATTGCCTGCTAAATCTACCCCAGAAAAAAGAGAACAATAACAACAACGACGAGATCAATGATTGAAATGATAAAAAAGTAACACAAATAATTACTCTCCTCTTCAAGTGTCTCGATAATAAAACAATAAGAACTTTTTTTATGACAATGAAGGAGACTTCTCCCAGTACTCTTTTGGCAAAAAATCTCAATATTCAGAAGAGAGAAAAAAAAGATCTGAAGACATCCAAAAGCACAAATAATAACAATATAAAAATGCCCCCCAAAAAATGTGATACAGAAATTGCAATTGGGGTCTATACATGGTGTCGCTGTACAGGCGAGGAAGGGGAAGAATGTCTGTTAAAACTACCCACAATGCCACACTGTCACTGACACAAGAGGGGGCAGGGGAGCGATGGGGAGTGGAAAAAGGAGAAGGCAGTATGAGGGTAAACAGGGAGAAGAATAAAAGATAGCTTGAACCGAAAGTGCAGAATTACTTAAGTAATCAAAACGAAAATGTTGTCTTCCTTGCAACACAGAACATTTTTTTTTCCTTTAATAATAATTCTCATTATAATCATAATAACAATAAAACGTATTTTACAGAAAACAGTAATAACAATAATAGTAACAATAATTATTATAATTTCTAGATGAACATTAGCCGTAAAAATGAATTTTAAAAACAATTAAGAAAAAGAACGACAGAACAGGAAATTAAAATAAAAAATGAGAGCTGGTTGTGCTGTGCGATCTCGATGTCACTGAGCTCCATTGTTTTTTTTTAGCGCCCCTGAGCCTGACCCAAACCCACCCCCGCAAGCCCAATGGAATGGGTCACTGAGAGAGAGCCTCATAGGCTCTGAGATCACAGCCCGCTCCGGAATGGTCCACTGGAATACAGTGGAGGGGAGAGGGAGGAGCGGACAGAACCTCACAGGAATCCCCGCGCACAGACTTGGTGTGAATACTTTGGGTTTGTGGCTGAGTGTGTGCATGTGTAAGTTTATGTTATCTATATGTTTTGCCTGTATGAATGTCTGGGACATTGAGGCGCATGAGTTTGTTGCTATGGCAACAGTTAAGGGGGGGGGGGGGGTTAAGGGGGGCAGGAGAGCGGGGTGGGACCACAAGGGGGTAGGAAGGAAGAAGTGAATGGGGGAGGCAGAGCCCAATCTATCCAATCGGATGGAAGAGCAGAAATGGAGAGAGCCAATGATGGCAATGCTTGCTAGATGGCTGTGCAGAACAGAATACTGGCATTGGACCCACACCCCTCGCCCAGCCAATCCCCCCCACCCACCCCGGGCTGCAGCCTACAGGCTGCCTGCCCTCCCCAAGGCCCCAGGACTGACGGACAACGCCCCCTCCAGACAGACAATGGCGGTTTGGTGTGATGCTGCTCAACACAGGTGGCTGATATGGACCTTTATACACAGAAGACGGTCCTAGGAGAGAGAGAACACAGAGGGACAGAGTTAACACTAGGGGTGAATCTCAATTGTCTTTCCTTGATTCCTTTTGCCCTCTCTCCTTGCCTCCATCTCAAAATGCATTGAAAGAGCAGATCTGAGGTTCCTCCCCACGGTCCTTCTCTTCCAATGCACTTAGAGAGGAGGTGAGGAATCAAGGTAATACCACCCTCGATATCCCCTAGCTCGGAGCACTAACAGTTCTAGTACTGTGCTTTATCATGTTCACCTCTTGACCAACCAAGTCAGTACTGTGAATGAGAATCGTGTCCTAAATGACCAGCCTGGTTAAATGAAGGCTTTAACTAAATGACAAACTGATCTAAGAACAGCATTAACAAACAGTGGCAACGGTATGGACAACCATTGGTAAAGACAGTCACTGACTGTGTAGACTGAGCGTAGCGTAACAGAGTCATACTGTAGGGTTCGTCCCAAATGGCTCCCGATTCCTTTTATAGTTCACTACTGGTCAAAAGCCCTGGTCAAAAGTAGTGCCCTATATAGGGAATAGGGTGCCATTTGAGATGCAGCCTAAGCCCATGTGCTTACCTGTGTTAGACCCCGGCCTGCTCCATGCTGTACTGCAGGTCTGGGGGTTTGTAGCTATGAAGGATGTTGCTGGTGCAGGATGACGGGTAGCAGACTGCAGCGTGGAGCTCTC
The DNA here is from genome assembly GCF_964263955.1 of Coregonus lavaretus. NCBI lineage: Eukaryota > Metazoa > Chordata > Actinopteri > Salmoniformes > Salmonidae > Coregonus > Coregonus lavaretus. Next base: position 14,570,617 of record NC_140017.1, read on the forward strand.
CCTCCACGTCACACACTGCCAGGAGAAAACACACAGATACACAGCCTTTCAGTATGAAGAACTCCTCCATATTCAATGCAGGTATTGGTATTTGGTGGGTATTGTGAATGCATGTGTATGATCCTCGTGGCTCAGTTGGGCGGCAGGTTGCCTAGCGGTTAGAGCGTTGGGACAGTAACCGAAAGGTCGCTGGTTTGAATACCCAAGCCGTCAAGGTGAAAATCTGTTGATGTGCTCTTAAGCAAGGCACTTACCCTAAAAGCCGTACTACTATGGGTGACCCTGTAAATCAACACATTTCACTGCACCTATCCGGTGTATTTCACAATAGAATATATATTTAGAACGCCAGGCTTATGGGTTCGATTCCCTTTGGGACCACCAATAGAAAATATATGCACGTACTACTGTAAGTTGCTTTGGATAAAAGCATCTGCTAAAATGGTATATACTATTATACTATATATTAGTAATGTGATCGAGATTATTTTAAAGAGTTCACATTTTATTTAGACCAGACCGAGTCTGCCACGTTTCACTCACTTTACCCCGTTTAGTGTGTGTGTGTATGTGCACATGACACTGACCTGACTCTTCCCGCTGGTGGAGCTGCTGGCTTCCTGTCAGAGATGATTGGCTGAGGATGTCAGACATGCGGGCGGAGCTCAGAGCCTTGCCAGCCAATAGGCTCATCCCAGACATGGGCTCAGCCTGGTCCTGAGGTGATACAGAAAGACACGTTAAGTACATAAATGCACGCACGCACAGACACACAATGTTCAATTCCAAATCAACCCCTAGTCCCTACCCCTAGGCATGTCATACAGATCTGAAAGGATAGGTGTGAGCAACACGGTCCATCGTGCCCTCAGATAGGCTAGGTAAACTAAGACCTATCCATTGAAACTATCCAATCCTTTGAGATCTACACAAGAGGCTGAGAGATTCTATAGATTCTATTTCTAAGGTCCCAGACGGCACCGTGAGAGACTCACATAGGCGTCGTCGCAGGTCTGGATGGTGTGGTGGCGCTGTAGCTGGCCCCGGGGCCGATAGCCGTCCCCCTGGGGGCCCCTGGTGGAGTAACCCACTCCGTTACGGTCAGGCACGCCCTGCTCCATACCCTGCTGCCCCTGGGTCCTGCAGTCAACATGCTCATTGTCTGGAAGGGGGAGGGAGGGAGGGATTACTGAAGTTGCTAAGTTAACAATGTAGAACGTAGTTTGTGTGACCGAAGCAGGAGTGTGTAAAAAGCATGTGAATATCAGCATACAGGGATATGAAAGCTGTGTGAGACCATAGAAATAGAATCTACAGAATCTAAATAGTCATTCTATTCCTGTGGTTGAGCCTGCTTGGCCCTTACCTCTGGTTGTGGTGGTGCTCCTCATGTAGGCGTGTCTGTGTGTTGGGGAGTTGTAGGGGGGCGTCCCTCCCCGGGGGGGGCCCAGCAGGTCATGGCCGTCCCCACAGCCTTGGGTCTTGGCCAGGAGGCCCTCATGGTAGCCGGGCGGCAGGTTATCCTCCTCCATGCTCTCCGAGTGGGGCAGGCTGGGGGGCTGGGCGTCTGGGGGCCTGATTTGGAGGTGGTGGTGGTAAGAGCTCCCTGGCTCCAGAGACTCCCCTTGGCCGAGCTGGCGCAGCAGCAGCATTTCCGTGTAGTCCTGGGGCACGTTGGGGGGCGTGGGGGGTGCTGGCCGAGGGCTCTGCCTCTTCAGCAGGGAGGCCAGGTCCTGGGGGGGCAGGCGGGGGTCGGCGTGGCCCGTCAGGGAGTGGCGGGGGGAGAGGAGACCCTGTAGGGTGGGGGTGATGTGTTGCTGGGGCCGGTACTCCAGGGGGGTGGGGGAGAGGAGAGCCTGCTGCAGGGCAGAGGGGCTCCCGTAGCCCCCGCCTCCGGCCCCACCGACCACCCCACCCTGGTAGCCCTCCATCCCTGGCACCTTGAGGGAGGTCCCCTGGAGGTAGGGGTTGTAGCCCCCCACCACCCCCGATGGCCGAGACCCCTCGCCGAACAGATGGGGGTTGAAGGCGGCCTGGTCGTATGTGTTGAACCGTCCGAGGCTGCGACTGGGGAGGGAGGGACCAGGGGAGAGGGGGGATAGTCAGCTAATGCCACTAACAACAAAATGTATCATCCAAGACAAACTCTTGCAAATACTGAGAGAGTTCTGAGAGGAAAAAAAACTAATACACCATTGAGATAAAGTATTTTGGACTAAGGGAGTATACAATAAATAAATGAGTTATTATTATTAGTAGGATAAAACTGAAATGAGTTATTTATAAACAGTATGAGAGGTGACAAGTATGACAAAACACATATGTCTACGTGATTCTAACACGACAATACAATTCTACATCTTAATTACAACACTTTGACCCACTATTATGGGTCATAATCAGCACATAAAACCTTCCGGATTAAAGGTCACAAGTCCACTGAGGGGTGTGCAAGTAGTCATGGGAAATACACACACACATTATGTTGCTTTGCCAGAGGAAATGACAGGAAAATCAAATGAGGTAACCGCCAAGCTTGTCACCACCTCTCAGTGAACGTGGTCTAGGCTAAACATAGAAATACAACACACAGACTGTTGGTTGTAGAAATTCCTAGTTCCTACAGTGTTGCTACCAGCTGGAGTGACACTTCTAGCACTAGTATTCATCTCACCACCTACGTCCATTTAGACAGCCAATCTCAGTGGAGGATTCAGCGGTGACATGTCTTCTTTTTCAGCCAAGTAGGTTTTTGGGGTTCTCAAAACACTTTGGTAACAATGGTATTTCTCAATGTAAAAACCCACAAGAATTTGTCTGAAATCCACTAACCTATCAGGTGTAAGACCCTCTGTGTCCCTAAATAGCAGGGGCGTCAAACAAATGTTGCGCCGCAGTTTGCATTCGGTCTTCGCAGAGGCCCCGAGGGCCGCACCTAATATTGATTATATTTCCTCGCAGTCAAAATGTGCAAAAGATAACATAACCCTCTATTTTTTTTTCTCCCTGACTGTCTAGCTTTCGTTTTCGAAAGGGCTGTATTGAATAGTCTTACGGGTCTGTTTGTTTGATACTCCTGCTATATAGAGTACTTTTGACCAGGGCACATGGTCAAAAGTAGTTCAGTATATAGTGAATTGGCTACCATTTAGGATGCACCCTGTGCTGCCTCTAAACCCCCCCCTCCCAAATAATACAAGCCCAAAACAAAAATATTCACACCACGGGCAACACGGTTTATAAAACTGTACTGTGAGTGAGTTTTGGGCTCAGGAACATGGCTTCCTAGGGTTATGAGAGACTGAAATGTACAATAACTGAACATGATGAAAACTAAATGTGTTTTTTATTTTAAATAGATGAAATGGAGGTATTCACAGTGTGAGGACATGCGAGAAAGTCCAAAACACAGAGTTGAAGAACATGAAAGTTTAAGAAAAGTGATGGCAGGAAAATAAAAAGTGAAATCAATAAGTGCAAAGGGAAACAGCCATGACGGGTCAGACCCACAGGCCAGCAGCAGCGTGAAGGTCACCTGTGGGTCTCGGCGTTGTCTGCGCTCAGCTGCTTCCCCAGGACCCGGTGGGTGCACGGCGTGGAAAGGAAAGCCTGCTGCTGGCGCTGCAGGGCCCCGCCCCCTCCCAGCTCCACCTCCTGCACCTGGATAGTCACCTGCTGCTGGGGCATGGGGACGCCCCCGCCACAGGAGGAGGAGCTGGGCTGCTGCTGCTGGGGGGGCAGGGTGACGGGGCGGAGGCCGCAGGGGGGGGGACTCCCGCTGGAGGGCTGGTAGAGGGCGGGGGCGTGCTGGTACTGCACCACTGATGGCACACCTGGGGGGAGGAGGGAGAGATCAGTCAGTCAGGAGAGAGCTACTGTACCTACAAACGGGTTATTTCAACCATCACTTAATCCTAATAAGGGATCCTTAACAATTTAGTCATATTGACTTATCATTCAGTCCTTTAGTCCAATAAAAAGACAAGTAAGGCTAAGGGGTGGAGTTAGAACTCACCATGCCCCTGCATCATCGCTGTTGGAGGGGGACTCTGATTGGGCTGTCTGAACAGGTGGTTGCTGGGATGTGTAGGCGGTGGGCTGGAGGGCTGGATATGCAACCTGAGGGAAGGGAGAGAACAGACAAGGATGTAAGTAACACTCAAATCAATAGAGTTGCACAAAAGCCTGGCTTGTTGGTAGAGCTTCTCTGAGCTAAACTCCATGTGTTTAGCAGACTATTGCCATTGAGTGTGTTATTTTGAACCTAAGTGCCTAAAAATAAATGCTTGTTTTTAGTCGCTAATGATTATCATTAGTCTCTCGCTCAGAGTGTGCGGGTGCTGACAACTCAGGGTGCGTGTTGTTCTCACCTCTGGAGCTGGTGGGTAAGATGACTGGGCTGGCACTCGCCGTGCCCTAAAGACAGGGCCTGCAGAATGGAGAGAACGATTCAGCCAATGGAAAAACAATTTAGGAACGCATAATGGCATGTGTTTACAGAAAAGGGTCATAGTGACTGGCATCTGCTGGTGTAGAAAACACTGCTCCCGCTGATACGAACCATGCAGTGTATGTATGTGTGTGTGTGTCCATGTAGTGTGTATCGCAGTGACCTGTATCTGCTGGTGTAGAATCTGCTGCTCCTGCTGGTACAGGAAATGTTGTTGTTGTGTGTGCTCCAGCAGCCTCTCGTCCTGTGGGCAAGCGTACATCTTCTGCAGCTGCTCACACTCCTGGTACACATACGCGCACAAACACACAACAAACATATTGTCGTTAGAGACCACACAAAGAAAGACAGTGGAACCCGAAATATAATGAATAGCATTATTTGCTGTCGCTTTCACTCAGAATACCCCATCCAACGATAATCGATTCAAATCAATTCTTTGTCTCATGTCAAAAGGCCATTTCCTTCTTATGTACAGTTGAAGTCGGAAGTTTACATACACTTAGGTTGGAGTCATTAAAACTTGTTTTTCAACCACTCCACACATTTCTTGTTAACAAACTATAGTTTTGGCAAATCGGTTAGGACATCTATTTTGTGCATGTCACAAGTAATTTTTCCAACAATTGTTTACAGACAGATTATTTCACTTATAATTCACTGTATCACAATTCCAGTGGGTCAGAAGTTTACATACACTAAGTTGACTGTACCTTTAAACAACTTGGAAAATTCCAGAAAATTATGTCATGGCTTTAGAAGCTTCTGATAGGCTAATTGACATAATTTGACTCAATTGGAGGTGTACCTGTGGATGTATTTCAAGGCCTACCTTCAAACTCAGTGCCTCTTTGCTTGACATCATGGGAAAATCAAAAGAAATCAGCCAAGACCTCAGAAAAAAATGTGTAGACCTCCACAAGTCTGGTTCATCCTTGGGAGCAATTTCCAAACGCCTGAAGGTACCACGTTCATCTATACAAACAATAGTATGCAAGTATAAACACCATGGGACCACGCAGCCGTCATACCGCTCAGGAAGGAGACGCGTTCTGTCTCCTAGAGATTAACGTACTTCGGTGCGAAAAGTGCAAATCAATCCCAGTACAACAGCAAAGGACCTTGTGAAGATGCTGGAGGAAACAGGTACAAAAGTATCTATATCCACAGTAAAACGAGTCCTATATCGACATAACCTGGAAGAAGCCACTGCTCCAAAACCGTCATAAAAAAACCAGACTACGGTTTGCAACTGCACATGGGGACAAAGATCGTACTTTTTGGAGAAATGTCCTCTGGTCTGATGAAACAAAAATAGAACTGTTTGGCCATAATGACCATCGTTATGTTTGGAGGAAAAAGGGGGTTGCTTGCAAGCCGAAGAACACCATCCAAACCGTGAAGCACGGGGTGGCAGCATCATGCTGTGGGGGTGCTTTGCTGCAGGAGGGACTGGTGCACTTCACAAAATAGATGGCATCATGAGGAAGGAAAAGTATGTGGATATATTGAAGCAACATCTCAAGACATCAGTCAGGAAATTAAAGCTTGGTCGCAAATGGGTCTTCCAAATGGACAATGACCCCAAGCATACTTCCAAAGTTGTGGCAAAATGGCTTAAGGACAACAAAGTCAAGGTATTGGAGTGGCCATCACAAAGCCCTGACCTCAATCCTATAGAAAATTTGTGGGCAGAACTGAAAAAGCGTGTGCGAGCAAGGAGGCCTACAAACCTGACTCAGTTACACCAGCTCTGTCAGGAGGAATGGGCCAATATTCACCCAACTTATTGTGGGAAGCTTGTGGAATGCTACCTGAAACGTTTGACCCAAGTTAAACAATTTAAAGGCAATGCTACTAAATACTAATTGAGTGTATGTCAACTTCTGATCCACTGGGAATGTGATGAAATAAATAAAAGCTGAAATAAATAATTCTCTCTACTATTATTCAGACATTTCACATTCTTAAAATAAGGTGGTGATCTTAACTGACATAAGACAGGGAATTTTTACTCAGATTAAATGTCAGGAATTGTGAAAAACTTAGTTTAAATGTATTTGGCTAAGGTGTATGTAAACTTCCGACTTCAACTGTATATTTGATGGACAATAAAGCTTTTTGAATTTAATTGAATCCATTTCAGAGTTTATGAGGTTTGTATATAAGGCATGTTGTCCTTCCTTACACTTCTAAAATCGTTGTTAACGCCATAATACAGACAGGTTCTGAAATCGTCAATATAGAATTTTCCCTATTGCTTTGTTGTGCACTGTTAAAATGACCTTGGAGATCCCTCCGCTACTTCTCTAGTGCTAGTCTCTCATCACAGCCTTGACATTAAACTGTTAAATCGATTAGCTGATATCTAGCCTGGTCCCAGATCTGTTTGTGCTATCCTTTTGGCATGACAAAGAGTTGACATGATAGCACAAACAGATCTGGGACCAGGCTAGCTGTTTTGGTTCTGGGTGCCGAGATGACTTTAGCTCTGACTGAGGGCAGAGGTGCCGTCAACATCAATGGCAGCTGATTTTGTGTTGACGCTCACCACCGTGACCCAGCAGCCTAGTGTTTACTCTGACCATATCACCATCTGAAACTTGAGTCTGTGAGATTACCCCTAATTACCGCCCTAGTGACGCCAGCACCCTAGGCTAGTCCCAATATCCCCTTCAACCTGCCTTTAAGCCCTCTATATCCATCCTGCCTTTGCCAGGGACCTCTAACCTCTTGATACCCACCGCGCTGCCCCCACCTTGGATCTATGCCTATGACATACTGACTCTATGGCTAAAGCAGTTCAGTGTCTCAATCAAACACTACACGATCTGTCCTTTAAATGTGTATGGAATCAAACTAATTGAAGGTTAAGTGGGAGTAAGTGGATGACAACGGACACTTGTTCACACTTGGGCATCTACAGCCTGTACATTTATGTAGGCTGCTGTCTGCACAATTAGGTGCAGAAGGAAGATACAATAAAACAGAAGCATATGTGGTAAGGCAGGACAATGCTTAGGAGCTGCAGTGCTTACCCAAATAAGTAACGTTTGTTTTTGGTAAGTTACATATTTCAATATAGTTCAGCCAGCCTCAGCGTTGTGTAGAGGTGCAGGTGAGAGAATGTAGAAAACAGCTGGACAAAAAAAGCTGGAAAAAGTACATTGATGACTTGTTCTTTACATGGAAAAATACTGAATGAAGTTAAAAATGTCTTTGGTGTCTGGGAATGGTAGAATGGTATGGTTTCTGGGAAAAGAAGATGAATGGGAGAGAGGGGTCTTTAAGTTTACATACTAAGCAAGAACAAACTTGCGTTTTGGTGTCTGCACCCCATCTCTACATTGGTAGATACAATGGAGCAGGTAGGTACAGGGTAAGGCAGGACCAGCAGGATCAGGTGGGTAGGGTAAATAAGGACCAGCAGGATCAGGTGGGTAGGGTAAATAAGGACCAGCAGGATCAGGTGGGTAGGGTAAATAAGGACCAGCAGGATCAGGTGGGTAGGGTAAATAAGGACCAGGAGGATCAGGTGGGTAGGGGAAATAAGGACCAGCAGGATCAGGTGGGTAGGGGAAATAAGGACCAGCAGGATCAGGTGGGTAGGGGAAATAAGGACCAGCAGGATCAGGTGGGTAGGGTAAATAAGGACCAGCACGGATGTGAGAGAATGAGAATTAAGAGGCATATAAAACGATGGGATCTCAATGAAGAACCAGTTAATGTGTTTCACACCACCTGGAACTTCCAGAGGTAAAAGTAGAGCACTTGGCAAGCGATCTAGCTACGTGCGTTTGCAAGTGATTGTATTGTGACAAAGGCATTAATTGAATCACAGTAAGACCCGCTCTTTTCCCCGAATGCATTAACAAAATACTTTCCAATGAGGCCAGACTGTTTGGTATGACGATAGAGGACGTCAGGGGCCAGGCATTAAACACCAGTACAGTACCAGGTGGAGATGTACACACTGACTCTACACCGAATCTACTCTAAAGAGGCTCAGTCTCTGAATCTAACCCAGCACGTCTGTCCTTTCACTGTGTATGAAAACAAACTAAGAGGAAGTACGTGGAAAGTAAGTGGATGACGTCAAGGGAGGCTTGTGTGGCATTCACACTTGCGCCCCAGGGGTTGTGGGCAGTCTATGTAGGAGCAGCAGGTAGATACATTGGAGCAGGTACAGGGTAAGGCAGGACTAGGCAAGACTATGCTTAGGAGCTGCAGGTAGGGGTAAATCAGGACTAGTCTCTCGTGAAAGAAGAAAACATAAAAATGCTATGTCTTTCGGGAGGCTGTGAGATGCATTCGGAAAGTATTCTGACCCCTTTACTTTAGCCACATTTTGTTATGTTACAGCCTTATTCTAAAATAGTTTATTGTTTTTTTCCCTCATCAATCTACATGCAAAGCAAAAACAGGTTTTCAGAAATGTTTGCAAATGTATTAAAAAAACTGAAATATCACATTTACAGAAGTATTCAGACCCTTTACTCAGTACTTTGTTGAAGCACCTTTGGCAGCGATTACAGCATTGAGTCTTCTTGGGTATGACGCTACAAGCTTGGTACACCTGTATTTGGGGAGTTTCTCCCATTCTTTTCTGCAGATCTTCTCAAGCTCTGTCACGTTGGATGGGGAGCGTCGCTGCACAGCTATTTTCAGGTCTCTCCAGAGATGTTCGATCGGGTTCAAGTCCGGGCTCTGGCTGGGCCACTCAAGGACATTCAGAGACTTGTCCCCAAAGAGTTCAATCTTGTTTTCATCAGACCAGAGAATCTTGCTTCTCATGGTCTGAGAGTCCTTTAGGTGCCTTTTGGCAAACTCCAAGCGGGCTGTCATGTGCCTTTTACTGAGGAGTGGCTTCCGTCTAGCCACTCTACTATGGTGGAGTGATGCAGAGTTGGTTGTATTATTATTTTGTGTGATCCAATTGACATTTTAGTCATTTAGCAGACACTCTTATCCAGAGCGACTTACAATTAGTGAGTGCATACATTTTTCATACTGGCCCCACGTGGAAAACGAACCCACAACCCTTGCGTTACAAGCGCCATGCTCTACCAACTGAGCTACTAAAGGGCCAATCCTTCTGGAAGGTTCTCCCATCTCCATAGAGGAACACTGGATCTTTGTCAGAGTGACCATCGGGTTCTTGGTCACCTCCCTGACCAAGGCAATTCTCGCCCGGGCGGCCAGCTCTAGGAAGAGTATTGGTGGTTCCAAACTTCTTCCATTTAAGAATGATGGAGGCCACTGTGTTCTTGGGGACCTTCAATGCTGCAGACATTTTTTGGTACCCTTCCCCAGATCTGTGCCTCGACACAGTCCTGTCTCGGAGCTCTACGGACAATTCTTTCGACCTCATGGCTTGGTTTTTGCTCTGACATGCACTGTCAACTGTGGACCTTATATAGACAGGTGTGTGCCTTTCCAAATCATGTCCAATCAATTGAATATACCACAGGTGGACTCCAATCAAGTTGTAAAAACATCAAGGATGATCAATGTAAACAGGATGCACCTGAGCTGAATTTCAAGTCTTATAGCAAAGGGTCTGAATACTTACGTAAATAAGGTGTATAGAACCCGGTGGGTGGGGGTGTATAGAACCCAGTGGGTGGGGGTGTATAGAACCCGGTGGGTGGGGGTGTATAGAACCCGGTGGGTGGGGGTGTATAGAACCCAGTGGGTGGGGGTGTATAGAACCAGGTGGGTGGGGGTGTATAGAACCCAGTGGGTGGGGGTGTATAGAACCCGGTGGGTGGGGGTGTATAGAACCCGGTGGGTGGGGGTGTATAGAACCAGGTGGGTGGGGGTGTATAGGACCAGGTGGGTGGGGGTGTATAGAACCCGGTGGGTGGGGGTGTATAGAGCCCGGTGGGTGGGGGTGTATAGAACCCGGTGGGTGGGGGTGTATAGAACCAGGTGGGTGGGGGTGTATAGAACCCAGTGGGTGGGGGTGTATAGAACCCGGTGGGTGGGGGTGTATAGAACCCGGTGGGTGGGGGTGTATAGAACCCAGTGGGTGGGGGTGTATAGAACCCGGTGGGTGGGGGTGTATAGAGCCCGGTGGGGGTGTATAGAACCCGGTGGGGGTGTATAGAACCCGGTGGGTGGGGGTGTATAGAACCAGGTGGGTGGGGGTGTATAGAGCCCGGTGGGTGGGGGTGTATAGAGCCCGGTGGGTGGGGGTGTATAGAACCAGGTAGGTGGGGGTGTATAGAACCCAGTGGGTGGGGGTGTATAGAACCCGGTGGGTGGGGGTGTATAGAACCCGGTGGGTGGGGTGTATAGAACCAGGTGGGTGGGGGTGTATAGAACCCAGTGGGTGGGGGTGTATAGAACCCGGTGGGTGGGGGTGTATAGAACCCGGTGGGTGGGGGTGTATAGAACCCAGTGGGTGGGGGTGTATAGAGCCCGGTGGGTGGGGGTGTATAGAGCCCGGTGGGTGGGGGTGTATAGAACCCGGTGGGTGGGGGTGTATAGAACCCGGTGGGTGGGGGTGTATAGAACCCGGTGGGTGGGGGTGTATAGAACCCGGTGGGTGGGGGTGTATTGAACCAGGTGGGTGGGGGTGTATAGAGCCCGGTGGGTGGGGGTGTATAGAACCCGGTGGGTGGGGGTGTATAGAGCCCGGTGGGTGGGGGTGTATAGAACCCGGTGGGTGGGGGTGTATAGAACCCGGTGGGTGGGGGTGTATAGAACCCGGTGGGTGGGGGTGTATAGAACCAGGTAGGTGGGGGTGTATAGAACCCAGTGGGTGGGGGTGTATAGAACCCGGTGGGTGGGGGTGTATAGAACCCGGTGGGTGGGGGTGTATAGAGCCCGGTGGGTGGGGGTGTATAGAACCAGGTAGGTGGGGGTGTATAGAACCCAGTGGGTGGGGGTGTATAGAACCCGGTGGGTGGGGGTGTATAGAACCCGGTGGGTGGGGTGTATAGAACCAGGTGGGTGGGGGTGTATAGAACCCAGTGGGTGGGGGTGTATAGAACCCGGTGGGTGGGGGTGTATAGAACCCAGTGGGTGGGGGTGTATAGAACCAGGTGGGTGGGGGTGTATAGAACCCGGTGGGTGGGGGTGTATAGAACCCGGTGGGGGTGTATAGAACCCGGTGGGTGGGGGTGTATAGAACCAGGTGGGTGGGGTGTATAGAGCCCGGTGGGTGGGGGTGTATAGAGCCCGGTGGGTGGGGGTGTATAGAACCCGGTGGGTGGGGGTGTATAGAACCCGGTGGGTGGGGGTGTATAGAACCCGGTGGGTGGGGGTGTATAGAACCCGGTGGGTGGGGGTGTATTGAACCAGGTGGGTGGGGGTGTATAGAGCCCGGTGGGTGGGGGTGTATAGAGCCCGGTGGGTGGGGGTGTATAGAGCCCGGTGGGTGGGGGTGTATAGAACCCGGTGGGTGGGGGTGTATAGAACCCGGTGGGTGGGGGTGTATAGAACCCGGTGGGTGGGGGTGTATAGAACCTGGTGGGTGGGGGTGTATAGAACCCGGTGGGTGGGGGTGTATAGAACCCGGTGGGTGGGGGTGTATAGAGCCCGGTGGGTGGGGGTGTATAGAACCAGGTGGGTGGGGGTGTATAGGACCCGGTGGGTGGGGGTGTATAGAACCCGGTGGGTGGGGGTGTATAGAGCCCGGTGGGTGGGGGTGTATAGAACCAGGTGGGTGGGGGTGTATAGAGCCCGGTGGGTGGGGGTGTATAGAACCCGGTGGGTGGGGGTGTATAGAACCCAGTGGGTGGGGGTGTATAGAACCCGGTGGGTGGGGGTGTATAGAACCCGGTGGGTGGGGGTGTATAGATCCCGGTGGGTGGGGGTGTCTAGAACCCGGTGGGTGGGGGTGTCTAGAACCCGGTGGGTGGGGGTGTATAGAACCCGGTGGGTGGGGGTGTATAGAACCCGGTGGGTGTGTATAGGACCCGGTGGGTGTGTATAGGACCCGGTGGGTGGGGGTGTATAGAACCCGGTGGGTGGGGGTGTATAGAGCCCGGTGGGTGGGGGTGTATAGAGCCCAGTGGGTGGGGGTGTATAGAACCAGGTGGGTGGGGGTGTATAGAACCCAGTGGGTGGGGGTGTATAGAACCCGGTGGGTGGGGGTGTATAGAACCCGGTGGGTGGGGGTGTATAGAACCCGGTGGGTGGGGGTGTATAGAACCCGGTGGGTGGGGGTGTATAGAACCCGGTGGGTGGGGGTGTATAGAACCCGGTGGGTGGGGGTGTATAGAACCCGGTGTGTGGGGGTGTATAGAACCCGGTGGGTGGGGGTGTATAGAGCCCGGTGGGTGGGGGTGTATAGAGCCCGGTGGGTGGGGGTGTATAGAGCCCGGTGGGTGGGGGTGTATAGAGCCCGGTGGGTGGGGGTGTATAGAACCCGGTGGGTGGGGGTGTATAGAGCCCGGTGGGTGGGGGTGTATAGAGCCAGGTGGGGGTGTATAGGACCCGGTGGGTGGGGGTGTCTAGAACCAGGTTGGGGTGTATAGAACCAGGTGGGGGTGTATAGAACCAGGTGGGGGTGTATAGAACCAGGTGGGGGTGTATAGAACCAGGTGGGGGTGTATAGAACCAGGTGGGGGTGTACAGTACCTGTTTGAGCTGCCTGATGAGGCTGCTGTTCTCCAGGTGGGTCTTAAAGGCCTGGATGGTGGTGGCTCCATCAGAGAAGCGCCTCACGGGGGAGAAACGCTCCATGGGCAAGTGCAGGGTGTTACAGTCCTTGTAACTAGACCTGGAGAGGCGCGCAGAGCCGCACACACACAGATAGACACACAGATCCAGATGCATAGACCGGAGCATACAGACACAGTCATACACAGACAGAAAAAAACATTTACATGAGCTCCTCTGGTCTCACTGCATCATCATCATAACGTCACTGTAAACAAAGAGCTGAACTTAGAACCGTGACCAGAGGACCACAGCAACACACAGCAGGACTGCATCACTGTGTCATCATACCCAGTCCAAACCAAGACCTGATCGACAGGGTCATTTGGAGAATACCATACCTGGCTGTAACATAATAATAATAATAATAAATAATAATATGCCATTTAGCAGACGCTTTTATCCAAAGCGACTTACAGTCATGCGTGCATACATTTTTGTGTATGGGTGGTCCCGGGGATCGAACCCACTACCTTGGCGTTACAAGCGCCGTGCTCTACCAGCTGAGCTACAGAGGACCACGTAGCTAACATCTAAGCGTCCTTCAGTTGCAGTCAAAAAACCCAAACGTTAATTATTATTTTTTTATCCAGAGAATAGCTGGCTAGAGAAATCAGAGAATAGCTAGGCTAACTCAAACTGGCTGTAGAATGAACAGTTTGGAATAATGATGATAAAGAGGTTTCTCCTAAACAGAGTTGAACATGTTCAATCAGTATCAGAAGAACAGCGGCCGGCCGTATGTAGAGTAGGAGTAGGAGTGCTGATCTAGGATCAGTTTTGCCGTTTAGATAAGAATGAATGAGATTAGATGGGGACCTGATCCTAGGTCAGAACTCCTACTCTGAGATGCTTGATACAGCCCCTGTCCTGGCCAGATGGACCTCATCCAATGAGATTGCAACTTCTCCACAACCCAGACTGTCCAATGGCTGGCCTGCAGCTCAGGAAGAGAACTCAGAGCCCGGCGCAAGGCTCTGATAACTGTTCTGTTACCTAGCCTACCCCTGGATCACTAGAAGTCCTCATATTGTATGCTTCAAGCTGGTGACTGTGATAGTGTAACCTGCATGGTACACTGGTGTCCAGGTCCCTGCTCCTGTGTGCTGGCTGGGGCCCATGCATGCCCCCCTGGTGTGGACTTCTGGCTCAGTGAAGGGGGTGTTTGTGTGTCTGTGCGTCTTAGCGCTTGTGTCCCTATCTCTAGTTACTGTTGCTGTGTGTTGGGGCCCATGCATGCCCCCCCTGGCCTGGGGTGGGGTGTCTGTCTGTCAGCCTCAGAGTGGGGCCCCTCACCGGCAGTGCTGCTCCGGGGCCCACCCCCTCTGCCGGGAGCCCTGGGGCCTCTGCGAGTCTGCCAGCGGCTCGCCGCCATGCGCTGTGCTCATGAGCGCGTGCGTCGTGTGCCGCTTGGAGCGGTTCGCCAAGTACCTGGGCCGCGGGGAGGGAGACAGGAAGCAGCACTGGTCAGCTCTCTGTCCTCATTGGCCCTTGCGTGGGGGAGGGGAAAAAACACCCTCCCCCTTCCATCAGGCAGGATGAATCACACATCAGATAACTCCCACAACCCCCCGTTCCAATTTGAGGATTGGATTGTTTGAGCAAGCTTAGTGTAAGCGAAGCCGTGGCGAGATAATTTGGCGGCATTATTTGAAATGAGAGAGATAGATATTTTAAGAGATTTAGAGAGGTAGATTTGGTAGAAGTTGGAGAGGAGTTGATTGATTGCCTTATGAAAGCCAGTTGTGTGATGAAAGGGGGGAGGGGGGAGAGAGAGAAGGCACCGGAACGACAGTGGGCAGGCCCCCCGGTGGCAGAAAGCAGTGCTGCAGCCTACTTGCACCTCGACTCCCCAGTAACCCAGGAACACCAGAGCTTCTACTGTCATGCCCCAAAGCCCCCCTGTCCCTGTCCCCCTCCCAGGCTTACCTCTGCACCGCCTCCTGGTCGGGCTCCCCGTCAGAACCCTCCTCATCCACCGGAGCCACAGCCGGAACGGGGTGCTGCGAGAGGGAGGGAGAGAGAGAACGGGAGGAGAAGGGAGAGAACATGAGCAAAAACAATGTTGGACAGTGACACTCTGAAAACAGGTGGGGGGTGTATAAAACCACTATCACCTCAGTAGACAGAGCAGGTACATAGGCACTGACAGAGCACAAGGCATAGCAGACTGGACTAGACAAAAACTATGCTCTTAACAGACCTTGGTCCAAATACTATTTAGGGTATGTCAATAACTTTAAAAGACATTTGGAAGTACTTTATTTTAGATTTTTTAACACAAGTAGTTAAATACTGGAATGTATTTGGAAATACACTGGGAATGTACTGGCATGTATTTAAAATAATGGATTTGGAAATAAGTATTTTCAAATATTTTCAAATATTTGGCTTTTAATAGGAAATTATTTGAAAATAGTTGATTCCGGCTACATTATTTATGTATATTTACATTATACACAGAAAATAAGTATTTAAATAACAAATACACATGTATTTGAATCCAGTTCTGCTCTTAAACACACACACACACACACACACACACACACACTGGGGGGGCAGGGACTCACAGGGTTGGCGACCAGAGGGGACTGTCCCCGTGGCCTCTTCAGTAGCTGGGCATGCAGCTGGATGTTGGCCCCGCCGTCTGAGGCCCTGCGGCCCAGGGGTCCCATGCCATTCAGCAGCTGCAGGGTGGGGGGCTGCAGCAGGGACTGCTCCTGGAGGGACATCAGTGTGGCCCACACATATATAAATATACATGGACTATGTAACTATACTCTGTCATACCACACACACAAAAAGAAACACACATGCCTTCCGATCCCTCACCTTGTATTCCAGCTGCTGTGTGGGCTGCAGGTGTGGGTTCTGGGTGGGCATCAGTGTGTGCATTTGGCCCATGGTGGGGGGCATAGGGAAGGGGGGCTGGGGGGCCACACGGGGGAACCCAGGGGGCAGCTTCTGCAGCTCCTCCTGCATCTCCATCCTGATAGAGAAGAACAGTCAGTAAGGAGATGCAAGCACACATGTACACGCACACACACACTGATAAAAGACAGACAACCAGCCAGCCAGACAGATAGCCAGACAAACAGCCAGACAGACGGCAAGACAGGAGAGACAAGGTGCATACAGTACCTGGGGTCTGGGACGCCCACAGTGTGCCGCCTCATGGACAGGTAGCGAGCCATGGCCTCTGGAGACGGCTCCTCTGCGTCATCACTGTCCAGGGCCATGTTTCCGTCCGGCTACACAGCAAAGGACAAACAATATCTGTATGTGTAACAATACATTATTTTCTGCATTTGCGTATGTGGTATGTGTATGCCTGTGTATCTGAGCAATTCAGAGTTGGATATATATGAAATCACAAGGTTATATTAGTGTAGGATCCCACAAAACAACACCATTGCTGTGCAGCCTAGATAAAAAGTTCCTAAATTCCTACTTAAAAAGGCCCAGTGCAGTTTTATAGATTTCAACACTAGGAGGTTGGAATAATACTGTGAAATTGTGAAAATTATGATAATGTCCTTTTAGTGTAAGAGCTGTTTGAAAAGAATGCCTGAAATTTCTGCGTGTTTAGGTGGGATGGAGTTCTGGCCTGCCTAGTAAATTAGTTAATAGACCAATAAGAAAGAGAGTTCCAAACCTCTCTGCCAATAACAGCTAGTTTTCAGTTTCCCCCTCCCCAATCAGACCACAGTCCTAGCTAAATTCTTGTTTGAGAAATTGCTCTTTGCTAAGAAGCTATTTTTGTTTATTTTTGACCATTTTAATTGAAAACAATCACAGTACGGTACTTAAATGTTACCCAGAAATGATTTGATATTGAGATATAAACAGCTGCCTTGGACCGTAAAGAAGTGTGCTATGAGGCTAAGCTTAAAGTGATCATTGCAAACAGGCCACCATGTCAGTGTCACTACAGCAGCTGCATTGCAGGATTGTGTAATGACGTGGGTGGATTCACTAACCTCAACGATCTGGTTCTCTGGGTTGATCAGCTGGACGTGAGGGACATTCATGCTAACGGGATTACCCTGCTGATCCGTCTGCAGGAAAAAGACATGCGCACACACAAACACACAGAGACAAGCACAAAGACACACACACAGGTAAGATAAGGGGTGGCAGTCTATGTATATTTGTAAACAACAGCTGGTGCACGATATCTAAGGAAGCCTCAAGGTTTAGCTCGCCTGAGGTAGAGTATCTCATGATAAACTGTAGACCACAGTATCTACCAAGAGAGTTTTCATCTGTATTCTTCGTAGCTGTCTATTTACCACCACAAACCGATGCTGGCACTAAGACCGCACTCAATGAACTGTATACGGCCATAAGCAAACAGGAAAACGCTCATCCAGAGGCAGCGCTCCTAGTGGCCGGGGACTTTAATGCAGGGAAACTTACATCCGTTTTACCTCATTTCTACCAGCATGTTAAATGTGCAACCAGAGGGAGAAAAATTAACTCTAGACCACCTTTACTCCACACACAGAGATGCGTACAAAGCTCTCCCTCACCCTCCATTTGGCAAATCTGACCATAATTCTATCCTCCCGATTCCTTCTTACAAGCAAAAACTAAAGCAGGAAGCACCAGTGACTGTCAATAAAAAAGTGGTCAGATGAAGCAGATGCTAAGCTACAGGACTGTTTTGCTAGCACAGACTTGAATATGTCCCGGGATTCTTCCGATGGCATTGAGGAGTACATCACATCAGTCACTGGCTTCATCAATAAGTGCATCGATGACGTCGTTCCCACAGTGACTGTACGTACATACCCCAACCAGAAGCAATGGATTACAGGCAACATCCGCACTGAGCTAAAGGGTAGAGCTGCCGCTTTCAACCTGGAAGCTTATAAGAAATCCCGCTATGCCCTCCGACGAACCATCAAACAGGCAAAGCGTCAGTACAGGACTAAGATCGAATCGTACTACACCGGCTCCGACGCTCGTCGGATGTGGCAGGGCTTGCAAACTATAACAGACTACAAAGGGAAGCACAGTCGCGAGCTGCCCAGTGACACGAGCCTACCAGACGAGCTAATTTACTTCTATGCTCGCTTCGAGGCAAGTAACACTGAAACATGCATGAGAACATCAGCTGTTCCGGACGACTGTGTGATCACGCTCTCCGTAGCCGATGTGAGTAAGACCTTTAAACAGTTCAACATTCTCAAGGCCGCAGGGCCAGACGGATTACCAGGACGTGTACTCCGAGCATGCGCTGACCAACTGGCAAGTGTCTTCACTGACATTTTCAACCTCTCCCTGTCTGAGTCTGTAATACCAACATGTTTCAAGCAGACCACCATAGTCCATGTGCCCAAGAACACTAAGGTAACCTGCCTAAATGACTACCGACCCGTATGGCTCACATCAACACCATTATCCCAGAAACCCTACACCCACTCCAATTTGCATACCACCCCAACAGATCCACAGATGATGCAATATCTATTGCGCTCCACACTGCCCTTTCACACCTGGACAAAAGGAACACCTATGTGAGAATGCTATTCATTGACTACAGCTCAGCGTTCAACACCATAGTGCCCTCAAAGCTCATCACTAAGCTAAGGACCCTGAGACTAAACACCTCCCTCTGCAACTGGATCCTGGACTTCCTGACGGGCCGCCCCCAGGTGGTAAGGGTAGGTAACAACACATCTGCCACGCTGATCCTCAACACGGGGGCCCTTCAGGGGTGCGTGCTCAGTCCCCTCCTGTACTCCCTGTTCACTCATAACTGCATGGTCAGGCACGATTCCAACACCATCATTAAGTTTGCCGATGACACAACAGTGGTAGGCCTGATCACCGACGACAACGAGACAGCCTATAGGGAGGAGGTCAAAGACCTGGCCGTGTGGTGCCAGGACAACAACCTCTCCCTCAATGTGATCAAGACAAAGGTGATGATTGTGGACTACAGGAAAAAGAAGAGGACCGAGCACGCCCCCATTCTCATCGACAGGGCTGTAGTGGAGCATGTTGAGAGCTTCAAGTACCTTGGTGTCCACATCACCAACAAACTAACATGGCCCAAGCACACCAAGACAGTCGTGAAGAGTGCACGACAAAACCTATTCCCCCTAAGGAGACTGAATAGATTTGGCATTGGTCCTCAGATCCTCAAAAGGTTCTACAGCTGCACAATCGAGAGCATCCTGACTGGTTGCATCACTGACTGGTATGGCAACTGCTCGGCCTCCGACCGCAAGGCACGACAGAGGGTAGTGCGTACGGCCCAGTACATCACTGGGGCCAAGCATCCTGCCATCCTCTACCTCTATACCAGGCGGTGGAAGGCCCTAAAAATTGTCAAAGACTCCAGCCACCCTAGTCATAGACTGTTCTCTCTGCTATCGCAGACTATTTGCATTTTTGGTATTCTTTCTTAAACCTGCATTGTTGGTTAATGGCTTGTAAGTAAGCATTACACTGTAAGGTCTACACCTGTTGTGTTTGGTGCATGTAACAAATACAATTTCATTTGATTTGAGGTAAGGTCACTCAATGATTGCCCTGATTGGCTAGCAACCTGCTCTGGCCTGTTGATAGGGTCACTCAGTTCACCTCAACGTAACGGATAGAAATTAGTATTGTCACTCACAGCCATCCTTTTTTCAAACTTGCCTTTTTACTATAATGTGTCATATAATAATATGCAATTTAGCAGACACTTTTATCCAAAGCCACTTACAGTACCTTCAGAAAGTATTCACATCCCTTTACTTTTTCCACATTTTGTTGTGTTACAGCCTGAATTTAAACTGGATTAAATTGAGATTTCTTGTCACTGGCAATACCCTATAATGTCAAAGTGGAATAATGTTTTTTGACATTTTTACAAATGAATTAAAAATGAAAAGATGAAATGCATTGAGTCAATAAGTATTCAACCCCTTTGTTTACGGCAAGCCTAAATAAGTACAGGAGTAAAAATGTGCTTAACAAGTCACATTATAAGTTACATGGACTCACTCTGTCTTTGATTTTTGAATGACTACCTCATCTCTGTACTGAGGTCCCTCAGTTGAGCAGTGAATTTCAAACACAGATTCAACCACAAAGACCAGGATGGTTTTCCAATGCTTCGCAAAGAAGGGCACCTATTGGCCAGATTAAATGGCCTGAGTTTTTTGGTGCACATATCTTCCACCCTGTCGTAGTATCTGCAATCCTACTCTTCACCTCAGATGGCACGGTTTTAGTTAAATACGCAACGTAGTTGTTTAGTAACGTTGTTGGTAGTAGAGCAGCTATGCCGCTTGTCCCGCTCCCTGGTTGGCATTTGATTAAACCGCAGTATTTTTAACAAGCCTTCTACTCAGTTTCTTCGTTGTCAAAGACAACCATCAAATTTAGCTAAAACATCGCTCTTTCCTTTGAATGGCTCTAATGTTAGTGATGGGTCCTTGGCTGCAACGAGATGTTCCAATTCCTCTCTTGTAGGCTTCATCATTCACTGACATAAGTAGGCATCAGAGGTAATGTAGTGACTGGAAGTGGCTACTGGAGCAAGCCACGAGAGTGAACCGACCGAAGGGGGATGGGAGTAATTTACAAATATACATTTTATTTATTTATTAAGTAAACTATATTAGGCCAGTTTGCTCCACACATTACATAATTCTAACCCCCAAAAAGAAACCTAATTTTATAACTAAACTGTGATATGGTATCTGTTTCGTATCTTCTTAGTAACCAATCAATCAGATTCCTTAGAATCTGTAGATCCTAGGGGCAAAAGATTACCTGTACAGCGTTAAGAGGGTAGCCAATGGGGCGGGGTGTGGGCGGGGCCACACGCAGGGTCTTGTGTTTCTTCAGGCGGTCAGAGAGCAGGCTGTAGATGGCGCTGTAGTGATCGTACGCATCAGTGTGCAGAGACTGGAGAGAACGGGGCGAAATAGGGGTGAAACGAGAGAGCCGGTCAGCCAAGACAACCGTAAGCCAATGGCATTTCATATGCACAACAGCGTTTGTCTACTGCAACAATCTTGTGTCTAGTGTGTGTGTTGGTCCCACCTGGAGCGTGCGCTCGCGGTCCAGTCCCATCTCAGACATGGCCATCAGCACCTGCTCGTTGATGAGCTCTGTCTCCCGCTCAGACTTCACCTGCTCACATTCCACTATCAACTGAGAGAGAAAGAGAGACAGAGAAAGTGAGAGAATGAGTGAGAGAGAGACAGGGAGAGAAAATCCATTAAAACGTTGGGTCCATTCTTCATTGAGTCCATTGAAATCAAAGTCTTGCGAGACCATCCAAAAGCAGCTTGATGGACCCAGAGTTTGGGAACTCACCCTCTCAAACTCTGGGTCGGGGTCTCCCTGCTTCATCCACTTGTTCTTACAGATCTGCTCCATGGAGAGGCGTCTGCTAGGCTCCAGCACCAGCATGTGTCGGATCAGGTACTCACAGTCTGTCAGACAGAACGCAACGTCAGAAGCGACACACTTCACAGCAGCCAGTCAGAACCCATAGAAGACACCATTGTTTCAACTTGCAAGGTATTAGTGCTGGCATCGGGTCTCACCTGTGGACATGAAGAAGGGGATGCGGAACTTCCCGCTCAGCACCCGGGCTCTTAGGTTCTGGAGGGTGCTGCCGTCAAACGGCAAGGCACCGCACACCAGAACATACAGCACCACGCCCAAACTCTACAGAGAGAGAGAGAGAGAGAGAGAGAGAGAGAGAGAGAGAGAGAGAGAGAGAGAGAGAGAGAGAGAGAGAGAGAGAGAGAGAGAGAGAGAGAGAGAGAGAGAGAGAGAGAGAGAGAGAGAGAGAGAGAGAGAGAGAGAGAGAGAGAGATGGAGGGAGAGCGAAAGAAAGAGGGGAAAAGGAGGATGAGGAGAAGTAATCCCTCATAGGTGAGATTCTCCACCCTTTTCCAAAAGTGGGCATTTGCACACTCCCTGTCATGGATTTGAAAGCACTGGATTGAGGTGTAAGTATTGGCTGGAGGGAATGTCCACCGTAGTTAAATCAATGCCAGGAAGAGTGCAAGATAAATGCACACATTGGGAAAAGGGTGGAAACTTGGGACGTAGCCATGGTCTAGTGTAGGCTATGAGGAGTAGCTGTGGTTGTTTCTTATAGGAACTAGGATTACTAAGACTAGGACACTGACCCAGATGTCCACTTTGGGTCCATCGTACTCCTTCCCTTCGAAGAGCTCTGGGGCAGCATAGGGAGGACTCCCACACCAGGTCTTTAGCAGCTGGCCTCGGGAGAACAGGTTACTGAAGCCAAAGTCTACCATGGACAGAGGAGGAGGAGAGAAATTCAGAAAAAGAGAGGGTGAAAAAAAGAGATAAGTGAGGGAAAATCAGCCTTGTCATTCCGTGATCTATCCCAACACACTCCTAGAAATCAAGTGAAAACCTATACCTGCAATCTTGATGTTGAGGTTGTGGTCCAGGAGCAGGTTTTCGGCCTTCAGGTCTCGGTGGACGATGTTGCGGCAGTGGCAGAAGTGGACGGCCGCCACGATCTGCTTGAACTTCCGCCGCGCGTCCTTCTCCGCCATCCTGCGTGGGCCACCAGGTGGTCTGAACACAGACAGGCGGGAGGTCAATGTTCAAATTCAGTTCATTTGACTTTTACAGGGGTTTTGCTTTGCATTTCCTCGAGCTCCACCACGTCACATCCCAAATCAACATTGAAACATTGACGACGTCAAACCCAGGATCACAGACAAACAGTCACTAGTCAGAGCCATTGACATAGGTAGCAAAAACATACAATTGGGTGCAAGTGGAGAGGTCAAATGTGACTATGTGAGCATACAAAAAGACAACGGTTCACTACAAAAGACAGACAGAACCTTACCAAAAATCTCCCCGCCACTGGCATACTCTGTTACTAGGTAGATCATCCTCTCGGTCTCCATCACCTGATGACAGACAGACATTTGCATTGACAATATAACCGCTGCAGTCAACATTACTAAACACACGGCATCAGCAGTGTGGATCCGGTTTAGGGTGAAGTTGCCCGTAGACACTGATCTTGGGTCAGATTTGCATTCTCCATACAAACGGTTAAGGTTATGGTTGGGGGGGGTGGGGGAGCTGATCCTAGAGCTGTACTTAGGGCAAACTCCACCCCGGAGTTATGATCTACTGACCTGGTAGAGACGAATGATGTGGGGGTGCCTCAGCATCTTCATGATCTGCACCTCCCTGAAGATCTTCTTCAGGTTCTCATCATCCAGCTGGGTCTTGTCCACTATTTTGATGGCCACCTGATCAGAGACAGGAAGACAATGGGGGGGCCAGTATGAAAAATGTATGCACTCACTAACTGTAACTCGCTCTGGATAAGAGCGTCTGCTAAATGACTAAAATGTAAAAATGAGAGTTAGTACAAGATATCTATTGAACCATTTCAAGCTAACCAAAACCATTTGAGCGAAATGATTCATCAATGAGTGACCATACTTGACTCAACAACAGGAGGTCAAAGGTCAGAGCACTGATCAGGGACAGAGTGGCACTCTATTCCCTACTTACTCCACCAATTTTGTTTAGGGCTCAAAGGGCTCAGGTCAAAGGTAGTGCGCTGTATAGGTAATAGGGTTCCATTTGGAACTCAGCCTGAGTGTTCATATCAGACAATCAGTTACTTCCTTTGGCTTAGATAAAGAACCTCAAAAACACCAATACTGAGAAATAGAAAGCCAAGATTCCCACCTATCTCATCTCACACCATCCGCAAAAACCAGGGAATTAGCCTAATAGGTTCTAGGAATTAGCCTAATATGTTCATCATATATTAAATAATACATGGGTTTTATAAATAGCCTTGTCAAAGACCCAACGACAGCGCACTCCTACAACTAAGCTGACCCCCCAGCTAACCTGACATTGACAGAGACAATGCTTCAGGTATCAGTGACCTTAGGGGAGGGGATAATTTAACTACATAACGCCACTAAAATAACAAGACAGTGTATATAATCCAGGGGTGTCCAACGCAATTCCTTGAGGGCTACAGTGCCTTCAGAAAATATTCACACCCCATAACTTTTTCCACATTTTGTTGTGTTACAGCCTGAATTTAAATTGAATTAAATACCCCATAATGTCAAAGTGGAATTATGTTTTTCTAAATTAATTAAAAATGAAAAACTGAAATGTCTTGAGTCAATAAGTATTCAACCCCTTTGTTCTGGAAAGCCTGAATAAATTCAGGAGTAATACTGTCTTTAACAATGTACATAATAAGTTGCATGGACTCACTCTGTGTGCAATAATAGTATTTAACATGATTTTTGAATGACTACCTCATCTCTGTACCCCACACATACAATTATCTGTAAGGTCCCTCAGTAGAACAGTGCATTTTAAACACAGATTGAACCACAAAGACCAGGGAGGTTTTCCATTGCCTCGCAAAGAAGGGCACCTATTGGTAGAATATTCCTTTGAGCATGGTGAAGTTATTAATTACACTTTCGATGGTGTATCAATCCACCCAGTCACTACAAAGATACAGGCGTCCTTCCCAACTAAGTTGACGGAGAGAAAACCACTCAGGGATTTCACCATGAGGTCAATGGTGACTTTAAAACAGTTAGAGAAAACTGAGGATGGATCAACAACATTGTAGTTACTCCACAACACTAACCTAATTGACAGAGTGAAAAGAAAGATGCCTGTACATAATAAAATATATTCCAAAACATGCATCCTGTTTGCAATAAGGCACAAAAAATTACACCACTGAAGACATTCTTCAAAAAAGGGCAAATAAAACTCATAGAATAAAAAGGAAAGTTTGACATCTTCCTGAGTCTGACGGTGGTTTTAATAATAATAATAATAATAATATGCCATTTAGCAGACGCGTTTATCCAAAGCGACTTACAGTCATGTTTAACCTTTCAGACATGGAATTGTATCAACTTGCCACCCAGGGCTTTTACTTGCGACATATAGTTCAATGCATTAAAGAGGAACAATGGGTAGATATTGAAGATGTGTACGTGTCTATTTTCTAAGGATAAAGCTAAGAACATTAACAACTTCATAGTTAAGAACATCATAACAATATGGAAGAAAATTAAACGTATTCTACAACAACCAATATCACTCCCTAAACACACAACCCTATGGAACAATATTTGGATAGCTTTTCAGAATTCACAGATAAATGTGTCTACATGGAAAACTAAAGGTATAGAAACCATAAATTACTTGGTGATAGGAAATACATGCATTTGCACGACATAATTTAAAAGCAATTTTGGACTGACCAATGTAGATATTTTCAAATATATGCAACTTAAAAGTTTAAAATAAATGTATTGATATTGAAATCTAATCTTGAGGGAACTCTACTTGAGTCAGAAAAGGATATTCATATGATAGGTAAGATATAGAGTTGAAGTCGGAAGTTTACATACACTTAGGTTGGAGTCATTAAAACTTGTTTTTCAACCACTCCACACATTTCTTGTTAACAAACTATAGTTTTGGTAAGTCGGTTAGGACATCTACTTTGTGCATGACACAAGTAATTTTTCCAACAATTGTTTACAGACAGATTATTTCACTTATAATTCACTGTACCACAATTCCAGTGGGTCAGAAGTTTACATACACTAAATTGACTGTGCCTTTAAGCAACTTGGAAAATTCCAGAAAATGATGTCATGGCTTTAGAAGCTTCTGATAGGCTAATTGACATAATTTGAGTCAATTGGAGGTGTACCTGTGGATGTATTTCAAGGCCTACCTTTAAACTCAGTGCCTCTTTGCTTGACATCATGGGAAAATCTAAAGAAATCAGCCAAGACCTCAGAAAAAAAATTGTAGACCTCCACAAGTCTGGTTCATCCTTGGGAGCAATTTCCAAACGCCTGAAGGTACCACGTTCATCTGTACAAACAATAGTACGCAAGTACAGTGGGGAGAACAAGTATTTGATACACTGCTGATTTTGCAGGTTTTCCTACTTACAAAGCATGTAGAGGTCTGTAATTTGTTATCATAGGTACACTTCAACTGTGAGAGACGGAATCTAAAACAAAAATCCAGAAAATCACATTGTATGATTTTTAAGTAATTAATTTGCATTTTATTGCATGACATAAGTATTTGATCACCTACCAACCAGTAAGAATTCCGGCTCTCACAGACCTGTTAGTTTTTCTTTAAGAAGACCTCCTGTTCTCCACTCATTACCTGTATTAACTGCACCTGTTTGAACTCGTTACCTGTATAAAAGACACCTGTCCACACACTCAATCAAACAGACTCCAACCTCTCCACAATGGCCAAGACCAGAGAGCTGTGTAAGGACATCAGGGATACAATTGTAGACCTGCACAAGGCTGGGATGGGCTCCAGGACAATAGGCAAGCAGCTTGGTGAGAAGGCAACAACTGTTGGTGCAATTATTAGAAAATGGAAGAAGTTCAAGATGACGGTCAATCACCCTCGGTCTGGGGCTCCATGCAAGATCTCACCTCGTGGGGCATTAATGATCATGAGGAAGGTGAGGGATCAGCCCAGAACTACACGGCAGGACCTGGTCAATGACCTGAAGAGAGCTGGGACCACAGTCTCAAAGAAAACCATTAGTAACACACTACGCCGTCATGGATTAAAATCCTGCAGCGCATGCAAGGTCCACCTGCTCAAACCAGCGCATATCCAGGCCCGTCTGAAGTTTGCCAATGACCATCTGGATGATCCAGAGGAGGAATGGGAGAAGGTCATGTGGTCTGATGAGACAAAAATATAGCTTTTTGGTCTAAACTCCACTCGCCGTGTTTGGAGGAAGAAGAAGGATGAATACAACCCCAAGAACACTATCCCAACCGTGAAGCATGGAGGTGGAAACATAATTCTTGGGGATGCTTTTCTGCAAAGGGGACAGGATGACTGCACCGTAATGAGGGGAGGATGGATGGGGCCATGTATCGCGAGATCTTGGCCAACAACCTCCTTCCCTCAGTAAGAGCATTGAAGATGGGTCGTGGCTGGGTCTTCCAGCATGACAACGACCCGAAACACACAGCCAGGGCAACTAAGGAGTGCCTCCGTAAGAAGCATCTCAAGGTCCTGGAGTGGCCTAGCCAGTCTCCAGACCTGAACCCAATAGAAAATCTTTGGAGGGAGCTGAAAGTCCGTATTGCCCAGCGACAGCCCCGAAACCTGAAGGATCTGGAGAAGGTCTGTATGGAGGAGTGGGCCAAAATCCCTGCTGCAGTGTGTGCAAACCTGGTCAAGACCTACAGGAAACGTATGATCTCTGTAATTGCAAACAAAGGTTTCTGTACCAAATATGAAGTTCTGCTTTTCTGATGTATAAATACTTATGTCATGCAATAGAATGCAAATGAATTACTTACAAATCATACAATGTGATTTTCTGGATTTTTGTTTTAGATTCCGTCTCTCACAGTTGAAGTGTACCTATGATAAAAAAATTACAGACCTCTACATGCTTTGTAAGTAGGAAAACCTGCAAAATCGGCAGTGTATCAAATACTTGTTCTCCCCACTGTATAAACACCATGGGACCACACAGCCGTCATACCGCTCAGGAAGGAGACGCGTTCTGTCTCCTAGAGATGAACGTACTTTGGTGTGAAAAGTGCAAATCAATCCCAGAACAACAGCAAAGGACCTTGTGAAGATGCTGGAGGAAACAGGTACAAAAGTATCTATATCCATAGTAAAACGAGTCCTATATCGACATAACCTGAAAGGCCGCTCAACAAGAAAGAAGCCACTGCTCCAAAACCGCCATAAAAAAGCCAGACTACGGTTTTCAACTGCACATGGGGACAAAGATCGTACCTTTTTGAGAAATGTCCTCTGGTCTGAAATTTTTTTTTTGAACTGTTTGGCCATAATGACCATCGTTATGTTTGGAGGAAAAAGGCGGTTCCTTGCACTCCGAAGAACACCATCCCAACCGTGAAGCACAGGTTGTGGGGCTGCTTTGCTGCAGGAGGGACTGGTGCACTTCATAAAATAGATGGCATCATGAGGAAGGAAAATGATGTGGATATATTGAAGCAACATCTCAAGACATCAGTCAGGAAGTAAAAGCTTGGTCGCAAATGGGTCTTCCAAATGGACAATGACCCCAAGCATACTTCCAAAGTTGTGGCAAAATGGCTTAAGGACAATAAAGTAAAGGTTTTGGAGTGGCCATCACAAAGCCCTGACCTCAATCCTATAGAAAATTTGTGGGCAGAACTGAAAAAGCGTGTGCGAGCAAAGGAGGCCTACAAACCTGACTCAGTTACACCAGCTCTGTCAGGAGGAATGGGCCAAAATTCACCCAACTTATTGTGGGAAGCTTGTGGAAGGCTACCCGAAACGTTTGACCCAAGTTAAACAATTTAAAGGCAATGCTACCAAATACTAATCGAGTGTCTGTAAACTTCTGACCCACTGGGAATGTAATGAAAGAAATAAAAGCTGAAATAAATCACTCTCTACTATTATTCTGACATTTCACATTCTTAAAATAAAGTGGTGATCCTAACTGACCTAAGACAGGGAATTTTTACTAGGATTAAATGTCAGGAATTGTGAAAAACTGAGTTTAAATGTATTTGGCTAAACTGTATGTAAACTTCCGACTTCAACTGTACAAAAGCTTGCAGAGCCTATCCAACTGACAATATCTTAGAAAAAAATATAAAACTACTGGAACCAAGACTTAAAAATAACTGATATTGGCACAAGATGGAGGGAATGTTAGAACCTAACTAACAACATACAGTTAACAGAAATGCACACTGAATTCAGTATAAGCTAATGTATAGAATTTATTACACGAGACAAAATCCACAAATTCTACAGCACAACGGCAGTCATGTATTAAGTGTATAACTAACAATTACTCAATAATCCATGCATTCTAGGAATGCTATAAAGTCCAAGATATGGCCGGAGTTCGAAAGTTGCCTGTGTATTACAGTGTAAATGTACTTTTAATCCATCTGTCTGCATATTTCAAGACATGGCATATGAGGGTGCAGTTAGATACCCTTTGGGTTGGGCGATACTTTCTCATCAATAATCTTGAAAAAACTTATACTTAAATGGAAATCAACCAATTCTCCATCATTAACACAATGGAAAGGTGAAATGCTTTATCTAAATGTTGAAAGTGCGTGGGCGACAGAGAGAAACAAAATGGTGCAGTTCGAGGCCATGCGGCAGAGTGATACTGGCGCTGGAGATGGTGGTGTGATCAGGTGGTTCTGGGCAGGGGTGATGTTTTGGATGTTTGTGTGCGTCTGTATGTTGTCGTGTGAATGTTTTGTATTGTTTAAAAAATCATTAATAAAATCTTACCAAAACAAAAGTAATATTGCAAAAAATGTGGCAAAACAATTTACTTTTTGTCCTGAATAGAAAATGTGATTGCTGCCAAAGGTGATTCTAACATGTGTTGACTCAGGGGTGTGAATACTAATGTAAATTAGATATATCTGTATTTCATTTTCAATACATTTGAAAACAAGTTTTCACTTTGTCATTATAGGGTATTGTGTGTAGATGGGCAAGATTATTATTTTGTTATCCATTTTGAATTCAGGCTGTAACACAACAAAATGTGGAATAAGTCAAGGAGTATGAATACTTTCTGAAGGCACTGTATGTGTTTGCTTGTTTTTGTTATTTCCTTTTGTGTCTAATTAAGACCTACACAACCAGGTGAGGGGTTCCTAACTAATCAATTACCTTTTTTGATCAATCAAATACAAGGGAGGTGTGAAAACTCGCAAACACACAACCCTCCAGGAATTGAGTTTGACACCATGCTGATCTAATCAATTCTGACTGTGCTTACTTTTACCAATAACTGTGACGTGTCAGCCCGACATCAGGTTTTAGGCTAATGAATAAATTAGTCTAACAGTGTAATGCGGTGATCTGTTGAGAATGAGATGAAAACCTGCTCTCTCACGCGCCTAAACATCCTCGTGAGCTGGCTTCACATTCTGGGAATACTTGTTATTCTGAAGCTACTTCCCCCTCTCTGTTCTTGGCCGAGATAATAGAATGGGGCCATCTGCGAGCAAGCTCCGGGCCCATTTCCGGCTAGCGGACAGGAAAAGGAAGAGTCAGGCACATGGTATTCTAGCAACCCCCCCCACCCGAAATCAAAACTGGATGAGAGAGCTATGCTGGCCTATAAAAGCTGGTGCCAGCAGCATGTTTGATAGAACATCATTTGGCAAGCCTGACAAGCTGAGCACAAATAGAGGAGTTTGGACACACTATCCTAATGACTAGCACAACTCATTTCCTCACACACTCAATTCAATAGCCAGTTGTAGTTGGAACTATTGGCTGGTTCTTAATGCACAGTTATAGTTACAGTAATCTACTCGGAGGGGTGACGTGTCTGGCTTGCATTACTTTGGAATTTTCCATTGAACGATACGGATACAGAGAGTCAGTTAAGCTGAAGTGTCACATAGCCCCTGTGATCACAAGACTGTTGACCTAACCATAGCACCGCGCCACTGCTGATACTTAGCAACCAGAACAGACAAGTGGCCTACACAATGAATAGGAGAGAGAGACAGGCCTATGACACAAGCAGACCAGTAAACTGGGATTATTTGGGGCCAGGCACTCTAAACAACACGACTGTGCTGCTGACAATTACATCAATGGAATGCAGACAAAATGACTTTAAGTTTCATATAAATATGACAACTTTGTCATCATGAAATTCCTTTTATGTTTTATATAACAGCGCAATTTGTAAGTCGCTCTGGATAAGAGCGTCTGCTAAATGATGTAAATGTATTACTGTGGATAGCTCAGAGTCGAATATGAAAAACAAAAACGCAATCTGGAGATCGAAGATGGGAAAAAAATGATATATAACAGTTATAATAAAATAATATAATATATAATAATATAATATGCCATTTAGCAGACGCTTTTATCCAAAGCGACTTTCAGTCATGCGTGCATAAATTTTTTGTATGGGTGGTCCCGGGGATCGAACCCACTACCTTGGCGTTACAAGCGCCGTGCTCTACCAGCTGAGCTACAGAGGACCACAAGGTTGTTATCAGAAACTAAATGAAACAGATTGGTGATGGTGTCATGTGTGGATTAAGCCTAACCTATAATAATAACAACATGTGGGCTACCAGTAAGTAGGCTAACAGCAATGTTCCCCCTAAACTATGAACGTGGCATGCGCAGTAGCCCCGACACTATCAGCCCACAGAGAGAAGCATGACATTGAACTTCACTCAACTTTCTAGAGCAGTGGTCACCAACCGGTCGATCTCTAAGGCATTCTTAGTCGATCGCTGAACATTTCTGTAAAAAACCCAACGATAAAGCCTTGTGTTCTTTTTTTCTTCGTCTCAGGCTGTTACCAGTAGGTGCATCCGATTCAGCTGCCCTGCTCGCCGGGTAGGCGAACTGTTGCCAGTTTGAACCATTTCAAGTGTCTGAAGGTACAAACTGCATTCCCGGCGGGCCCAGAGAGCAAATCAAGTGCACTATATGCCTACCGCTGGCCAATCGGATGGCTCAGATGACCGTGTCTGCAGTAACGTAGCAGGCATAAAAGAAAGCTACAGCAAAGTTGATACTGTGAGATTTCAAAATGTTTAAAACCATGACTAGACAGACTGTCAATGACTTCAGCAAAGAGATGCTGTTTTTATGAGTGAGTTCATGTTTAAGTTCTTACTCAGCACTGTCAACACTTTGTATTCAACACTTTTATAAGCCATAAAATGCGCGCTGTGTCCACTCAGCGCTACAAGCACTGCAGCATTAATGAATGAGTAGGAAAGTGTATCTATAGGCTTGCGTTGTTGTTATTATTAGCGGCTTGGGTCTTTTTTAATATCGAGGAATATTTAACTTTCTCTGTTCACAGGAGTAACAACATGAACTTGTGCATGAGGCAGAAATAATGCGGTGCGACTCGAGTTTCGCCATCATCTGGAGGAACGAGAGAGCAGAGGGATGTTGAGAGGCGGACCCTCAGTATGCTGCTCTCTCCCTCCGCTGAGACTGACCATCAGATGCAGGCACCATCAGCCCAGTAAAATAAAAAGCAAATGATTTAAATGTATGCTCACTCAGCTGTGCCTCACAAGCAATACAACAACTGATCGATTACGGGTGTGATCATATAGCCTACCTCATTTGTTATTTTTATGTCCCGAACAACAATGCATTGGCAGGGCAATTCAAGCAAAGCCAATATGCGGTGGTAATGTCCTGGGCCTATAGCTTACTGCACAAACCTCATTGCTACAGTACTGTTTTTAATTGGTTAATGTTGCATAGGCTTACGTTTTTCATGTAAAAAAAAAATCTGAGCGGTAGTTCTCGGCTTGCATTTTGACTCAAAGTGATCTTAACTCAGAAAAAGGTTGGTGACCACTGTTCTAGAGTTTTCCCTGTTAACAATATCAACGTTTCCCATTAATGTGGAAATTGTGATCGAATCAACGCAATATTAGCCACTTTCAATGCAACATACCGAAACAAAACAAACTACAGTGCATTCGGAAAGTATTCAGACCCCTTGACTTTTTCCACATTTTGATACATTACAGCTTTATTCTAAAATTGATTAAATGAATAAAAATCATACATCTACACACAATACTCCATAATGACAAAGCGAAAACAGATTTTTGCAAATAAAGAAATACCTTATAAGTAATCAGACCCTTTGATATGAGATTTGAAATTGAGCTCAGGTGCATCCTTTCCATTGGCCTTTAAGAATCTATCATTCTTAAATGGAAGAAGTTTGGAACCACCAAGACACTTCCTAGAGCTGGCCGCCCAGACAAACTGAGCAATCGGGGGAGAAGCGCCTTGGTCAGGGAGGTGACCAAGAACCCGATGGTCACTCTGACAGAGTTAATCTGTGGAGATGGGAGAACCTTCCAGAAGGACAACCATCTCTGCAGCACCCCACCAATCAGGCCTTTATGGTAGAGTGGCCAGACGGAAGCCACTCCTCAGTAAAAGGCACTCAGACCATGAGAAACAAGATTCTCTTATTCTCTTGTGAAACCAAGATTTAACTCTTTGGCCTGAATGCCAAGCGTCATGTCTGGTGGAAACCTGGCACCATCCCTACGGTGAAGCATGGTGGTGGCAGCATCATGCTGTGGGGATGTTTTTCAGCGGCAGAGACTGGGAGACTAGTCAGGATCGAGGGAAAGATGAATGGAGTAAAGTACAGAGAGATCCTTGATGAAAACCTGCTCCAGAGCACTCAGGATCTCAGACTGGGGTGAAGGTTCACCTTCGAGCAGGACAACAACCCTAAGCACATAGCCAAGACAACGCAGGAGTGTCTTCGGGACAAGTCTCTGAATATCCTTGAGTGGCCCAGGCAGAGCCCGGACTTGAAACCGATCGAATATCACTGGAAAGACCTGAAAATAGCTGTGCAGCGACGCTCCCCATCCAACCTGACAGAGCTTGAAAGGATCTGCAGAGAAGAAAGGGAGAAGCTCCCCAAATACAGGTGTGCCAAGCTTGTAGCGCCATACCCAAGAAGACTCAAGGCTGTAATCGCTGCCAAAGGTGCTTCAACAAAGTACTGAGTAAAGGGTCTGAATACTTATGTAAATGTGAAATTTCAGTGTTATATTTTTTTTAATAAATTTGCAAAACAAATTAAAAACCTGTTTTTGCTTTGTCATTATGGCGTATTGTGCGAAGATTGAGGGGAAAAAAGGATTTAATCCATTTTAGAATAAGGCTGTAATGTAACAAAATGTGGAAAAAGTTAAGGGGTCTGAATACTTTTCGAATGCACTGTATGTAAAATATTGTTGTAAGCAGAACACATCGGAGCAATTATTTTGCATTGACACGGACTACTCAGCCCGTACTCTACACAGACCGGTGAGGCATAAACAATCAGAGCTGCAGTAGGCCTATATGCAAATAGACCATTGTCATATATGGATCTGTGCCATTTACTTTGAACTGGACTGTGTTTACAGCATGAGCAGTCGTGAGTAGATGTACTTGTTTTGAGATCAAAGCGAGAGCTGCATGTAGCCACGTGTGCGCATTTTGTTCATATTAAGGTGAATGCACCAATTTGTAAGTTGCTCTGGATAAGAGCGTCTGCTAAATGACGTAAATGTAAAATATCCTTTGCTAGTTAGTGAGTTATTAGCCCAGTTATAGATCATTTGTAGTCAGCAATAGGGGAGTGATTGCTTCCTACAAGAGCACAAAACGTGTACATTTCTAGACATCTTTGAAAAGCAAGTCAGGTAAAGAGCTTTTTTTTTGTCTTAAAGGGGGTGTTGTATTTTGAGACCGGCTTGAATAAGCTAAGTAGCCAATAGGCAGAGGGTAGCATAATTTGTCTGATTCTCTTTAATTATGGTATGGGAATAATAATGCCTTTTATTTTGTAAAGTGGTTTCTTGCATCAAACAACACAACAACATTTTCAGTCACCTCCTTGTCTGAAGGACAAGTGGATAAAAAAGTTATGTCAAGCCCTGCATGTTTTCCCCCCCAAAAGTCTCATGGAATGTACGCCTACATTGAACACCACACATTGGCTGCTACTGTAGGCTGAATGATAGAACAGCAATTTCCATGTTAAAATGTTATGGAATGCATTTTCTCCATTGTTTTTGATGGTAGGCCTATGTTATGATCAAATAGCCACAGTAGCCTACATGGCCACTGTTAAAACAGTAACTTAAAGCGGGTACAGCCTCAGTGTTAACAGTAAACGCGCCATAAAGATACCATCTCAGCCGTCTGCAATGAGGATAGTCAAAGTTCTTTAATCTTTACTGCAACAGTCAGTCAGTCAGTCAGTCAGTCAGTCAGTCAGTCAGTCAGTCAGTCAGTCAGTCAGTCAGTCAGTCAGTCAGTCAGTCAGTCAGGCCGATTTGCTCAGGAGCTATGCTAACAGACCAGCGCTGTGTCGTCATCTGAGAGGAGACTAGACTCCCCCTCCCCCCCTACACACACACACACACGCAAACATATAGACACACACAGAGACACTCAAACACACACTCACACAGACAAACATAGCCTATACACATACACACACACAGAAACACACTGTGCATCTAAACATATGACAGTCCGTATGAGTCAGCATGAGTGGGGTTGTGGACAGGGTTGGTTTGGGTGCACTGAGTGCTACCAAGCGTTCTAGTATGGGGAAGAAGAAAAAAATAAAATAAAAATAATATATATATATATATATATATATATATATACATACACTGCTCAAAAAAATAAAGGGAACACTAAAATAACACATCCTAGATCTGAATGAATGAAATAATCTTATTAAATACTTTTTTCTTTACATAGTTGAATGTGCTGACAACAAAATCACACAAAAATTATCAATGGAAATCAAATGTATCAACCCATGGAGGTCTGGATTTGGAGTCACCCTCAAAATTAAAGTGGAAAACCACACTACAGGCTGATCCAACTTTGATGTAATGTCCTTAAAACAAGTCAAAATGAGGCTCAGTAGTGTGTGTGGCCTCCACGTGCCTGTATGACCTCCCTACAACGCCTGGGCATGCTCCTGATGAGGTGGCGGATGGTCTCCTGAGGGATCTCCTCCCAGACCTGGACTAAAGAATCCGCCAACTCCTGGACAATCTGTGGTGCAACGTGGCGTTGGTGGATGGAGCGAGACATGATGTCCCAGATGTGCTCAATTGGATTCAGGTCTGGGGAACGGGCGGGCCAGTCCATAGCATCAATGCCTTCCTCTTGCAGGAACTGCTGACACACTCCAGCCACATGAGGTCTAGCATTGTCTTGCATTAGGAGGAACCCAGGGCCAACCGCACCAGCATATGGTCTCACAAGGGGTCTGAGGATCTCATCTCGGTACCTAATGGCAGTCAGGCTACCTCTGGCGAGCGGCCCCCCAAATAAATGCCACCCCACACCATGACTGACCCACCGCCAAATCGGTCATGCTGGAGGATGTTGCAGGCAGCAGAACGTTCTCCACGGCGTCTCCAGACTCTGTCACGTCTGTCACATGTGCTCAGTGTGAACCTGCTTTCATCTGTGAAGAGCACAGGGCGCCAGTGGCGAATTTGCCAATCTTGGTGTTCTCTGGCAAATGCCAAACG
Source organism: Coregonus lavaretus (assembly GCF_964263955.1). Taxonomy (NCBI): domain Eukaryota; kingdom Metazoa; phylum Chordata; class Actinopteri; order Salmoniformes; family Salmonidae; genus Coregonus; species Coregonus lavaretus. The sequence goes on from NC_140017.1 coordinate 14,606,893, forward strand.
TTCTGCACGGTGTTGGGCTGTAAGCACAACCCCCACCTGTGGACGTTGGGCCCTCATACCACCCTCATGGAGTCTGTTTCTGACTGTTTGAGCAGACACATGCACATTTGTGGCCTGCTGGAGGTCATTTTGCAGGGCTCTGGCAGTGCTCCTCCTGCTCCTCCTTGCACAAAGGCGGAGGTAGCAGTCCTGCTGCTGGGTTGTTGCCCTCCTATGGCCTTCTCCACGTCTCCTGATGTACTGGCCTGTCTCCTGGTAGTGCCTCCATGCTCTGGACACTACGCTGACAGACACAGCAAACCTTATTGCCACAGCTCGCATTGATGTGCCATCCTGGATGAGCTGCACTACCTGAGCCACTTGTGTGGGTTGTAGACTCCGTCTCATGCTACCACTAGAGTGAAAGCACCGCCAGCATTCAAAAGTGACCAAAACATCAGCCAGGAAGCATAGGAACTGAGAAGTGGTCTGTGGTCACCACCTGCAAAACCAGTCCTTTATTGGGGGTGTCTTGCTAATTGCCTATAATTTCCACATGTTATCTATTCCATTTGCACAACAGCATGTGGAATTTATTGTCAATCAGTGTTGCTTCCTAAGTGGACAGTTTGATTCATAATAATAATAATATGCCATTTAGCAGACGCTTTTATCCAAAGCGACTTACAGTCATGCGTGCATACATTTTTGTGTATGGGTGGTCCCGGGGATCGAACCCACTACCTTGGCGTTACAAGCGCCGTGCTCTACCAGCTGAGCTACAGAGGACCACGATTTCACAGAAGTGTGATTGACTTGGAGTTACATTGTGTTGTTTAAGTGTTCCCTTAATTTTTTTTAGCAGTGTATATTTGCCAACACTGACATCAAAAACATTCAAATTTCCACTGGCTAAAAATGGTTGAAATTATGTCATCACAACCAGTTAACAACAAGAACTGGTTAGGCTATAAACTGGTTATAATAACTTTATTTATATCAGCTTTGCCCGCTGGGTTCCCTGTTGTAGAGGGTTGCCCTTCTATTCCAATCAAGCTCCCTATGTGGAGGTTAACGTGTGCCGTAAGCGTCACATGATCACACAAATAAGCCTGCATCATTTATTCAACCCATGTTGTTAGTTTCCTTTGCTTGTTCCTTTCAGCGGCAACACTACGCAGCACTGCTTGCAGGAGGTCCTCACCCCTGCTGCTCAACGTTCTGTCATCATCATGGAGACTGGGTCACCACACAGGGTGAAAGTTCAATTGATCTCCAGACTCGGTGCAAGGTTACCAGTAACGAGAGACTCAGACTTTGACCTGAGGGGGAAAACCAGTGTGGCGGCGGCTGTGGCATCGTCGTATCAACACTTGGTAGCTACCATCAAATGGTCACCCTGCCCAGGGAGAAAGACTGTTCTGTGTGTTTGTGTGTGTGTGTGTGTGTATGTGTCACGCATGTGGGTGACTCAGCTAAGTCATAAGTCCAAGTTCAGATATTCCTGCATGTGTCTGTACTGTAGAGTGTGTGTACCAAAGTAACAGCCTATTCATGTAGGTGCTCATCAGGATTGCATGTGCTATTTAACCGTGAATAGGTGAGGCAGCCAATACCCTAAATGGACAAATTGGGAAAATCAAGAAGACAACGCAGTCTTTCTAAAATCAAAGCAAACGAGCAAAACAGATGAGTAGAGAGGCGTAAAACACCAACAGATACAACCCAGAGGATAAACTGTATCATAAAAATGTGTAGTTCCAGTTCTGGATGCTGATTGGTTGAGTCCGGGTTCCAATCGTGTGTATAATCATGATATAGCCTATTCACGATATACCACAGTCTCTAGTGCCTTATGGCTTCAATGTCCACGGTCACATAGGCCAAAACCTCCATCTGATTAAACCACCCACATAAACTAAAATCTCCATCTGATAATATGGGGCACCTCCATTTGAAAACCAATGAGAATAGTTTTTCTGTAGACAAGAGTTTACGTTGGATCTTGAGATCAGCCAATGAGTGTGGTACCCTTGTGGCATACATGGAGAGGGGTCATGATGAGCATCAAGTCTCTGTAGTCCTCCTTCTCTCACTAACACAGGGCCAACGTCTCTATGTATACCAACAAGATTCCAATGGAATTACATTTCCCGGGGAGCGTGACGTTGATAACACACTAACGTTAAGTGACTCCAATGTGTAAGTCTCTGTGAAAGACGCATAATGTCGTCAACGTTGCCAACTGACTCTCGAGGAGGGGACTGGCACACGCGGACAGGCGATGCCGTGGGGCTATTAGTCAAGAGGCTAAATATAGCTGATGATACGGTGTTGTAACGCATGGACCCAGACCATACAGTCAGTAAGACCTGAATGTAGGTGAACGTTTCCATTATGGGGACTCCTACTAGTGACCTTTCTGTGGTAAAAGGGGGTAAGTTTGGACAATGGTATCAACTCTGTGACTATCAAAAAAGTAAGACCTAATGTTTAATTAAGTAGCAGAAGGAATAGTCTACTGCAGGGGTAGTCAAGGACTATTTGAGAACGTCCGGTCATACACATTTCCTAGGTGGCAAAGGTCCGGGTGGATATTGTCAATTATCAGTGTAATAACAAACCCACACCTCGCTACCCATATGACCCCAAACTGTTCACAGCCCTGTTGGCAGATAACATTTTGCAGTTTTAAGCTCATTTCCTGGAAATCTACACATTTTTCCATGTCTTATGTGTATGATACCATGGGTCGAAGGCTAACCTATTTTTATTTATTTTTTTACCTCGGGACCAGTGGTCCGTATTGACCCCGTTCTGGGTCCAGATCGCCAGTTGAGTATGGCTGGTCTACTGTATATGAGTGAGAATGTTTTTTCACCATAATCTAGCTAGCCTACTACCAACCAGCTTACTCAGATATGAAGTGATATAGAGCACGCCGGCTGCCATCTTTAACCATACCTGTCTGACTGTAGTGGAGCTAAGAGGAGGTGCCTAGTCTACTGATATGGAGGGGGAGGGAGGGAGCTAGGCAGTTGGCAGACACATTTAGGTTTATAAACACTTTTTTATTCAGGTGTGTGTGTGTTTTGTTGTTGACCTCGTCCCAAGCGTGTCAGGTCTGACCTAGCGGCTCTTGGACTGTCCCTCTTCCAGAGCTGTGATGCCTGGCTCAGTCTAACACCAAGGCTCCACAATCCCCTTCTCCCTGACTGATGTTGCAGACCGAAGCACTGAGCTATAGCTCCTGTCTTTCACACCACTGATTAGGCATGACTAATGCTGGCGGAGAAGGTGTGCAGTTAGAAGACCTGTCCAAATATGCTGAAATGGCTCACTTCTATGTAGGCTAACTGACTGCTAGGGAGGGTGTCATGTCAATGTATGTGAGCAACATTAATAGATAGGCTACTGGTTGAATTCAGTAGAAATTAGTTGATGTAGCTAGAAGAGGCTACTTTTTTTGTTTATTATTCCATTATCATGCAATTGCTCTTGAATCGGGACGTCAGTAGCTCTTCGGTTGTATAACACGACCTTGTTTGGACTTTGAATTTCATAAACATGCAGCATTTATAATCTTGAGTTGGTGAGAAGGCAGCAACAAGGCACTGGTTTCATATGCTTATGCATCTATTTTCAAAGACCTTAGCTAGCCACATTTAAATTGTACATACAAACCAGGTGAACCTGAAGCATGTTGGCTGTCAACTGTCAAAAATATGTCATGTTTCATATAATGCAATGGGAGGGATACAAAAAAAAGGTGACAAAAACATGTTTTGGGTGGTGATACATTTAATGACTAACCCAAAACGATCATATTTGGACCAGCTACTTCCTCCAAACATTACATGCAAACCGCACTGGCCACGTTGCATGCGCGAGCGTTGCAAAATAAATTTACACATACACTACCGGTCAAAAGTTTTAAAACACCAACTCATTCAAGGGTTTTTCTTTATTTTTACTATTTTCTACATTGTAGAATAATAGTGAAGACATCAAAACTATGAAATAACACATATGGAATCATGTAGTAACCAAAAAAGTGTTAAACAAATCAAAATATATTTTATATTTGAGATTCTTCAAATAGCCACCCTTTGCTTTGATGACATCTTTGCACACTCTTGGCATTCTCTCAACCAGCTTCATGAGGCAGTCACCTGGAATGCATTTCAATTAACAGGTGTGCCTTCTTAAAAGTTAAGTCAATCAGTTGTGTTGGACTTGGTCTTTTACCAATCAGTTGTGTTGTGACAAGATAGGGGGGGTATACAGAAGATAGCCCTATTTGGTAAGTGACCAAGTCCATATTACGACAAGAACAGCTCAAATAAGCAAAGAGAAATTACAGTCCGTCATTACTTTAAGACATGAAGGTCAGTCAATACGGAAGATGTCAAGAACTTTGAAAGTTTCTTTATGTGCAGTCGCAAAAACCATCAAGTGCTATGATGAAACTGGCTCCCATGAGGACCGCCACAGGAATGGAAGACCCAGAGTTACCTCTGCTGCAGAGGATAAGTTCATTAGAGTTACCAGCCTCAGAAATTGCAGCCCAAATAAATGCTTCACAGAGTTCAAGTAACAGACACATCTCAACATCAACTGTTCAGAGGAGAATCAGGCCTTCATGGTCGAATTGCTGCAAAGAAACCACTACTAAAGGACACCAATAAGAAGAGACTTGCTTGGGCCAAGAAACACGAGCAATGGGCATTAGACCGGTGGAGATTTGTCCTTTGGTCTGGAGTCCAAATTGGAGATTTTTGGTTCCAACCGCCCTGTCTTTGTGAGACGCGGCATGGGTGAACGGATGATCTCTGCATGTGTATTTCCCACCTTAAAGCATGGAGGAGGAGGTGTTGTGGTGTGGGGGTGCTTTGCTGGTGACACTGTCTGTGATTTATTTAGAATTCAAGGCACACATAACCAGCACGGCTACCACAGCATTCTGCAGCGCTACGCCATCCTATCTGGTTTGGGCTTAGTGAGACTATCATTTGTTTTTCAACAGGACAATGACCCAACACACCTCCAGGTTGTGTAAGGGCTATTTTACCAAAAAGGAGTGATGGAGTGCTGCATCAGATGACCTGGCCTCCACAATCCCCTGACCTCAACCAAATTGAGATGGTTTGGGATGAGTCGGAGCGCAGAGTGAAGGAAAAGCAGCCAACAATGTGGGAACTCCTTCAAGACTGTTGGAAAAGCATTCCAGGTGAAGCTGGTTGAGAGAATGCCAAGAGCGTGCAAAGCTGTCATCAAGGCAAAGGGTGGCTATTTGAAGAATCTCAAATATAAAATATATTTTGATTTGTTTAACACTTTTTTGGTTACTACATGATTCCATAGTTTTGATGTCTTCACTATTATTCTACAATGTAGAAAATAGTAAAAAATAAAGAAAAACCCTTGATTGAGTAGGTGTTCTAAAACTTTTGACCGGTAGTGTACATGTTATTCAATCATTTCACCCACACCATTCACGCGCGTGAAAACACAAAAATAGGAATTGGTTCTATTTGAGACACTCCACAAGCTGCAAGTCCCCTCCTTATCGGATATGAGGAAAATACAAACCCACGTGGATGCTTGAAAGACAAACAAGGAGAGATTCATTAAAGATAACCAACTAAAAACTAACTAGGTTTCCCTTTTAATCTGTGGATGAATCGTCGGAGTAGAGAAACACCAGATTTTGTATGACTCCGGGTCAAAATTCTACAAAGAACCAGCTAAAAAGAGGACCACATGCATGTCAGGTAAAATAACAGGCCAAAGTTCATCTCCCAGGAAAAACTAGCTAGCTAGCTAGCTAAATGTCCATGAATGTTTCATGTGTGTTTCGACCTGCCCCCTGTGATTCAGTGTGGCATATTTAATTACACATTTATTAAATGAGAGAGTTCAAATGTCAATCTCGCAATGACAATGACCTTTGCCTTGAAAGGGTCATTTTAAAATTGCACTAATGCAATACATTCTACCAATCCAGTAGAATGCAAAATACCACAGCCTGTGTGGAGTGACCCTCTGCAAAAGAATCACTCTACAAAAAAACTTGGCCTAAGAATGGAGAGATTGTAGTTTTTAGTGGTCAGTGTTTTATCAATTAATCGTTATGAAACTTTAAGGCACTAATATGTGGTTCCCTACAAATGCATTTTCACAAGTTCTGTAGCTTAGTCTAAGCTGCTTAGGCTATAGCCTAATGTGTTTTTGAGCATGTTCCATGTCACCATGTGAGTTAATCTATCAGGAGGCCTCCCAACTGGCGCAGCGGTCTAAGGCACTGCATCGCAGTGCTTAAGGCATCACTACAGACCCGGGTTCGATCCCAGGCTGTGTCACAGCCGGCCATGACCAGGAGACCCATGAGGCATCGTCCGGGTTAGGGGAGGGTTTGGCCGGCCGGGATGTCCTTGTCCCATCGTGCTCTAGCAAGCTGACTTCGGTCGCCAGTTGTACAGTGTTTCCTCCGACACATTGGTGCTTCTGGGTTAAGCGAGCAGTGTGTCAAGAAGCAGTGCGGCTTGGCAGGGTTGTGTTTTGGAGGACGCAAGGCTCTCGACCGCCGTCTCTCCCGAGTCCGTACGGGAGTTGCAGCGATGGGACAAGACTAACTACCAATTGGATATCACGAAAAAGGGGTAAAAAAAAAAACTATACTTAAAAAAAGTTTCTCCGAATAGTCAGCCTCCCTCACACAACACACATAGAAGTGTTCTGTCTTATATACACACATTACAATCATGATGCCCTTACAGGTAGCCTTCTGTTTATCCATTTCAGTTCGATTCCATGAGCGTGTTGCAGATCCACAGTCTTATTAGTAGGAGATCTGTCAGCTTAGTGGCACTGTCACAGGTTTAAAAGCATGGCTATCAGTTGGCCTTCTCTACTCCTTGATCATCCAGGTCGTTATTGAGAGAAAAAATAAAACCGCTTTTCAATAAGATACCTGGGAAAATAAAACTGAATGGTAATTTGTGTAAAGGCAAATGTGGATTCAAAAAAAGTAGCCTACTGTTCATGCTAACATCTCTCAACTATAAGGATGAATGATATATAGGTAAAAGTTGGGACTACTGTGATTATGGATTTTTGTTTCAATATTGACAAAATCTGTAGTCTCCTGTGCCTATCCGCCAGCAATGCATCTGTCTACAGACGCCCACACTATGCAACAGCATACGCACACTCAAAAGGATATCAATAGAGTATGACATATCTGAGGAAGCCCATAGCCTATACCCAAATGCCACATAACCTAGCACAAACTAAAATACCAGCCCTTGAATATACCCCCACCCCCCCTATATATTAAATAAATACACCATGAGAAAATTAAAAACATGACAACTTTTTCAGTGAGAAAATACGTTGTTAGTCAACACATTTTCAGGGAACAGATCTGGCCAGCCAGCAATATGTTTACCGCCTGTCAAGACAGCTTGTTTTTTTTTTTGTTAGTTCCCTAGCCAACTTAACTAGATTGCCAAAGGAACATTCACATCAAAATCTCACAAATATATAGTTGCTTGCTAATGATACGTGTAAACTACAGATGACATAGATTACATGATGCGTGTGATCCTACCTAGCTAATACATAATGCCAAAAATAGCTGCTTAGCTAGTTAACGGATTGCAAAATCCAAATAGACCAAATGTAACGTTAGTTAACTAACGCAGCCAAATAGCTAACGTTCCCCTCGAAGTCCCCCTCTCCTCTTTCATCCCAGCGTTACCCTCCTCTACGTCGACAAGTGACCCCCGCTGTCCTTGTTACATTAGAACTGATTATATAATGTGAAAAACTCATAGGTAAAACTACAAGGCGAATGGTTGCTTATGATGCCCCATGTTTACACCCCCGCACTGAGCACTGCAACCAAAAGCGGGCTAGCCGTTGTTACGTTACTCGTTCCCAAGCCCGAAGGCCCAATCTTCAGCCTGGATGAGAGTGACAGCGACACAGTAAAATGAGTACAAATCGTTGACAACCTGGAATTGATCCCCTTCAAAAGCCTTTTATTAATCATCGTACCTTTGCTTTGGTGATGATGTGTGTTGCTAATTTAACAACGGCGAAATTTCCCTTGCCGATAGTCCGCTCGATTTCGTAGTAGCCCACTCGGGCTGGGGGGGGCCTGCTGGCCGAGGGCTGGCCGGGGTTGGTGATGCACCCCGCAGCCGGGGTAGGTCGATTGGAGTGGCTGATCCCAGAGGATGGCTGTGCTCGGTTCTGGGCGCCCATGCCTGCGTGGGCCGGTCGGGTAGAGTGCGTAATCCCGGCCGCAGCGGACCCAGCTGCACCTCCGCTTGACACGGCCGCCATCTTCTCGCCTCTCTGCGGGAACAACAACCTGCCTTGCGCAGCCCGCATCACGGGCACGCCCCCGCCCTGCGTCATATTACGTAGACAGCCCCTCGGCAGCGCCCTCGCTAGGTTGTAACTATAGCAACTATCAGCGGAACAATGACTTCATCCACAGAAACGGTTGCCTTGGCGACAGAACTGCGCATTATCGCACTAGTGCAGGTCTGTGTGTGTTTCTTAACCGGGAAGACAGCGATGCAGTTTCACATGTCTGTCGAGTGTACATCACATGGTTGGATGGATTCAATGGACACTGAAAATACTTTATTGCCTGCAAAATGTCACGTAGTTCTTCAGACGTTCCCTCTGGAAAAAATACAGTTATATTCTGTTCTATTTCATTCAATTCTATTCTATTATTTTACACCTGGTGGCCTATACCTACAAACACGCACACACACACATTTTTTATTTTTATTTTTCAACTCTGCATTGTTGGGAAGGGCTTGTAAGCAAACATTTCACTATAAAGTCTACACCTTTGTATTCGGCGCATGTGACAAATACAATTTGATTTGATGTCATGTCTGATCCATCGTCTATAGCAGGGGTGTCAAATATATGGTGAGGTGTCCAATCCGGCTTCAGTAAAATAAACAAGGGAACTAACTCAATATACTTTAAAATGACTAAAACCAAATTGAAAGTGTGTAGAAATGATGGACCTATATTCGTCCAGTTTCTTGACTGTCCAGCTGGCTAATAATCACTAGACAGTCAGGGAGCATCAAACATTTAATAATAATAATAATAATAATAAGCCATTTAGCAGACGCTTTTATCCAAAGCGACTTACAGTCATGCATGCATACATATTTAAAAAACGATGGATAGAGGCATAGACGAAGAAAAAAACCCACACCAAATTAGTGCACTTGGCCTTTATTACTCCTGTATGAGTGGAGTAATAAATTGTTTTATATATATTTTGATGGCAAGTAAATATAACACATTTTCAGTGCGGCCCTCCGGACCTCGTTGAAGACCGAATACACCGCCCTGGGGCAAAATGAGTTCGACACCGCTGGACAACAGTGTAGATTTGTTCTAGTTGTCTAACACTTGCAAGCTGCCTGCAGTGGACATATCATATCAGTCAATACAGAAAGAAAACATCAATCAAACAAGGCCATAAGAATATCTGAACATGTTCAAATGTAATATTTAGGGTGAAGCAAACGCAAAGTGCACAACTGGGGGCATCTTCTAAAGCACATCTTGGATGATTGGCTTTATATTTAGACTTTTGGGAGAAAAACAGTTTAGTCTCCTAAACAGGCTCATGCATCAAAGTATTTTTATCAGGAGGGTGCAATAGTCCAATAGTCCTGAAAGTACAGCTCTTTATGGTGAACTAGAACAGATATAATAGGCCTCAACAATCTCTTACTAATGCATAATATGCCTAGTATTATGAGTTGGAGTAAGGGTATAAAATTGTATTCTTGGAGCACCATATTGATCAAAATGTATTTTAAAGAGATGTAGGCTAACACAATGGTTTTATTTTACTGGATATATTGATTACATTACTTACATGCCTATAAGATTCATCCATCAGAGAATCAGCTAGAATCTAGATCACTCAAGGGCCATTCACTTTTCTGAATCTAAATGGATCTATTTCCTTTATCAATATTATAACATTTTTCTTGCCCACCACTAAATCAAGTAGCATAATAAGAATAAGAATTCGATGACAATTGGAGGCCGAGGCTACTTTCTACTTTGATAAAATAAAATAAAAAATAATATGCCATTTAGCAGACGCTTTTATCCAAAGCGACTTACAGTCATGCGTGCATACATTTTTGTGTATGGGTGGTCCCGGGGATCGAACCCACTACCTTGGCGTTACAAGCGCCGTGCTCTACCAGCTGAGCTAGCAAATATAAGAGTTGAGAGAGAAGAAGGAGAAAGAAAGAATGTAAACATATTTTTTCTGATGAATTATAACTGATGAGAAACCTTGCCAAAGAGACACAGCACAATTTCACTGTTATTACTTATTAATAAAACAATTTATTTCTGGAAAAACTAAGGGGATATGACTGACCAGAAAACCAATGTTTATGGTTAGGGTTAAGGGTTAAGAAGGTTCGGTTAGGGCCAGTTTCAGGTGTTGACCTAGTTGGGCTGTCCATGGGATGCTGATCAGTCAAGTCTCTAGAAGACCCATTTCTTGCAGGTTGGCATTTATTGTCATGAATCTTGTCCTGGAGGCAGCTCTGGAGAGTGGTCACTAGCTGACACAGCCACAAAGTCATAAAATCTGTTTTTAAACCCTAACTGTAACCTTAACCCTAACCTTAACCACACTGCTAACCCTAATGCCTAGCCCTAACCTTAAATTAAGAACAAAAAGCATTAAAAAAATAATTATATAGCCAATTTTGACTTTGCAGCTGGCCCATCTAGTTCAGTTCTGCCTCCAGGTCAAGATTCATGACAATAAACGTATACCTGCCCATGTCTCTCACCTCAACAACAAAGGCAAGCGGTACCAGTGCACCAAGTCTGGAACCAACAGGACCCTAAACAGCTTCTACCCCCAAGCCATAAGAGTGCTAAACAACTAATAAAATGGCTACCCGGACTACCTGCATTTACCCCTTTTTGCACACACACTGGACTCTACCTACACACTCACACATACTTACACCCCAACACACACAAATAATACGCACTCCCATATATACTAACACACACACTTTCACACTCACCACATAAGCTGCTGCTACTGTCTATTATCCTGTTGCCTAATCACTTTACACATTTTAGTCATTTAGCAGACGCTCTTATCGAGAGCGACTTACAGTTAGTGAGTGCACACATTTACATACTGGCCCCCCGTGGGAAACGAACCCACAACCCTGGCGTTGCAAGCGCCATGCTCTACCAACTGAACTACGCCATACCCCTACCTATGTACATAGCTACTTCAATTACCTCGTACACCTGCACATCAACTCGGTACTGGTACTCCCTGTATATAGCCATGTTATTTTTACTCTTTATTGTCATTCGTTATTCACTGTGTTTTTATTCCTCATATCACTATTTATATTTTTTATCTTTTTATCTTAAACTATGCATTTTTGGAAAAGGACCCGTAAGTAAGCATTTCACTGTTAGTCTACACCAATTATTTACGAAGCATGTGACAAATAACAATTGATTTGATTTTGATTTGAACATGACAAGGCAGTTCAGTTGGAAACAGTGCCTCTTCTGGTGTAAGACCCATCCTGCATCCAGGCAAGATTTCATTTATTTCAGGAAAGGCCTGTGTAAACAGGCTTCGGTCATGTGTTGCATGAACAGAGTTCCAATAATTACAGGAAAAGGGGAATGGGAATAACTTAAATTGCACCAACATTTAACCCTGCACCTATCCACTATCCACTATCCCCAAAACCCCCTCATCCCATTACTTGGCTCTAAACTATCCTACACCAGGCCGTCTGCCTGGGAGGATGGAACCCCTTCTCTCAAAACTTCCTGTAGATCTTCTGCACTAAAATCTCTCACACCCAAATATTTATTTGCTGCTGCAACCACCACATCTAGCTTCTGTGATTTCCGCTCCATCAGTGCAGTGCAGTTGATCACCATGGCTATAAAGGCAATCCAACCTTACTAAAACTCATCCTCTCTGGCTCTTTCTCTTCAGGCCTACTCACTGGGGGCATCCCAGTCGATTCACTCACTCTTGGGTTATCCTCTACTCTCTTCACTACCTCAGCATAGGAAACGTTTTGCCCCACTCGAACTCAGTCAATCTCAACCTGTCTCTCTCTCACAGGGCACTTCGGATCCCCAGCTGCATGGGCGCCCCCACAGTTGACACACAGTGTTTTCTCTATCACAACTGTACACTCCCTCTGACTATGCCCTCCTGCACATTTCTCGCATCATGGGATCTCCCTTCTATACACTGCTGCATCATGTCCGAATCTTTTAAACCTAAAGTACAGAAGCGGGTTCGAAACATAGGCCCTCACAGAACAGCAAATATAACCTAATCTGACTTTATCAGGTAGAAACTCTGTGTCAAAGTTTAACAAAACAGACATCGGGTCTACGTCTCACCAAACGGCGGGCGTCACAAATACTAGGAATATTCCTTTTCATTTGATCCACCTCTACACTCAACGCTACCTCACTGATCACCCCTTTTAGCAGCGCCCTGCTCTGGAAAGCAAATCACACCACAGGTTAAGCCCCGAGCTGCGTGACTCGAAGCGCAGATAATAATAAAAAATACATAATAATTCCACTTCTCGAAACATTCACAGATGTAACCATTCCCAGTTTGTCTTTTACCCTGCTTGACACAACGTATGGATCGGCCAAAAAGAAGGAATCCACTCTTTCCAAAAAATCTACCAGTCCAAAATTATCTCTGGTAGGACTCTCAGGGCAAATGTTGGAATACTCTATCACACCTCTCGTCGCAGGTAGGTCCACTAGGCTATATCCTAGACTGGCTCAACTTCAGAGCGCTCACCACTGCCGACTGACTCCATTTCGAGATTATCACGGTTCTCAAGAGAGCAGGCAGGCCTATAAATAAGATTACTTGGTTTGCAATCAGGAGATGTAGGTATGTACACCTCGAACGAAGGTGTATACTCGGGAGACAATCTCTGATCTTAACAGCGGCATTCTTACGCTTTCGCGTCATCGCACTTCCCTGAATGTATTCTCTACCCCTCCCATTCAGGGAGTTCTAGGAACCTGAGCCGCTTTGCACCCGTCTATGGCCTGTGATGTGAATGGGCAAAAAAGTGTGAGGGAGCGCCCTTCTCAAATCGAACAGTAATCTGCCCCACTTGGTCATGTTGTCATCAGTAACAATAATAAGAATATATTTATTGTATATAGTGGCTTTCATTGCAAGTATAATCTCAAAGTCGCTTAAAAAACAAAATAAACAAAAAACAATTAAAATAAAACAAATGTAGGAATAGGGCTATTCTTGGTCAATGGTCTCCACAGCTTTAGATGATAGGCCGTTCAGAAGGGTAGTATCTTGAGAGGAGGGAGCATATATGGTACAGCAAGGCAGGGAGGTAGAGACATCTGACAGACAGGTAACGGAGCTCTTCATCATCCGGCACCTCGTCGTCTTCGATAGTCACAGCTCCTCCTCCGTAGGTAGGCTTGATTGTCCACTACTGAAATGTAGCACACATCTTGATGATGCTTCGGAGACTGTAAAAGCGCCAATATAAGACCACCACACCTCAGCAGTGGTTCAGAAAAGCCCCCTACGAGCCTCTGCATCCCCTCACACAACAGTCCACTTCCCTCTAGGAACGGGGGCAAGGGGGCAAAAAGCCGATGCTGTTGGTCTGGTGTTGCGGCATCATTCAAATCATAGCAAGCTAGCTAGCTATCCAAGCCAAATATAAACTGACTTGCTTGACATAATCAGTCCTGCAATTCCGTGGGTCACCACCAATGATTTATATATACATCATTGGTCACCACCAGATATTTAAGTTAATCTATCAACAAGTTTTCAAAACCCCAAAAAGTTTGTTAAAAAAATGCTATAAAAAACACTTACTCATTTCAAGGGTTTTCTTTATTTTTACTATTTTCTACATTGTAGAATAAGTGAAGACATCAAAACTATGAAATAACACATGGAATCATGTAGTAACCAAAAAAGTGTATATATTTTATATTTGAGATTCTTCAAATAGCCACCCTTTGCCTTGATGACAGCTTTGCACACTATTGAGATTCTCTCAACCAGCTTCATGAGGTAATCAGACCCTCCACTCAATACTTTGTTGAAGAACCTTTGGCAGCGATTACAGCCTCGAGTCTTCTTGGGTATGATGCAACAAGCTTGGCACATCTGTATTTGGGGAGTTTCTCCCATTCTTCTCTGCAGATCCTCTCAAGCTCTGTCAGGTTGGATGGGGAGCATCGCTGCACAGCTATTTTCAGGTCTTTCCAGAGATGTTCGATCGGGTTTTCAAGTCCGGGCTCTGGCTGGGCCACTCAAGGACATTCAGAGACTTGTCCCGAAGCCACTCCTGCGTTGTCTTGGCTGTGTGCTTAGGGTCGTGTTCCTGTTGGAAGGTGAACCTTCGCCCCAGTCTGAGGTCCTGAGCGCTCTGGAGCAGGTTTTCATCAAGGATCTCTCTGTACTTTGCTCCGTTCATCTTTTCCTCGACCCTGATTAGTCTCCCAGTCCCTGCCACTGAAAAATATCCCCACAGCATGATGCTGCCACCACGCTTCACCGTAGGGATGGTGCCAGGTTTCCTCCAGACGTGACGCTTGGCATTCCGGCCAAAGAGTTCAATCTTGGTTTCATCAGACCAGAGAATCTTGTTTCTTATGTTCAGAGTCCTTTAGGTGCCTTTTGGCAAACTCCAAGCGGGCTGTCACGTGCCTTTTACTGAGGAGTGGCTTCCGTCTGGCCACTCTACCATAAAGGCCTGATTGGTGGAGTGCTGCATAGAGGAACTCTGGAGCTCTGTCAGAGTGACCACCGGATTCTTGGTCACCTCCCCCGACTGCTCAGTTTGGCTGGGCGGCCAGCTCTAGGAAGAGCCTTGGTGGTTCCAAACTTCTTCCATTTAAGAATGATGGAGGCCACTGTGTTCTTCAGGACGTTCAATGCTGCAGACATTTTTTGGTACCCTACCCCAGATCTGTGCCTCCACACAATCCTGTCTCGGAGCTCTACTGAGAATTCCTTCGACCTCATGGCTTGGTTTTTGCTCTGACACACCTGTCTATATAAGGTTACACAGTTGACAGTGCTGCCTTATATAGACAGTTGTGTGCCTTTCCAAATCATGTCCAATCAATTGAATTTACCACAGGTGGACTCCAATCAAGTTGTAGAAACATCTCAAGGATGATCAATGGATACAGGATGGACCTGAGCTCAATGTCGAGTCTGATAGCAAAGGGTCTGAATACTTATGTAAATAATGTATTTCTGTTTTTTATTTTTATTACATTTGCAAAAATGTCTAAAAACCTGTTTTCGCTTTTTAATTATGGGGTATTGTGTGTAGATTGATGAGGACATTTTTAGAATAAGGCTGTAAGGTAACAAAATGTGGGAAAAGGAAAGGGGTCTGATTACTTTCCCGAATGCACTGTAATTGACAAAGTCAACGTTTGAATGCAGGAGGGTTGTATCTCAATTATGCAGAATTTTGATCTCTACAATTTCCCTGTTACACCTAGAGAGTTCGCTACAGTTCGAGTCAGACCTCACTTTCTTGAGATATCCTCGCTTAGTCTAGTAGGAAAAATGTGTTTCTCCTTGCTGCCTCAGTACAATAATAGATCTAATACTTGCTTTATTTCAAAGCAATATTGTATCTATTCGTTATGTCAACATTTACTGGAATACATTTGGTTATTTGCATTCTATTTCTATGTTTGGGCTGTAAAGAATGACGTCATTACGCCGTGCTTGGCGTGCGTGGGGAGTGTGTGAGAGAGAGCGAGAGAGACACAGATTTAACCCCTCAAACGCCGTGGCCAGTCGATTCAACAGATGCAAACAACGTTCATTTTACGGTACCTGATATGATCGACACTATACAGGAATATGTCAACCTAAATGATAAAATGCGGATGATATTAAATCGTTCGGGATCTAGCTCGCTAGCCAGTAGTAGCTGTGTTATCGTCTAGCTAACGTTCGTTTAAGTCGCAGTAACTGTTACCGAGGTGGAGTGGCTAGCTTGTCAGCTGGTGATGGTGAAACAGGAGGAGCGGTGTGAATGTAATACATTAATCATTAGCTAGCAAATGTAGCTAGCTGGCTAGATTATCACACTAGGTAGTCCTTCGCTATCAACTGTTCTGTTGTGAATGATCAATTACAACTGAGCTCTCTAGTCTAGTTAACGTTAGTTAGCTAGGTTTGCCATTCATTGCCATTATTGTCATCCAACGTGTCAATAAGTGCATTTTGGTCGTTTTGATCGACAAACTGTTGCTCAGCTAGCACAGCTATTGTTGACAAATCGCAAGGAAATGGTTTTGAGGAGCTGTTGTACATTTGGCCAAGTTTTAGTCTGGTTCCGACTTGGTTATGTGGTGCTGTTGTGGTTATGTGTAACCCACTTTCGGTGCGCACGGGCAGAAACTAAAACGGTGGTCCAAAAAGATGCAGAGTTTGATGTTACCTACAACGATACGGTTACGAGTGACAACCAAACCATCTATGCCTTCAATCACACCGTCTCCAGAAACAAGGTGAGTACATAGTTCAGGTCACAAATCCCACTTTGTTCTTCGATCCTGCTTTTGCACAAACCCCCACGGTATGGCGTTTGTTGCAGCCTAGTGCTAACACACCTGTTTCAACTAATCATGTTAGTACTAGGCTGCAATTAAACCTGCGCATCCGGTCCCCAGTACTAGGATTCAAGAACACTCAACTACTGTCTTGTTATGAGTAGCCTAATTTGGTTTTATAGTAAGATAGGATTGCGAAAAGTGATCAATACAAAACTTGAGTGTGCAGGTGTATGTTTGTGATGGGTGTGTGCGCGTATGTATTGTATGTTGTTTTACTTAGATACAGTGAGTTTCTCTAACCCTCTCTCCCTGCCCTGGCAGACGGAGGGGGTCCGTGTGACTGTGGACGTACTGTCGGAGGGGGCAGTGAGCAGTCCCATCCTGTTTGTGGTCAGACAGAAGCAGGCCGTGCTGTCCTTCCAGGTCCCCCTCATACTGCGTGGACTGTGAGTAGCCTACCCTGCTGGCACACCTGGGGTGCGTTCAGCAGGACACAATGTCATGGAACGTTCAGACCGAAGCATTATGATATGTAGAACAAACATGCATCTCTGACATGTAGAATAAGGACTCAAGTCGGCTCTAATCAAGACATTTCTATCTGCAACGTTCCACAATGTTGTGCCCTACTGAATGCAGCCCTGGCACATCCTGGTTCTGTCCCTGTATTATGTCACCACACCATTTTAATATGTCAATATCCATTTGAGATGCACCTGGGCATATTCATCTAGAGTGGAGAGGAAGTGTGATACATGGTTTGGTATTAAATTGTCAAGTTCAATCAAAGAAAACAACAGAAACCAACAGGCCATACAGTTGTGCAGCCTCGTCCTAGATGTTGTAGAGGTTTTGTTTCTCCTTGAGTGTGTTTTTGCTGTGTTTCATTATGTAGGCTAGATATATTGACTTAGTCGCGGGTTGAAGATACAATGAGCACCAAAAGTATTGGGACAGTGACACATTTTTGTTTGTTTTGGCTCTGTACTCCAGCACTTTGGATTTTAAATGATACAAGTGCAGACTGTCAGCTTTAATTTTAGGGTATTTTCAACCATACATAGTCCCCCCCCCCCATTTTAGGGGACCAAAAGTATTGGGACAAATTCACTTGTGTATCAAAGTAGTCAAAAGTTTAGTATTTGGTCCCATTATCCTAGCACGCAATGATTACATCAATTTCTATTGGGCACAAAATAATCTGAAACCAAAACAAACAGCAAATGGGGGAACTATGTACAGAAAGTGCCGTAATTTCGAAATGGTTCACCCAATGTGGATGAAAATACCCTCAAATTAAAGCTGACAGTCTGCACTTCAACCGCATAGTCCTTGTATCATTTCAAATCCAAAGTGCTGAAGTACAGAGCCAAAACAAAATGTCACGGTCCCAATACTTTTGGAGCTCACTGTATGATAACCATTACAGAGAGATATGCAGTAGAAGTACTGAATGGGTCAACTGAAGGGAGTTGTGGCAGGGCAAGAAGACATACAAAGAAAAATAACTGCAAATCCTCTATCTGGCGGTTAGGAGTATTGGGCCAGTAACCGAAAGGTTGCTGTTCGAATCCCCAAGCCGACATGGTAAAATCTGTCGTTCTGCCCCTGAGCAAGGTCATTAACCCTAATCGCTCCAGGGTTGCCGTCAATGGATGATCCCTGGCCTTGACCCCACTCTCTGAGGGTGTCTCAGGGGGAGTGGGATATGCAGTGAAACACGACTATATAAGCACCCCCTAATTATTATATGATGTAGCCTAGGTCTAAGTGTTTAGCCTGAATGCGGAGTCTACCTGTTGGATCAGTGTATCATTTAAAAAAAATTATACAGTATCCCAGGGTCTCCCAAACATACAGTATCCCAGGGTCTCCCAAACTTGGTCCTCGGGACACGAAGCGGTGCTCGTTTTGGTGTTTGCCCTAGCACTACACAGCTGATTTTAAATAATCAACTAATCATCAAGCTTTGATCATTTGAATTAGCTGTGTAGTGCTAGGGCAAAAACCAAAACGTGCCCCCCTTGGGGTCCCGAGGACCAAGTTTGGAAAACGCTACAGTAGCCTGTCTTTCATGGCTTAATATAATCCATGGACTTACCAGAACATCCATGTCAGGTGATAAAGCCATCTAGTTGAGAGTGAGTCATCGTTGAACCTTGAACTTTCACTTCCACATAAGCATAAAGCATAGGCCTAATTTCCCATAGACACTAGCCATAATTACAGTACTTGCTAGGTTGTTGGGGTTTGGGAAGTTGCAGACCGTGGGTATTTGTCATTTACACAATTTTTTTTGTTAACACAATTTGACAGGCCAATTCTCAGTTCCTTTTTCAGCAGTGGTTCTTCTTATCATAATTTCCCCACCATTGGTACTGTTATGAGCTGTCTGCAATGGTCATGGTTGTTTAGTTCAACCTTAAAATGGCTTAGGCTGCGTAATATGAAATGGCACCCTATTTTCCCTATTTTTACATTTTAGTCATTTAGCAGATGCTCTTATCCAGAGCAATTTACAGCAGCAATTAGGGTTAAGTGCCTTGCTCAAAGGCACATCGACAGATTTTTCACCTAGTCGGCTCGGGGATTAGAACCAGCGACCTTTCGGTTACTGGCACAACGCTCTTAACCACTAAGCGCTACGTAAGTGCTATATAATATATATATATATATATATATATATATATATATATATATATATATATATATATATATATATACACAGTGGGGAGAACAAGTATTTGATACACTGCCGATTTTGCAGGTTTTCCTACTTACAAAGCATGTAGAGGTCTGTAATTTTTATCATAGGTACACTTCAACTGTGAGAGATGGAATCTAAAACAAAAATCCAGAAAATCACATTGTATGATTTTTTAAGTAATTAATTTGCATTTTATTGCATGATATAAGTATTTGATCACCTACCAACCAGTAAGAATTCCGGCTCTCACAGACCTGTTAGTTTTTCTTTAAGAAGCCCTCCTGTTCTCCACTCATTACCTGTATTAACTGCACCTGTTTGAACTCGTTACCTGTATAAAAGACACCTGTCCACACACTCAATCAAACAGACTCCAACATCTCCACAATGGCCAAGACCAGAGAGCTGTGTAAGGACATCAGGGATAAAATTGTAGACCTGCACAAGGCTGGGATGGGCTACAGGACAATAGGCAAGCAGCTTGGTGAGAAGGCAACAACTGTTGGCGCAATTATTAGAAAATGGAAGAAGTTCAAGATGACGGTCAATCACCCTCGGTCTGGGGCTCCATGCAAGATCTCACCTTGTGGGGCATCAATGATCATGAGGAAGGTGAGGGATCAGCCCAGAACTACACGGCAGGACCTGGTCAATGACCTGAAGAGAGCTGGGACCACAGTCTCAAAGAAAACCATTAGTAACACACTACGCCGTCATGGATTAAAATCCTGCAGCGCACGCAAGGTCCCCCTGCTCAAGCCAGCGCATGTCCAGGCCCGTCTGAAGTTTGCCAATGACCATCTGGATGATCCAGAGGAGGAATGGGAGAAGGTCATGTGGTCTGATAAGACAAAAATATAGCTTTTTGGTCTAAACTCCACTCGCCGTGTTTGGAGGAAGAAGAAGGATGAGTACAACCCCAAGAACACCATCCCAACCGTTTCTGTACCAAATATTAAGTTCTGCTTTTCTGATGTATCAAATACTTATATCATGCAATAAAATGCAAATTAATTACTTAAAAATCATACAATGTGATTTTCTGGATTTTTGTTTTAGATTCCGTCTCTCACAGTTGAAGTGTACCTA
Source organism: Coregonus lavaretus (assembly GCF_964263955.1). Lineage (NCBI taxonomy): Eukaryota > Metazoa > Chordata > Actinopteri > Salmoniformes > Salmonidae > Coregonus > Coregonus lavaretus. The sequence goes on from NC_140017.1 coordinate 14,627,354, forward strand.
TGATAAAAATTACAGACCTCTACATGCTTTGTAAGTAGGAAAACCTGCAAAATCGGCAGTGTATCAAATACTTGTTCTCCCCACTGTACTTGTGTACAGTAGTGCAATTATGACACTACATAGGGATTAGGGTGCAATTTTGGACGTGACCTAGTCTAATACAGGCCTTTTATGTTCTATGAGCTCAAGTCTGTCATCATGATTTGTATATTGAGCTACCCTCTTGGCCAGGTCTCCCTTATAAAAGAGGTCTTCTGACCTCAATGGGACTTCCTGGATGAATAAAAATGGAAACAGAAATGAGTGGAGAAGTATCTCTTTGCCCCCCCCCCCCTCCTTGCCACAGGTACCAGAGGAAGTACCCCTATGCCCATGTGGGCCGAACGCTGTGCCAGCCCCCCACCCGCACCCTCACCGAGACCCAGTACTTCTTTGTGGACGTGTCCACCTTGTCCAGCTTGGGAACCCAGTACCAGCTGAGGATCAGCCGCGTGGACAGCTTCACCCTGCAGTGAGTCATCTTCATCAGGGATCATTACCATCATGCTAGCTAGCCGAGCGAATACGTGATATCTGATATCTGGTTGCGGAGCTGCATCACTTACACAGCCTCCCACAGCAGTACATATTCAATACTCTCAGTCATCATAGTGTATATCACTATCATGCTACTGCGCAGAGTTGGTCTAATTTGCATTGAATACTGCCTTCTTGCCTACACACAATCGTGACTGCCTATTTCTACAGCAGCATCACTCATAGATTAGAGATGGCGTACTGTATGTGTGACCTGACCTAATGTCTTCTTCATTACAGTACAGACAAAAAGTTCAGCTTCACTGCCTCACCATCCCAACCCCAGGTAAGAAACATAGTCACTCACACCCATACGCACACAGCATATTTCCCTTAAAACACTTCTACTGCACATGTGGCCATGAGAGGTGTGTGTGGGTGGAGAAGACGGTTGGGTACTACCTCCTTACAGTGCCTAAGTCTAAAGGCCAGGGCCAAGAAGGGGATTGAGATTAAAGAAGGAATGTGTGTGCGTGATCTGTTGAGGTGTTGCATAACAGAGATGTCGAGAAAATATATATTGTTACATCATACATTTTGTGTGTACACATGTTGTGCGTTTGATCCCTTTTTTAATTATAACTCTGTTTTTCTCTCTCAGTACTTCAAATATGTGTTCCCTGACGGAGTGGACACGGTCATCGTCAAGGTCAACTCTGAGATGACCTTCCCGTGCTCTGTCATGTCCATCCAGGACATACAGGTAAACTAACTTGACCAAACCTGTTCATTAGGCACCAGAGGTGGGACCAAGTCACTCTTATTCGAGTCACAAGCAAGTCTCAAGTCACAAGGTCCGAGTCTCAAGTCGAGTCCCAAGTAGAACAGGTCAAGTCCAAGTCGTGCATTCTAAGAGCGAATCGAGTGATACGTTTTCAAGTCAACTATTTATCGAGGCTACAGGACAGCCCTTTTCATTATTTAGTCTACAACACATTTTGATTAGCCTATGTAATTGTAAAATATGGACCTTGTAGCAGTCGTAAGGGCATGAAATCAGCGGAAGGCAAGGCAGGTTGAAGTGCTCAGTGTAGATGTATTTACAGGTCTTGGTGATCCAATGGTGAAAGTGCCATATCATACAAAATATACAAGTAGATTTACCAAATATACATGGGCAATAGCCCAAAAGAAATAGCCTCTGTATCAGGCTTATTAACCTGTCCTATCTGAATGGACACAGGTAGAGGGCAAGACTGTGCAGCCTCGCCTTGAGAAACCAAATCGAATCTGTCTAACAGGAGCTCAAACAGGTAGACCTGCATGAATAATATAAGCACTTGGACCCCAGGACCATACAATTACCCAATTGGCAATTACAACCAATAAACTGGTTCTACAATGTAGAAGGCAATTTCCACATCCATTGTTACATTGGTACATTCGTCTTAATCAGATTGAATGATTATTAATGATATTTCAACACCATGCATACATGGAACAATCATTTTATCTTATTCAACGTTCTGACTACAAAGCATGGAGCGCAGGTAACGTAGCCTATTTCTATGCTCACTGAGGCGCGCACAACCAGAATGAGAGAGACTAATGGTGCTTTCAAGACAACTGGGAACTCTGAAAAATATGAGGTCAAATCATGACATCAGTGATCTTCAGGTCTGAAAGTCGGAGCTCTAGAAAGAGGCCCGAGTTCCCGAGATGGAATTCTGAGTTGGATGACCGTTCAAAACGATTTTTCCCAGTCGGAGTTCGTTTTTTTCAGCGTTCCCAGTAGTCTTGAACGCGGCAATAGGAAGACACGGAACCCGTACAAAGGAAACCATATATTTAATTAAATAAACAGAACTTCTACCTCATGAGTCTTGTGAATGTTCATGGGCACAGTAAACATCACGCCACTCAGTGGGTAAGAAATGGTTGGCAAAATGAAAATGTATCGTAGTCCTATGAAACAGAAATGTGTATGTGTTGCAATAAACGGTACGGGTTTGGAATTATTTCAAATGATTTTAGTATTAGATGGAATATAGATTAACCACAGGGCCTATGCACGTGTGAAAGCAACAGCAAACATGTCAACAAGAGGAAAAAAGCACTTGCCACTGGCGGGAGTTTGGAGAGTGCAATTGAAGAGCCTCGCCAATGGTGCGTCTTCGCCACAGTAATAATTCATTTTAACAACAAATTCCAAATGCAAGCTTCATGAATAAATGATCAATTTCAAGCAATTGTTACATACCAAAAGACCAGTAAGCCTATGCTAGTCATTGTTACCCCATTGCTGATGAGCTTGCAAAGTAAACAGTTAATATTCTTGATCACCAAACAATTTTTGGAGCTGCATATTTATTTATTATGGCAATCCTCTTCCTACAGTTTGAGGTTTGCGCTGCACCCGATCCTATAGCTTGTACAGCAAATCAGCAATCAGTTTGCTAGCTCACCCAACCTGTGTTGATTGAGTTTGCTGGTCCAATCAGAGTGCAGAGTGTGCGTTTCACTAGCCAATCTGTTTTAGGTTTTTTTGCAAGGGCGATGCTGCAGGTACTGTCTCTGGCTGCGTGTGGAATAATCCACGTAGACTCTGTGCCACAAAATGAGTGACAGACAAAACATTACAAAACCTGGCCAGATAAATTCAAGTAATCAGTCTCAAGTCAAAGTTGAGTCCCGAGTCTTGAGGCTCCAAGTCAAGTCATTTTATTTTATATTGAGTCTCAAGTCATCATGTGACTCGAGTCCACAACTGTTAGACACCAATCGGAAGTAAGCAAACTGAAACAGGGACTGTTGAGAAACGCTAAAATAAACACTTGTTTTAGTTTTCTGTTGCAAAACTTTTTGCTATGGTGTACCCTAATGAATATGGCCATGACCTTAAGTCTACCTGCATCTACTGACCTCACATGACATCACCGAACTGTGGTCCCTCAGCCTATTGTCTCCAATGGCTAGCCTCCGATTCATCACACAAGGACAGTGTTGAGTTCATTCTGAGCACCCCAGCAACCACTGACTAAACAGCTGCGAATTAACTTGTGAAATGCACTTGTTTTACCCTAAAGCAGCTTGAAGCTGTGAAAGAGAGGTGTTACTAAAACGCAATGTAAAGCTCTGTCTGGTGTGTAATCAGCTCACACTAGGGGGAGGGGGGTTCTCTGAAATATAGGCCAATCTAGAAATCTGCATTCTACACACTTGATGGGGAGTGCAGAGGTGCCTGTTGCCGTGGCAACCACATTAGCCCTGGCTGCACCTGTTCTTCACTCAGGCAGACACACGCATACAGACAGACACTCGTTCCTCTCTGATTGCGAAATTCTGTGTTCTACCTTCTCAACAGTGCCCAGTGTATGACTTGGATAACAACGTGGCCTTCATTGGCATGTATCAAACCATGACCAAGACAGCTGCCATCACTGTCCAGGTAAAATACACACAAACACACACACTGGAGAGATCAGGTAATTGTTCAATAAATACATTTTTACAACTCACTTGCCACAATGGACAACCATTGAATCTACTCTCTCTCTCTCTCTCTCGTTCCCCCTCTCCCCTTTTCTTCTCTCGTGGCTCTCAGAGGAAGGACTTCCCTAGTAACAGTTTCTATGTGGTGGTGGTGGTGAAGACTGAGGACGAGGCATGTGGGGGTCCCCTGCGCTTCTACCCCCTCCGTCCAGATGAGCTCACCGATGCCGGCAACCGCAGTAAAACTCTGGACGTGGTCGTCTCACCTGCTATCAACTGTGAGTCACTCAGCCAGGCAGGCCAAAGGACTTCAGCGCCATCAAACAGTACATCAATGTAGCAGAGAGAAATGTTAATGTCGGACTCTCTTTCTATTCATCTCTGTTTCTCTCTAACACCTTCTCTCTCTTTCGCTCTCTCTCTCGTCCTCTCTCTCTTGCTCTCTCTTCCGCTCTCCTTTCTCGGTCTTCCTCTCTCTATCCCTGTCTCTCTCCCCCTCTCGCTCTCCCTCTCTATCCCCCTCTCTCCGTCTCAGCGGATGTGTACGTGATGGGCATGCTATTCTGCCTGAGCATCTTCCTGTCCTTCTACCTGCTCACCTTCCTGGTGGCTTGTGTGGAGAACAAGAGGTCTGTTGATCGCTTCACTGTCAAATACAGTAAGTACATTATTTCATACACTGTCATATAGAGGCTTTGGAACTCAAGTGTGTCTCTCTGGGTCTTTTCTCTGGTCAGGATGCACAGGAGGAGGGAGGGGCTTCTGAACCCAGTGGTCATGTCGCCCACGGAGACAGGTATCCCAGCAACCCACTACAATGGCACATTCCAGAAGGGTGTACAGGGGAGAGAACTATCTCTGTAACTCCGTATTTAAGATTGAAAATGTGTTTAAGATGGATGCGTACCATTAACAGTTGCCCCATCAGATGAAGGATTACTGATCTATTTCTCTAGGTTTTATATTTGAATTTGTCGATTTTGCTTTCTCCCCATGCTAATCTTTGGCTCAGCCTCTCTACTGGGTAAGAATGGAGTTGGAGTAGTGAGATATTGCCTGTGACTGAGCTTCTCGCACAGTTTCACTCTACTTATTACCCTTCGTGCACGCTATATACATTATTACACCCATCTCAGTCATTATCACCAGTATGATGTCATCCAGTGGAGGGATGACAGCTTATCATCTGGGTGGATGAGGAATCATCATCATCATGCATGTCTAATGAATGACCTGCACCACTGTTGGGGTCAATTCAAATTCAGGAAGTGATTTCATTTTAAAATATGGAAAAACATTTGAAATATATATGTTCTCCTTCTCAGTTTGAGAAGTCATTGAAAATACAAGCCCCTTTTTCAATTATTGATTTTGAATTTCAGTTTACTTCCTGAGTTGCCTGACTTCACAGCATTGTCCAGTGCATGGATTGGATGGTCATGCATTGGATGATATGATGGTTACGGTGGTTTGGTTCCAATGGGAGTCTGACTGAAAAGGACTTCTGTTTCAATAGTCACTCCTTATCTCCCATTGGACTCACACCCTAGGGTACTGATTAGCACCCTTGCATTAACCCTTGCCTCACTTTTCAACCTTGCCTCTGAACCCACAGGGCATGGTGTGGCCTCTAACTAACCATTCATCTAGATGCTGTGGTAGTGTGTAGACTACTAACTGCTATGGTGTCATGTGTTTTGTGTGTGTGTGTGTGTGTGTGTGTTTGTTTGACATTATCTCTACCTGTTACCACAGGAAAACCAGGTGTGACTCCAGTCTCCCCCTATGGATACGGTTGCTTTGGTGAGTGAGTGTATGCTCATTTACTTCACAAGTGTGACGATGTTTGAAATGTTTTGAATGAAAATATTGTCAATCAATGTAGCTAACTGAGGATGACAGGGATTCCACTGTTGTAGTTCTGTTGTCTCATTGCTTTGTTTCTGCACATGGTTTTCCTCGTGAATGTGCATTCATTCCCTACTTCCCACAAATCTAAAAGCATTGGATTGGGGGAGTCATGGACTAGTTGCACTTTTCACCATATTTCTTTTACCAGTAATTTCCTTTCAAATCAGTGAAGGGAAGTGAACAAGCACACACTTTGGGAGGAAGGAGAGATAATTGGGACATAGCCAAAGTGAATACTTACACCACTTCAAGCACTCTTTAATGTTGTTTCCCTCTGGTATTGTTTCTACAGCGGACAACGCCAGCACGTTGAGCTCAGAGGCCATCACAGACAGCATAGCATCAGATGCCAACTACGGATACATGGGTATGGAGCAGAATGACCAAATACAGATGCATATTTACACACACACACACACACTTATACTGTACACACACCGATGTGCAAATACACACAATGGGTCAACATGGCACAAAATCCGTCTTCAAGTTATGTTGCACAGCATTTCACCACCAAACTGGCCCTTGATTGGAGGGCTGCAGAGTGCTCTTGTTTCTTATTGGTTTATCTGTGTTTGTTTATCAGGACAGGAGACTTTGAAACGCAGACCATTCCTAACTGCCATCCACCACGTAGCCATCTGCATTGGTGACACTCACTGCCTTAATCAGCCAGCCAATTGCATCCCTTCACTGTATGAATCGGCACCATGTCAATCACTTTGGAATGTGTTCAAGATCTATACGCCTTTTGATGTAATTTAATGCTCTGATGACCACAGATGGAGACCTCAACCAAAACGATCACATATGGTCAACAATCATGTTTGACTGTATGCGGAGATAATGATGGAATGTTGAGGATGATTTCAATGATACATTTTGCAATTATCAGGAATGCGTCATTGGGCAGAATCACCAAAAAAAATCTAAGCCGTAAAACATAAAAACTATAAAATCGAGAAATATAACCCTCAGTCACTGACAAACTTAGTTACTGTTTCCTCTCTCTCTCTCTCTCTCTCTCTCTCTCTCTCTCTCTCTCTCTCTCTCTCTCTCTCTCTCTCTCTCTCTCTCTCTCTCTCTCTCTCTCCGTCTCTCAGAGCGTTCGTTGGAGAGTGTTACGGGTCGTAGTCGTCAGGAGTCTCTGAGCTCAGTAGAGGAGGATGACTATGACACGTTGGCCGACATCGACTCGGACAAGAACATCGTCCGCACCAAGGTCTGGCCCGTCCCCCCTCTACCTCTCCTCCCCTGTGCATCACTCAATATTATACTCATCTTCTGTTGTTTTTGTTTACTTTTTCCCTCCCAATGAAACTCTTGTGGTCGCTTGTCCTTTTGCAGAAGTACCTGTGTGTGTCGGACCTCGCTCGCAAGGACAAGAGGGTTCTGAGTAAAAAGTACCAGATCTACTTCTGGTGAGTGGGACGGAGAGTTACCTCAAAACCTGTACATCAATGCTGGGGCTATAACCCTATGGCACCCTCCACTCTATCAGTACTCTAGTCAAATGCATGATAACAAATCAAATCAAAATGTATTTGTCACATACATGTGTTTAGCAGATGTTATAGCGGGTGTAGCGAAATGCTTGTGCTTCTAGCTCCGGCAGTGCAGTAATATCTAACAAGTAATATCTAACAATTTCACAACAATTAGCTTGTGATCAGTTGCTATTTGGATAGGGAAGTAAGTTTGTTTTGTATCAGTCAGAGTGTATAGGAATTGTACAACTATCCGTGTCATGGCGGTTAATGTCAGTGTTCCTCTCATCAGGAATATTGCCACCATAGGTGTGTTCTACGCCCTCCCTGTCATCCAGCTGGTCATCACTTATCAAACGGTACTGTGTGCTACCCTCACTCACACTCCAACTGCAGATTTACTACATTATTACAGAGTTATAACGAGTGCATTTGTAGTGTGTAAAGGAATTGCCTTCGAGTGAGTAGATATGACTGTAGAATCCACACATGGTGGGTAGTGTGTTGTTGTTGATATGTTCCTCTCTCCTCCAGGTTGTCAACGTGACAGGAAATCAGGACATCTGCTACTACAACTTCCTGTGTGCACACCCCCTGGGGAATCTGAGGTGTGTGTGTGTGTGTAATAACGGAAAACGCCTATGGCTGTGCATGTAATGTATGACTTGTATCATTCATGACATTCCTTCTCTACCCTCTGGTGTGCAGTGCCTTCAACAACATACTGAGTAACCTTGGTTACGTGATGCTGGGCCTCCTCTTCCTGCTCATCGTGCTGCAGAGAGACATCATCCACAGCAGAGCGCTGGACCACAACGACCTCAACGCACTGGTGAGAGATCAAACTGCAATGGTGCTTTTGTTTTTATATATTTTGGGGGGTATTTTGTAGTTGTCTTTTATTGACAGGTGTAGATTAGAGTATGTGACGGGTAGAACTATGACAGGGATACAGTACAGAGGAACTGGGGGATCGAACCGCTGCCTCCAGGGGCAATATGTGGTCCAGGGGTGGCAGCACAACCTCTAAACCAACCCCTGGCACAGATAGTGTGTTATAGCAGTGGGATGCACAATGGAACATGAAATGCACACATATTGGTATTTCCATGTATGGAATTCATATCACCACCCATGATGTTGAAATTAGGGTTTTGTCCAAATGATATTTCCTACAGACTATGGAATGTTCCATACCAGTAAGCAGGTTTCCATCCAAACTTTTTATGCGAGTAAAGTACATTTCACGACATGCCTGATGGAAACAGCAAATTTGTCGGTAAACTTTCCAAATGTCGACGAAACTAAATATGCTAGACAAGGTGGGTTTTATGGGGGTTTTGTGTAGGTCAAATTAATTATGTAAGAAATTTTGGTGGAAATGCCTTTTATGAGCAAATATTGATAAAATAACCATCATATCAAAGTAAACTTGGAGTCATGCAATGATATGTTGTGTGGTCCTCCCACTATGATTAGGGAAAGCATGCGGCTTATTAGGCTACAGATTAAATAAGTTATGATGAATTTCACAGGGTTTTGATGAGCTTGAGGCTCCTTTCCAATAACTATCTTATTCTGGTGATATGATGATTGATGTTAGGCTGTAAAAATAAAAAAAAGTAAAATTTCTCGCTCTTTTGTCGATAAAATCTCATGTAGGCTATGCCCGCACTGTATCTGCCAGCTGTTGGCTAGAGTGCTCGTGCCAAGACCATAGTGGGCACATTCCCTATATAAAGGAACAATTTTAGTGACAAAACCATCAGTAGAGTTGAAAATGTGATGGAAACCCATTTAACTTGTCAAATTTAACCGCAAAAGTTATTTTTATGTGTACTGCATCATCAAAGAAAAAATGTATGGCCACAACTCTGGTATGCTCCCAGGGTGATTTAATCAGACGCACGATAAAGACAACGTTTCCATCTGAGTTGGCTCTTCGTCAGGTCATACACCACTGTGAAACACACCTACTTAAATACAGTGGGGGAAAAAAGTATTTAGTCAGCCACCAATTGTGCAAGTTCTCCCACTTAAAAAGATGAGAGAGGCTTGTAATTTTCATCATAGGTACACGTCAACTATGACAGACAAAATGAGAAAAAAAATCCAGAAAATCACATTGTAGGATTCTTTATGAATTTATTTGCAAATTATGGTGGAAAATAAGTATTTGGTCAATAACAAAAGTTTCTCAATACTTTGTTATATACCCTTTGTTGGCAATGACACAGGTCAAACGTTTTCTGTAAGTCTTCACAAGGTTTTCACACACTGTTGCTGGTATTTTGGCCCATTCCTCCATGCAGATCTCCTCTAGAGCAGTGATGTTTTGGGGCTGTCGCTGGGCAACACGGACTTTCAACTCCCTCCAAAGATTTTCTATGGGGTTGAGATCTGGAGACTGGCTAGGCCACTCCAGGACCTTGAAATGCTTCTTACGAAGCCACTCCTTTGTTGCCCGGGCGGTGTGTTTGGGATCATTGTCATGCTGAAAGACCCAGCCACGTTTCATCTTCAATGCCCTTGCTGATGGAAGGAGGTTTTCACTCAAAATCTCACGATACATGGCCCCATTCATTCTTTCCTTTACACGGATCAGTCGTCCTGGTCCCTTTGCAGAAAAACAGCCCCAAAGCATGATGTTTCCACCCCCAAAGCATGATGTTTCCACCCCCATGCTTCACAGTAGGTATAGTGTTCTTTGGATGCAACTCAGCATTCTTTGTCCTCCAAACACGACGACTTGAGTTTTTACCAAAAAGTTATATTTTGGTTTCATCTGACCATATGACATTCTCCCAATCCTCTTCTGGATCATCCAAATGCACTCTAGCAAACTTCAGACGGGCCTGGACATGTACTGGCTTAAGCAGGGGGAGACGTCTGGCACTGCAGGATTTGAGTCCCTGGCGGCGTAGTGTGTTACTGATGGTAGGCTTTGTTACTTTGGTCCCAGCTCTCTGCAGGTCATTCACTAGGTCCCACCGTGTGGTTTTGGGATTTTTGCTCACCGTTCTTGTGATCATTTTGACCTCACGGGGTGAGATCTTGCGTGGAGCCCCAGATCGAGGGAGATTATCAGTGGTCTTGTATGTCTTCCATTTCCTAATAATTGCTCCCACAGTTGATTTCTTAAAACCAAGCTGCTTACCTATTGCAGATTCAGTCTTCCCAGCCTGGTGCAGGTCTACAATTTTGTTTCTGGTGTCCTTTGACAGCACTTTGGTCTTGGCCATAGTGGAGTTTGGAGTGTGACTGTTTGAGGTTGTGGACAGGTGTCTTTTATACTGATAACCCGTTCAAACAGGTGCCATTAATACAGGTAACGAGTGGAGGACAGAGGAGCCTCTTAAAGAAGAAGTTACAGGTCTGTGAGAGCCAGAAATCTTGCTTGTTTGTAGGTGACCAAATACTTATTTTCCACCATAATTTGCAAATAAATTCATAAAAAATCCTACAATGTGATTTTCTGGATTTTTTTTCCTCATTTTGTCTGTCATAGTTGACGTGTACCTATGATGAAAATTACAGGCCTCTCTCATCTTTTTAAGTGGGAGAACTTGCACAATTGGTGGCTGACTAAATACTTTTTTTCCCCACTGTAACCTCTAGAGGCATAAACATTGGATATGCATATTGTTCTCTTTTCACTACATCATCACACAGTCTTTTATCCAATGTTGGTGGGAAAATGTGCATATTTTTTTATGCGGATTTTAGAATATTTGCATGAAAATCTGTCGCCAATTGGATGGAAATCTAGCTAGTGACTGACAATTATATAATTTCGAGCCTCTGTCTCTCCCTCCCTGCCGGCCTCCAGGAGTGTGGCATCCCTAAGCACTTTGGGCTTTTCTACGCCATGGGCACAGCTCTGATGATGGAGGGGCTGCTGAGTGCCTGCTACCACGTCTGCCCCAACTACACCAACTTCCAGTTCGGTAAGACTGAGAGACTAATGTCATGGTTGGATAATTGGGAGATCCTGAAGATACTGTAAAACAAATCCTCAATAGATGGGACTCACAATCAGCCTAAGTCCCAGATCGGTTCATGTTGTCTTGCCAACTGCATTGCTGTGACTGCAAGATGGCACAAACAGATCTGGGACTCGGGCTACTTCACAATAACTGTACTGTAAGATATTCTGTATTGTAAGAAATGTCATTAATGTCACCCTTTCCTCCTCTGTCTCCCTGTCTGTCAGACACCTCCTTCATGTATATGATAGCTGGGCTCTGTGTGCTAAAGCTATACCAGAAGAGACACCCAGATATCAATGCCAGCGCTTACACTGCCTACGCCTGTCTGGCTGCTGTCATCTTCTTCTCTGTGCTAGGAGTGGTGAGTGACTAGGGGCATGGACACTGGCAGAGGCAGACAGACAGAGACAGACAGGTAGAGAGAGGCAGAGACAGACAGGTAGAGAGAGGCAGAGACAGACAGGTAGAGAGAGGCAGAGACAGACAGGTAGAGACAGACAGAGACAGACAGAGAGAGGCAGAGACAGACAGACAGAGAGAGGCAGAGACAGACAGACAGAGACAGGCAGAGAGAGACAGACAGGCAGAGAGAGGCAGGCAGGCAGAGAGAGGCAGGCAGGCAGAGAGAGGCAGAGACAGGCAGACACACAAAACACCCAACAGTAGACTTTCTGCAAGTGTGAAATTCCTGATGTATCCTGATGATGGAGGTGTGTGTGTGTCTACCTGTGTGTGTTGTGTCCAGGTGTTTGGGAAGGGCAACATGGTGTTCTGGATCGTCTTCTCTGTCATCCACATCCTGGCCACCATGCTGCTCAGCACCCAGCTCTACTACATGGGCCGCTGGAGACTGGGTAAGGAGTCAATCAATCAATCACATTTATTTATTTGTTATTTTTAAAAGCCCTTTTTACATTAGCAGTTGTCACAAAGTGCTTTACAGATACCCAGCCCAAAACCCCAAAGAGCAAGCAATGCAGAGGCAGAAGCACAGTGGCTAGGAAAAACGACCTAGAAGGCAGGAACCTAGGAAGAAACCTAGGAGTAAGGGCTAGTAACATTACAGGGGCTAAGGACAGGTGTCAGTCTATTTGTTTGTGTTTCAGATTCTGGCATCCTGCGCAGGATTGTGTATGTGATCTACACCGACTGTATCCGCCAGTGCAGTGGCCCCATGTATATTGTGAGTATACATCAGGGGAGAACTACTGCCCCCTCTCATTGAAGACCCGGAAGTTCAAGGCCGACCGCGTTACTGCAAGCATTGTTTGCATAAAACACGATCCTCCATTATAGTGAATGGAAAAATGGCAATCTTCGTGGTCAATCTTTGTGTAACTAAATACAAATGTTTTGAAGACAATCATGGTACCAATAATTGCTTCTAATGAACCAGATGTACAGTATGTCCTTGAACCGATTTTATTTTTAAATCACACACAGAAGAAGTTTAATTTAGTTTCTAATGGCAGCCTTCTGTAGCCCGGTTGGCCTTCAACTTGAGTTACTCCGTGAGAGGGGGCAGCACTGAGCTAGGCTGCAACGTCACTTCCTAGAGTAGCTCAAACTGCGCATCTTATGTCTCCATGAGACGCCATCTTAACCGACTTAATTTGGCTTCAATACACTATTGAGTCATCACATAGGAATTAATGGTGTCACGTGATCGATGGCTTTGTCCATTCATATATACGTTCAAGTAAACATTTCTCGCTCTCTCTCGCTCTGTGTTAGGACCGAATGGTTCTGCTGGTGATGGGAAACATAGTGAACTGGTCTCTGTGAGTATTTCCTTCATTCACTCACGATCTTATTCAGACTGGACTGCCTTTACTGCAGTGTTCTTTATATGTGACACATTTTTTGATTATTTTGTTTTCGGTCAGGTTTGCAAGGTACAATACAGATCTGAAATCTTAATTTGATCACTCAAATTGCATTAGGGTTTAAAGTGCATTAGGGTTTAAAAAGGCTTCTTAAGTTTGTAATTTCCACTTTAAAATGTCAGACTTGATTTGCCTTAACGAAAAATGTATCAAACCCTACAAAAATGTCCATTAATTATAATCCACATAATAATTCACATTTCCTGTTGCTGAAGGATTTTTTTCCTGCTGTGAGAAACGGGGTCAAATTAAGATGGCAGATCTGTACATTGTTTGACATCATCATACAGTGTTCTTTATCAAAGGTCTTTCATACCTACTTTAAGTGATGAATGTATGTCCCATTCTGTCAATGTGATTTATTGCAAGGTATCCATTTGCTCTGTAGAATAGTCATTACACACCCACATCTGTGGGTGGAGACTTTAGTAGAGTAGACAACTCATCACTGTTGTGTTCTGTCTGTCCAGAGCTGCCTATGGGTTACTAAAGACGCCCAATGACTTTGCCTCTTACCTGCTGGCCATCGCCATCTGCAACCTGCTACTCTACTTTGCCTTTTACATCATCATGAAGGTGTGCGTGCTGGGGGAGCGTACCGGGGGCCTTCAGATGCGGCTTGTGGGCGTCCTAGAGCAAACTGGAGAACGCCTTCGTGAGAGTCATAATACGTTCGGACGCTACAGACGTTTGTTAGAATACCTATTTTTTGGGATGTCTTGTGGTCTGACAAACACCGCTCTAGCTTTGCCACCTTTCACCGCAGATGCGGAAGGGCGATATTGGTGGATGCGGCGGATTGAGACACAGCCCATGCAAACGATGTCTCTAGCTTAAACAGATGGATTTTGATGGGGATTTTGTTATGTTAATTAGAAATTGTAGGCTAAGGGTTAAAAAATGTATAATAAATATTATCTTAACTAACTTCTACAAAATAAAGATCTGTCAATCAGTGTGATTCAGAGGCAGACAAGAAGCCCATCTCTGTAGCTCCAACACCCTCAGAATAGCTTCCAGTTTCCTCCATCGCCTCATCATCAAAGAGCCACTGCTCGTCACTCCTCCCACACCAAAGCCTTAGTCCTCTCATGGTGTATGATGTTCAGGGTCTCTCTCACTGTCACTCTGTAAAAGAGAAAACAGCGCCTCACCTCCCTGTACAAGTCGACCAGACGGCTCTGCTCCTGCTCAGGCAGGTGCTAGCTGTTCTCAAGGACCATGGCCATGTGTCTGAGCTGGTTTGTCCAGTACTGCCCGCACTGCCACAGCCCCAGGCCGCCCACCTCCACATGTGCCATCCATGGTACAGCCTGGACAAATTGATGGTTATAGTCGCTCATTATTGAGAAATTGATCAATCTTCGAAAGCAGGAGCAAGTCACACTTCTAGTCTTGAGGTTGCTGCCACCAAAACTGAGTTCCAAATCAACATTGGCACCTAACACCCAAACAGTCTCAATTCGAAACATTCCACTATAGTTGCTCTATTCAATTGTTGAAAAATGTCAATGTGTTTTTATGATTTAGAATCACCATGGGAATGAAAGATGATTTTAAATCATCAATGATTCTGACTCTTAGCAACAGACATTCTAAATTCAAACATTCTACCAAATGTGCTTTGTTTGATTGTTGACGTATTCTAACAGTATTGTATATAGAAAGTGCACATCTGACACATGAAACAACAGAACATGTTATGGGTGTACAATAACAGATTGTTGTGTTTCTGTGAATGTGTGTGTAGCTCCGCAGTGGTGAGAGAATCCAGTGCATGGCCATGGTGTGTATCCTCTTCACGGCCGTAGTGTGGGGCTTCGCTCTCTTCTTCTTCTTCCAGGGCCTCAGCACCTGGCAGGTCAGCATCACACACACCTACTACACACACACACACACACACAGACTATGACCTTACAGCTCAGGGGCTTCCACCACACGAGGAGAGGTTTGGGAACCCATGCCCTATGGGACTCATGGTATCTGTAGTACCACACTTGAAAACATCACATGCTCACACACTACATGTTTACACATCAGAGTTCATGGTCACATAACCCCAACATTCAAACGTCACTGTGGCGTTGACGGCTTTGTCCCCTCTCCCCCGCCGTAGAAAACCCCAGCCGAGTCCCGGGAACACAACCGTGATTGCATCGTGCTCTCCTTCTTCGACGACCACGACATCTGGCACTTCCTGTCTTCCATTGCCATGTTTGGTTCCTTCCTGGTGAGTTTGTATTTGTGTGTGTGTGCACGCCTCTGGGGAGGACCATGTGACACTCATTTCATAGTATTATAAAATGGAGGGGAATACACAGATTTCGCACCATGGTTATTGCACACGTCATTCAGTAATAGGAAATCATGAGTGGCTGAGCATTGATGAAGACCTCACATTCCTGAACCATACATACCCAGATAGTAACATCTCAGATAGTGACTGACTCCTTTGCTTTCTGACAGGTTCTCCTCACCATGGACGATGACTTGGACAATGTCCAGAGAGACAAGATTTTCGTCTTCTGAGAAAGCAACTCTCTGGCTCCGCCTTAATGTTTCTCGCTGGCCAATAGTGACACAGTGGCAACTGAGACACCCAATGGCCTGTCTCCCTGACTGCAGGCGGGCTGGGCATCTCTCAGCCAATCAAAGAGCTGGGGAAGGACGGTGCGCCGTCCCCCGAGTTGGAATCTGTATGGACACTCGGCGTGCCAATCAATGAGTCTGGTTCACCAGGACATGCTGACATTTCGCCTTGCTGCCATCCAATATTACTGTGGTCGTTGTTTTCTTATTGCGGATAAAGATAATGTTAACAGTTCGAATTTATTTTATATTGCATCATTATTGACCTGCAACTCCATCAATGCATTTAAACATGTATAGACTGTGTGTGCCTGTGTATATATGATTGAGCATAAGTGTGTGTGTGTGTGTGTGTGTGTGTGTGGGAACACACTCCATGTCCAGTCTGTCTGTGGCCTTAAATGTTCTAATCATGTGCGTGGTCTGTATGTATGTATTTCTATGGCTCAGTCGGATACTGTACGCCGGATGGGAATGGATCTGTCCCTGAGCGATAAATGATTGTATTTTAATTACTAACTACGTCCTTAGCTGGTGAGGAAAATATATTTTGCACTGTAGGATAGGAACTTGGGACTATGTGATGGAACGGTTACTGAATAAAGTTTGTCCACGATGATAAAGGTGTATTCCTTAGTATAATCTGTCTCTAGGTTTTGCATTTGAAGTTACTGACAAGCAGGATATCCAGACTTGTAAGGACCTGGGTTGTGTTCATTAGGCACCAAATGGAAAATAATTGACAATCAGGGAGGGACTACCTGAACTCCAAGAAATTCAAATTTTTGTTGCAAAAAGTTAACTTTCTGTTGGGTGTCCCAATGAATACCACTCTGGTGATTACTTTGTAATGCAGACAAATGAAATACTGAAAAGCTGTAGCGTGAAAAAGAATGAAAGCTTGACATGAGCATTACGAATATACACTACTTTACATTTATTCAAATATTTTGTATAAAAATACTGTAAAAATTCCACAGCAATCTGCACAGTAAACACACTGTCTCTCTTACCAGAATTTCATACAGATTGAATGCTTAACAAGTCATTGTCTTGCCCTTGTAGTGGTTATTATGGTATGGCTTGAACTTCTCATACAGTGGAATTAGTGATACAACATCTCTTATACAACCTGATACCATGACAATGATCTTTAGTCACTTATCACCTCACATCAGATATGAGGCTTAAATGTAAGATATCAACAGTATCTCACTCATAAACCTCAAGATGTCTCCTAATAAAGTGAAGCACCTACTGTATATGTAACAACTCTGCATTATGCTTTTGAAACATTTAAAGAGCTAGAGGCAAGAAATTGGGAAACAAACTGATTTGTTGACTACCGGGCTATTGTCTCCATACTCCCAAGCTATTCACCCTTGCATGCCAATGGAATGAAATTACAGAGACCACTGAAACAGCCCTAGTGTCCTCTCACTCTTCTGTCACACAATCACAGCTAAACCTGAGGACGAGGAGTTCACCAGAGGAGAGTGTCTTAAAAATGTTTCTTACAGTAATCTGATATGTAAATCTAGCTCTGGTCCAGGGCGTTAGTGCGTTCCTTTGGTCCACACATAGTCGAGGGGGGTTCCTCTAGTAACGTCCTGGACCAGAGCTAGAGGGATCCCTGCATTACTCAAAGTGAATTTTAAAAACCCATCTGTCCTTAGGCCTTTTTCAGTAACAGTACATCTTTATCGGCTTGTGTTGATCCTTGCTCTGTATGTAACTTCACCCCCCCCCCCCCCCCCCCCCCCTTTAGTAATGGTACACTTTAATCTGGTTGTTGTCATCCAGGCTCAGCTGGACCAATCCACTCATAGTTGGAGGGGTCCGATAACGCGTGAACAGAGGTCTGATGAAAGCCTCTTAAGGAAATGTACAAGACTGAACCAAGCTCCATTATAAGTTGTGCAATGTGGTGTGTGTGAGCATGTTTACAGAAGGATACACACTGGGGTCTTTCCTGCGCGTCTCCAGCCATCTCTTGTTGCCGTCTATCAGACTCTGTAGCCTCTGGCCATCCATCTCCACTGACTTAGGTTGCATGGAGGACAGACTACGAGCCTGCTCACTAACACACACAAACACACATGTCTTTACTACCTTCATTCAACAAGATAGACTACTGTGAAAGGGATGAGTGACAGTTGAGATTTTATTTTTAAAGAGGTGTTTCCATCATTTTAATGTTTGGTTATTTTCATATTTACCTTGCAGGACTGTACCCTGAATAAAGCGCATTGGTCCTCAAGGAACTGGTGGCTATGGGTTCAATAGCAGCCCCTATGGAAGAAGGGACAAAGAAGTGACCAACAACTCACCCTACCTGAAACTACACAGACAACACTGAACAGAGAGTTCTTCAGACCACAGAATTAAATAAAACGCATATTTAATATAACATATTTATATATGATATTGTATCTCTTTGGTTCAGATGTACCAGGGAAGAGCTTGGCCCAGCGGCTGTTGAGCAGGTTCTCAGAACTCAGTGGCTGGGTGGAGGTGCTGTGGAGGGGCCCAGACAGAGGCATGGAGAGCTGTGAAAGAGGCATTGAGGTGGGGGTGCGGGGCTGGGAGAGGGGCAGAGGTAGGGGGAGAGGCTGGTAAGGGGTCTGGCGTTGGGTCAGGGAGCCCAGGGCACCCAGGACTGTGTTGAGCTGGCCAGAGATGTGCTGAAGCGACTCGGCTAAGTGCTGCACCTTAGCTGGCACTGTGGGCTCCCCACCTGGAGAGGAGAAATAGAGAGGGAAAGAGAAAGGAAGAGAGAGCGCAAGAGAGAAAGGGAGCGAATGTCAGAAAACGAGAAGAAATAGGGAGAAAAGCAAGTGATGAGGTGTGAAAGAGAGGAAGGAAGGAAGGAAGGAAGGAAGGAAGGAAGGAAGGAAGGAAGGAAGGAAGGAAGGAAGGAAGGAAAGAGTGGGCGAAAGGGAAAAAAAGGAGGAACAATGAAGGGGGAGAGAGACTATGATAAGGATATGGCAGAAGAGGAGTACAGGCCTTCCTGTTATGAGTGTGTAAGGAATGAATATTCCCGTATGTCTGTCTCTCTCACCTGGGCCATCATGCCCGTTGCTGACGCTGGTCATATCTGATTCAGTCACATCAAAGGTCAACTTCCTATCAGCCGCTAGTCTGTCCTGGTCATCATAGTAGTGATGATGGGAGACCTGGGCAAGGGAAAGCAAGAGAAAAAACAAACTCCATACTTTTGTACTTCCCTTTCCAACACTAACACTTGTCTTCTCTTACTATCACTGATTTAGCTGATAACTGCTTTATTGAGGAACGTTTTACTTACAATGATTGTCTTAGCTATCTACCTTAAGTTGAATGCACTGACTGCAACTCGCTCTGCACCCCCTTCTTCCCTGACAACAGCCTCAATTCATTGGGGCATGGACTCTACAAGGTGTCGAAAGCGTTCTACAGGGATGCTGACCCATGTTGACTCCAATGCTTCCCACAGTTGTGTCAAGTTGGCTGGATGTCCTTTGGGTGGTGAACCATTCTTGATACACACGGGAAACTGTTAAGTGTGAAAAACCCAGCAGCGTTGCAGTTCTTGACACACTCAAACCGGTGCGCCTGGCACCTACTACCATAACCCATTCAAAGGCACTTAAATATTTTGTCTTGCCCATTCACCCTCTTAATGGCACACATACACAATCCATGTCTCAAATGTCTCAAGGCTTAAAAATCCTTCTTTAACCTGTCTCCTCCCCTTCATCTACACTGATTGAAGTGGATTTAACAAGTGACATCAATAAGGGATAATGTCATGGAAAGACGTTTTGTCCACTCAGTGTATAGTGTGTTGTTTATTAGCAATCTATTCCAGTATGTATAACGTTATGTGCATGGTATATACAGTTGAAGTCGGAAGTTTACATACACTTAGGTTGGAGTCATTAAAACTCGTTTTTCAACCACTCCACACATTTCTTGTTAACAAACTATAGTTTTGGCAAGTCGGTTAGGACATCTACTTTGTGCATGACACAAGTAATTTTTCCAACAATTGTTTACAGACAGATTATTTCACTTATACAGTGGGGGAAAAAAGTATTTAGTCAGCCACCAATTGTGCAAGTTCTCCCACTTAAAAAGATGAGAGAGGCCTGTAATTTTCATCATAGGTACACGTCAACTATGACAGACAAAATGAGAAGAAAAAAAAATCCAGAAAATCACATTGTAGGATTTTTAATGAATTTATTTGCAAATTATGGTGGAAAATAAGTATTTGGTCAATAACAAAAGTTTCTCAATACTTTGTTATATACCCTTTGTTGGCAATGACACAGGTCAAACGTTTTCTGTAAGTCTTCACAAGGTTTTCACACACTGTTGCTGTTATTTTGGCCCATTCCTCCATGCAGATCTCCTCTAGAGCAGTGATGTTTTGGGGCTGTCGCTGGGCAACACGGACTTTCAACTCCCTCCAAAGATTTTCTAAGGGGTTGAGATCTGGAGACTGGCTAGGCCACTCCAGGACCTTGAAATGCTTCTTACGAAGCCACTCCTTCGTTGCCCGGGCGGTGTGTTTGGGATCATTGTCATGCTGAAAGACCCAGCCACGTTTCATCTTCAATGCCCTTGCTGATGGAAGGAGGTTTTCACTCAAAATCTCACGATACATGGCCCCATTCATTCTTTCCTTTACACGGATCAGTCGTCCCGGTCCCTTTGCAGAAAAACAGCCCCAAAGCATGATGTTTCCACCCCCATGCTTCACAGTAGGTATGGTGTTCTTTGGATGCAACTCTGCATTCTTTGTCCTCCAAAACACGACGAGTTGAGTTTTGACCAAAGAGTTCTGCTTTGGTTTCATCTGACCATATGACATTCTCCCAATCCTTTTCTGGATCATCCAAATGCACTCTAGCAAACTTCAGACGGGCCTGGACATGTACTGGCTTAAGCAGGGGGACACGTCTGGCACTGCAGGATTTGAGTCCCTGGTGGCGTAGTGTGTTACTGATGGTAGGCTTTGTTACTTTGGTCCCAGCTCTCTGCAGGACATTCACTAGGTCACCCCGTGTGGTTCTGGGATTTTTGCTCACCGTTCTTGTGATCATTTTGACCCCACGGGGTGAGATCTTGCGTGGAGCCCCAGATCGAGGGAGATTATCAGTGGTCTTGTATGTCTTCCATTTCCTAATAATTGCTCCCACAGTTGATTTCTTCAAACCAAGCTGCTTACCTATTGCAGATTCAGTCTTCCCAGCCTGGTGCAGGTCTACCATTTTGTTTCTGGTGTCCTTTGACAGCTCTTTGGTCTTGGCCATAGTGGAGTTTGGAGTGTGACTGTTTGAGGTTGTGGACAGGTGTCTTTTATACTGATAACAAGTTCAAACAGGTGCCATTAATACAGGTAACGAGTGGAGGACAGAGGAGCCTCTTAAAGAAGAAGTTACAGGTCTGTGAGAGCCAGAAATCTTGCTTGTTTGTAGGTGACCAAATACTTATTTTCCACCATAATTTGCAAATAAATTCATTAAAAATCCTACAATGTGATTTTCTGGAGAAAAAAAATCTCAATTTGTCTGTCATAGTTGACGTGTACCTATGATGAAAATTACAGGCCTCTCTCATCTTTTTAAGTGGGAGAATTTCCACAATTGGTGGCTGACTAAATACTTTTTTCCCCCACTGAAATTCACTGTATCACAATTCCAGTGGGTCAGAAGTTTACATACACTAAATTGACTGTGCCTTTAAACAGCTTGGAAAATTCTAGAAAATGATGTCATGGCTTTAGAAGCTTCTAATAGGCTAATTGACATCATTTGAGTCAATTGGAGGTGTACCTGTGGATGTATTTCAAGGCCTACCTTCAAACTCTGTGCCTCTTTGCTTGACATCATGGGAAAATCAAAAGAAATCAGCCAAGACCTCAGAAAAAAAATTGTAGACCTCCACAAGTCTGGTTAATCCTTGGGAGAAATGTCCAAATGCCTGAAGGTACCACGTTCATCTGTACAAACAATAGTACGCAAGTATAAACACCATGGGACCACGCAGCCGTCATACCGCTCAGGAAGGAGACACGTCCTGTCTCCTAGAGATGAACGTACTTTGGTGCGAAAAGTGCAAATCATTCCCAGAACAACAGCAAAGGACCTTGTGAAGATGCTGGAGGAAACAGGTAAAACGAGTCCTATATCGACATAACCTGAAAGGCCGTTCAGCAAGGAAGAAGCCACTGCTCCAAAACCGCCATTAAAAAGCCAGACGACGGTTTGCAACTGCACACAGGGACAAAGATCGTACTTTTTGGAGAAATGTCCTCTGGTCTGATGAAACAAAAATAGAACTGTTTGGCCATAATGACCATCGTTATGTTTGGAGGAAAAAGGGGGTTGCTTGCAAGCTGAAGAACACCATCCCAACTGTGAAGCACGGGGGTGGCAGCATCATGCTGTGGGGGTGCTTTGCTGCAGGAGGGACTGGTGCACTTCACAAAATAGATGGCATCATGAGGAAGGAAAATTATGTGGATATATTGAAGCAACATCTCAAGACATCAGTCAGGAAGTTAAAACTTGGGTCTTCCAAATGGACAATGACCCCAAGCATACTTCCAAAGTTGTGGCAAAATGGCTTAAGGACAACAAAGTCAAGGTATTGGAGTGGCCATCACAAAGCCCTGACCTTAATCCTATAGAACATTTGTTGGCAGAACTGAAAAAGCGTGTGCGAGCAAGGAGGCCTACAAACCTGACTCAGTTACACCAGCTCTGTCAGGAGGAATGGGCCAAAATTCACCCAACTAATTGTGGGAAGCTTGTGGAAGGCTACCCGAAACGTTTAACCCAAGTTAAACTATTTTAAAGGCAATGCTACCAAATACTAATTGAGTGTATGTAAACTTCTGACCCACTGGGAATGTGATGAAAGAAATAAAAGCTGAAATAAATCATTCTCTCTACTATTATTCTGACATTTCACATTCTTAAAATAAAGTGGTGATCCTAACTGACCGAAAACAGGGAATTTTTACTAGGATTAAATGTCAGGAATTGTGAAAAACTGAGTTTAAATATATTTGGCTAAGGTGTATGTAAACTTCCGACTTCAACTGTAGTATAGGTGGTGTACAGGGGACAGGATATGTGGTATATAAAGGTTTTATGGTGTAGTAATAAAGCACCTCTTCAGCTACAGAGCTCTCTAGCTGTTGCAGTCTCTCCTCCTTCCTGCGTAGCAACGAGTTCCCCCTCTGTACAGTCACCCTCAACTCCTCCACGTCACTGGCCTCCTGAGGAACAGAAGAGGAAACGAAAGAGAGACCGTGACAGAGAGAGAGAGAGAGAGAGAGAGAGAGAGAGAGAGAGAGAGAGAGAGAGAGACGATTCAGGGACAGTTACACATGGAGGTCATGCATACTCTCTCACTTCATGAATGTTAAACACAAGGGCACCAGGGCAGAGTGTTGGAGTCTATAAGGGATAAGGAAGGGAGTCACACTTACACGTACCTGCTGCAGGTTCCTGTACATCTCCTGTGTGACCTGGGTTTGGGTGGTGGTGCTGGGGTACTGAGAGGAGCTGGACCGGGCCTGGGCTACCTGCAGCGCTGTCTGTCTCTCACTCAGACGACTACTCTCCTTCTCCAGGAAGCGCCGGGCCTTCTGCAGGGACAGCCCCTCAGAGGAGATATACTGACGCAAGCTGGGAGAGGGACAGGAAGAGAGAGAGCGAGACACAGGCACACACACATATAAGTTAGTCAGGATAGAAGGGCGCAACATGCATGCATGCTCTCACACACACACACACACACACATACTCGTCCAAGCTACTCTCGCTGTCTCTGGAGATGGGGGAGAGAGGAGGTTCTTTCAGGTCTTCCACATGCAGCACTTTCTCCCGTCCAGCAGTAGAGGGCGCTGCATCGCTATCCTTCTTCCTCTCCTCCTCCTCCTCCTCTGTTCTGTCCAGTCTAGAGGGCCTCTTGATCTCACTCTGCTCCAGATCACTGCAATATAATCATATGTTTGTCACTGAGAAAGTACTGGTATTGGGATAACATTGAACCATTAATACGACTAGATCAACCGCTTGACAAAGAGCTCAGTAGTCTGGCAAGCTAGACTTGAAGTCTCACACGAAGTCTGAAAGACATGCTACTGCCAGCTGCAAGGTGACAATGAAACAGGAGTGAACGGAGGTTGACCCCAACTAACAGGCCAGGTGTGTGTGTGTGCGTGTTTCAGTGGAGGCTGCTGATGGGAGGACGGCTCATAATAATGGCTGGAATGGAGTAGAATGGCTGGAATGGAATGGTATCAAACACATGAAAACCATGTCTTTGATACCATTCCATTCACTCGATTCCGGCCATTATTATGAGCCGTCCTCCCATCAGCAGCCTCCACTGGAGCGTGTGTGTACCTGACTCTGCGGCTCAGCTGATCACAGCGCTCCTGCAGCAGCTCCACCTTGCTCTCCAGCCGGTCCCGCTCCTCCTTCATCCTCCTGCACTCCTCCTTCGCTTTATCGCTCTCCTCCTTCGCTTTGTCCCTCTCCTCCTTCGCTTTGTCCCTCTCCTCCTTCGCTTTGTCCCTCTCCTCCCTCGCTCTCTCCGCCTCCTGCCCCGCCCTATCCCTCTCTTCTTTCACCCGCTCCAGATCCTCTCTCAGTCCATCTCTCTCCTGCATGACTCGAGGCAGAGCCTGAAAACATCACAGGCTTAACATCTACAGCATGATGAAGACAGAGGTGGTAGTGATGATGATGATGAATCCTCACCTCTATCTCATCCTCTTCATCCCCAAGCTGCTGCCTCCTCTTCTTCAAATTCGCCGCCTGAAAAGTGCCAAATGTATATGTCCTTTAATCAACAACGCCCAACCACATACATACAGTGCATTCCATTCCATAGCCTAGGCCATCCCTAAGTGTTCCAGATAGTCACGAAAACACATATCAGTGCAACAGTGATTGATTGATTACCTGGGTCTTCAGTATTGCCTCCTGGCTCTTCAGTTCTCTGGCCCTCAGCTTCAGCCCAGCTCCTGAATCTCTGCCTCCTGAGGGACGACATAGGTGTTTAGAGATGACACATGGTGTGTGTGTGTGTGTGTGTGTGTCTCTCTCTGTCCTCACCTTGCGTGTGTGTGTTTGGCGTGTCTTGGAGAGCTGGGAGTCTAGCTGTGTACGGAGTCTCTCCAGCTGGGTGCTATGGACGGACAGCAGGCGATCTCTCTCCTCCTGCAGGGCACACAGCAACTGTTCCCTGTGGACAGCCTCCTGGAGGCACACACACACACACACACAGACACACACACACCCACACAGACACACAAATAGATCATGAGTTAATTTCCACAATATTTAACTGCAGCATTACATGTAAGGACAGTGCAGAGGCAACAGCCAAAGCAACAATGACAGTAGCAGCTGCCCGTTACAAGAAGCTGTGACCTTTGAACTGTGTCTCACCTGGTCCAGATGATTCTCTCTGATAGAGTTGAGTTCTCTGCGGTGGTCGTCTTTGAGCTGCTCCAGCTTCCTGGCGTGGTCATGCTGCACTTCCTCCCTCACTTCCTGGAGCACGTCTCCCAACTGGACCAAGACAGTCAGTGGGAGGGATAAATAATGTCACAACACTCTACATATGGTTTAGACTGACATACTGTTATGGTGTTATGTGTATATGCAGTCAGTAAGATGAGGGGCTAAGGTTTTGTGTACCAAAGGTGGGAAGTAATATGTGTATGTATATATGTGTGTGTGTGTGTGTGTATATGTGTGTGTGTGTGTGTGTGTGTGTGTGTGTGTGTGTGTGTGTGTGTGTGTGTGTGTGTGTGTGTGTGTGTGCTCTATCACCTCTCTTTGGTACTCTGCTAGATGCTGCTCTGGGCTACGAAGGCTCTTCAACTCCCTCCGCCTCTCACTGGCACTGCTTCTCCCCTAAGGAACACAACAACACACTGTCTTCAACCATCATCTGC